>NW_020527582.1:687500-1335000 GCF_003368295.1 Carassius auratus | reverse complement strand
GTATCTGCTTGCATGTGTGTGTGTGTGTGTGTGTGTGTGTGTGTTTGGGCGGTGTTTCAGGGCCTGGGTCTCTCTGAAGGGGGACCCGCTGTTCTCCTCTATTGATTTATGGGGTTCTGTTCTTGTGTAGGCTCAGGGTTTTATAGGCCTCAGGCCCAAGTGACTGAATCCCGTCTTAAATGTTCTCAGATCAGTCAGAACGGCACATGAGCTGATCTCCAGATAACGCCACTGTGCAGAATGAAAGAGTGGATGACGTATTGGTCTAGAGCAGGTTTCTTTTTGGGTTTTTTTTTTTTTAAGGTGCCAGACCGCTTAAACAATTAATACTAACTATATTTTTTCAAAGGACATATTAAATAGTTTTAAGTTAAGTAAACTGCATCATTATTTTACAATCGACAGTATGTTTTTAAATACCCTTTGTTACCCAAAAATATTTAGCTTGTGATCTAATTAGTTCTAATTAGTATACATTTTGGTACAACTGGATAAATATTGTAAATACCATATTGATAGCACTTTTAAATAATATATATATATATATATATATATATATATATATATATATATATATATATATATATATATATATATATATATATATATATATTCATAAATATACTGCCTACCTAAACTTAAACACTTCTCAGCAATAGAATATACATAATAGGAACATAAATGGCAAATAAATAGATTATTACTTCTTTTGTTAAACACTTAAATACATAATGCATAACTGCAATATTGAAATAGATTATTTAATTGAGAAAAAGGAAACACTTTTGCAAATTAATGTTAAAACAATAATAACTATACAATAATTAAAACTACTTCATTTAATTTATTGTTAAGCCGATTAATCAAGAAATTCCACATTTATCCTTTTTGTTAATTACAATTATTTTAAGTCAGCTAAATTATGATTAATTACAGGTAAGCAATAAAATAAAATAAAATAAATTTGTTCAAAAAGTGTTGGGGACAAAGTTGACTACGAACCAAATTTTTTTATAAAACTAGCCATCAGTGCAACATACAGTGGAATAGACCTTATTTCACTCGGTAGCCTGGAAGCAATTAAGAACATCACATAAAAAGATGATGTTTTTAGACTTCTCCGTGACCGTAGAAGGTTTATATAGTTATGTCCTGATATAATGGGCTGTGTGTGCTTTGTGGCACCTTCCCCTGCTCCGTCCACTAATTGAGCTTGGGCAATGCGTTTTTGAATCCTGATGTAGGCTAATGATATTTTAACCAGTAGCTCTCCTATTGAGGAGACAGGGTATTCCCTCCACTAAGACTAATGAGAAAAGGTGGGCTGTTCTACTCTGCTGGCAAGCTATTCATGCACTGGGGGAGATGGACACAAAAAAAGAAAGGGTGTTAAAAAAAAGTTTCAGTCCCAAAGGCCTGTGATGGGTGTTTTAGGCCCTGCCATTGTGGCCTAAACCCTTCAAATGAGTGAATATTGGGGTGCTTAACTCAGCCCATCATGGGGGCCTTTATGTGCGGTGGGTGACAGCTAACTGTGAGAGAAACCTCCTAAGTCCATTTCTTTTCTGTTTCTTTCTTTCCTCTTTTCTCATTGGAGTAAAGCCGCCAATAGGGCGATTGGTGAAATCCCCTTCAAGATGAGCTGGTTCCCACCCAGTACGATTAGCTCCTCATAGCGCACTTACATATCAAGGCATACACATACATATGGATTCAGAGACACTCAAAAACCCCTTTTGTCTGTGTGTGATTTCACCCGATTAAAATTGTGCATGTGCAATGGATAATGCAATCAAATTATTGAGATATACTGCAATTTATCATTTGAATATAATCAAACTAGAAAAAAAAAAAAAATACAGTTCAAAGACTTTATATTGTGCCAGACAAGTATGGAAGCCTGTTTCTGCCATGGAATAAAAAAATAAGGTGGTAAATGTGACTTATGTCACAATTTAGACTTTTTATTTTTTTCAATTCTGAGGGGGGGGGGTCTTAAATATGAGGGGAAAACTCAGAATCATAAGATATAAACTCAGAAATTCACAATTAAAAAAAAAAATCTGTTTATATCTCACAATTCTGACATTTTCTTTATCAATCTGAATCTCACAACTTTTTCATCTTTCTTTCTTTCTTTCTTTTAGTAAAAAAATCTTATTGTTATAGTTTATATCGACTATATATACAATATTAATAATAATAATAATAATAATAATAATAATAATAATTTTAAGTTACTTCTGAGCAAGCACTTGCAAAATGGACAATATAACAAGAAATATGGACAATAGCAAGACATTTCATTGTAGTGGAAGGGAGTATTTTAACCCTTCATTCACTAATTGAAATGAGAGTGTGTGCACTTTCAATCCCACACACAGAACTGATGATCCAGGAAACAGAGCTTGAAATATGCAAAGTCAAAATATAAAGTGTCATGTAGAGGCCTGTCCTGCCTCCCACATTTCCCCAAGAGAGTCATACCCACATGAGGCTGAAAACACTCAGTTAGACTTTCATGATTTTTTTAAACCCCATTTGGATGTAATTATTCATAATTACATTTCCGTACCATTTTTTTTTTTTTTTTACTTTGTCTCAGAGTAAATAAAAAGAAATGACTGGCGATCTTTGAAAAGTATCTTTTCACTTTGCTTTGTGAGCAGCCAGAGCAAAGCAAACAAATGCTTTTTCCTCTGAGAGCCCTTCAGCTGCTTTCTCGCAGCGCATGAAGTTTCCTGCAATTGATAAGAAAGACCTGATTTTGCATTTCTATTTTTTTTGGACTTGACCCTCTTCACCCGCGGGGAAAATAATGCTGACAAACTGAGGTTTAATTCAGAGTCATATGTTTGTGTAAGTTGAGACTTGTAAGCTCGGACCATTTGACTTCATTAAAGTTTAGGCCAAGCAAATAAAGGCAAGTAATAAAATAAATATGATTGTTTTACTACGGCCAGTCATAGTTGGATAGATCACAGACATAGTTCATCAAAAAAACTAAAATATACATATATATTTTCCTATTATTTACTCACCCTCATGTAATTTCAAACCTAGCAGCAAATTTAGAGTTTATTGAGCCAAAAGTCATAGTTAAAGAGAATTTGACCTTAAAATAAAGTGACTGATTTGCTTCACAAAAGACATAAAAGTAGTAACAAATGTAATTATATAATTATATAAAAAATTGCATTATTTAAATTCCAAAATAAAAATGATCTATCTATCCATTTGGACATGGCTGTATTCAATGACTTTACAAAACCCGACTGAATCTAACTGAATAACAACATCTTTTCAAAGCTATCATAAACTTGGAATATATTTGTCATTCTTATGATATTGCTTATACCTCTTTTTTGAAGCTTGAACGCTTCAGTCTCTATGCATTGGAGCTGCAATGAAAACAGCTGCCTGTACATTACTCAAAGTTTCCCCTTTTGATCTCCACCGAGGAAAGAGAGTCAAACATGTTTGAAACGACAGGAGAGGGAGTAAATGAGAACGAGAGACTGAATTTTCATCCGTAGGTGAACTCTCCATTTAACCTCTAAAAAGCGGGAGAAAGAGATGGCACTGTGGAAGAGAGAGACGTACACGAGAAGGAGCGAGAGAAACAAGTGGAGGAATGCTTTTAAGTTTTGTACACATTCTCTGTCTAGCCCTGTTCGCTCTCTCAGCCCACACTTTAGACTCTTTTATGTTACACGATCACTTGAATTTGAGCTCAGGAGGAGGCAATAGGTCCCTGGGTGAGAAAGCCCCAAACAAGCTATAGACCAGATGTATGATGTTATATGGTCAAACTGGCAAATACAAAAGGAGCAAAAACAAAAGGCATGAATTAAGGGAGAGGATTTCAAAAGTGTGTTTTCAAAACAGCCCAGCTGAGAGCTCAGATGCCTCTCCTCCCTCCTCTCTCTCTCTCTCTCTTTCCTTCTGCGTCTCTGCTCTCGCTCCCTTATATTCTCTCACTACCCCCCGAGACTAAATGCTTAAAAGGGGGAGGGAAAAAAAGAATAGAATAGAGACCATTTTTGCTAATTAGTCGAGGACTTAGCAGGCGCAGGATATGCCGCCGTAGTTTTTCATGTGCTGTCCACGGGCCGTCGCCCGGCCTGTGAAGTTGTTAAGAGCCTGTGTGGTTAAGAGCCGAAGAAAAGGGAAGGCCTTTTACACACAAACGCCTCAGTGGAGCTCCTGAACGGGGGTACCGCCACGGAGCAGAAAATGGAGACGAAGCATTAGGATTTCAGGCTTCAGAAAAAGGCTAAATAAGAAGTGTAAATGGCTCCCACCCCCCACCTCAAGCCCAAGACAAACTCTCACCGGCAATGACGAGGAATGGGTCTAAGTCCAAGATAAACTGGGCCTTTTTTTCCAGCAGTCACAGTCAAATGATCACAGACATACCTCTACTCAGGGCTTTATGGTGTGGGAATAGTGCGCCAACAGAGTCAACCGGCCTTACTGCTCCTAAGATGTGCGGGATGTTAGAAAAAAAGAATGAAAAACGTTACTGCAATCATAATTTTATTTGTTTTATCAATTTTACTGTTTTATTTACTGATTTCTTGTATGCATATATATATATATATATATATATATATATATATATATATATATATTTACTGGTTGTGTAATATACATATGTAACCCTGGACCACAAAACCAGTCTTAAGTGTAAATTTTTGCAAAAGAAACAAAATTCTGAGAAAATCACCTTTAAATTTGTCCAAATTAAGTTCTTAGCAATGTATATTACTAATCAAAAATTAAGTTTTGATATATTTACAGTTGGAAATTCACAAAATATCTTCATGGAACATGATCTTTACTTAACATACTAATGATTTTTTGGCATTAAAGAAAAATCTATAATTTTGACCCATACAGGGATTTTTTTTTTTTATTATTGCTGAAAATATACCCCAGCGACTTAAAACTGGTTTTGTGGTCCAAGGTCACATATAATTCTGAAAGAAGTTTAATAATAATAAAAACTATTTCATTGAATAATTAAAATGGTACTCTTTTACTGTCACAGTAAAAACAGCTGTGCAAAATCAGTTAAATATCACAGTAAAGAAATGTACTAAAAACAATATTGCAAGATCATTTTTCCTTCTATAAAATGCTGATTAAACAAGTTTAATGTTTTTCTACATTCCTTTATGTAGTTTATTTTAAACTGATTAATAAAAGATGCATTTTAAATGTTTAAAACAAACTCCAAAAACACAACCCCCAGGCTTTAAGCCTGAAAATAAAAAACAAAAGAACAAATGTTTTCTGACAATAAATTATTCATCCTACACTTTCCTTCAAACAATCTGTTAATCACCAAAACAGTTTGTCATTAGCAAACATCAGAGATCACACTTTCGGGTTTGATTTCTCTGGTCAAAAGTTCAACTGCGTCTTTGAAAAATAAAAGAAGCCATTTATTGCGCCCTTCTAAATCTGTCAACTTTCAACATAACTTTGTTTGTAATAGAATTTGCCTTTTACCCTCTGATGAAAGACCTCTTTTATTTGTTTAACATTTTGGATACATTACATCTGAGCCTAAAATAAAAGGAAACTCCGAAAGATTTGATGAATTTCAGGCCCCGAGTTTGATATCTTGCTCAAACATTATCCATCTGCGGTCGTTAAAAACGTGAAGTCATTTTGCAACACTTCCCATTCAGAATGTTTCGTACTCTAGAATCATTTAGACTATAATTAAGTCTGCATTCATTTAAACACGTATTTGTAAAGAACTGACCTGCTGAATGAGACCATTACAGAAAGAGCTCATAATAAAATCTTTTTTCATCTATTTATATTTGTAATCCATTTTACCCTGTTACCAGAAAAAAAAGTCCTCAGACTCCCACTCATTCTGAATTCATAAAAAGGGGGAAAGCAAAGTTCAGGGCATTAAATTGATTTATATTTTGGAAACCGTCAGGTCAATTACAAGGCTGTCCTTAAAATATGTGTTAATAATCTCAGTGTGTAATATATGCAGAGAGATGGAAGACAGCATTCCAGTCTAAAACCTCTTAATACTCCTACAGTATTTCATGTCATCTATCAGAGAGACTTAGAAAGGATGTTGAATAGCAGATCTTTAGAGGCCATAGTCTACATAGAGACAGCAGAGCATGAAGCCTTAACAAGCAATCAGTCAAATGTGACACTAGCGAGAGCTTTTCCTGGCAGGAGAAGAGAAAAGAGTGGGAGAGAGGGAAGACAGGGGGTGAACGGCCGCAGCATTGCCTTGAGTTTGGGAAAGTGAGGACAGGAAGTAAGGGGTGAGGAAGAGAGATCATGAAAGCCAAGGTTCAGTGATCACCAGCTAAAAAAGGTCACAATGTCTGTAACTACTAACAACAACAACAAGGTCATCTTGCATTTTAGCTCTTGAAAACGGTGTTATCTTGTACCTGGTGTAGTCAACAACAACAACAACAACAAAAACAAATAAATACATTTAAATTAAATAACTAAATACAACTAAATAACTTCATAACTAAATAAAAATAAGTAAAGACTGTGACCATGTCTACAAAAGTAAGTCCTTATTTGTATTTTTGTCTAATCATTTGTAAATCACTTTGAACAAAAGGGTCTGCTAAATAAAAAAATAAAAAATAATAATAATAAAAATAAAACAAATGTGTAATTATGGAGACTGCTAAATAAAATAAAATATACAATTTAATAATAAAATTAAATACAATTAAATTTGTAAGTCCTTTTTTGTATTTTAAATTTTTTTTTTAAATATATTTTTAAGCCTATTTGGGGGGGGAAAGAGACGCTAAATACGAAATAAAATAAAACAAGATTAAAAATTAAAAATTAAAAATTAATATAAATTGAAATAAAATAAAATAAATATTTGTAAGTCCTTATTTGTGTATCACTTTGGATAAAGGAGTGTGCTAAAAAAATAAAATAAAATATGTAAGTTCTTATTTGTCTATCACTTTTGATAAAGAAGTGTGCTAAAATAAAACAAAATAAAATAAAAAGCATAAATAAAATAAATGCTGTTGCTGTATGTTACAGTTATCATCAGAAATGCCGTATGGGACACCCTTAAACAAATACATAATACATATCTTTAGACTTCACAAGAGTTTGGTTTTCTTTCTTTTGTAGTCACTGTATATCAGAGAAGTATGACACCCTTTCTATTAAACCAAGGGCACCAGAGAGATTCCTCACGCTCACTACGGCCCCATAAATGTCCAGGATCAAAATGGAAGCAATGCCATATGTCAGTTATATGGCGCTATAACAGGTTTTAAGAAGTGAAGTAATAGAGCCATTCACCTGATCCTGACAAATGGCAAAGGCGAAAAATCTCACATTTTATTTAGTAATGAAGCCTCTATTATTTTGTTGCGTACGTTTTCCCCACCTAATTTATATACCTGGCCGCGGAATGCAAAAAACGTTTGGGAACGGGAAGGTGTGATGTGTTGTAAGTGAGGGAGGGAGAGAGACAGACGGAGAAAGACAGCGTGAGACGCAGACGGAGACACGCAGTCTTGCCACGTTTCCTTGTTTTTTCGTGTTTCCCATGAGATGCGACAAGACAGGAAGCCAGTGAAGAAGTGCCAGGAAATATAGTGGTGCTAAGTCAGCCTCTGATTAAAATTCACACCACTAATGGGCTACAGGACAAAAGGATGCACACGCCGTGGATCCATCCGTGTGCAATTTCTGTTTGCGTTCGAAACATCGCTGAGGGCCCCGCCGTTCTAAGAACCCGCTGCAAAGTCAGTGGCCTAATACATGCGTTTGCACCGTGTAGCTCTGTCACGTCCCTGAGAACATTCCTCTCACACTCAGACTCATTTGCTAACAGAAGCCCCACTGCTGTCATCAGGCAGACCCGAGTAGATGAGCGAGTGAAGCGCAGTGCTGTTGAAACAGGTAATCATGCCGCAGATGATGGTTGGAGAGCATAGTTCAGCAGGGCGTCTCTGAGGCAGAGCGACAGAGGGAAAGCGCTGAGTAATCCTGCTGCATTAAAAGCAGACAGGCACCAATATCACACCACATAGAACATGTACAAAAGAGAGAGAATTCTAAACCGGCCACTTATGTCATCTCTCTGCAGCTGCCACTCACTGCTACACCAATCAAACGACAGCTGGCTTGATTGACAGCGAGTAATAGGGACATTATCCCAGTGATGATATTAACAAAGACGACTGACTACTCTTGTTGTGGTTTGCTCTTGATTTCTTTTCTTTTAAAAGGAGAGCTGATGGTGATACTTCTTGATCATTACTATTTATTTATTTATTTATTTAAAATGAGTTCTTCTTATTACTATAACTATTATTGGGTAAATAAAATCATAAAATAATACAAAGTACTGGAATTATGCTGTGAACACAAATTTTGAACAAATCAACTTTGTTTTATAATTTAATCCACGCTGTGTCTAGATTACAACTCAACCAACTTCATAAGGTTTGTGTGTTTAAACTAACGGTAAAAGAGTTTTCATTCATGATGGACACTTGTTGGCTTATTTTTCTTTAATATCTGGTACAAACTGCACCACTTAAACATAAATATATAATAATAAAATAAAATAAATAATATATTTTGAAATGTTCAATGCATTTAATATTACTGTTGTTGTTTTTATAAAAAAAACAACAACAACAACCCTATATTTAAAATTAAATACCATTACTACTAAAAAATCATAATAACATAACAGAATAGTAACAGTTTTTATATGACCTATACTAATTTTTACTTTAATCTACATTTTAATTGTAGTAAATTCTTAAAAAGCATAAAGATGTTGATTTTTTTTTTCAAAATATACAAAAGATAAAAAGAAATTACTACATAATAATACAAATTAATTAAATAAAAATACTGAAAATACTGGGAAAATACTATGTGTGGTTGAGCAAGTGAAGTGAAAAGGCTCCACAAAGGGAACAATGAGAGAGACACCTCAGAGCAGACGGTGTGTGTTCAACATCTAACATCTATTTTCTTTGCTCTCAGACTGTAGCGTACCTCTGAGAACTCTTGATACATGTCACTAAGGAGCATTTTGATGCACATCCAGCATAGCAGTATTTATTATTCAAACTATACACAGAATCTGTGCTTTATGGCTTGCAGCCGCTTTCACAGCAGGAAACAATGAGTCGGTGAGTGTGCTGAAGGTGGACACTGGAACTGCAGTATAACTGCTCCCCCTGGTGTGCACTAATAGCAGCAGTCGGACGAGGGCACAGTTCACAGAGGGGAGTCTGTGAACCCAGCTGGCTCTAAGATGGCTGGGTGAAAGCTGGGAGACACTAATTCTGCTCAATGAATCCAATTAGAGTGTCTCACCCATTTGGAGGAATATGTGTCTGCTCTTCTATTATCCCACGGTTTCACACTGGACGTGTCAAAACGATTTGCTATTGTTCATGCGCTGTTATTTTTGTGTTATTCTATTATTTTATTTTTATTTTTTTAAATGACAATGGTGCATATTATATGTTGTTTTGACAGGAATTTTATATCTTCCAAAAAAAATGCATTTGCATATGCATCATACTTATTTTAATATTAATTAATTTTACAAGCATAAACAATTGCTACCTTTCCTGAATGTGAATATATTCAAGGATGTTTAATTATAGTTTATTATTCTAATTTAAAAAACAAATAAATAAATAAATAATGATAATTTATTTTCCCCGCTTATCGAATCCTACACCAAACCTATCAGTTGCTTCCACTGCATACATGAACAGCAAAGGCGGTGAATCACATAAGACTGCCA
Source organism: Carassius auratus (assembly GCF_003368295.1). Taxonomy (NCBI): domain Eukaryota; kingdom Metazoa; phylum Chordata; class Actinopteri; order Cypriniformes; family Cyprinidae; genus Carassius; species Carassius auratus. Next base: position 1,325,183 of record NW_020527582.1, on the reverse strand, counting down.
TTATGAGTCATTAGCGAGCCTTATGCTTTAAACCCCATTCAGGGACTGCAGGGAGGAGACTTAAATATGTCGAGCTGCTCGGTCCCCAAAGGGTTAAATGCACATGTGCGCTTTCCCTCTCTCTGTCTCTTTCAAACGCACATACTCACACACGCATGTACACACACCCTGCCATCCTGAAAGCGCACCAGGCTGGCTGTGCATACAGATGCACTCATCATAATTCATTTAAGCCCATAATTCTCAGCAGGCTAATGCCCCACAAAAGACCCTCAACATCCTTAAAGAGTTAAATCATCACTTTAGGGAAGGAACAGAGGAATGGAGAGGGAGAGAGGTTGTGTGTCTGTGTGTGTGTGTGCGCACTGTAATTTTTCAAGGATGACTGGAAGTGCTTGGACCAGTCCCTTCAGTCAAGTATGTTGCCATGCTAGGGATTAGAGTGTGTGAAGCTCCAGGTCTTGACCTGCAAGCCTGGAAGCCAGGCTGTAACCTGACCCCATACCAGGTGTATGCCTTCGGGTCAAGAGGCTGGGAAAGCACGCAACTAAAGACAGCTCCTCCATAAAACCCCATACTGCTCCAATTAAATTTATTCCATCCGTTTCAAAACACCAGGCGTGAGCTCTGTAAACTTAAGCTCTAGCGTAACTGCGCATTAAATGCTTATATTGCACAAGCACACCGAATACCCCAAAAGATCACGGATATATGACCGTAAAGGCAAACGAAGAATAAATGAAATGCCAGCGTTATACGTTCTCAAAGAAAAGAAGCAATACTTTGCTTTTACTTTCAAAATAATTTACTGCGCCTTTAAAAAGCTCTGTCATCTGCAGCCAGAGACCCATAACTGTCGCGAGAGTCGATCATTTACCCAGAAATCTCTTAAGTGTTAGGTGCTAATGGGAGGGAGCCGCGCAAAACAGAATGCGATGACTTACAGTACATCTCACACTACATCTTATTTAGAAGTGGGGGTTCAGGGGGGAGGGAGGCCAGTATCATATCATAACACATTAAGCCAACTGCAGCAATTTAATTAAGCGTCCCGCTCTACATGAGCAGTGGTGTATGGTGACTGGAGATCGCAAAGCACTGAAATACTGCAGGTCACAAATATATGCCAGCTATTGCATGCTTAAGCCAGCAAAAACAACCACGATTAGTAAAAAAAATAAAATAAAATACAAATAAAAATAATAAGCACCTTGCAGAGAGATACCCTTATTGGACATGTCTTATAGATATAATAGTGGCTTTTTTATTTTATTTAAATAAATAATTTTTTATATTTTGATCCCATTTGCTCAATTAATTATTTTAACTCAAACTCTTATGCTGATAATAATGAACATATATATAAAATGAATGAATAAAAAAAATATTACATTATAAAATTGCAATAAGTGGTTCTCAACAAGGGGGCCGAGGCCCACTAGGCAAAACTTTAGAGGGCAACAGGTCTTAAAATATATTAATTATTTACATTTTTTTTTTTACCTAACCTACACATAATTACATTAGCTAAATAAATGCAATTAACTAAATATATAAAATACAACAAAATAAATAAATAAATAACATTTTTAATTAAATAAACATGTACTACATTATTACAACATAAGTGCCGAAGGTACAGTACCAGCTAGGATTTCAAAATATTTGAAAGAGCACAAGACTGGCAATTCAGAGCAAATTCCACACTAGGCTACAGATTTAGTGCAGTAAAAAGAAAAATAAATTAACAAATAAAATTCACCACTGCAGGTCAATAATAGTCCTCATTAAACTACAAAAAAGGGACCTTTTGTTTCTGCACTTTTCTGCAATTTGAATTATTAGTACAGGTAGCAATCAATTTCAGTATTATAAATTCGCCGGGTTATTACAAAATCAGTAAGGACATTTTGCTTTGTTTTGAGGTGGCCCACCCCTCAAATATGCCATCCTGACTTCAACCGTAAGGACAAAACTACAGTCACACACTTTGCTCTTCGCTCCATGATACTGACACCTTCTGCAGATGCCTTATGACCGCATACAGAGAGCAACGGTGTCATAACGTAACGTACCGCAAGCTAATCTGCCTGGCCCTCTCCAGCTACAGAGGGTTAATTGCAGAGGCTTGCCCCCTGTTCACCGTGTTTGGATAGGTGCTTCTCGTTGCAAACAGACAAGCCTTTGTGTCGCTTCACTTTAATCTGTGACTTCATTAGGGAAGGAAATGGGAGTAAATACAAAAAGCCATTGTCTTTCTTTAGGGAGGGAGACTACAATGCTAGCTTGAGATGTTGTGTAACTATCTTGTCTGTAATATTCATTACACACCTGGGTCTCGGCCTATTGGTCTCAATTATGCCACGGAGAGCGAGGGAAGAGGAATGCATGCCAGTAAAATACACAATGTCCCAACTTGAGCTGTGCTCTCTAATTTCTCAAGGAATGTCTACTAATATTCCTTTCTGTTTTTCGGAGATGTACGTGTCAAAGCTCAGCGTAGTCTCAACAATAACCTCACACATGCAGGCTGGGAAGGCCAGTTTTAGAAAGAACTGGGCATGGATTATAAACAAATATAGTAAAATACAATAAAAGCTGTGGCAACACAGTCATAATAGTTATGCTAACTCAATGTGTTATTGCCAAACTGCTTGTATAAAAACAAAATAGTTCTTGTTTATCAAAAATCATTGCCTATTTTAAATACTTATTGAATGAAAAAGCAAACAGTGAAGTGCACGAGGACCATTTTGGCAATACAATTACTGAAAATGACTTTTGGCAGAGTGCAAAAGTGCCTGAAAGTATGACCAATGATGTTTACTGAGATAATTAATTAGAAAAAGCTATAAATTCGCATTTAATAACTGAATTCAGCCATGTATATTGATTAAAAAAGTTAAATGAGACATCAGGGTGTTGTAAAAGTACAACTGTTGCAATTCAAATCATCATCTCCTTAATTATGCAGAATCCACAATTACTAAAGTGAATGTAATGTAAGTGAAAGTTTGAAAAAACATAATTATAAATATACTGTAAGAATAAACATAAGTTACTGGCATCTATACATTCATTTATATACATTAAAATAAACATTTTAGTGCTGTCAAGCGATTAGTCACGATTAATCACATCCAAAATAAAAGTTTTTCTTTACATAATATATGTGTGTGTACTGTATATATATATATATATATATATATATATATATATATATATATATATATATATATATATATATATATATACATACACACACACTCACACACATTTACACATTTACATGTATTTACATATATGTTTATATTTATATAATTTATTTTATATATACATATATTTCATATACAAACACAATTTTTTTCTTAAACATGTACATGCATTTGTTGTACATAAGAAATATACACAGTACACACACATATATTACGTAAACGAAAACTTTTATTTTGGATAAATTGGATCATTATTTTGTGAATTAATTGTTTGACAGCACTAATGAATCTATATATATATATATATATATATATATATATATATATATATATATATATATATATATATATATATATATATATATATATACACACACACACACACACACACATATACAATGTGCACTTGGGGACAATTTTGGCTAAACACTTCATTTACAATAAACATTTTGGCAGAATGCAAAAGTGTCTGAAAATACTATGGGGATGTGATGTTTACTAAGATGATCCATTACAAATGATTACAAAATGATCATTAAAGCCATGTATAGGGATAAAAAAGGTTAAAAGAGACATCAGGCCGTTGTAACCATACAATTGTTGCTATTCAAATTCATCATCTCCTTCTTGCTCCATCAATGTCCCTATCAGTTCCCTCCTATTTCCTCTAGTTCGCTCTCCCCTCGCATTCTCTCCTTCTTAGTGAAATGAATTCCGTAGCGCGCTTGCCAAATGACCCGTGACCATGGGCGGACAAGGTTACCACTGCTGACTTTTACTACTTCTCTGGTCTGGTCTCTGCACAAGCCCTCTGCCTGCCTGAAATACAAAGGCGGATACCAATAATAATGAAAAACAGCAAGATGGGGAAAGATGAAGAAAAAAAAAAGAAAGAAATGCACAGGACAAACCTGCTGCTCTGCTACCCCCAAGGCCAGACCTGACAAAAACATCAGTATGATGACAGCAAAATATGTGGGGAGAATTATAAAAACAAAAGAAAAAGAAGAAGAGGGAATCGTTGGAGTTAAAACATGACAATAAAACATAAAGAAGCTAAGCTGTAGATACTGATTTTAGAACAGATCACAAAAAGGTTTTCATTTTTACAATTAGTACCTTCATATCTTGAATAATTCCTTAAAACCTTGGAAATAAAAAGTTGTAGAGTGAAAAACAGTTAATACTGTAATAGTATAGTGTCCTTGGTTCTAAACAGCATGCTTGTGTTTGCAGCGAGGATTTATGCAGGATTCTGTGCTCATGCTTGTTCGTTGTTCTCCGGCAAATAACTCAACAGCCGTCAATCAAAAAGATGATTTTTTTTTTTATTTTTAACATGACGTTATATAGTCCTAACACAGGCCATGGCATCCGTACATCAAATAGCTAATGAGAGGAGTGGCTCACAAATGTCTTCTATCTGAAAGACACGTAATAAGGTTAGCAGCTCAGTAACAGAGGTGGAATTATCACCCTCATTCCTAATGGTAAGATATGTCTTAAACAGATGGAACATATCTATCTATCTATCTATCTATCTATCTATCTATCTATCTATCTATCTATCTATCTATACACACACACATACAGGTACTATGTAATATGTATTTAATATACAGTATACATGTACTATATGTGTGTATATTTATATATATATATATATATATATATATATATATATATATATATATATATATAAAACACATATTATGTAAACAGAAACATTTATTTTGTATGTGATAAATCGTGCTTAACTGATTTTAATTCAATGATTTTATAAAATATATAAGACATGTCATAGTTTGGCTTAAATTAAAAGGATTTTTTGCCCCCAAATTTGTTTTTGTCATCATTTACTCACTTTGATGTCATTCCAAATCTATATCACTTTTGTGGAATGTGTTTTTTTTTGGTCATTTCATATTGACCAATCATACATCATACATATTAGGGGAGTAACGGTTCACAAAATTCACGGTTCGGTTCGATACGATACACTGATGTCACGGTTCGGTTCGGTACGTTTTAGATACAGCAAAATGTAAAAACATCTCAACTTTTCAGAATGCCGCAAGCGCACCGCGGGTCATGTGACAAGAACTAACCAATCAGCTTCATCCTTTCCCGTAACAACGTTGAAAGCTCAGCCAAGATGAAGGAACAGCTGATCATAGTTGTATATGGATTGCAATTTTGAAATAAATTTAGTAGCAGAGCTACTGCAAGCGATTTTTAGAGCTGCAAATCCATTTATCCTTTGCTGAAATGTCCGCGTCTCATGGAGAGAGCACGTCATTGTTGCTTAGCAAAGACAGACGCCTCATGAGCGCTTCTGCCCGAGCGCTTTGGAAAGGAGGAGAAAGCGGCGCGGCTAGCGTTTTCCACGCGTTTTTAGGCACGATATGTGAACAGCCCCGGGCGCTCGCTCACTCAGCACGCGCTGAAGGCTCGTTGCAAAATGTCTAATGCATTTAACAAACCAGAAATAGGAGATCCTCCAATAACCAACAGGTCTGGTGTTTTGGTGCACTTTGGATTCCCTGTAAACTATAATGGTGTAACTTACCAGTGTCTAAATGCTGCGGGGATAGTTTGTTGCGTGTAGGTTTCTCCTTTTTTTCGCCTTTTCCCAGATACTGACACAATAAGGTGATGTCGTCGTAAATGAGTTGACATGTTACAAGTATTCCCGCTGGTGTTTTTTTTTTTTTTTGTATTCCCGCTGGTGTACCCTATTGTCATGTAGCAGATGCGATATACCGTTGTTTTTTTATCCACCACTCTCTTGCCATCACCATTATAGCTTACAGGGAATCCAAAGTGCACCCAAACACCAGACCTGTTGGTTATTGGAGGATCTTCTATTTCTGGTCTGTTAAACGCATTGGCCATTTTGCAACGACCCTTCAGCGCGTACTGAGTGAGCGAGCGCCTGACTGAGTAGCCTAACATAAACATATAACTATAAGTTGGTGTTTTTTTCTTCTTCGGGAGTGTCAGGGGCGTTGCCTGTTACGTCGTTTGGGTTATTGGGCTACCTGGTTGAACGCATATCATTATATTTCTCTTTATTTTTTTTCAAATATAATTAATTAGTCCAACGAACCGTTCGGTAGTATACATAATGCGTACCGCGTACCGAACGGAAAGCCTCGTACCGAACGGTTCAATACGAATATGCGTATCGTTACACCCCTAATATATATATATATATTTATATATATATATATATATATATATATATATATATGTATATATGTATATGTATGTATGTATGTATGTATGTATGTATATATGTATGTATTTATGTATGAATACAGTACTGTGCAAAAGCCTTAGGCCGCTAGTATTTTCACTAACAAACAAAAGTTTCAAGTCAGTTATTTCTATGTTTTGCTGTAGTGTGTCAGTTAACATTTCCAAAAGATAGTTTTGCCATTAATTGTATTAATCCAGTGAGATTTTTGTTTGCACAAGGAGTCTGACAGCATGCAGTGCTCCAAACAGAGATCTGATCTCACCATCATCAGTTAGTCTGGAATGACATGAAGAAACAGAACAAACTGAGACAGAAAAAATCCAGAAGAACTCTGGCAATGTCTCCAAAACGCTTCAAGAAACCTGTAAAGCTACAGTACTGTGCAAAGTTTAAGGCACTTGTGTAAAAATGCTGTAAAGTGAGGATGCCATCAAAAATAATGCCATAAATAGATTTAATTAATTAACTTCAATTAACTTTACTAAAGTAAATCAACATCTGGTGTGACCACACTATGCGTAAAAAAACTAACAAAAAAAAACTTTGTTCTAAATGCACTTGCGCATAGTTTTTCTGGTATATATATATAGTGTAAACACACACACACACACACACAGTTTTATTGGGATTTCCCATATATATAATGATTTTTATACAGTACAAACTCTATTTTCTATCCCCAAACCCCAAACGTACCTTTTCAAAAAAACATCACTTAGTATGATTTATTAGCTATTTTCCTCATGGTGACCAAAATAAAACAAAACAAATCAAAAATCCCTACAAGGTCAAAAATTACTGGTATTACTATCCTTGTGGGTGCATTTAGTCCCCATAACATAAAGAATACTGCACACACACACACACTTCTGTGTTGAACAATAACCTCACCAAACAAAAAGAAAAAACTTGTAAATCAGAGCAGGTCTAGTAGGCCGCTCTGTGAATTTAAAACCGGTGAAAGTGAATTGTTCAGCAGATAGACTGCCACAATCCTCCACCTTTGAAGAAAGAAGAAAGAAGAAAAAAGAAAACTGTGAAAAGTGCAAGAGTTTGTATGTGTGTGTGAAACAGGCTCTGCAGTCTGCTCTCTTAGCCTTGCGCTTTGTGTAAACACGGAGGAGTGGAGTACTGGAGCTGAGCCTCTTTCATGTCTGTGCCTGCGGCGCTGCTCTCTCTGCCGAGTGCTTACATTAAAACAGTGATAAGACTTTAGAGGCCCTCATCAGGCCGTAAGAGGTGTGTGTGGATAATACGCTCCACAGTAAGGTAATTATTATACCTGCGTCCAGTCTTTGGTTAGCAAGCCTCAGGCTATCCACTTTGACCGTGCCAGAAAAGGAAACGTGAACTCCAAATACTCCTGCACTGCTTTCTCCTTTAACTTTTCTCGCAAGTGTCACCAGAACACTTGACCAGTATAGACATCCGTGAGTGACGGCGCTGGAAGAGGACACGACTGTTAAATGTTTGTTCATGCCGTTCCTGCCCGGCTGAGTCTTAAAGCGATCAGCTTGTTCTTCTCGCATTATTCTCTATCTCTCTCAACTCGATTTCGCCGCGCTGATCTGATGGCTGAGTAGCCAACAATCACAGCTGTCAGATATCTCTGTCAAATCAGCTTTCGCCGCGGACTCAAACAGCAGTCCTCTGTGGTTTGGCTGGAAACTAACCCACAGCCTTAAAATTGAATGTACAGTGCATTACTAAAAATATGGGGACGGCACATTTGCTCGCTGTCCCAACTGTTTTTGTTAGGTTTCACTCAAGAAGATGGAAGTCCATTCAGAAGTAATGGCTTGTGACAGTATGGACAGAGTATGACATTATATGCCCGACGCCAGCTTCAATCATTCCATGCATGCAAGTTCCACAAAAATCACTTTTGTAGTCTCCAATGGATAATCACGTTTCAGACTGGAGAAGGGTGGCTATACCCATGAGATCATCATCAAGTTACTTCAAGATTGTCTGCTTTGACAAAGGCATTTGTGAAGTCATTTCAGATTAGTTATAGTGCCTGATGCAGGACATGGTCTTTCTTGCTAGCCAAAAGAGCCGGTCCAATTCTAATATTTATTTTTGAGCTTCTTCTGAGACTCAACTTTTAAACTTCCTGTCGGATCCAGTGTGCAGCAATCCTTATAAGCTGATTTAAAGGTGGTGTTTAACTTTTTTAGGGTTCAAATACTTTCTCCTGTCCCATCTTAAAACGCAGACACAAATCGAAAGTCATTTGTAGGCTGAATCCCCCAAAAAGCATAAACACTAGGGTGCAAACAAAACAATGATCTGCTCTTCTGGGAATCCCCAACAAGCTCAATACACACCCAAATTGCTGCTTATTAATAGTAAGGTAGTTGTTAAGTTAAGGTATTGGGTAGGATTAAGGGATCTAAAATATGGTCATGCAAAAAAGGCATTAAAATGTGCTTTATAAGTGCTAATCAACAGCTAATATGTTAGTAATATGCATGCTAATGAGTGACTAGTTAATAGTGAAGATTGTTCCTTAATCTTCCTTAAGTTTAAACATTACCATATATACACATATATACATACAACTACTGGGTTAGTAAGACTACAGATACAGTTTATATTCTATATTTTTCAACTGAATTTCATTTAAAACAATTAATAAAGAAACTATTTATTGAGTCCAGTGTGAAAGTCGACTGGCCTGCACAAAACGCAAACCTGAACACCTTTTAGGATAAATTAGAACGCCAACATCAAAATGACAGATGCTTTTATGTCCGAATGGAAGCAAATTTCCAAATCCATGTTCCAACATTTAGCAAAAAGTCTTCCTAGAAGAGTAGGAAATTAGTAGAAAGAGAAGAAAGAGCAGGAGGGATTTATGCTAAATATTTTGGTTCTATGAAGAACCCTTAACATCCATTGATCAATTGATTGAACACCATGTCCTGACTACATGTGACACATTGCTGCGACACATGAGTAAATGTATATTTTCCCATGTTAATCAGAGTTTTTGCCCTAACCAGCCGCCAACTTATAAATAAAAGCAAATATGTAGAGTAAAACAAATGTTTTCCATGAAAAAGATTTCAGTTTCAGTCACTCAGTATGTGCTTTTAATAATGTCAAAAAGGACAAATCATTATGAATTAGATTATAAATTTGTCCATTTCATTGGGAATGCATATCTGAGTGATTTGTGTCACTTTTTAGTAGTTGTAGTTTTTAGCAGTTGTAGAATAGGTTATGATGCTGACTTTAGCTACAAAGAATTGCTTATCCACCAATAACTAGCAAACAACCAGTGACTTTGAGTGTCCATCTAGATAATCATCTGTGCAGCTCTTTTTTTTTGGTGTGCGCCATGGAATCGGCTGCACATCACATTTCACAAAATGCAAGATCTCTTTTAATTTCCACTTGATGGAAATGTCCAGCAGTTTATGCTACAACTGAAACCGTTTCCTGAGCCGCTAGTTCTGGTTATTTTTTTTTCAGCATTAGATCAGAGTGTAATCTAGCAGCCATGAGCACCATGAGACCATGAGCATAATACAAAGATATCACTCCAGAGCCCCATCGGTCCTCCTCTTGTGTCAGCACTTGAGATCTCAATCTGCAACTTAAAGGGTCCTTCTCTCGCTTTCTTTGTGTCTAGCCAGAGAGGTTACATCAAGAGGGAGAAGGAGGGAGAGGGGGGAAAGGATTGTTGTATTCGAGAGGGAGATGGAGAGAGAGAACAAGGCAGATAGGTGGAGAAAGGAGAGAAAGATGGGGGGTTGGTGTATATGTGTGCATGCACATATGTGTGCCACTGTGTGTGTGTTCTTCTACAGACCCCCTGGGGAGAAGATCTTGTCATAGAGATCACAACAGACTGTCATGCACACAGCCAAAAGCTGGAGAACAACCCTAGCGAGAAGAACTTGAGACAAACGTAGGCCAGTTCTGCTCTGCAGCAGCCATCATTTCAGTTACAGAATAAAGGCGGCACTGAGCAGCAACAACAGGAGATTAAGCGTAAGCCCTTTACGGCTGGAACACGACCGCTCGGTCTGTCCGCCACAGCTGCCTACAGTCTGTGAGAGGCAGAAAAGCCACTGCACCACATTATCAGTCAGACTAAAACCCGTCGCTGATTCGTATGCCGACATACGATCACGGAAAGCTTTAGTACGTGAGAGTAATCTGCCGTAGGACACATTTTGACGCAGGATATCTGATGTCCTTGTCTCTCCATATGTTTGATGTGAGCGGGGAGGGGTTGTTTTCTATCAGTGCGAGCTAAACAGGATGCCGGGATGTTGACAGGAAAAAATAATGATGGTCACTCCTTTGATCTCCCACATATGTTCAAACTCTCTCGCAGTCTGGCTCTCATATCCCCCCACGCAGACAAAGGGAGAGAGTCGGCCGTGGAAAGCGACTGTGCCGACGTAAAGGTCGCTTTCTTCTTTCGCTAGATGACGGAAACCACTAGACGCCATGAGAAAACGTTCCCTGAAGGGAGAGCCAGAGGGGTCCTCGAAGGAGCGAAGGCACCTAGTCTATTAGTCTATTCAACGGTTCGTTCCCCCTTTTACTTTGTACCTGTCTGCTTATCTAGGGATGACAGCAAATTGCCATGGGTTTACATCACTCAATATGCAGAGCTGTCATCAAGGCTTCCATCACTGCTACTTAGCATATCGTCTAACAAAAGACCCTCCACACAGTGGGGATAGGTTTGTCACTTTTACTGCCCAACCATGTTATTATCATCTAATTTACAAAGACAAGATGATAATTACATGCAATTAGAATTATAAACCTGCCATAGTGTGTGCGGTAAGCCTCAGGTAATACCATAAAGAGGACTCTCATTGGCTCATACTGTGCCCCAAGTTTCTGCAAAAGCTTCCAATCACCATATTACATAAAACTTTACAACGTTACTATATTATTACCAACAGGTAAAAGAAGAGGCTTTACCATAGCTGTATTCTGAGAGTAGCAGTTAATTTTAAACATACAGTATACAGTGAGAAAAAGTTACATTAATTCTTTTTTTATATAATTATCAGTTAATACTCCTTTTTTATATAAGAATACTAATAAAATAGTAATTAAATTAGAAATTATTTACAACTTTAAGGTGCAAGAAAAAAATTTTTTTTTTAAATAAAATTAAACAAAAAATAATTTACTTATGTGGTTTATTTACATTTAAATTCTTGCACCTTTGTAACTTTAGAGTAAAATAAAAAATCAAAAAAAAAAAAGCAAAGCAATATATATATATATATATATATATAAATTAAATAAATGCAAACCAAAACCAAAACCAAAACCAAAACCAAAAAGCCAGAGGAAAGTCATTCAGAATAGCTGCAGCTGTCTCATAAAAATACACTTGATCTGTTGTATTCAATATGAATAGAACTATGGCCCACCCACGACTACAGCAAAGCATAACGGGGGAACGCAGCGCTCAAGCCTTGGGACTGAAGGTCAACTGTACCTATTCATTCACTAAAACATCATATAAGGAATTCTTCACAAACCAGTTCCTGATTTCATGGCAAATTTCCACCCAGGAGTACATCTGTAAGGGGGATGTCAAGGCAGCCAGCGGGAGTGGGTTTCTCTGGATTAGGCCTGCTCATCAGTTTATCATTCATCAGTCAGTGGGGGACAGCAGAGGGTGGAGGACCCAAATCCCTAATTCTCTGCAGCCGTACCTTCCTTTGTAGGACCCAGGATTAACGAGGGGCCCTGAAAGAACCTGATGAGTTTAAAGCTGGGGATGAGAGAAGGGTGAAAGGCAGCACGGATCAGGACAGAGATACCATTAGAGACCTCCATAAATCAAGTCATCCTTAAGGTAGAGGTACTGCGGTTTAAAGACCAGCTGTACTTTTTAACCTCCACCTTTATTTCCAGCCCCATCCACTTCAGTTATGTACGACCGGAGGCGGCGCAGTCATATCCCTCCTCCCTAACACTTCCTGACAAACTCTGAGTGGTGTAGACATGGGGATTGTCTCCTAATGAGATCAAGCTTCTCTGAGAAAGGTGGTTCTTATAGCTTCGGACTTTATTGAAAAAAAGATCTCAAGCTCTTGTTGCTCTGAGCAAGGTTTCTTAAAAGTGAAACACAGGCAGAATGACAAAAACAACTACAGAAATGTAAGAAACGTCAGTTAAATTTACTGACCTGGCGGCTCCAGTGTTCTCTAACCCCTCTGAAAAGGATAGCCTTGCGGCTGCCATGCCTCGTGGACCGCTAATGATTGAGCTAGCTAAAATTTACAAGTGGAACCAGATTTTTAAGAGAAACATTGATGAGGCACAACACCTTGCATGGCTCATGAATCAGTCTCTTAGCTTTTTTCATTGCCTGAAAGATTTACTGGCACATTAGAAAACTATAGGGGAGTGACAGAATTAAGGAAGCAGGAATGTAAACGGACTCAGTTGGGAAATGTCAGTAGATTTACTTTATAGCCTGCATCTAAAACTCAGGAATGATTTACTTCTCTTTTGCCATGCTAACTTCAATCTTCACTGGGTGGCCAGATGCAAACTCTTCCACAAGTTGCCCACAATAAAGACCCATCTAGCCCCTAAGTGATAGCCGTAAGCTGAAGATATAAGGGAAAGAGGGGAAATGGCACTGATTTACTGGGCAAGTTTAATACTGTATTACTCCTGATCGACGGATATCAAAAGATTATGACAGGTAAGGGATGATTCAGCAAACAACCTTTAATCAAATTCTTTCACTCTCAGAAATAAGCTCTTGAAGACATTAGTCTGATCCAGTAAAGAGTGAGAACCTGGGTGTCTTCCAGCAAACAGCTTTCTCTAAATTCGAGTGGAGGGACGTTGTTCTTTAAAGTGCACAGGGGAGCAGTCTCTTTAAAATGAAAGGCTAGCAGCAGTGGAAGGGATGTACAATCCCTTGAATAAGGTTTTTATCTCTAACAATAACAAGATGAAAATACATTTCCGCACTCAGAACAAACCACCGAACTATCTGGCAAAGTTTCCTGAAGTTTGGTTTCTGCAGTGGACCCAAGCATCCTGAAGTCATCAATTCTGCAGATGTAACCGATGCAGATTGTGTACTGCTAACCTCAAAGCCTAAGATCTGGGTTTGATATGCTCAAAGGACACAGAGAAAGCAGCTTTAAAGACTTAACGCATGTCCAGTAGGCGTTTGTATTAGATACAATGGTAACAATTTACAAAACTTATTTTAGTTATTGGGTTAGTATCATGAACTAAAAATCATATATATATATATATATATATATATATATATATATATATATATATATATATATATATATATATGAACCATTATTGGTTAAATTTAATTTATAATTATACTTTTTTTATTGCATGTAATTAAACTTTGAGACATTGATTCACAAATTAAAATATTAAGTTTGCCTAGATTAATACATTACATTATAAATATAAACTATTTTTTTTAAATATTACATTTATGAAATATTGTATTTATTCTGTAATATTTATCAATTTATTCTAAAATGACATTTGATATATACATTTGATAATATAATTACATTTGATATGTACTAAATGAAAATAACCCTAAACCTATAGTTAGCAAAATTTTATAATTGATATTACTAGTTATAAGTATTAGTGTAATTACAATGTAACAACATTACCTTAAAATATAGTCTAATAATGTTAACAAATTAAATCTTATTTTAAAGTGGGTAACACTTTATTTTAAGGTATCCTTGTTACATGTTACATACCTGTTATAATAACAATAAATTATGCATAATAACATACAGTTTACCCTTGGCCAAACCCTAATCCTAATCCTATCCATATAGTAAGTGTATGTTGTTAATTAATATTACTCAGTACTTAAATACTTATAATTACATCATAACAAGGACACCTTAAAATAAATTAGGTGTCCTAAAGTGTTATCAATAAAACACCAATGTTAGACTTTATATGGTAAAACTTTCTTTTATGGTGTCCTTGTTATAGGTTATGTGTACTTGCTATTATAATAATAGGAAATTACGCATAATTGCATGCAACTAATCCTAAACCAATACCTCATCCTAACCCTAACCCTATAGTAAGTAAATGTATCTGATTAATAATACTCAGTACTTAAATATATAATTACATTGTAACAAGGACACCTACAAATAAAGTGTAACTCATTGTATTAGTGGCATCATTTAATATTCCATTATTTTTTATGAACGGTTTCGCAAAAATTTTGACTCAGACACAATTGGTAACATTTAAATGAATTCATGTAACTCGTGATTTGGTAATGCAATCAAATAAATTCAAATATATTCAGATTCGACCAGAATCTCTCTCTGCAATCCCAACCCCAGCAAACAAAGCATTGTTTGAAAGTGAAGTTGTAGAGGAAACATTTGTTATGTCTCAGTGGAAATGATCATTTGTGGTTGTCACTTTGCATTCCACAGCCAAAGTACACCTTTTTCCCTTCACAAATCAAATTCGCTGATAAGAAGCAGTCACGTCTACTTGTCTAATGATCAACTCCTTCCATATTCTGAAGGCTTGAGAAGCAGTCAATGAATTCTCAGTTTGAAATGAACTCTGTAAGGTCATGACACAGGATGGTGGGGAAATGGTGATGACAAACAAAGGTCCCAGCACTCCATCGCCTGGCCTGCTGCCGGGGAGGGCCACACTCCATCTCCTGACTCCTCTGGGAGATAACCGGGATTCTCCAGGCCTTCCCGAACCTGGCAACTTCCCGTAGACACCTCTCTTCTCTTCTCCTTCCCTGATGTTATCAGGGGCCAGGACCCTCTGTGGATCTTTGTGGCTCACAGCCCCAGTTTCCGTCTGCACACGTGTGTGTCACATTATCTGTCAAGAGGCCAGACACCATTTCCTGCATATTGGAAGAGGAGGGTAGGGGACAGGAAAGGGAAAGGACACACAAACTGACATCCAGGGAGGGACGAACAGAGAGATTGTGTTTAGTTAATGTTTCTCGGCCCAGGATTTCTTATCAAAAATTGGCTCCATTGGACGGGTAACCCCCTGCTTGAGTCTTCTGAACAATGCAAGCAGGTTTAATGACCTGTTTGTCAGCATACAATTTACACAGGTTGTACAGATCGAAGTTGGCATGAACACAGCTAGCGCTTTAAAATACTACTACATTTTTGAATATTATTATGGAAGCCAGGTGTAATTTCTGAGAAAAAAACGGTGAGATTAATAAAGCCACAATTATGAGAAAGAACATTTCAGATGTGATGGAGATGTAAAATCATGTTGCATGTTCAAATTTGCAATTATGAGTAAAAAGTTGCAAACACAACAAATATCATAAATGTTGTAGTTGAGAGATACACTATAATACTTTTATAACATATATATATATATATATATATATATATATATATATACACACACACACACACACACACACACCAAAAACACACACACAGAGACATATATATGCAATATTGGGGGATATAATGTTGCAATTATGAGAACAGAAAGTCACAATTGTGAGATATAGTGTAAGTGATATTATAAGATATTGTCAGAAAAAGTCACAAATAAAGTTCACAAAGTGTCACATTTACAACACATAAAGCCATCATATGAGATTCAGAGATATAATGTTGCAAATATAAATTACATGTAAAGTAATTATAATAATAGAGAATAAGAAAAATGTTATTAAGTCAAAATTATGTAATTCAGTATAAGTCGCATTTTTAAGATTTCGTCATATTGCGAGAAAAAGTCACAAATGCAAAAAGTGTCACTTGAACAAATGAAGCCACTTTATGAGATTCAGAGATATATTGTTTTAAACTTGAGGAACGTTATAATTGTCAGAAACAGGATTCCATAT
Source organism: Carassius auratus (assembly GCF_003368295.1). Classification (NCBI taxonomy): domain Eukaryota; kingdom Metazoa; phylum Chordata; class Actinopteri; order Cypriniformes; family Cyprinidae; genus Carassius; species Carassius auratus. The sequence goes on along the minus strand of NW_020527582.1, from coordinate 1,308,826 downwards.
ATTATATAAAAAAAATGCTGTACATACACATAAAAACAGCTATACTTTAATTTGTAAACCAATGCATTTTTTTTGCCTCCTTCATTTGTGTGCTATCATAATTTGTAGTCTGTGACATACTCGTCATAACATCTTTGTCTGTTTATTCATTTTCCATGAGTTGGCTAACACAAGTTCAAGGACCGCATGTCATCACATGTTAGTGTGGAAAAGTAATACAAAAACTGTCAAGAGTTCCCGGAGAAAAACATTTCCCTAAATAGAGCCACATGTGCCGTGAGGCCATGGAAAACAAACGCAAACATAGTGTTCACAGTTTTACAGAAATATTCAACACTCTGTCCATTAGGTGCAACTTAATGAGCCTTCTGAGCCACGACAGTTAGCTATACTTTGACCCCAATAAAAGAGCTATTTCACAGGAGGGAGAGAATGCATTTGCCCCCACCACTTGGCTACCATCTGAGTTACAGCTAGGCCATGATCCGACTCCATCCGCATCCTTGGCTGGACTCAGGGGTCTGATTTCAATGGCTGCCTAAGCAGAGTTTGACTTTGAAGGCTTTGATCCCGGGGCAATGCTATGGCATTTGACTTCTGGTAAAGAAAAAAAAGAAGCATGTCAGACCTCCGGGGTCACTGGGATCACTTAGTGCTGCTGAAAATAACCAGTGGAGAGCCACGATTTGGGGAATCTAAAAGAGGCCTGACATTAGCAGGTGCCCTGAGGTGGACTGGAGAGTGCTACAGAGCAGGTCACTGACCTTGGACCATGGAGAACTTTTTTTCCCAGAAAAACCTGCAGGTCTGACTTCATTTTGCAGCCAACGCTTCCGCAGCTGTTTTAAAGCACACTGTCGACCACTGCCAGCCCCTCCCAAAAAAATAAAATTTAAAGTAAGAAATCTCCTATTTAAAGAAAAAAAATTAGATACATTTCCAGCTAAAGTATTTTACGGTGATCGCTCTATAAAATCCGGCAACTGGCAAGAGAGACCGCAGAATGGAGGCAGACCATTGACATCAGAATGGAAACATATCACTGACCAATCAGACATGCGCATGCAATCACAACCAATCAAGCATCAAAAATGCTGTCCAAAATCACTTCTTTATTACTCCTATATAGTGCATTCACTATAAAGGGATGAATGAACAAGTGAGTGATTTTGCACACAGCCAATCAAACATTCATTTTTATTTACATTACATTAAAGTAATAAATGAAAATAAAAGTGCTTACAATTCTTAGAAAAAAAATACATTTTTATTTTGCTAGTTTTATTAGCCATTATTTGTATGTAGCACAAAATACATTTTGAGAACTTGATAACACTTTGTATAATACATAATATAAAAATGTATGATGTACAGTAAACTGTAATGCTTTATATCTTTTTATAAATAAGAGTTAAAACACCATGTTATATCATCTTATCTATCGGTTATTTTTGTGTGCTTTCACAATGAATAGACACATATTTAAAATATATTATAACTGTGGTTACAAGTATTCATGAATTCACAAAATTCACTACAAAGCTTCAAGTAAAGTGTTACTAACATTGTTGTACACAAAAGATGAGTACACAATGCAAAGTTTTTTTAATTATAATAATAAGAAAAGTTGGCTATTGTGTACCATGTAAAATGCCTTTCATACCATGTAAATGTATAACAACAAAACAAAACTAACTGTACAGAACAAGCGACACATCTATCTACGGTAATGTGTGGTTGACTCAGTACCACTAATATACTATTAATTGCTGAGATCTAAACAGGGATGTAACTCTAACCTCGAGGTGACAAGCTCAAATGATATGTTAACATCAGCCACCAGCTATGCTACCTAAGGTTGCCATTTAACCAAGAAGCAGAAAGTGACACGGTCTTCCATTACAGAGCCTCCAGACAGTATTCAGAGATTGAGCTGTCACTTTTCATGTGTGTCTTTTTTCTTCTCTTTTTAAACCACAGATTTATTTAAGCATGAATGCATCTGATACACTGCCAAAACCACAGTACAAACCTCAGCCTGGAGTGTAGGCATTTTTATACAATGGGGGTTGGTTAAACTTAAGCCTTTTACCCACTACAATCTCTCATTGCAGTAATCTAAACTCATAATTAGAAGTTCTGTCCTCCTCTGCACAGTGCAGATCGGATGGTGAAATCTTCACAGAAGCATAACTAAAATGGATGCCCTTGTGAAAAAGAAGTACACTTTAACGTGAAAAAGAGTACATATTATGGAAATAATATATCAAGTGAAAACTGAATGTAATGTTTTCGGACACATAACTGCATTACATTTTCACCTAAATAAAAATGGATTATAGTTTAAATTTATATTAAATGCAACTGATTGAAATTTAAGTAGGTAACCCATTTAAGTAGGACTTAAGTAAATCTTTATATGCAATTGCATAACCATTACTTCTATTGTCTTTGAAATATGATATCAAATGTACAAAGCTAGCATAATGCCTTAAGGGGACCATCAAAATATAGTGCTACCCAAACATTAGATAACTTTATCTTTTTATCTTTTTTAGATAACCTGTATTTTTCGAAAAATAACAACTTTGTTTAGTATATGAAAGTGAATGGGAACTGACATTGTGGAGCTCCAAAATGACAAAAAAAAAAAAAAAAAAAAAAAAAGTTCCATAAAAGTGGTCCATAAACTGTATACTGTAGTAGTTTGAGTGAAAAATCATTTCTTGGTCCATTCACAGAGCTCAGGAAAGGAGTAGTGGTTCATAAATTACTGAGTTAAAAAAAAAAAAATTATAATATCTCATTATTAATTCTCAGAAGTCAAATATTTGAAATGTATCAATTAATACAGGTCTCAAATGGCATGGGTAAAGAAAGACAGAATTATGATTTTTTTTTTTTTTTTTGGGGGGGAGGGGGGGGGCTACCCCTTTAAGCACTACATTTGGTAGACAGATGATATATTTTGATATGTAATTGGACGGAACTAACATTTCCAGCAACACACATGTGGTGTGCACTAACCTCATGAACTTCGGCCCATTAGTCTGTGTCGGCAGGCCCTACACCTTTTGAGGAACCAGGGCACTGTTTGCCATTTTTCACCTGCTTAAGAAGTGAATGACAAGTAAAGGTCTCGGCTCACGAAAACAGAGCCGCTGGTGGTCCTCTTCAAAACACCCGGAGTCGCTGCGATCAATTCACATTACTGAAAATAACCCCTGCATCCATGACTCTCATAAACTTCTCCCTCAGACAACAACTCCAACCCCCACCCCCACCCCCCAACCATATTCCAGCTCCCCCCAGAGCTCTGTGACACCAGCAGGTGCTTTTTGTCATTGGACCTGCGGCACATGCTCACAGACTCCAGAATAGCAGCCGAAGGGCCCCATCGCTCGTCCTTCACTGCCCCCTCTTTTGTTTCACACTGTAGCTTCGGCTCAATGCCATTTTTGTTCTCACATGTCAAAGTTCACTATGAAATATGGCTCTCTGGAATATTCATTTTGAGTCCCATAAGAGGAACACACATTCGACTGTGTTTTTATTCTTTCTAATGACTCTTTGATAAACCTCAGCTAAAGGAAATCCCATTCTGTAATAGGAGAAAGCCATCCTGAGCTTTACATCTGTCATGTACATAACATGAAAAAAAAAAAAAAAAAAACTTTCAGACTTATGCCTTACAGGTCATGGAGATAAATCTAGTCGGGTCTCATTTCTAATGGTGCTGTGAATGGCAGACATCAGTGCAGTTTGTGTGAGAACAGGTTGCACTTTTGCTATTTCCTGTTTGCATTCTGTATTTTAAGTGTTTTCTGTAAAACTTTAAATAGCAGTGTCCATATTACATATAATCAGGGGTGCACATAAGGTTTTCAACCTGGTTCTCATAAGAGAACCTGGAGATTTGGTTCGGTCCTCACACTGCACATAGTGTAACCCATTAAATACAACTATACTAAATAAATAAATAAATAAATAAATAAATATATATATATATATATATATATATATATATATATATATATATATATATATATATATATATATATATAAATAAATAAATATATATATATATATATATATATATATTAGGGCCGGGACTCGATTAAAAAAAATAATCTAATTAATTAGAGGCTTTGAATTTAATTAATCGAAATTTATCGCATTTTAATCACAGATAAATATTTGACCTGAGAACAGTGAGAAGTAATTTTTTTTTCACATGGATTTATAGTATACCATTGAATAATGACTGAATACATAAGCTTAAGCAACAAAATATTGTTTATTTTTGTTCAACCAAGTCTAGCAGACCAGTGCAATTTTTGCCATGAAGTGTAGCAATAGCATATTTAGAAACAATTTAGAAATAGTACATTTCAGAAATTCAGGAAGCTTATAGGTGCTGGAACCTTCTGTAAAGTGTTTTTTTTTTTTTTTTTAAGTAAAACACAATACTGTCAATTACATTCAGAACATTGGAAACACTGACTATTAGAAAACATCTCTCTGTTGCTTCAGAGGCCATGACATACTAAGTCCAACTCTCAATAACCTTGGCCAAAACAATAAAGAGTTCAACATAAACTGTTGCACCAAGAAAATAATACATAGTTCAACATAAAGTGTAAAGTCCAAGCTAGCTGCTATATGTTTTGCGTTGAGGTGATACTTGAGGCTCGATGTGATAATGTGATAATAATATTTTATTTTAAAATAAAAAGGGAGTATTAAATACAAATAAGACTATTTAATATTAAACTTAAAAATAAAATGCTAATATTTACTTAAAAAAAAAAAAAAAAAAAAAAAAAAGAGAGAGATGAATTAAAGAGATGAAATAAAGGCTTTTATTTTGACAGGTTGCCAGCAAGTAAGTATATGTGCTTCCAGGTTTAGCGTTGACTACTGAAGTGCATCAGTGAATGAAATGTCACAGTTTTCATTGTGCTTTGAAAACGGCTGTGGGTAGCATAGATTTATTCATCTATTCAGTTTGAATAGAAATATTATACAGTATTACAGTTTGTCACACATGCGCACCTGCGTACCACTTATGGATGGATGTCTGACACGTAAAGGAGAAGCCTAAATCACCCCGGTCCGTGTCTGAGCTATGACGTGAAAACTAGCCCGCAGCTTGGCCCTAGGGGCCTAAATAAGTCGGGGCCCATCAGGGTTCAGGGATTCAATTAGAATTTAAAAGCAGTCTCAATTAAATGCTGGTACTGTTAATATATACTAAAAGGAATGTCACAAAATAAATAGTGCTGTTATTTATTTTATTTTTTAAATAAATACAATTATATGTGTCAATTGATTTAACTAAACTGCAAGTAATTGCTTGTATCATGTCAATATTTTTCCCAACATCTTTGAGAAAAAGCCTTCAAATGAAGAAAATCCAAAGACAACGTGGCTGAAAAAAAAGAATTAAATACATAATTTAAATGTCATTCTAAAGCTCTAACATATTACATTTTTTTTTTTTTTTTTAACCATTTTCTTCTCTAAATATATAAAACATCATGTGTTTTTTTCCCCTCTTCTGCTGCGTCTAGTTTGCCCTCTGATTTAATTTGTTTTGTTGGTTTGCTGTTCTCCTTGGAGAGCGCTTGTTCCAACACACACGCAAAACTAGGTGTTCTTGTAGCACAAGGGCACGAACATGGACTCCCATTCACCTTGTGTTTCAGTGCTATTTCTCTCACCCATAGTGGCCCCTAAAAATCAATAGAAGTTCAGGATCTAACTGTGTCTGGGGCACAGATGTACACAACTGTGTGTACAAGTTCAGCTGAGGACAAGCGGCCACAGAGGATTCGTCCGCAGCCATATTATTTCCTACGTGACAACTGTACAGAGAGCCAGTGAGTGATTTGCTCACTTGGAGAGTAGGAAATGAGAAATTTTATGGCATCTAGAAACCAACACCATTCTTTCCTCCCTCTCCATCCATGTCACTTCCATTTATTTACACCTCTTACAGACGGGTTTCGCTTCCACACTAAAAAGTCTATGTAGCCACGAAATAGAGTCTGACCCTTTGGTATTTGCGTGCTCCTTTCTAAACACTACCACGGCCGACATCAGCATTCATGAATAATTGTGCAGAATGTATACCCTTGGTTAGCGGTGGGCGGACACGGGAACAGAGCGTGTAGCCACCGCTTTTGATGTGGAATTGTAACCGCATAGAGCAAGAGCTCGCAGACTAACAAGCACTCGCAGCCCAGTGTGTATGTCACAGGGGGAGGGAGTCGCAGCACAGGGCACATTCATCAAAGAGAAGCTGAGCTGATGGAACCTAAGTGCAGTGTCATCACAAGGAAAAGGCTTGATAATCACTCATGTTGGAGTGGGATCTGCACAGGGAAATCAATAGTAGTTCACTGGACAGCAGCCTAGACAAAACAATCCAGAGGGTGTGTCTCATTCCACTCCTGACGTCAATCAGTATATTGTGAACACTATAATTCGGCCACTGGTAGGAGCCTTGACCTACTAAATACTGGGACACTGATGGTTCAATTACCTACATTGTGATTGTGAGGTCGAATGTTAAAACGCAGCTTATATCTACCAACAAAAGTGCTGTATAGCATGTTATATTTGTTTATCATGCACCTTTGCTGAAGCGGTTAACAAATCACAAGCTCTGATGACTACAAAGACAACATTGCCAGGTAATGAGAATGCAGCCAATGCTCATTGATTTTTATGGTGCATTCATTCTCATTTTGGTTTTGCCAATGGAACAGCCTTATCTTGTTCCCTGGGTAGTGCACTTACTCCTAAATTAGGTAGTACAGTACTAGGGAATGGACTGAGATGCACCCATAGGCCTCACAGTCCATCAGTCCAGAAGAACCCTGCCCACTAAACTAAATTCAAGATGAAATAAAAGCATTACACACACTCGGTTAAAGGGTGTTGTTAAGCCCAACATAATCCAGGAGTTTGTTTGTTAAGGTTAATTTGAAATTGACATGCAGCTGTGGCAAATCCCTTTTTAAATGTTATGTGAACACCAAGCAAACATGTCCTATGATGGGAAACCTACATGGCCTTAGAAATGGTCAAAAACGAAATAAAAAAGAACAGATCTAACACATTTAATCATCCATTTAACAAAACACTCTCTTTTTCCAGATGCATGACATGGAATGCATTTTTTTCTTCCCCTGTTTTCTGGTTCTGCCTCTTCAAACATTGATAAAAGAACCATCAATCTTTTTTTCAGGAAAAAAAGAATGGATTTGGTCATTCAGAATTCTTGTCTTGAAAGAGAGCCGGGACTCAAGTGGACTGTACGATTACAAATCTCTCTGAGCAGTACATGCTTAACTACAGCAATGAGAAAAGGTGGAGAGGGTTTCTCCATTCTAAGTTGTGGTTGACCTCATTCGGTTTTGGCTCTCGCTTGAAGAAAATAACTTTCATCTTTTCTCGCTATGGCTCTGTGCTTTTAGAGGCAAACAAAACCAACCTGGTGACCAATAGCAGCCTCTCAAGTTATCCGTCTTAAGACTACTCAACTGAGTCTAAAGAACTGTATTCTGTTTAATGCTGCTTTTGAATTTATGTCTTTGCTATTATGTCTTTATACACAAAGTTCCCAAATTACTATGTAGTTACTTAATTACTTAATGTAGTCTCTACAGTACCTTCACTACATAGGTTTATGGACAACAGTTTTTAAAAATGCACTTTTATATATGTCTACTTTATTCATACCAACAATGTAATATATAACAACAAGGAATAATGTTTAATTACAAGCATCTTACAAATGAATTGTATGTTGTTCATCACTAAGTACTGAAATGTTTCAATGTATCGACATTAAAATGCGTCCATATAGTGTAGTGTGCGGTTAATGATTCTGCATTTTGTTTTTCCACATTCTATGAATTCAACAGCTGATTCTTCTCTAAAACTGAATAATCCATGAACCGTTTCTCCTAGAACCGATCGTCTTTACATGCCATAACAGAGAAATCATTCAAAGTAGGACTGTCATGAGATGACACTTTGCACTTCCAATGGGAAACTGCTGTTGTGTGTCCCGTGTCGGCTGAAGACATGACAAAACGCTGAATGGAGAGGAAAAATGAGGAGGGGGGGGGACGGATCAATACTGCTCAGGAAATAAGGTAGAAAAGGTTATTTACTTGACATTGATCCGTTGCCTCGGCAGCAGAGCCGGTCCAGCGTCTCTTTTGTTAACCTTTAAGCCTGAGTGTACTCACAAACGATAGGGGAGTCCACTAACAGGTGTAAATTATGGATCGAAGGAGGTCGCCATACCTCTGTCACTGCCTGGTGCCTGTGTACTTACAGCCCTGAAGAAATTTAAACATCAATAGGGATAATAAGGACAAATTTATCACACTCAGGTCCTGAAGTCCCACTGCCAGGTCTGCCCGGCGTCCTGAGCAAATGTTTCTCAATCTTAGCCTCAATTGATTCAGACATTCTTTTTTCCTCTCAAGGATGATCAATTGTGACACGGTGCATTTCCTTTCACTCATTGTGCATGGCTCTTTGTCAGGGGGAAAATACAGACTGCTAATTTGTTTTCTTTCATTTTACAACATGAATGCCTCAGTCGTTTTAAAATAAGGATGTAATTCATGGGATTAATCATGTGTACATGATCAGCACAAAGGGAAAATGAAAGGATTTCATATCACTTTTTGTGTATGTTAAAGGTAAGATTGTAAGATTGTAATATTAGATACATGTTTTGAAGATAAGTATTTACTATAGGGATGCAAACTACGTTTTCTCAACTAGATAACTAGTCTCTCTAGTAATGATTGCGGTGGCGTATAGGTGTCGTACAGTAAGCACGCGTGTGTCAGTTATAATAATGCGTGTATGAGTGCTCTTGACACACTGATCGCATATTGTATTTCTGCACAGGCACAGACATTTCCATACATTCACATTGTTTCCACACACATTCACAGTAATTTTTTGATTTGTCATGTTTATGTTGTTGTGTTTAGGTTCGGTATCGCAACTTGATTTCTCTAAAATGTAAAAATGCTCTTTGCTGTTGCACTGCAGATTTACTATTAAATGTGTATCTATCTATGTATTTATTTATTTATTTCCATATGTGCTTACATGGGGCTCCTTATATCATTTGGTTCTCTGGTGTCCTTTTTTAGAGAGACATCTAAATTGATCTTGAAAAAAGCTTGCAGAAAATATAGATTTTTGAGAATCACCCTTCAATCTTTTAGTTTACTTTGCCGGATTTAGCAAATGATGAGAAAATAAACATTTGAAACAAGATAAATGGTCTATGCTTAATTTCATGACGTGTGCGATTAATCACAGAAAAAGGATGTGATTAATTAGATTAGAAATAATAATTATTATGTATATATAAATACACACACCTACAGTATATATTTGTAAAATATTTACATGTACATACATATATTTTATATTATATATCAATATATTTAATATATAAACACAACATATTTTTCTTAAAATATACGTGATACACACGTGATTGTATTTAAATTTACATAATAAATATAGACAGAGAAACGTATCTTTCTCTAATCATTTTTAGTGTGAATTCCTGGTTTATTGAACCTTTAACAGTGGTTTTCATATCTAAATAGTCATTTCCATTTCCAAAGCAAGCCTCAGGCTAAAACACAGCTGAATCAGTCAGCACTAACTCAAAGTTTTGATCAATCTCAGACCTCTTAACATGCTAATCATAACATGCTAATACCTTTTTAAAAACACCAAGACATGCCGACAACAGATATTCCTGGCACGCCAAGGGTGCTGTAACTCTAACCCGGCTGTTACTAACTATTGGCTGAACGTCTTGCTTGGATCCTTCCCAGCCTTCATCTTCCAACATCCATCATGTTCTTTTTTGTGAGGGAAGATGGCGCAGACCTGATGCATTGGGTGATAGACTATTTGTCCTTCCATATGCTAGATCTTGTAAGCCGCTGTATGCTATCCTGCCAAATTTTGTCCCGTGCCAGCGAAGGACACATGTTTTTACAGCACAAAGTTTGGCAACCGGTCAAACGGCAGACCTGCGATTTAGGGCTTTCCACGGTTTAGCATGGCTGCACGGGTCATTGGGAGAGATTTTAAAAACCTTCACGAAGCACACCTGGAATTGCACGTAAAATGTTTCTTTGAAGGAAAAAAATAAACAATGAAGTTTTAATATTTAACTGTCTGAAATGGGTCTGAAAAATACATTCAGTGTGTTTCTCAGTCGACAAATTCACTTTATAATCTCCTGCAAAAAAAGGACACGTCTACGAACACAAAGTTGCAGGAAAAAAATATTAGAATGCTAACATGCTTTTGCTTTCAAGAGTAAATGCAGAGATTACCTTGCTATTGAGATCAACCCCAGCCACCCCATTTTGCAATAAAAAAGGGGGTAAAATCTAATATTAAGAGTCAAGGCGTCAGAGGCAGGGAAAGCACTTTGAGTATTCAGTCGGTGTATCCGGGTGATTCATTTTCACGGAGGAAGCAAGCCCATGGGGTGAGGTGACCCCAAGAAGCCAAGAAATTTGTTTTTCCTTTCCTTCCTGCTCCCTTCTGGACTGCCTATATCTCACTTCCTGGAAGTACCTGTCCCTCTCACTCACTCTCAAGGACCCAGCCAATCTCCCTTTGTAAATAGAACTATGTTTTATAATTCTCTCTCTCTCCGAGATGACCGTATCAATAATGCAGGGGAACTGCATCTGTCCGGAGTGATGAGATTATTTTTCTGATTTGGCCTGACAGTTATGGTGATAGTTTGCCAAACAATCTACTCTGGCGACAATGACCACAGATTACAGCTGTTTTTAAAACAGCGTGGCTGAGGAGAGCTCCATGATTGATTGCACATGAAGAGACAGAGGCGGGCAATTTGGCCCCAGCATCTCACTTGCTTTTAACTCCGCTGATACTGAAATAATCTTTTTCGTTTATCCATTTGGGGAAACGCACAATACAGAGGGCTGCAGATTTAAAATAGTCTGACGGCAACAAGTGTGCTACTATTGAAGAAAAATAGCCTTGTGTCGTTTTTGATAACCCATGTAAAAGACATTATAATGAACTTTGTAAACCTCTGCGAGTTCAAGACCCGCTACGTCTGAAATGCATTTTTTAAATACTTTGTTATAACAGTGTGTTCACACTTCAAATGTTCCCTTTCACCTGCATGTCATTAGCTAATATGCTTTTTTATGTATATTCAATAAAAGATGACATAAATGAAAGTGCATATTGAAGTTGGAGGATGCTGCTTCAATATGGTACAGATCACAGTAGGGAGGTTCTTTAATGTTTGTGCATTTTGGGCCAGTTGACATTGATAAATATATCCCCTTAAAACACACTTTTTTAAACTCTAGTTCAATTTGTTGAATAACAATGTCCAACAGTGGATATACAGTACATGCAACACAGAAAATTTCTCAATTTAGTAAAGAAAATAAAAATAAATAAATCAAAACATTGTTGGAAATGACATTCTAAATATTCTAAATTACACCTAGTATTATATGTAATAATATTTTCATATTTAATATAAAAAGCTTTTATAAAAATATATTGGGACATAAACTACTAATAATCAGATCATGGTGATATGGGGTTACTACATGTAAATATCAGGTAAGATGTAAGAAGCGATCATGTCAAGTCATACATAATACAGATTTTTCTTGAATCTAAACAAAGATTTCAACTATTTTTGATGTCTCACTGGCTGTTGCTTCCTCTAAACCTCTTTGTCAAAATTAAAAAGTATGCATTCAAAACTTTTTTATGTAATAAATGTTAAGAAGACAATATGAGTTGAGCAGAAGGACAATCTGTGACATTTCTTAAAAAAAAATAATAATAATACTTTTATTTCTCTATGTTTAACAATGTACTCCACTATATTGACATCATATGTACTCTATTGTTACAAAGCTTATCCTTGAGTCATCATAGTTACTGACATTTATATAAAGTACATTTCATAATAGTCATTTATGACTTAGTTATTCCTCTGAATCCGCTCAAAGCCCTTGAGGTTAGAGACTATCAAAGACCAACATCCATTAAAAAAAGCCAATAACCCACCTTTAACTGTGCTAACAAGTCCACCAAGCCCAAGGCCTGTGGTCTAGAACAGGCACTGTACAGGTCACAAAGCAGGTTAAGAAGCTATAATAAGCCTCTACAATAATGTGACTCAGGCCCGGTGAATAAAACATGACTGTAATCCACTTTTTGGCCTAAGAGGTCTCAAAAAGGCAAGGATGGCACTTGTCAGACATCATGACCTAATTACTTCCATAAATAAATGATCATACTTTTCAATTTAAAGTTGCATGCTGCGCTGGGAACTGAAACTGAATTAAAATGAACATCATCGGGAGGTTTGGCATAGCTATAGTGTTTAACATCTGCAAAAAATTTTAAACTGCAACAGAAAAGAACCTGGATATATAGATTTTCCTGCATCGCGTCAAGACAATTAGCATTCTAGGATCTTCTCTTCATCCCTGAATGTTTGTTCTCCAAAACACTGGCAGGCTGAGAGCAGAGAGGCTCATGTTTTATTAATGACACATTAGGAGTAACACCAATCGGCTAATATGAATTTGCATATTTATTAAAAAGAAGACATTTGTGATTAATGGGATTTTGCAATGCTACATGGAAATGAGGTGAAAACTGTTGGTGAGTAAATCCCTGATCTTGGCTTTAGGATGTTGCCCTGCATTAGGTTCTTAAGCATCTACATTCATAATACTAACTCATCTGGACCTTCAGAACAATATAAAAACGGCACGATAAACGGCTATGCACGGTTCACACAATCACTATGTGGCGTCTCCTGCGAGCCCTGTAAATAAAGACACTCTCACCTGCTCATTATGCAGCCACCCATGCTTCAAATACTACAGGGGTATCACCGGATTTAGTCTGCGGTGTATTACGCTGCAGATCCCAAGTGGGCTGAGAGAAAGACAGAAGTTGGAGTGGGTTTAGAGGGCCCGTCTGCCATCGATTCAAATCTGTCCTATAAAAGAGTAAAAACAGAGAGAGAGAGGGGAAAGAAAAAACAGAATAAGAAATTGTCTTGACGACAAGGACATTGTCAGATAAGTGGAGAAGGGCAGTCAGAGAGCTATTTAGAGCGCCGGTAAATGGCCTTTTTACCATTCCGGCTCCCCCTCTCCGCTCCCTCCTCCTCTGTTTGGGGATGGCATTAGAGACTGGAGACTGACATACATTTTTTATAGCTTCATAAAGTCGTCCAATGACCTGGTCACCCTTCTCATAACTAGGGAGCAGAACGCTTGAAAAAAGCCATTCATCACTGTGAAAGGGCCTGCTTGTCCAAGCGCCTTCAAACATGCACAGAGTCTGGCGAGAGACGCTCAGCGCAAATGCTAACGTACTTCTGCCGCTAATGCCAGATGACCTTCTCACATCTATTAGCAGGCTGGCTGACGCAGAGGGCAGACACGTGCCCCACTTGTCTCCTGCTAAAATCTCAACCGCGAAGATTACAAATACCACGCGTGATTCCACATATCAGCATAAGTGTCGTGAGGAAAAGGTAGCAGCAATGCCTGATGTGGTTTCAAACGTAATACTCAAAAAAATTCGGTATGGGGGTGCAACCGTCAGACGATTTATTCAGATTTTAAGGGAAGTGCATGACATGCCTTTTAAGTATGTCCCCTTTGATTTGGCAAGCCAGAAGGACCTCCAGTACAGAATTGGAACGCCCCTTGCAGAGAAACCATCACACCACTGCAGCCCATTAGTGGGCAATTAGTGACAGCTGGTGGGTTGTCAGGCTGGTAATGGGCTCAAAAGGAATACCCGAGGAATACAGAAAACAATAGAGGGAACATGGCGAGAAAGCGAAACGGGAGCGTTTAAGAAATGGATTATGTTCGAAACGTGCGCAATGTACATTGTGTCGTCTTTTATTTTTGTCTACCGCACTAGGGGATCCATAGCAGACGAATGTTTTAATTTAGTCGCTGAGGCAGAAAGTGTTTCCAATAATCATGCTGTCACAACACCCAGACGTGAGTGTCCAATCCTGCCAGACTCCCAAAATGTGTAATTATCAGCTCAAAATGATCATGTATAAGATGCCTTATGCTACGGTATTCATTCCAACCCGAGTTGTGTGGGAGTGAACGCAGCGGGTTTAAAGAGAGATCTACTTTCTAAGGTAAAACAAAACAAGCATGCGACGTGTGGGAAACAACAGCGCCTGGACGTTTCGAGTCCATTTTCAAATGCGATACTCCCTTGGTGCATGAAAGGAAATAGGTTGCAGTTCTACGGCATTGTGTCCATCAGATCGCTCAGGCTTTTTTGCCTGTTTTTCATTTCAAATGGTGTGGCTGAACTTTGAAGGGCCCAAGAGGCGGGCCGAGGGCGAGAGATATAAATCCTTTAATAATTTATTTAAGAGGCCAGAAAAAAGCAGCCAAGGGGAACAAATAGTGTTTCTCCCAGAACCAGGACCTCTCTGACCCTGGCGTGACGTACCTGCAGCGGCCTCGGCCCCATCACATTAGCGAAATTCTTATTTGATGGCATTTTAATATTCTGCCTTGATGACTTTTTAGCAACATTTACTTTCGGCGGTCTCTGGCGCTTCCCCCGGAGGAAATGAAACATGTCAAAACCCATTACGAAAAAATCAAAATTTAAATACCTCGGCCGTGTTAGTAGTAATACACACAATCCCTGCCGCTCAGAGGCAGGGGCGCACAAACACTCATCTGCTTGCCGGCTCGTAATGAGTCTGTTTGATGGGGAAGCGATTTGTGGGTCACCAAGCATACGTTACAGATCCAATTTAACCCTTGATTGCTTGTACTCTGGAGGGCTGGGGGAAATGTGTTATTGAATTTTAATACCAGATCATTTCAGTTTTTTTCTTCCCGGTCCCCCAGCCATCTCCTCCCGTGTTGGCACAAAGGTGTGCTAATACGCCTCCCAGTGTAGCGTGGTATCAGCGGAGGAGACTGAGATGCAATGAGGGAGAAGTAAAAGTGCGGCCGATGGAGAGAAACAAAGACAATTTTATGCATGAACGCTAGGCCAGCCTCCTCCCGGGGTCTTGCTAAACACCAATCCAATTAGCCCCCAAAGACGGCACAATGGTTTCCAACTCAATTGAGTTTTGGCTTTTCCATCATGTGATTTATGACTTTTACAATGCTGTTATTTCTGTGGCGCTGCGATCGGCTTGTGCGACAGATATGCTGCGTAGCAATTTCACAGACACGCAGACGGCTGTGGGAACAGACAGATAGGATGCTGTAATGTGGCAGCGTGCAAATGTCTGCTGGTTAGTCTTTAAGGGAAAAGAGAGAGCAGGCTGGGCTTTTTACCCTGCGTGACATCTGACAGGATGTGAGGGTGACAGCAGACAACAATGAGAGGAAGCAGTAGTGTTATTAAGTGAGCCTATGTCAAGGGCAAAGAAAGTTAACCACCACTTGACAACATAACTAGAAAGTTTGTTTTTTTGAAACACCTCCATCTGCCCGACAGGTGAACGAGTACTTCCAGATAGATAGATAGATAGATAGATAGATATTCATACTCATTTTACCATATTTTATATAGTCTTTAAATATAAATATAGTCTTCAGAAAATCTTAAAATTAATATTCATTTTTTTATATTGTACATTATAACATTATACCTTTACTTTTTAAAACTACATATTTTAGATTTTACTATTTTGTTTTTAATTTATTAAAGAACATGTATTTTAACACTGAATGTATCACACACTTCAGTTTTAATAAAATAAAAAAAGAAAACATGTAATGAATGACAACTCTACAGCCTAACTGTAGTCCTAACTGAACAATAAAAGTTGCAGAAATGATAACAATAACAAACTATGTCAATAATAAGACAAAGAAGAAAACAAACTATTGTTTTTGAATGTAAACAATGAGAAAAGGCATGCACACGACACGATTAATCTTCTTTCCTGTGTCCTCCCTCTCTCTCTCTATTTCCTTTTTTCCTGGAAGTTCTAAGCACATCTGTTCTTTTGAAAGCCTCTCTCAGTAAAACATCAAACACTAAGAACCGAGTTTTGTAGTGAGGGACTACAGAAAGTCGAGTCAGGAATATCTCTCTTGTTTCAGCATCCTTTCAGTCCTCTTTGATGATGAATCAAATAAAATGGAAAGTGTTCCTTTTTCCTACACCCAAGCCTTCTTTCCTCTGACAAACCTTTTTGTCTCAATTACTTGTTCGCTATTGTCTGTTTTTCCTCATAAAATTCCATGGGTACTGTCAGACCTTCCCGAACATTTCTGTGATTTATAACAAATCAAGCAAAACAACAGATTATGATAAAGAAAAGCCTCTTTTCTCAAGCCATAGAGGAAAATCAGTTTTATACTGGGAGTACTCAGCAACAAAAGGGTCTATAGAATCATAAATAAAATAAAATAAAATCTTATTTATATAATACCCCCAATATATTAATATTGGTAATATGATCAATAATAATAATTATATTATCATAGTTGTTATTTTTACTACTGTTGTTCCTAAACATAATTTTCCATTTTACATAACTTTATAACTTAACTTTATAACTTAATAATAATTGGACTTATGTTATGTTATAACTTATGTTGAAATTAAGAATGAATAAAATAATTATTATTTAACAAACAATACACTATTAATTTTATTAATATGGTCAATATTACTATTATCATTGTCACATGTATGTTCTGTGTTTCCGTTCTCCCTGCCTTGTCCCAGTTTTTCTTTGTTGCTTGATTAGTGAATTAGTTTCCACCTGTGTTAATTTATTATCTTATTAGTCCTTCATTTGGTTTTGTATAAATAGCCATGCCTTTCCTCAGTTTGTTTGTCCGGTCTCCTTCGCGTTAAGAGGTTGTTTTATCCTGTTTCTCGATCATGGATTTATTAAAGACTCTGTTCATTTGACTATCCGACTCTGTTGTACTCCTTCAAGCACCTTTCCCAGGCAATCCCTGACAGAAGAAAATAAAAAGTAAGAGACGCCTTTTCTCCCCATTTTTGTTTTCAGTTTTTTAAAGTCTTTTGTTTTCCTGTTCTTCCCCACTGCGATCATGGAAATCGCTGCTTATTTCGCCACCTTAGCCCGCAGAGATCTCCCCTTTGCTGAGTATGCGGGCTCGCCGCGGCGATGGCTTTGGACAATGCCACACTCAACTCGCTGTTCTGAATTTGGGTTAATTACTATCGCCCCATGGACCTCTCAGACACCAATGGACTTTGCTGGAGGGAATGGATCCTCCAGTGTCTGGAGACCGTCCAGCCCCGATCCAGAACCACCTGGGGCCACCGATGATTCAGGCCCGCCAGTTGGCGCTCCTAAACATGGCGCTGCCTCCGAAGTTCTCGGCTCCTGTCCTCACCCAAGAATCATCTCCAGATATTTCACCTTCATCTCCGCTGGTCCCATCCAGCCCTCCTTCATCTCCTGATTCCCCAAAGTTAACCAGCCTTGCACCACCAAAGCATCCTCCAGTGTCCACTCATTCTAAGTGCCCTCCAGAGCCAGCTCCTCGTAAGCGCCCTCCAGAGACTGCTCCTCCAAGCATTCCCCCAGGATTCCTAGTTTTCCCCAAGAAAGTTTTTTGGGGGAGTGGGGCCATGTACCAAAGGATCCGCCATGGCAACCAGAACTGCCTGCTCTGCCATGGCTCCTGGAGCTCCCTGATCCCGACCAACCCACCTCCCCCAAACCCCGCCCCAGTGTAACGGTTATGTCATGTATGTTCTGCATTTCCTTTGTTGCGTGATTAGCTAATTAGTTTCCACCTGTGTTCATTTATCTTATTAGTCCATCGTTTGTTTTTTTATAAATAGCCCTGCTTTTCCTCAGTTTGTTTGTCCTGTCTCCCTCGTTAAGAGGTTTTCTCCTGGTTCTCCCTCCTGGATTTATTAAAACACCCACTCTGTTCATCTGAATACCCACCTCTGTCATACTCCTTCGAGCTCCTTCGCCAAGAGACCCCTGACACATTGTTGTGGTTTTAATTATTGTTGTTACTTAATCATTTTATGCAACTCCTGAAAATGTAAAAAAAAGGGGACAAACTTATTTTAAGTATTGTTTAAAAATTGTATTCTATAACTAATGTTAAGGAATTGAACTAACTAACTAACTTTAACTAAATTAATTTAACCTAACTGAGACTTGTTATAGCACTTATATAGCACTTGTTATAGCACTTACACATTGCTTTTTTTGTTGTTTTTGATTTCCTCCACTGTCCTCATCTGTAAGTCGCTTTGGATAAAAGCGTCTGCTAAATGAATAAATGTAATGTAATGAACTTCACTGTGAAGTGTTAAAGAGTAATCTTGGAAAGTCTTTCCCTATTCATCACATTTTATTAGGTTTTCTTGTACTGTACTAAACATCTCTAACAACTTGTCAACCTTAGCATTAACAGCACAAATTATTAAACATTATTACAATGTTTGTCACTCTCCTATTTGTTCCTTGCAGCTCAGAAGTGGCTCTGAGAGGGAGCGAGTGGTACGCATGGTAGGGCGAGCTAAACAGTGGGGCCTCTAATTGAGAGCTCAAGTGAGGAGTCGGTGAGCTGGCTCACTTCATCCGAGTGTTTGTCATTAGACCTCTCCACTGAGAGAAAGTGCGCCCGTGCCGCGCTGTGGCGGGCCGCTCGTGTGTAACCAAGATTTATGCTAATGGGCCTCTGCATATGCTTATTCCACATATCTATATTAAAGTTAATAGACTGTTACATTGCTTCTTAACCCCAGCCTCCATACATGATTACCTTTTCCGATTTCTTTGCAAAACGCCATATAAACACGGGGCAGGGATTTTTGTCAACGTGTCAGTGGGTTTGTTTCCGGTAGCAGCCCAAGGCTCCCATAATTGTGGTTGGGGACTCTGTCATAAATGGCCGCCTAAAGAGCTGGGCAAGCCATCTCTTTAATGCTGTAATGTTCCCCGGCTGTTGAAAAGTCCACTGGATTTATCACGTTGCTCCTGGGAGTCTACGCAGCTTATGCACCAGTACGGCCTGCTTTGGAACATAAACGCTTCAAACAGAAACAAATCCTCATGTTATGGCAATTAGACATTGTTCATCCATTCAAAGTGAAGAAAAAAAAAAAATAAATAAATAAATAATAATAATAAATGCACTATAAAACAATGCCATTCCGAATTCAATGCCATTATTCAAAATTATATTTATAATGGCCATCATTAGAGAAAATTTTGCCTGCCAAATAAATAGTGTATCCAGTGCAAAATTGTAAAGTCGGGAGTCTAATGGCGCTTTTCCACTGGGTGGTATGACCTGGCTCGGTACGGCTCAGTACAGTATGGCACGGCTCGACTTGGCTCAGTTTGCATTTCCAGTTTAGTACCATTTTAGACTGTGCGGGATTTTTCACATGTCGTTATTATTGCGCCGCCACTACTGCCGCCCGTGACTTGTGAAAAACTTTTTCATTCCACGTTGCCCCATCAAGCTCTCGCTTGATCCACTCCTCTGCTATCAAAGAGAGGAACGTCTGTACTTCCTCAGCAGACAACGAAACAGACACTTTTGGGTTGTTAAAAAAGACTTTTTGCGCTTGTTCAAAACAGTTGCGTTTGATGCCTCACTGGCTGTGCAGATTTAAATCTAGCAATTCTTTTGTGTTTGTGTCGCAAGTTCGGTGATGCAGGTAGTGACGTTTCTCTCCAGCCAATCCGTGATCAGCAGAGTTTACACATCACGTTTTGGTAACGGTACGGTTCACTTGTAACCTCAACCAAAAGCGTACTAAAAGTACCAGGTACTGTACCCAGTGGAAACCCCCCCCAAAAAGTGAACCGTACCGAACCATACCATGTGGAAAAATGTCAAATACTCATCCAGGCCAGGCCATCTCATAAACATAACAAATTCTGAAAGTATTAAGAATCTACCATATAAAATTAATAAAATAATAATAAATAACAAATAAAAACAATCAATTAATTCATTTGTTCTTAAATTACTGAATTTGTAACAAATGTAAAATAAATAAATGAATAATCAAACAAACAAATTATTTAATCAGTCAATAAATAAATTAACTTTTGCGTTTATTTTTGTTTCTCCTAACTTTTAAATTGATCTCATCTTCATTCTTCTGACATATAAAGGGAAGAGGTATGAAGGGCACTGAGGCCTACCCACCTAAAACTGACAAATGAGAGGGAATAAAATATATGAATACCATTTATTTTACTGAATTCTACATTTTTTTATCAATTTTATCAATTTATATAACTATTTAACCACCCACCTGAATCCTCTCTGTAAAAAAAAGCTAAAAGTACACTCAACAACTTATAAGGCTCCATTATTTAATGAATTACTGCTGAAATGATCACTAGTACATGTGCACAGCTGTAATAGTGCAACGCTAATTGCTATAAATAATTGCTGACTTTTGTGAATAATAATACTAATCTATAATAGTCCTAATTTAGATAAAAGTAAGGCTTGTTTGCAATGACTTTTCTTTCTTCTGTAGAACACTTCTTGCAAAGTGAAAAGCCATCGAGGCTTTCCATAATACCACCCTCTCTAGTGAAAAAGCTGTCTCTTCTGAATCAGGTGAGAAATATGCTCAAATCAAGCACGGTTAGCAAGAACACGTGTAAACAAATATTTTGATCTCAGAGTACAACAAAGGGATGGACTTTTTCACTGGAGGAAGCGTTATAGTGAATTATGACCACAAGTGACGGTTTTAAGTTAAAACACCTTAATGATGGATTTGTTTCTTACAAACTTGCAGCTTTTCACTTAGCAAGACATTAACTGAAGGACTGGAGTCATGATGATTATTTGTCTATCACTGAGATACTTTTATCAGCTGTTTGGACTCGCATTCTGACGGCTCCCATTCACTGCAAAGTATCCATATGTGAGCAAATCTCTTCATCTGAAGAAACAAACTAATCTACATGTTGGATTGCCTGAGGTTGAGTAGATCTTAAACAAATTTCCATTTTGGATGAACTATTCCTTGAGCCAACATTAACTAATAGGACCAAGTACATATAATGTGGACCTTTAACATTTAATTGTCTGATAAAGTGAGAACTATCCAGCAAGGTAACAAGGAAAACACTAGTGGAAAGACAGCAGGGCACAACACCGGGCAGAGTTTCCTCAACTGTTGAACAAAGCCTCTAGAACAAGTGGTGGAAGCTCCAGGAGCCAATCTCCTTCAGCCTCTCTCCTCCCCCCATTACAATCCACTTTGCCAGGCTCTTGACTTACAAATTGCTGCTTTAGACTTGGTTTCATTGTAACAGCTTTCTTGGGAGAGAGAGAAAAAAAACAAGCACAGAAAGGACACTTATTTCTCGGTGCACTACAGTATCACAGGGCCTCGGCTAACAGTCAGCGTATTGTTCGGGCCTGTTCCTCAGAGACACTGGCCACAGTGCTGTAAATAAGCTCCCTCTCTGTTCACTTCCCTCCCCATCTTTTCTACTCATCTACATGGCTGGCTTTCAAATAAGGGCCATGAAAAAGTAAAATGCTTAGGATATAAGCACCTCAATAGCTCTGCTTAATTCCTTCTTTAATATGTCAGACAAAAATATCAGGGTTCTTTAGTATGCCAATGAGAGTGCTAAGAGAGAAGTGTTCCCAATGGAGCGAGAACAGGGAGAAGGGTGACTTGATTCGGGTATAAAGCGCTTCTGTGTCCTGTAGGGCTTCTGAGAGCAGCGGAGGGGGGCTGGACCAGAAAGAGAATAGCTGTGTGTGTTAGTGTGTAAGTGTGTGTTCTCTGGGAGCTTTACTCCACCGTCTTCGGCAGACATAGACACTTGTGCACAAAGACGCACAAACTTGTCAAGACTTTAAAAACGGCCATGTTCATCTCATGGAAATTCAAGGTTGAGTCATTGAAACAACTGAAAACCACTAACAATTTGGAACGTCAGAGACCCCCACCTGTTGTAAAACCATGGCTTTATGAATTCTGATTTCACTGAAAATGGGACAAGCAGCTGAAGTGCTACTACATTCAATTGTTGAAAAATGTGATGAGTGCTAATATATTGACTTAATATGCATGTGTATGTGTTATATACTCCATTTAAGCACGTTGTTTCCATAATTGTTCTATAAATTACATTTTCCACTACATTGGCTTCAGATGGATAATTAATTTCTGACTTTATCCTTTTTTAATTTCCATTCTCATGCAGAGATTGCTGAATACCACACTGTTCTGCTGTCTATCACAATATCAGTCCACCTCAGCTAAAGACGCTGGAGAGTTTGCCCCGACCTCTTCGATCCAAGTCTAAAAAACAAATTGCATTATTTTAGATGACGCTCGACATGTCAGGTATCTGCAGAGTACCTAACTGCAAAGTACCATGAGATTCGTGGTCATCAACTTGAGTATTAGTTTTGGACTCAAACAGTTCCACAACTGTCAGTTTGCAGTTGTATATTGCTTGCAAAACAGGAAAACACATCTTTGTGATCTTCCATCAGTGAGGGCATGCATTATTTTTTAACAGTCAGTCAAGAAAAAAAAAATAGAATTAATTTTATAGGATTTAATGACTACTGGATTCACAAACAAACAATTAAAAACTAGGAAATTTTGTAGACATTTTAAATAAAAAATGTAAATTTGTCTAAACGAGAGTTGTGGATTATTCAGAATTAAACTGTGAAATCCCTATTCAGTTTGAATTGACGCAGCAAACAGGATGTTGAATTGCAATTCAAATTTGAATTTAAAGAAGCATAATTAAATTTAACCAAACTTTTAACAATAATCAATTTAATCTAAATAGGACGGTTAGTCAAGGCAAATTTAAAAGAGGACAACTATAAAAATAAATACAATTAATTAATTATTTAAAAGAAATACAATTTAATAATAATAATAATAATATACCTGTGATGCCAAAGCTGATTTTTTTTTTTTTTTTTTTTAATAGCCGTTACTTCTTATAGTCTTCACTCTCACATGATCATTCAGATTTTAATATGCAGATTTGGTGATCAAATAAAATTTCTTATTCAAATGGCTGTGCTGCTTAATTTTTATTTATTATTTTATTTTATTTTATTTATTTTATTTTTTTGTGGATTCTCTGATAATAATTCTCTGATAGTAATAATCTCTGAACCCAAATTTTAGAACTGTAGTTCATTTTACATAAACTGGCCCTTCCAAGACACACAAAAACAAAACAGTTCCTAGCTGGTGTCTTTATATGTCAGCAAGTTTCTTCCTGAAGTGATGTTGTTTAGTAAAGGTCTGACAATGCAAGACTAGAAATATACATGTGAGATTTAAATATATATATATATATATATATATATATATATATATATATATATATATATATATATATATATATATATATATATATATATATATATATATATATATATTAAATATATAGATTTAAATCTCACATGTATATTTCTAGTCTATGGTTTATACTATACTCACATGTATATTTCAGTCAAAAGTCTCTACAGCTCCCTCTAAAGGGTTAATGACTGGCTGGAGTGTCTCCTCAGCGTCGCTCCATCCAGATGAAGCGCGACTGCTGCATTATCATTTCACAAGGCAAAAACAGACGGCGACATATGCCCAGAACCGTCCTTTAGTTTTGGACTCAAAAATATTCATCAAAAAGGGCCTGCTCTCCCATGAGCTTGCTGCCATATGCCAGCAGAAAATGTCACCAGTCAAAGACATATTAATTCACCAGTTTCAGAACTCCATTTGATATTCATGCATCCCAAGTATTCTGACCCAGATTCACTCCTGTGGTGTTAGATCCTGTTCGGCACAGAATAAAAGACAGCTGTTATCATGCCCTGCCTTCTTGGTGTGTGTGTGTGTGTGTGAGTGCCTCGCACCAGCATGTGTGTACCTGTGTGGGTCTTTAATGGATGCATTGGGGTGCATTTTCATGTCACAAGTAATGAAAAGAAATTAATACAAATAATAAGCTTCCTTATAGCTTGACAAATCTACATTTACAGAACTAAGCAAGCAGCCAGGAAAGCATATGCACTCATTTTGGCCTAAACGCGATCAATCCAATCTGGACTCAGAACTGAGCTTGATTTCACAGGGTCTGTACAAGCAAGTGCAAGTGTTAAATTAACCGAAACACAGTACATCATAATCCAAAAGATCAAATATTTATTACCTTTTGGCAGTTAACTGTATAATGTTTTACTATTAATAACAAGCAATGATACATTTGCCATTTAAAGATTGTAATAATGGTAGATGAGATTTTTTTTTTTAACAATCTAGTCCAATTCACAAAGATAAACTACACAGTAAACATAGCTATACAACTCGCAAAATTTTTAAACTTAGAATTGCGAGTTTAAGAAGTCCTGATTTTTTGTAAGGGAATTATGACTTCTTATTTTCACAATTCTGACTTTTTCTGCACAATGTATGAATTTTATGAAAATAGGGTCTGAATTGTGTGAACAAAAGTCAGAATAATAAATCATGTCACCAATTACCCTTTTTTTAATGTAGGATATATTTTTACATACATAGCCACCATATTAGCTAAGATAAACTAAAATCAGAGAAAGCTAAAGCTAATTTCACTACAAGCTACGCGGCAAAATAAAAGTAAAAATATTGCATATGTGACCCTGGACCACAAAGTCACTGGGGTATATTTGTTGCGATAGACAAAATTACATTGTATGGGTCATAATTATTGATTTATCTTTTATGCCAAAAAAACATAAGGACATTAAGTAAAGATCATGTTCCATGGAAATATTTTGTACATTTTGTACTGTAAATATATAAAAACTTAACTTTTCATTAGTAATATGCATGGCTAAGAACTTTGAATAGAAAACTTTTGCAGATTTTCTCAATATTTAGATTTTTATTTTTATTTTTTGCACCCTCAAATTCCAGATTTTCAAATAGTTGTATCTCTGCCAAATATTGCCCGATCATAACAAGCCATACAATACATAAATGGAAAGCAACACAATCTAACTAACCGATTTATTCAAGAGAGCTGATTCAAAAGAGCAATTAATTTAACAATACAATAGTTCTTAATAGTTCTGATTCCTAAGCATACATTAGGAAAAATATACATGCAACATGATTGCACAAATATCAGGAGAAATAAAATGAATTAAAGAAAAATTTAAAACATAGGGCTATGACTCAATACAGAGGAATGTAGTAGAACTAACAGCTTTGCTGAAAACCATTTAAAAACTAGTGAAGCTAACAGTTTACTACTGGGAAATGTTGTTAAACTAATAGATTCGCCATTTGCTACTCCCCAAAATTGCCATGCTGCTTTTTTCAAGTGCTTTTTTTCTTGAGCCTTTGTTTTATGTTTTTAGTGTCAGTGTACTGTAATGGCAGGCATTGAGAAAGCAGCACTAAAATCCCTTCCACAGGATTAGCCGGAGTTTCTAGGAGGGACGCATCCTGGATGGGAGAGTACACGCAGGTTATTCATCCCATTTCAAACAGCACTGGCAGGAGCTGAGCAAATAATGCTGTTTGTTACAAAGTGCTGCTAACAGGCAGGACTGAAAACCTCTCGAATCAAAGGAAGCAGATAACGTCCTTCAGACAGCCGGGGTTTCGAGGGTTAGATTCAGTTCAGTGACTTTTTATCGCATGAAAAAATATCTCTATTCATCGGCTCGCTTAGCTGCGCGTAACATAAAAATGTTCTGAATCAATCTCTGAATGACTCTGAATGCTCCCCACCATGCCCACACACACAAAAAAAGGGTCTTGTTTTGGGTGTCAGTAGGCTCATTGAGATTTCAGAGGGCCACCAGCTTCGCAAGGCCAAAGGGTCCTCCACAATCGACTTCATTAATCTAGCATTTCCGCAACCCAGTCATGAGTTGGCGTTATATGAACCTGCCTTTCAAAACCGAGGCGCAGTGAAAGCGGCTTGACCTAACACCCGGCTGAACTCTGCCTGAGCCAAATCCCAAAGTTCACCCACACAACAAAAAAAGCTCTCTCTTTCTTTCCCCATGTAAAAACACAGATCACCCCGTGAACCTGAGAGAGAGATGAGAACAAGAGAACGAGAGACAGCGAGCTCCGGAAGACTGTTGTCGGAGTGTCATACGACACCTGCCACTGCGTTCGCTACCTTTCTCACCTCACCTGCTGGGCTGCATGCTTTGTGCTTGGCTTTCGCTAGCTTTCATACATAGTGCTTTCCGACTGGGAGAAATCCAACTGATCTCCAATAGAGGGATTAGAGTGCGCTGCCAAGTCATTACGTCATGTTTCGCCTGGTAAAAAGAGAGATCACAGTGACCTGCCAGAATGTGTCAAAGCATTTTTCACTGCACTCCAGGGGAAAACTAAATGCATTTGCACAAACGGCAGATATTACAAGTCTCAGATGCATATTTGTTTACCATACCTTTGATGAAGAGGCAACGACTGTGAACTTCAATAGTTCACTTCATCAACAAGGGCAACAGCAGGACAAGGGTCGGGCACACTTCAAAAGAAGATTTAAGAGAACATGCAAACAGGCTAGAAATACTTGCCAGCTCTCGTCTGACTGATTTCAGTTAGTTAAATGCGTTATGATGTAAGGGACAGTCAGGGTCATGCCCAGGCAGCAATACAGCATATTTTTCTTGCTAAATAATTCAACTGAAATGGAAGTGCTACAACCAGTTGCTCTGCTACTTATGCATTATTCAAGCAATTCTCATCTGCAATGTCCAAATATGTGACAAAACACATTTTATTTTTTGAATGTTTTTGAAAAAAAAAACTATTCTCTTACGGAGGCTGGATGTAATGTTTTTGCAAAAATACAGCTAAAAGGTGTATTATTGTGAAATATTATTGAGATTATAAATAAATAAATAATAGTGTGAACAAAATGTATTGATTTCCGTGGCAAAGCTAGCAGCCATCATTCCAGCCTAAAATCCTGATGTGGTGCTCAAGAAACATTTTTGGTCACACTAGATTTTATGGTTCAATTAACTAACTATTAACTAAGACTTTTGCCTCAGCAAACCCATAACAGAGCTGGGTAAATTACTTAAAAAAAAAAAAAAAAAAAAAGTCGTCTGTTCCTGATTACAAACATTTTAGTTTTGTAAAGTAAACCATTACATTACACATTTCATGTTCTGTAATATGATCTGTCTTATTGTAGATTGCTTTTGACCAAACCTGTTTAATCACATTGATTTGAATAGTATAATACTTTTCCATGTTGATTAAAAATACAAACTGTAAGAAAATGTATTCCATTAATTCCATTAAGTTATTAACAACATAAAGTGGATTAAGTATTACATTACATCAAGGTTTCCCAAACCATGGTTTATGAAAGATCTAGAGGGAATTCACAAGATTAATGAAAAGCTAATAATTAATTAAATAATACAAATGCTAAATTAAAAATCAATTTGTGCATTTTAATGTGTTTGAAAGATTTCAAAGTGAGAAATACATGGATAAATAACCTAAATCAAATAAAAATTAATGTGTTCATCAGATGCAATATTGAAACGCTTCTTAAACATGAGATTATTTTTGTAAACATCAAATACTGTGTAGCAATTTGACGAATGTCCACAGATCTGGAAGACTATTTTAGAAAGAAACCTTTAAAAGATGAAAAAGGGAGAATAATTGCTAGTGTGTGAATAATATGTAATCATGTAAATGAAAAAAAAAGTAGCTGTAGTCTAATTATAAATATTTTAAAATGTAATTTAATCTAATTACAAGTACTTAACTTTTGTAATCTGATTATGCAATCCAGATTACATGTAATCAGTTACTACCCAGCTCTGACTCCTAATTACTATTTAGTAATATAAAAATATAGTTAGTAAGTTTGTTAATTGGGTAAGATTAGGGATACCGAATTTGGTCACTCAGAATATGTGTTTTATAATTACTAATAAACCACCAATATGCTGATAATTTGCATGCTAATAGTGAGAATTGGTCCCTAAACTAAAGTGTTACCACATTTCTTATCATTATCAATGTGGAAAACAGTTGTGCTGCAATATCTTGTCAAAATTGTGATACTTGTTATTTCCTTCAAAATTCTTTGATAAATCGCTTTGAAAAACAAACAGATGAGACAGAGAGACAGACGATGGATGGATGGATGGATGGATGGATAGATAGATATCAAGTATGCAGTTAGCCAAATTGTTATTTGTGTTCTGTTATTCGGATTCTGATTTAGCTGTATCACTTTGCTGAATTTCACCTCACTAACCCTTCTTTCTCACCGATGCTTTCCTTTTTGCCACAGTGCTACACTTTGAGCCTGTTTAACCCTGTTCCATCTGGCGAAGCATTAGCACAAGCAATCACATCAGCCCAAACATACTGTAGTCAAGAGATCCCTCATAAATATTGTGTTTTCCCCTGGCGACTAGTTCAGATAGTGTCACACTCTAATCAACCCACGGTTTCATGTCTGAACCAGAGAAAGGAACCGACCGCCGTAAGAGGTGCACGGTGGAAATGGCCACGTCTCATCTAGAGCTCCGAGGCCAAATATTACTACATCACACCACAGGACACTTGTATCTTCATACATCCCTCCCTTGAGAGGATTTTACACTCCAGCTAACAGCATGATTTGGAGGGATACCAAGCGCTCGACCTCAGGGTTACTGAACTCTACAACCGAGCAGGATAAGTATTCTCAGTTAAAAGAAAGAGAAAGAGTGAGGGAGAGACAGAGAGACAAAGACCCTCTCTCTCCATCACACACACAAGCACGCAAACCCTAATCTCTGTCATCTAAAGAGGATGATCTTATTTCAAGACCTATCTGAGAAACTATAGTATTTTAATGCAACTTGTGTGGTCTCGAGGACTTAAATATCTCCTCGCCACAAATTTGTAACAGAGGATGTGGACGATCAAGTGTCTTCTGATGTGCGGGCTGACATCCAAACAAACCGAAGACTATGCCTTTTAAGGTCATATGTTTAAATGACATCCCATACCCTAGTAAAATAAAGCAATCTTCATTTCGGGAAGACTACATTGCATTAATCTGGGATTCCCCATTTTCCACTTTAATATCGCTTGTGTCTGAACTGGGCCGAAGGCCATTGTAATCTCACAAATGACCAGAACACACCTCTTAGTCAGCAAATTGCATTGTTTTCACCCCTCTTCCTGCACGATTTTTCGAAAGAGGTGTGAAAAGATCATTTAGTGCCTCAGAGGGGAGGCTTCCTCCAATATCCCCGTAACAACGCGCTCCGCCTGGCCGATTGTTCTTTGCGTGATCATATAAAAAGATTCGGGAAGTGTCACTGCTTTTTATATTGTTGTTGTTGTTGTGTTTTTCCTTTGCTGAACAATGGGCTTCCAGGACAGAGTCCCCTAACGGGCTGCCAGATCCCCGCTTACCGGGTCTCCAACTCCCATCCCGCCTTTGCTATCTTTCTCTCCCCATCTGGCCCAGGCCCACTTCCCCAACCGGGATCCATTGTGTGATCCTAAGCAGCACGCGCAGGGCCGATGCTAGCCCAAACATATTCACTTCACTCTCTGGAGGACTGCCAATGGACTCACCTAGAGGTGAAGTATGTGACATTATGGATTAATTATAAAGACGTTTTGGAAAGCCAAACTAGTTGGTTCAGGTAAAAAATAATAATAATAATAATAAAATTATGCTGACTCCAAAGAAGGGGCACAAAGGTTTATTACTCTCACAGGCATATTATGTCAATGCATTTGGTGTTTTTTGCACTTATGGTTTTGTAATTAACTTTGCTACAGTTGTGTTGTTCATTTCAAAATGAAATAAATGGATGTTAACTTTTAAAAATAAAGGTTCTTTATTGGCATATAGGGTTCCATGAAGAACCTTTAAAGGGATTGTTCACCCAAAAATGAAAATTATATTATTCATTTCTAATTAATTGCATGTGTTGTGATACTCTAGAAAAATGGTGCCCAAGGGTGACGTGGAGCAGAAGAATTGTTGAATAAAGTTTAAGTTTCTTGGCACACAAAAATTTTTCTCACAGCTTCATAAGATTACAGTTGAACAACTGACGTCACATGGAATATTTTAATGATGTCCTTACTACCTTTCTGTGCCTTGATCGTGGTAGGACCCTCTCTGTTTATGGAGGGTCAGAAAGTCTTAATTTGAGTTCCTAAGATGAATGAAGGTCTTATGGGTTTGGAACGAAATGAGGATGAGTAATTAATCATTTATGGGTGAACTATCCCCTTTAACATCCATGGAAGGAACTTTCCATACCCCAAAAGTTTCTTTATATTGGAAAGGGGTTTTTAAAGTGTTCACCATACTAATAAAATAAAGGGTTCTTTATTGATTATGATGGTCTCATGAAGATCCTTTAACATTGCTGGATCCTTTTAGTTGCACAAAAGGTTATTTATAGTGGGGAAAGGTTCTTTAGATTATTAAAATGTTCTTCACAGTAAGAAACAATGGATCTTTTAAGAACTAATCACTGAAAGGTTGTTTGAAGAACCCAAAATGGTTCTTCAAAGGCATCATTGTAAAAAATCCTCATTTGGAACCTGTAATTTTCAGGTGTACTGCATACAAATTCTCTTGTCATTGTTGAACCTGCTGCATTTTATTACAAGTGTGCATGTTTGCGTGTGTGACCTCTCACACCTCTTTTTATGCGTCCCTGGCGTTGTCTCTTTGGTGAACTGCCGTGTGTGCATTTGTCACCCCCGCAGGAAGGAGGCCTGGAGTGTGTGTGCTGCGGACGCACCCCCTCTGGCCGAGGGAAGTGTTCCTGTTCAGCGGCCTCTTTGTGGCACGCTAATCAAGCTTTCCTGTCAGCCGGCAGAGTTGTCCCTATGCACATTGCACTACGTGAGACGGGTGGACTCCACCACTCCTCCGGGAAGTTCTGGGATCAGCAGATAACAGTACTGCTCCCACCTCTGACATGCCGCCACTGGGCGGCCCCCTTCTCTCTCTCTCTCTCTCTCTCTCTGTTCCCCTCCGATCTATGTGTTCTGAGTCTCTCTCTACCTTTTTGTGACCTTCACAAGCTCTTGCTCTATCTTTCGGTGTGCTTCTTTATTCTCGCGCTCTTGCAATTTCAATTGTCTTTCTACTGTAGGCCATGTCAAAGCAATGCCCCCCTCCAGTACTCTATGCAGGGGTCATTGTAACCTCACAGTTTAGCCTCTCTGTCATTTTGCCCACACATACTGTTGAAGCATTGATTTTTGGATGGCATGCTCCATAAGCTTTTAATGAGCTTTGCTTGCTGGGCTTTGTGAAGGGAAGCACATTGTCACACATTATCACCACATGCAGGAAAGCACAAGAGGTAAGTGCAATGCAATCCAAACCAAAGCACTTAGCTAAACTAAAATAATAATAATAGTTATTATTATTATTATTATTATGTTCTGATAACTAATATGCTTATAAACATATGAAGAAAAAATTCCATCAAAACTTTTCAGTCAGTTATCCTCCAGATTCATATGCACTTGCATAATTAGGCTAAAATTTGCATAAAATTGCATCTTAGTCCTAAAACCTCAAAGTTAATTTACTTTCTTATAATTTAGTACAAATAAATAAATCCCTTATTATTTGTTATATATACAGTCAGGGTATGATTAATTGTGTAAATTCACATTATTAAAAAAAAAAAAAAAAATGGCAGTCAAACTCAGAAAAGGAAGGAAGGATTCTCCATTTTTCAGCCCACATGCCTCGCTCACCACGAGGGCTGGATTATAGGGTGTTATGTCCATGACAGATCTACACACCTTCCACACACAGTCTTTTAGTTCGACATCTCCATGTCTTCTGTGGAGTGCGAGACCAATGATTAGAAGAGACTACACATACTCCCCCTGGAGCGACTGAATCACCTCCACAGCCTGTCCTGTATGGCTTTATTCCAATCTAATCGGATTGCTGTACTGTTCGTGAAAAGTGGCCTCCGAGGACCCCCCATTCTCATACTCAAAGTCTTTTTTAAAGCATCTCAACGGACACTTCTTTTTATCCCTTTAAATATTAGGGTTATTTGAGCGTTCAAAGATTTGTCAGGAGGGATTCTTCAAGGACTTCGTGCAATCATGAAGGCTTTATATGAGGATGAATATGAAAAAAAAAAAATACTATCCTATAAATTGCTCCCACAGACATTTGTCTCCTGTTTAAGTGCCTCTGTTCATACGGCGGCTGAGGAAAAAAGAACATTTTATATTCAAGTCTATTCATTGAGTTGCAGAGTGAAGTAAAAGCAGCATTGTTTGCGCTCCTTTTCCAATGATGTGAGGTCCATAGAAGACGGCTTTGTTTCCTGTTATAAAAGATTTGCTGATTGGATACAGTCTAGAGTATCCAGCATTGTTCCAATGAGAATTTTTGAGTGCATTCTGTATATATCAGCTCGCCATAAACAGCCAAAGATGCTGCTGATGGAGGCCACTATGAAAAGACTCGCCTTTTTCTCCAGCACATTTTTTTCATCGCCGTTCAAAGCAGGTCATCTTCCTGTCTCTGAGGATCATTATATTTCTCTCCCTCTCACCACCCACCTTTATAAATGTCAGACAGGAATACATTTTATTTGAACTGATATCGCTCCTTGAAAAGGTACCGCAAAAGTTTTTCACCATTGAGTCAGCTTCCACTAATATGATTTGTCGGGCAAATTGTGTCATTAATCTGTTTCTTTTTGACAGCGTGAGTGAGGGGTGGTGGAAATAAGGACCCCAAGAGCAGAAAGGCCCTCTTTCTGTCGTCGGAGAGAGGTCGGTTTGGCAGCACTCTTCCTTTAAGGTAAACATTTATTACTTCAGGGCTGCCCGGCGAGCTGGAGGCAGTCACTTCACAGGGCTGTAAATGTCATCTTCCCTTTGACATGTGGCTGACAAATGAGTCCAAGCTCCAGCGGCCTGGGAGATCTATCAGCCTTCTTCTTCTCCTTGGCTGGAAGCTTAAAGTTATCAGAGCTGCAGAAAGAGCTCCACAGGCCCAAGATCAGCTGCTGACCGGAGGGCGTTGCATTACCTCATGGTGAATGCGTCTCGACGTGCAGACAGGTGAGAGAGGTCGGTCATCTGCCTGCAGCATGTTTTCTTGAGTGCAGTGTAAGAAATGTTCACATAAGCAAATCAATTTGAGGGGGCAAAAATGCGCTCAATCACCCAAAACATACACATTAAATGAATAAACACACATATTAACTATGCCATCCAAAAGTTTGGAGTTGGTAATTGTTGTGTTATGTTTTGGAGAATTCTCACTGTATTAAGCTTGTATTATTTGATTTTCAAAAATATTTCACTGAAACTTGTCATTTGCTGCTTATTATTAGTTAGTAAGGTAGTTGTTAAGTTTAGGTATTGGGTAGGATTAGGGATGTAGAATATGGTTATACAGAATATGTGGAATGTGTGAACGTTATAGTAAGAATTGGTCCCTACACTTATAATGTTACCAAATAATGAGAAATGTATGCAAACTTTTCAATTCAAATTCTTACTCAAATTGTTCTGTTGTTCATATAATTTGCAATCTAAAAAAAACAAATATATGTTAAATTAGAAAAATGCAAATTAGAAAAAGCATGCCTCAGACTTTTGGACCAACTTTATATTTATTTGATTTGTCATCTAGCTGAAGATAGAAACTGAGCCCGTCTTTGTGTCAGGTGTCACCACGCAGTTCTTCACTTTGTGATTGAGCTTGGCTGTGTAATGTTAAGTGATCTTGAGGCCAGGTTGATGTCTACTGTGCATTTTTAATCTTCGTTTATTTTTGTTTTTCTTACACACATTGACAGCTGTCCTATCGCACACTGTCAACTTATCATCCAGCGATTTTGTTTGCTTTTGACTTTGTTTATATCAATGTCAGCTTGAGGTGAAATCCTTGACCATCCAATCAGGTGATTGATAGCCCTTGAAAGAATTAGCAGGTGTGTAATTGTCCCGGTCATCACTTCCTTTGTTGTCAACGTTACTGTTTTTGGAAGAGGTGTTTAGACTCGCTCGAGGTTGAGTCTGGGAAATTTGCGGCGGTATAATGGGGTGGCACCTCGCAGCTTGCTGTGGGTTCTGACCCGGACCAGAACACAAGCCGTCAGCTCGAGCAGAGGCACTCCAGCAACTGTCTTTCAGCGCCATTAATCAGACTCACAGAGGACCGCCTTCCCACCAGATGGGGAAGCTCTCCAAAACCCAAGAAAAATAAGCAGACTAATTAATTCTTATTGGCACAGGGCAATTAGATGGAGGGTTGGCAAGAGAGAAAGAGAGGGGAAAAAATATGATGTCACCTTTAGTTGGGCACCAAACTTGCAATAAATGAGTGTGTCAGAGTTTGGGTTGCTTAGGGGACGTTTTTCACGTTCTGTATGGGGATATGATGGGACGAGAGAGAGGAAAAAACACTACAGATAGAGGTTAATGAATGATAAAGAGGCTGTTGCACTAAGGGATCAAGACTTTGACATTCTGAGTTCAGCAATTAAAAATACATTGCTTCACAGACAGCTTTCCTACCTACAATCAAAGAGTACTGCTTTTTAACTCTGCAATCATATTTTTGACCAATAACGTTAACCAATAAATTAACGATATTAAACTTCTATTGGATTTGGTCTAAATAAATAATGAAATAAAAATAAAACACTAAAAGCTAAAAGATTAATGCTACAGATTATTGCCATATAAATGAAAAATTAGTCTTGCACAGATTAAAACCCCAACAATTTCAAAAAACATAAATGTCGCACCAGCAACGCAAACATACCGTAGGTAGAGAGTAACCACTAATTCAATATGAAGAAATAATTGAATTTGACTAAGACCATAATCTAAAGTCTTGCAAGCAGTGTTACCCTTTAGGGAACAAACCTGGCTTACAGCGATCAAAGATACTTTGGTAACAAATTTAAATTAATTATCTAGACTGCTGCTACTATGTTTACCTGCTAAAACCAAAATATCTAGTGCAAACCAGAATGAAACCTTTACTTAAAAGAATAGTTCACCCGAAAAACAGAAATACATTTTTATAAAAATTACATTGCTCCCCAATGGATACTCTGCAGTAAATGGTGCCGTCAGACTGATGAAACATCTTGAGTGCAAACATCTGATAAAAACATCACAATAATCCACAAATAATCTATACAGCTCCTGGCCATCAATTAATGTCTTGTGAAGTGAAAAGCTGCACATTTGTAAGAAAAAATAAATAAAAAAATCCATCACTAAGGTGTTTTAAATTTAAACTGTCACTTTTGGAGTAAAAAAAAAAGCCAGACCATTATCCATAATAACACTTCCTTCAGTGAAATAGTCCATCCATTTTGAAATGCTTCCTCTTGTAAACAGTCATTGATCTTTGCATACAGTACATCTCTTCTGATTTAGACAAAATGACTTTATCTAAAAAAAAAAAAAAAAAAAAAAACCTTTTTGTCGGAAGCAATGGTTTTTTAAGTTTAAAACATCTCAATGGAATTGTTTTTTTATAAACACGAGATATTAACTGGTGCACGGGAGTTATATGGATTATTTGTTGATTATTGTAATGTTTTTTATTAGCTGTTTGGTCTCTCATTCTGACTGCGCCCATTCACTGCAGAGGATCCATTGGTGATTCAGTCAAGTAATGCTATATTTCTCCAAAACTATTAGCCCATTAGAAGTTTTGCAATCTATTAGTCCAAACACCTCAAAACATTGTTTAATAGAAGGTAATGTAATTCCATATATTTAGATTAATTACTAAAGCAACTAGGGGGAAAACAGAGAGAACTTGTGTGCTTTTCATACAGCACTACATTAACAACCTCTCCGTTTAGTGCTCCGGTTAGGCAATGTGAACTGGCTTATCTGATGAGGTAGATTTCAATCATTAAGATGTACCATTAGCAAGAACTCTATGCTTTATTACAGTAATGTTATGCTCGTATTTGCATTCATCCCTTAGGACTTGCTTTGTGCACTTGGTTTTGTCCTAAACAGAGAAATTTTGCTTTTGGACAGAGTCATTAAAGGAAGAAATTACATTTGCATCCTGTGTAATCAATAAGAAAACTCGAGGGACTGCACAGCTCATTCCTTTCAGCATTGTGGAGATTCATACTAATTAGCAGCATGTAGGCTACTCCTCATATTTCCATATTGTTAGCAATGCACTTTTTATTTCTATTTATTCATTCAATTATTTATTTATTTGAAATTCATTAGTTCATAAACACATTATGGTGCTGACATGATCATTTTAGAACCTATTGTGTCTTTAAACACGTATGAGCCTCCGAAAGCAATTAAAAAAGGTTTTACATTACAAATTTGGTCAGTTTCTGTGTCAAAATAAGTTTAATGACGATAAACTGTATTTTATACAGTGTATTTGAGCTGTAAACACAACCTATCCTTCATCCACGGGCAATGTGTAGTGTGATCTTCTACTTTCTGGGAATAGAACACAGAATTCAGTGGGATAGCCGAGCCCTCATCAGTCATGAGCCCAGGTCAGCAGACAATAAGAGAAACCCATTTCTCTCAGTGGATGCCTGCCTCCCTTAAACTTCACTGTGTCACAAAGTCATATTTAATTCAAGCTTAAAGCTTTCCTTCATGATGAATCACTGAGGGGCTGAAGGGATGATATCTTTCTTCCTCACCTTTTTTCTCACCAAGACAAAGACCTTCAAACAGATTAGGTCAGAGCAAAAAAAGGTTACTCCCATCATGCAACAGTTTGTGCGAGACCCTGCACCTGAGGATTGTTTTAAAGGGTATTTTAGTTTACTAGGACGAACGCTGAACGCTAGCAACTAGAGGCCACTTCACGCATAATGTGCACCTACGGAGCTGACCGATGTCAATGAAGAACTCTGAATCTAAAAATGTGTGGACATGAACATACATATATACATATATATATATATATATATATATATATATATATATATATATATATATATACACACACACATATACACACATACAGTATTGTTCAAAATAATAGCAGTACAATGTGACTAACCAGAATAATCAAGGTTTTTCGTATTTTTTTTATTGCTACGTGGCAAACAAGTTACCAGTAGGTTCAGTAGATTCTCAGAAAACAAATGAGACCCAGCATTCATGATATGCACGCTCTTAAGGCTGTGCAATTGGGCAATTAGTTGAATTAGTTGAAAGGAGTGTGTTCAAAAAAATAGCAGTGTGGCATTCAATCACTGAGGTCATCAATTTTGTGAAGAAACAGGTGTGAATCAGGTGGCCCCTATTTAAGGATGAAGCCAACACTTGTTGAACATGCATTTGAAAGCTGAGGAAAATGGGTCGTTCAAGACATTGTTCAGAAGAACAGCGTACTTTGATTAAAAAGTTGATTAGAGAGGGGAAAACCTATAAAGAGGTGCAAAAAATGATAGGCTGTTCAGCTAAAATGATCTCCAATGCCTTAAAATGGAGAGCAAAACCAGAGAGACGTGGAAGAAAACGGAAGACAACCATCAAAATGGATAGAAGAATAACCAGAATGGCAAAGGCTCAGCCAATGATCACCTCCAGGATGATCAAAGACAGTCTGGAGTTACCTGTAAGTACTGTGACAGTTAGAAGACGTCTGTGTGAAGCTAATCTATTTTCAAGAATCCCCCGCAAAGTCCCTCTGTTAAAAAAAAAGGCATGTGCAGAAGAGGTTACAATTTGCCAAAGAACACATCAACTGGCCTAAAGAGAAATGGAGGAACATTTTGTGGACTGATGAGAGTAAAATTGTTCTTTTTGGGTCCAAGGGCCACAGGCAGTTTGTGAGACGACCCCCAAACTCTGAATTCAAGCCACAGTACACAGTGAAGACAGTGAAGCATGGAGGTGCAAGCATCATGATATGGGCATGTTTCTCCTACTATGGTGTTGGGCCTATTTATCGCATACCAGGGATCATGGATCAGTTTGCATATGTTAAAATACTTGAAGAGGTCATGTTGCCCTATGCTGAAGAGGACATGCCCTTGAAATGGTTGTTTCAACAAGACAATGACCCAAAACACACTAGTAAACGGGCAAAGTCTTGGTTCCAAACCAACAAAATTAATGTTATGGAGTGGCCAGCCCAATCTCCAGACCTTAATCCAATTGAGAACTTGTGGGGTGATATCAAAAATGCTGTTTCTGAAGCAAAACCAAGAAATGTGAATGAATTGTGGAATGTTGTTAAAGAATCATGGAGTGGAATAACAGCTGAGAGGTGCCACAAGTTGGTTGACTCCATGCCACACAGATGTCAAGCAGTTTTAAAAAACTGTGGTCATACAACTAAATATTAGTTTAGTGATTCACAGGATTGCTAAATCCCAGAAAAAAAAAATGTTTGTACAAAATAGTTTTGAGTTTGTACAGTCAAAGGTAGACACTGCTATTTTTTTGAACACACCCCTTTCAACTAATTGCCCAATTGCACAGCCTTAAGAGCGTGCATATCATGAATGCTGGGTCTTGTTTGTTTTCTGACAATCTACTGAACCTACTGGTAACTTGTTTGCCACGTAGCAATAAAAAATATACTAAAAACCTTGATTATTCTGGTTAGTCACATTGTACTGCTATTATTTTGAACAATACTGTATATATACATCTGTTCAATTTCTCATTAATGCAATTATCTAATCAACCAATCACATGGCAGTTGCTTCAATGCATTTAGGGGTGTGGTCCTGGTCAAGACAATCTCCTGAACTCCAAACTGAATATCAGAATGGGAAAGAAAGGTGATTTAAGCAATTTTGAGCATGGCGTGGTTGTTTCTTCCAGACGGGCCTGTCTGAGTATTTCACAGTCTGCTCAGTTACTGGGTTTTTTGTTTACAAAGAAAGGTGTGAAAAGGGAAAAACATCCTGTATGCGGCAGTCCTGTGGGCGAAAATGCCTTGCTGATGCTAGAGGTCAGAGGAGAATGGGCCGACTGATTCAAGCTGATAGAAGAGCAACTTTGACTGAAATAACCACTTGTTACAACCAAGGTATGCAGCAAAGCATTTGTGAAGCCATAACATGCACAACCTTGAGGCGGATGGGCTACAACAGCAGAAGACTCCACCGGTACCACTCATCTCCACTACAAATAGGAAAAAGAGGCTACAATTTGCACAAGCTCGCCAAAATTGGACAGCTGAAGACTGGAAAAATGTTGTCTGGTCTGATGAGTCTCGATTTCTGTTAGTGAGTCAGAATTTGGCATAAACAGAATGAGAAGATGGATCCATCATGCCTTGTTACCACTGTGCAGGCTGCTGCTGGTGATGTAATTGTGTGGGGAGATGTTTTTTTGGCACACTTTAGGTCCCTTAGTGCCAACTGGGCATCGTTTAAATGCCACAGCCTACCTGAGCATTGTTTCTGACTATGTCCATTCCTTTATGACCACCATGTACCCATCCTCTGATGGCTACTTCCAGCAGGATAATGCACCATGTCACAAAGCTCGAATCATTTCAAATTGGTTTCTTGAACATGTCAATGAGTTCACTGTACTAAAATAGCCCCCACAATCACCAGATCTCAACCCAATAGAGCATCTCTATGATGTGGTGGAACTGGAGCTTCGTGCCCTGGATGTGCATCCCACAAATCTCCATCAACTGCAAGATGCAATCCTATCAATATGGGCCAACATTTCCAAAGAATGCTTTCAGCACCTTGTTGAATTAATGCCACATAGAATTAAGGCAGTTCTGAAGGCATAAGGGGGTCAAACAGAGTATTAGTATGGTGTTCCTAATAATCCTTTATGTGAGTGTGTATATATATATATATATATATATATATATATATATATATATATATATATATATATATATATATATATATGTATGTATATATATATATATATATATATATATATATATATATATATGTATGTATATATATATATATATATATATATATATGTATATATATATATATATATATATATATATATATATATATATATATATATATATATATATATATATATATATATATATATACCAGTACTCACCAGACTCACCAGTATTTGATGAATATGAATGATTGTCAACCAAGGGGCCTATAGTAAAGTTAAATAAAATATAATTATATTAATAATAATAATAATAATAAATACACATATATATGTGTGTGTGTGTGTGTGTGTGTGTGTGTGTGTGTGTGTGACTTTTTATATACAATTTTGAACTTTTTAATAATAAATGTACACAATTGCATGCAATCAAGATGTAAACCTACATCTATGGAGGTTTATTCCTGCCGTTCACAAGTGTTTTTTTTTTTTTTTTATCATTTCAGTAACAACCTTCCATATAATTAAAATGTTTTTTTTTTTTTTCTTTTCAAAACATTATTTGTGGTAAATTATCATGTCAACTCTGCCAGTTTCTTCTTAAAATGCATCTTAAAATATACATCCAATTGGTATGAAAGCCAAAAATATTTGGGCCACCATCTCCAGACACTGTCCTTCATGAAAACACAAACATGCTCTTCAGTCCCAGCTGTGGATATGAGGGAATCTATTATTCCTCTAATCCCGCCGGAAAAGAGAAAAGGGCTCCTGCGTCATTATTTTGCTTCCAAATGTAACTGACTTTACCACACAACCCTAATTTGCTTGCCGTAATTATAGGTCATGCTCTCCCTTTGTAATTTATAAAACCTTTTGTTCTTATCAATAATGAATGGGGCTTGGGCGATTCACGCCACTATAATATTTTGATATTATGAAAATGCTAATGCATCAGGGACCCCGAGCCTTATCGGCCAGGTCTGATGCTCTATTAAGCAGCCGGCAGAAGAAGTCGGACGCAAATTGCTTATGTTAATGCCCCTGTTGTACCCAGACAGGATGAGGAGTCTGCAATTAATTTCTTCCAGGCGGCGGATGGACAGGCAAATTTATTTCCCGTCCTCAGACCGGTGGCTCTCCCCCCCACCTCCCTCCCCTTCCCTTCTTTTTCCCTGGAACTTGACGGAGAGGAGGAAAAAGAGAGGGAGCAAAAGAGAGAGAATAGCGGATCCATGACCTAATTGAACGGCGCTGAAATGCGAGAACGAGGCAGCAGCGGGAGAAGAGCAGCGGCATCTTCATTCATTCCGTTGACAGTGTTTTCGCAACTTAAACCTGTTTTATTAATTATGTTTGACATTTCCCTAATTAGTTTCATTTAAATCACATCAGCTCCTAGCAGATGATTGTGCCGTACATCAATTCACCACGGCCTTTGTGAATTAGTGAGAGAGGGAGAGAGCTAAGGCCTTGTATAATTACACAGAATAGGTAAGTGCTGAGGAGTAAAGCCATACATTAGAACAACTGGATTTCTGCACAAATGAGCTACACCTTAACTGGAGCGTTTTCATCTATTGTTATGTTATTCTATTATGCAGAGCAGAACTGTACTTGTGTAGTCACTGGCACACTTCAGTGGCACTTCATCTCAATGAAAGGGTGGCTTCGCATGCAAAACACCTGTTTAACTTCCTATTTTCTCATGAATATGAAACTATAACTCTTTACTAGCATATCTGGGATATCACACTCTTTATTCTTAAGAATACATTCAATATATTTGTTTTATGTACAGTCTACTTAAATTAGCACATAGTGTGTGCGGATCTAACAATTTATTATTATTATTATTATTATTATTATTATTATTATTATTATTATTATTATTATTATTACTGTTGTTTGATTGTATGTTTACTTTTTACTATTTATTTGTTTGTTTGTTTGTAATGAATGAATTAATACATTCATTCATTAATTTATTGTTGCTTTTAAACAAAAGTAAACAAATATCATTGAAACAGATGCACCTTACCTCATTCTAAAATGTTTTGGGTTTGGGGTCAATAAATATTGCTGTTGTTAATTTTTCCCAACAAAACGGTTTATTATTATTATTATTATTATTATTATTATTATTATTGTTTATTTGTTTGTCTGTTTGTTTACTGTTTACAATTTATATATTTACAATTTATTGTATTTTTTATGAAAACTAGATATTATATACATACTACACACATTAATACTACTATTACTAACAATAATAATAATACTTTTCACAAAATTGTTGGATCTTGCATTTTAATCAATCAATCAAATCAATCAATAAATAATAAATATATTAATTAATTAATAATAATAATAATAATAATAATAATAATAATAATAAATAAATATATACAGTATATAAAAACACACACACACACACACACACATACTTTATATATATATATATATATATATATATATATATATATATATATATATATATATATATATATATATAATTTTTTTTTTTTACAATATTCTTCCAAAACCCCTGCGTTCTGGCGCAGCCCATAAACCAGAGAAAGCACATAATTTAAAAGCAACAACTTAACGAGCTAAAACTAAATATGGTGGATTTGATGATGGTGGCTTACTAACAATTGTCTCCAGTCATTCATTTGTCAAAAATAATCCTAACCATATAGTAAGTACATGTAGTTAATTAATATTACTTCATACTTAAATGTATATTTATACTGTAAACAGGACACTTTAAAATAAAGTGTAACCACAATTCACAGACTGCATGTGTTATAATACCACAAAATCTGAAAATGAGCTGGTGAAACAAAAAAAGATCCAAACATTCTTATCTAGTGAACAAAAGCACCTGCGATCCCCTCGTGGGTCAATCATATATTTCTTCTTATTTCAGAGCAATGTTTACTCTTGAAAGTTTTACATTTACTAAATTTAGTAGAAACCCCTTTGAGACAGTAGCCATCCAGATTGTCGCCACTGTGTTTGCCTAAGATACCTTGGGTACTTATTAAACTATCTTGCATGCCCACATTTGGTCTTTGAGGTGCAATCCAGCATCAACAGATGGGAGCACAAATGGGCACAGTGCTACAAATAACCCTCCTCAGAAAAAATACACTTTTCTCTTCAGAGAGCGGCATTTCACAGAGAGAGGCCCGTAAACAGTTGACTAATTGACACTGCTGTTGCCAGTCATGTGTACGGCCCTACATTATGGTGCAATCTTTCCCTACTAGAGGGAAAAGCACAGCACTATTTTTATCCTGTCTCAACATCAAAGGCTGCTTCTCTCAGGGACCCTGGGAGACAACATAACTGTGCCCTTAATGTTCATCTTGTTTAAGCCCCTTAGTGAAGCCCTTGGTGTAACAGGCTTCTCTAAAGCCCCCATTTTTCTCTTCCTGTCCTCTTCCTCCCTCACCTCGCCACTGACTGCTGTCTTTCAGAAACAGCGCTCTCCATAACTGAGACCTGAGGGCAGAAGCACTTGGAGATGTTAAAGTGGGACCCTGTCCGAAACTACGGCTCTGTTCCAAACCTAGTGAGCTGCCTCACTGCTTACAGTATATAGCCAGAATCTTAACCATCATTGAAGCTCATAAGTGAGTGATTTTGAATGCTCTGTATGGATAGCAACTCATCAAACATCACACAAACCAATTAATTTCTTAATTGATGTTTAATGTTTTAAAGTTAGCATGCTGCTAAACTAAGACTAAGTTAAAATTAAGCAAAAATAAAATAAATAAATACAGCACATAGTAAAATAATCAAATTTAATAAATGGTTTTAATTAACTATAATACTGTCCATGTCCAGAAAAATAATAAAAACATTTTCAAAGTAGTCCATGTGACAGTTAGAATTTTTTGAAGCATCAAAAATACATTTTGGTCTAAAAATAGCAAAAACTACGACTTTATTCATCATTGTCTTTTCTTCTGTGTCTGTTGGGGGCGAGTTCAAAACACTGCAGTTTAGTGATATCCGTTTCACGAACAAATCACTCGATGTAACCGGATCTTCTTGAACCAGTTCACCAAAATCGAACAGAATCGTTTGAAATGGTTCGCGTCTCCGATAAGAATTCATCCAGAAATGACTTAAGCTGTTAACTTTTTTTAATGTGGCTGACACTCCCTCTGAGTTATAATAAACCAAAATCCTGGAGTAATTCATTTACTCAAACAGTACACTAACTGAACTGCTGTGAAGAGACAACTGAAGATGAACACTGAGTCGAGCCAGATAACGAATGAACGATTGACTCGTTTTCAAGTCAAGATGCGGTTGCATCAGTTTTCGGATAACCAGTAGTGATGGGAAGTTCGGTTCTTTTCTGCGAACCGGTTCTTTCGGACAGTTCGATTCAATAATCCGGTTGAAGAAAACTGTTCACCAGTTCTTTTGTGCTCGATGTAATAACATCATTGGCGATGATTGCCCTTGATTAAAGCCTTCGGTTTACCTGCGCTCATAACATTAGCACAGAATCAGTTCAGAATAAATCACCAAAAGAATCAGTTCGATTCATATGCTCTGTGTGTCAGTCTGCTTCACGCTGAATCACACATGCGCAGTATTATCAGCTCCTCGGTTCTCGAATCGGACGCGTCCGACAGAAACGGTTATTGACTCAAGAACGAGTCAATCGTTCGTTCGTTATCTGGCTTGGCTTGGTGTTCATCTTCAGTTCTCTCTTCACAGCAGTTCAGTCATTGTACTGTTTGAGTAAATTAATTACTCCGGGATCCGAGGGAGTGTCAGCCACATTAAAAAAGTTAACAGCTTAAGTAATTTGTGGATTAACGCTTATTGGAG
The DNA here is from genome assembly GCF_003368295.1 of Carassius auratus. NCBI lineage: Eukaryota > Metazoa > Chordata > Actinopteri > Cypriniformes > Cyprinidae > Carassius > Carassius auratus. Next base: position 1,264,006 of record NW_020527582.1, on the reverse strand, counting down.
ATGCAAACTGTTTCAAACGCTTCAGTAAGATTTGGTGAAGTGGTTCAAGAAGATCTGGTTACATCGAGTGATTCGTTCGCGAACCGGATATCACTACACTGCAGTGAACGAGCTCAGAACAGACACGGAAGAGAAAACAATGCTGAGTAAAGTCGTAGTTTTTGCTATTTTTGGACCAAAATGTATTTTCTGCTTCAAAAAATTCTAACACAACATCTGATGTCACATGGACTACTTTGATTATGTTTTTATTACTTTTATGGAGATGGACAGTAGAGGTGGGCGGATCGATCTAAATATCGATAGTATCGATGCCAACACTGGTATTGGTATCGGATTGATACAACTGTAATTGAATCGATATTTTAATTTAAATCTCTCTCATCTACGTATATTATACTTTGCTCGTGTCTTCCACCTCTACAATCCTGAGCAAACGCTGCTTTCACATCCTGGCCCACTTTGCTACTCCTCCCCTCCTGCTGCTCTGCTGTGATTCGTTGTTGTGTCGTCATGTGACTCACTGACACAACGCGCCGAGGAGCAGCAAACAGAGTGAGCGAAGCTGATAGCACATTCAGAAGGGGGGCTCAGGGAATGTAATTGCACAGGCATATTTGTTCTTTGTTTGTGCTTCAGTAATAATTGTGTGTACTTTATTTCATTTGCTTTTAAAACTTTTATTTTAAAAGACTGTAAATAATTAATTCTACAGTGCCTTATAACTAATAATTTTGTGGACTTCAATACAGTACTAAAAAATATTGCCTAAATAATTGATCATTCATTCACCTCAGAAATAAGGACATAGACCTACTGCACTCCTCTACACAAAAGTTTTTTTTTTTTTTTTTTTAAGTAAAAAGTATCGTATTGGTATCGGTATCGGCAATACTGACCCTCTACTGTATTTGGTATCGCCGACCACTAATGGACAGTATACCGTACATACACTTTCAATGGAGGGACAGGAAGCTCTCGGGCTAAATCTAAAATATCTTAAACTGTGTCCCGAAGATGAACGGAGGTCTCACGGGTTTGGAACAACATGAGGGTGAGTTATTAATTACATAATTTTATATATTTTGGTGAACTAACCCTTTAACTGATATAAAAAAATATCTTAAAAAACATACATTTTATTTCATTATTCCATTCCATTTCATATTTCATTTAATTTATCCTGTATTAAAATAACTAAAACTAAAACAGAAATGAAAATAATAACAAAAATACAGAAATTTAATATAAACAAAACTAATCAATGTGACAAAAACACACAAAAAAATGTGTTTATACAAATAAGAATAAATTGATAAACAACTTTATTTTTAAATTAATATATACAAATTATAATGGTACCTAGTGTAATTATAATCTCAACTATATTAAAACAACACTAGATGACAGAAAAAAATAACAATTATTTGGGGTAATATTGTGATCAATATTAAGATTGACATGCATTAATTGAACTTGAAATCAACGTGCAGTGGATTTTAAACATAATTCAACTGAAAAAAAGGATGAGAGAAGCGTTTGTGAAAGCTAGCTTACATTTTGTAATATAATATATATAATTTTGTGTGTGTGTGTGTGTTCGTATACGTATAAACAAACACACGTTTATACTATATTATAAAATATTTGCCAGCTCAACATACAAGCTTATTTATTTCTAAGTAACCCTTCTTTCATCCTGTCTGCCATCTTGGATTGGATAGGATTTATTTATTTATTTATTCTCTCCAATAAGTTTATCACAGTGCATTCTGGGATTGCCCTCTCTGAAGAAGCTGACATTGTTTTGGAATGGAGTAAATGTTAGTGCACAAAATACAGTGCCTGTTGAACAAGAAAAGAGTATCACTTTTATCATCGGAAAGGTGATATCAGTGCCCATTCTACTCCAGCTTCCCCTTATTAGACTCAGTCCAGGGATAGAAGCCGCAGCCAGACTGATTATGGGGTATTACCTGCTTCGCTTTGATTAGGGCAGCACACAGAAATGGCTGAACGGATGATATGTCTCAATCCAGGGTCAATACAGTGCATTGATGAATTGCTGATGTGACCCAAAGACTTCAAGACCAGGTAATCACTGCTCAAAGGCCACTCTATTAATGCAAGTCAATAGTATGTTGAAGAAAGGCAAAAGAGAAGTCACCTGTTGTACCACAGAGAGACGCTGAACTTTCCCTTCCTGACCAATGAAAGACAGCCGCCAAAAGAACTAAAACAAAAGAAGCATGCACACTATTTTCATCGTATGTAGTAAATGGATGTTGATGCAACATTAATAAAATCCCTTGTTTTTGTGTGTAATTTATAACAGGTGTAAATAATGAGAGACTTGTCAGTGTAATGTGCAAAAGTCAGCACTATAGGAATTGACTCTTCCCCCCTCGGCCGCCAGCTCTGTGTGTTTTCGCAATTTGGGACTCCACACAATTGCAATCTCAATCAGAATCAAGGCAATTCTTTCATTTTTAAATACATAATGGAAACGTACGAGGGGTTCCTCATAAAAATTTATATCTCAATTCTCAATTCTAATTTATAGCCCTCCCTCCAGGCACATATTATTCAAACATTAATAAAAGTCCTATACATCAAAAAGCTTCAGGTTTCACTTTTGCTTGCATTCACAGTCATGCATATTACATATGGTGAGAGGCCTCGGCAGCAGCCCGTCTTACAGCAATTATACATCCAATAACAGACGGATTGATTGATTGACGGATTATGTCTAAGGTTTTGTATTCAATCCACTTAAATTTTAATGACCTTTTCAATACCCCTGCTTAAAGCCTTATATGTTTAGATAATACTCTTTATGCTAATTCTGTAATTCCATAAATTTTAGATTTTTCCCCATCCATCTCTTTCTATGTCAGAGATGTCCAAAATATCTGCACCGTGAGATGTGATTACAACATCAGTTGAATTATTCATTCAGTTCAGAAGGTATTTGTGATTGAAAATTCTTGGAGAGTCACTGCGAAGTAAAAAGTTGATGTATAATGATAAAGTCAAGATGTGGGTTTGTAAGTGCTGAAAGGTCACCACATCTGATAAATAAAATAATGACCCATTATCTAAAATGAAGGTAAGTGAGCTTTAGTGATAACTATGCAAATATTTAGTGACTATAAAATAGTTATTATTCATGGCATCTGAAGGAGCAGTTAAAATGACTAAATAAATCCATGAATATGCTTTTTTTTTTTTTTTTTTTTGACTTATGACTCAGTCACACGTCATTTTTTTCCCACAAACCGCCACATTGCACTGCAAAAAAATTACTTCTTAATGAGTTTTTAATTAGTCTTTTTTTACTTGTTTTTCAGTGAAACCTCCAAAAAAAGAAAAAAAAAAGATAAATTGACTTGAGAAGCAACATTGCATAAAACGCTAAAACTTGTGTAATATACAATATGTTCAAATTATAATATAGAATGTTTAGTATATAAAATATTAAACAAGTGTTTCATGCATATTTGTTCCCCCATTAATTTAACTGCAAAATTGTGTTTTTATTATCATTGTATTAGTGAGCATATACAGGATTATGTAACAAGAGCGTCAGTGAAGGAGACATCCATACTGCCCTCAAAAAATGAGCAATATAATTTTTTTTTCAGTTTTCGGACACAAGCTCAGAACATTAGATGGAGCGAGTTTACAAATGGACAACAGTATGATCATCAGTAAATGTCGTTTACCTGTCATTTCACCCACACTCTGCACAAAACCACATAAACAGATTGTTTCCTACAGGGGTCTAAACAAACACTAGAGTGGTGATGTTTGTTTTTACCATTCTCAGTCCCTAATGTCTGGTAACCAGGGACGGTAAGTCATAAGACATCAGCTTGACTCTATTAATTACCACCTGATCCTTCCTTCCTGGATAATTAGGTACCCATTAGTTCTAATCAAGTAGTTACTTAATTATTGCAGTAATTAGTCTAATGGTCTAGCAAATTGAAGCTTTATCACTTTTGGATACTTAATGTTCTTGGCAGAGTGCATCACAAGTGTCAAGGCTCAAGCTTCAGCAATCAAGCGGTGGAGAAAGAAAGTTATTAGTGTAGCGTAAATGCTCTGTGAGATTTATATGGCGAAATGCGCTCGATCTTGAAAAGGAGAAAGTTGGATGATGGGTTCACCCATGAAGCAAGGAGGATGATACCCAGGGCAGTGAATATCCATGCTAACCAGCCCGAAACATCCCACAGGCAGGGAGGTCGGGTAATTTGTGGTTTAACACAACTGTCTCACTTTGTTTCCCTGTTATTATTTGCCAACCACACATGAAACTCTGTATGGCTCACAGTATCAGGCGCCCTGGACAAAAGCAAAATACTTAAATGTGATCGAATAGATTTTTTTTAGCCAAACATTCTGTTCGATTTCTCATAGGAGAAACAAACATAACATCTGAGTTTTAAGACACTCATGCGTAAGCTCCTATGGTCTGGAACAGTATATCGTTCAGCTCTGTCATTAACATTTCAATGGAAGCGCTCCAGTGCTCACGCTTAATTACTCCTGGGTATTTTATAAGACACGGTTGGAAGGTATTGATCCTCTCTATTGGAGTATTCAGCTCATAAACATAGCAAGCTCTGAGAGCAAGAGCAGCTCCATCAATTCAAAAACATGACAAATACATTGGGATGCATTTGTCATTTATTACATTGGAAAAGCTCAATGCAAACTGATTCATCTGAAATAATCTGTCTGAGGTTTTGCATACATTTAACATTTTTAATTACAAAAGTTTTAAGATCAATAAACTTAAAGAGTCAATGACAAATAAGATTGATAGAGTCAATGAAAAAGCTGCTTCTTAAACATATTATATTTGTATTCATGTTGGTTTCACAAAATTAAGTTCCTTACATTCTAAATACCAAAAAGGGGGTCTAAAAATGTTACAGAAACTCTTAAGCAGAACAAATGTTTTCATGTAAAGCAGAAACATGTCAAAAGTAAAAATTTGAAGTTTTAAAAAAAGGATTTAGGAGAAAGTTTTCTTTCCTTGAAACTTTGTAAGTAATATAAAATAATTAATAGTTAAAGTTATAGTTCTCCCAAAAATCAAAATTATGTCCTTTATAACCCTCATGTCGTTCCAAACCAGTAAGACCTCCATTTATCTTGGGAACACAATTTAAGATATTTTAGATTTAGTCCGAGAGCTCTCAGTCCCTCCATTGAAGCTGTGTGTATGGTATACTGTCCATGTCCAGAAAGGTAATAAAAACATCATCAAAAGTAGTCCATGTGACATCAGAGGGTCAGTTAGAATTTTTTGAAGCATCGAAAATACATTTTGGTCCAAAAATAGCAAAAACTACGACTTTATTCATCATTGTCTTCTCTTCCTTGTCTGTTGTGAAAGAGTTCAAAACACAACAGTGTAGTGATATCCGGTTCGCGAAACGAATCATTCGATGTAACCGGATCTTCTTGAACCAGTTCACCAAATCAGACTGAATTATTTAAAACAGTTCACGTCTCCAAAAAGCATTAATCCGCAAATGGCTTAAGCTGTTAACTTTTATAATGTGGCTGACACTCCCTCTGAGTTAAAACAAAACAATAGTAAAACAACAAGAGTAATTCATTTACTCAAAAAGTACACTGACTGAACTGCTGTGAAGAGAGAACCGAAGATGAACACCGAGCCGAGCCAGATAACGAATGAACGATTGACTCGTTCTCAAGTCAAGATCCGGTTGCATCGGTTTTCGGATCACCAGTAGTTCTTTCGGACAGTTTGATTCAATAAACCGGTTTGAAGAAAATGGTTCACCGGTTCTTTTGCCCTCGACCTAATGATTTCATTTGCGATGACTGCCCTTGATTCAAGCCGTCGATTTACCTGGGCTCATAATATTAGCACAGAATCAGTTCAGAATCAATCACCAAAAGAATCAGTTCAGTTCAGACGCTCTGTGTGTGAGTCTGCTACACGCTGAATCACACATACACACTATCATCAGCTCCTCGGTTCTCGAATCCGACACGTCTGACAGAAACGGTTCTTGACTCGTCAACGAGTCATTATCTGGCTCGGCTCAGTGTTAAAATTGGTTTGTTTTTTGTTATTTTTGGACCAAAATGTATTTTCGATGCTTCAACAAATTCTAACGGACCTTCTGATGTCACATGGACTACTTTGATGATGTTTTTATTACATTTCTGGACATGGACAGTTACCATACATACATTTTTAATGGAGGGACAGAAAGTTAATGTTTTGAACGAACTTGGTGTACCATTTGGCGCATTGAACCATTGGCCATAGTCACGTTGGCTTTGAAGTGGCGCTGCAATCGCAAGAGCGATTCAAAAGCACAAGTAGCCAAATGCTCTCTAAGCTCTTGCGGTACTTTGATGTCACACAACGATCGGTCTGATGGTGATGACCCGCTTCAAGTCGAACAAGCCTAATGATTCAATGAACCATTCAATAAAAACATATACTTCTCTCCTGAATGAATCAGGCATTTTAACTAATCAAATGAATGAATAAATGACTCTTTAAATGACATTTACCATCACCTACATGCAGTTTTAGTTTATTATTTAGAGTATAATTTCATTAAATAAAATAATTTAATATTTTCATAATTATAATATTAAGGAAAATAAATTATTAAAATTATAGTTCACCCAACCAAAAATGACAATTCTGTCATCATTTATTCACATGGTCCAAAAGAGTAGGCTATATGTAATCATTTTTATCAAAAAAAAAATCCCTTATCTTTTGGGAGTAATTTCTACAAATTTGATGTGCGATTAATTTGACTTATTAATCACCACATCATGTACTTAATTAGATAAAAAAATTGTAATTGCTTACCACCCCTATTATTATTATTAATATGGTGACACCTTAGTTGTGGCACCAATCCTCACTATTAACTGTGACTTTAGCCTCAAAATCCTAAGGTGTTGCTTATTAATAGTTAATAAGGTACTTGTTAAGTTTATGAAACGGATATGATTAAGGGATTCTAAAATATGGTCATGCAGAATTAGGCATTAGTATGTGCTTTTACCTAATAATTAACAGCCAATATACTAGTAATATGCATGCTAATAATGGTAATATTAGGAATTGGTCCTTAAAGTGTTACCATTATTATTAGTACTAGTAATATAGTATAGTATAGTAAGGGGGTCATATGAAATTATTTCAAGTTGTCCTTTCTCTTTAGAGTGTTAGAGGCTGTTCGTGCATAGATAAGATCTGTAGAGTCGCAAAGATTAAAGTTTCTGACCCAAAGAGATATTCTTTATAAAAGTGAAGATGCCTTCTTAAAACATCTCATTCAAACATGCTCCCACATGTCTACATCACTGTGTTGGAAGATTTTCTTAACACCGCCCAAATGCAAAGAAATGTGGCGTAACTTTTATTCACTGTAGTATTGCTGTTGCCGCCACAGCCATGTCGTGGGGAAGCTGTGTGTTTCGAAATATGGTAAGGGGCATAACATTTCCATCACACGCTTGATGTATATTTGTCCAATGAACTATATAGCTGGCCAATCAGAGCACACCATTTTTTTTTTTTTTAGAAAAACAAACAAAATCTACGCATTTCAGAAAGGCAGAGAGGAGAAACAATAATGTACAGTATGTGGAAAATAAAAAACACAAAATATACTTTTTTTTTTTTGTATCATCATATGACTCCTTTAACCCCTTAAATTCACATCTCATTTTACAAGAGCTTTGGATAAAGACAAAAATGTAACTAGTGTTGCAATATGTCTGTACCAAAATATATATAAAAGCTGAGTATTCGTAAAGCATTTTGTAAGTGGATTTCCTCATGTATCAGTCTTACTGTGATAAGACTAAGAGCAAGGTCTGCTGTTAAAGTTGAGCTCAGTGTCTCATGTACGGGCAAGGCTCTGTTGAGCTCTAGTGTGAGAGGGAATGGGTCGTCTCCGAAGCACTGCAAATTGAGCCAGCCTTGTCTGTCATCACCTCCCAATTAGCTCCCGTTTACTGAGTCTGTTGGAGACAGAGCATGTTGGCAGGTGAGGAGAGGTGTCTGAGAGGTGCCAGTGCCAGCCTCCCAACCCAACTAGGATTGACTTATGACCCTGGCAACTGTATGACCCGTTCACCCCCACTCCACATATGAACCCCTCCCCTTGCCCCCCATCCACCCTTCACCCAAGCTTGTCAAGCCATAGCTAGTAAGAAAAAGAGATAGCCGGGGTAACCTTGAAACCCTGCAAAACGTCACTGCAGTGCTTTCATAGCTCAATGGAAAAGAACAAGGAGGCTAATCTTGTAATCTCAATCATTTGTGACGGCGGTTATTTCTGGGAAGAAACGGCGCTTGGAGAGGATCTGTGCATTCCCTGTATTCATTTGTCAACACTGTGGATGCAGATTATTTATGTGTCATTTCATGTCACTACATAACTGCATTCAGAGCTCGGTCAAGGGAGGCTCTCCTCCTGTCTGCTTTCAAGGTAATACAGGAATTTCGACATCCATTAATTTCAAAGATAAAGATCTCTGGCTTTAGTGACCTTTGAAACTTTTAATACGTTGCTAATAACACATTTTTACAAGGCTCTAATGCGCTATTAAACAGTAATGCGGACAACGGCGGCTGGAACCTGATTAAGGCTCAGATAAGCAAACAGACTGGTCCGATTGTCCAATGAGGTCAAGGGAGAGGGAATACAATGCGGGAGCTGGAGTGCATAAATATTATTCTCTGTATTTTCCATGACCATTTGCAATAGCACCTCTGAACTCAAAGTTGGCTCTCTTTAACTTGACCTAGATGTCACATTCTGAAGAATCCTCCTCCAGATGCCTTCAGAAGAAAAAGGTTAGAATAGAAAAAGAAAGCCCACTCCTTGCCATATGACAGCGGCGTGCGAAAAACTGACACGCAGAGTTTTCAAATTGGGGCCCGGGGAGCTGAAGCATAAAATAACTTCAATCTCACTGGCTCTCTAAGGAATAGAGCAGAGGTGCGACCAACAACAACACAACAACGGCAAGGCAGGAAGGGGTGAAGGTAGGAGTTATTAGAGGATAAAACACGCCTCTCCATCTCACTCCCTCTCTCTCAGGAACCCCAAGGATGATCAATGGATTTAGTCAGAGGGATATTCAAGCAGAAAATTGCTGCCTTTTTGCTTTTCTTTGAAGTATTTCCAGAACACATACCAAAGCCCCAGTCCACCCAGGGTTGAAAATAACAGCACAAGAGCAGTCTCTAAGAGTAATCCTGAAAAGAGAGAAAAGGCAGGCAGAGGAGGCTGGGGGAAGCTAAATGTTAAAGGAGGTGGGTGAAAGCTAGATTGAAACTTTGCAGGTATAAAATTGAAGGCACCCAGCTGAACGGCCACAGTGAAAACAGGGGCTTTATTTTTGTTTTTTTTCCACCAAATACGTCTCGGTCTGGTTTCACATCCAGCCCAAAAACACAAACTACATTAAGACAAAATAAACTTGATCACTTGCAATCTATTGATCATCTCGGAGATCCGATTGAGCCGTAATGGGATGACCAATGACAACATCCCAAGCACAATCATGAACACTTCATGATGAGTATTAACCACACAAAATAGATTTGAAAGCCGAAACCAAATTTAGATCCCTACACTCAACTTCCCTGTCCTAGCCATTGGCCGTCCCATCTTATCTATCCATCTGGATCTGAATATTTGCCTGCTAGAAGACATTTTTTATGAGGGATGAATGTTGAACAGGGATGTACAATCACGTACAGCACAATTCAAGTTAATCAAGTCAATAAAATCATAAAATAAATGCAACCAAATGGGTACACAATAGATAGTTAAGTGAAAATGTACATCTAGCTAAATGGGATTTGAAAATAATACTTTTTGATTGCTTTGCATTGCAAAAAAATTCCAAACACATACACATCTAACCACTCTAAATCCACATGCTTGTACATCCAGAGCATTAGAGTAGATTCACAATTGGCCACAGTGTCGCTATTCAACACTCAGTAATTTGGTCAGATAACAAGGACTACCATGGGACTGAACTTTGTAAAATTATCTAGATGACAAGATTAATGTGTGTAACTCTATCCTCTCAGCGGCCCACAATGAGTTCATTAATTGTTGAAAGATGATCATTTAAAAGTTTGCACATGTATGAGTGGATGGAAAAGCACTCATTTAAAAAATAAATGGCAGTTTAATGCAGTAAGTGTCCACCAATTAAAATACAGCACTCTCATAACAGAGAGTTGACTTTATGAAGATGTCAAAAATCCTTTAGTTGAAGGACACAAAGCCATTGACGGCTTTGCATCTTTAGCCTTATTATTATTTAAAATTATATTCATTGCATTATATACATTTTAATTATTTTTTCTATTATATTTTATTTCAATTAATAGAAATAAAAATACAAAAAATTCCCAAAAAGCATGTTTAAATGATACATTTTTTACTTGAAGAATTCACATAAGCTTTTTAAAAAAGTGCAAACAGAAAATCCAATTTCTAGAATGCATTTCCCCTTTGCAGCTTACTACTGATATAAACAATATGCCGCTCAAACGTTTAGTCTGATTTATCGCCATTGTGATGACCAGAAGCTCCATTTTCAGGGGTGAAAGGCGCCCCCATAGCAGCACAGTCGAGTCCTTGTAGTGCTGAAGGTGTTCTAAATTGGGAAAAGCCAAGCAGTGCCAATGTGAGGTTGAAGCTCTGCATTGGCCAGGGAACTGGTGTGCCGCCCCTGGGGGCCGGCATGGCACTGCACATCTGACAGCGGAAGCATGTGGCATGCGCGGGCCGTTATGGATAGAGCTGGGCGATGGGGGACTTCGCTCCGCCGCTCCCTGCCGTGCTCACTGACGGCCTCATCCGTTTCTCCAGCCCTGCCCTAATAGATCTGCAATGCCTTCCATTCCAATTAAAAGGCCCGGACGCCCTATTTGTCAAAGGACGGAAGGGACAACGAGAGAGGGGTGCTTAGCATTAGTTTTTGGAGTAATTGCCAGCCAAAACGTTGCAAATGGGAGAGAAAGGTTAGTACTGTAAAACTGGACCGCGGGTGATTATTTCTGCCTCTTTTTTTTTTTTTTTTTTTTTTTTGTGGTTTGGCTTGGCTGAGCTTTTTTTTATTCGGTGAGCTTGAGCTCATAATGTAATTTCACAGCAGTGCAATCACTGAGGTTTGTAAGTGTTTAATTCTAATTAAAGTGTGAGGAAATAGCTGGAAGACATTTCACCGCAAAATATCTTGCACTCAGGGTGGAAGAGTTCATGTTCCCCACTTGAACTTCTGAGGGAAAATCTGTACAACAGACATACTGCACAGTATGTGAGAAAAACAGATTCTGTGGGTGACCCTAGTATGAGGGTGCCAATTTAACCATACACACATAAATGCCATTTATCATATGAGTATTAAGTTGAATCTCAGTTTAACCAAAATAATATAACTGCATAGAGAACGCAGAAAAGATGGATGACCACACTAGCATAACTCATGCACATATACGCATAGGAGAGGAGCAAAGTTTATTACTTTTTTCCTTTTCTTTTTTGTTATGTGTGTTTCTGTTCATTGTCGGTGGTGGGGGATTTCTTTCTATGGTTTAATTCAACAATAACATTTCCGATCAGGGTCTTGGGCATCTCAAGGGCATTCCTGGTGAAATTACTGGGACTCTGCACCATTTATCATAGCCTGACATGTGTCATGTTCCAGACTCCGGTGTGTAGAGGTTACAGCTGAAGACAGCTCCTTCTTTGTTGAGCAGCCGTCAAAGACAACATCGCTTATTTATATTAAAAAAATAAATAAAAATGCAATGCAAGAGCACTAGGAGAAGAAAAAAAAAACAGTTTAATCCTCCCAAAAAATTTTAACTGTACTGTATAGAAAAAATACAACCTATATATATATATATATATATATATATATATATATATATATATATATATACACATATATATAAAATTTTATTTTTTTACTGAGTAACAAGCAAAATCCAACAACATTCAAGAACAAGCATGTGTTTATAACCCAGTTCAATGGCAAATGCAAGTCTAAATACTAGTGAAGTCACTATCATTATACATGTTTTTAATCTTCAAAATTAGAAAAAGTTGTGTATGTTTTACAGGTTTAATTGTTGTGGAGTGCCATAGTCTTTTTTTGAGTCTCAGTGATTTATTTAAAGGTCATTTTTAAGTGTTATTTTTACCGCTGTGGTCTTGGATTATGACTGTTGGCTTGTTTAGTCATAGTAATGAGCACTAGAGAATGTTTCACTGAAAGGTGCTATTGTTGCTAATACACTTACAACAACTCTCTGCATTATTCTTGAATAACGGAGCACTAAATAACCCCTACCAGCACATAAAAAATAACACCATTGTGTGAAGGCAGGGCAGTTCAAGAACAGCCTGCCTTGCAATGCATCGATTGCTGTAGACTCACACATGCATCAGAAGGGGCTGGTTTAGGGGCCGAGCCCGGCCATCCTAACGCTTCATTTGGAGTTCTGGCATTGTTCCCGCTCTGCAAAGTTTTGCTGATGTTTTTCTTTTGGTGGTTATAAATGATAATAATTAAAGGGAAATATACAATAATTAGTCACACCAGGTTTTTCCATCTGGAAGTACCTGAAAGATGTTATCACTGGTGTCTCGGAGAACAGGACTGATCCGGGTTCAATACAAGTTAAGCTCTAGTTATGAAAGCATTGTGGCATGATGTTGATTATTATTAATTAATTTTCCTTTAGTTGGTCGGAAAAAAAAGAAAATTGTGGTTACAGTAATGCACTTAAAATGGAAGTAAACCAAGCAATCGCTTTAAAGGGTTTAAAATTATTAAAGAGTAAAGTAAAGCCATTGGCAATACATTTTCTAGATAAATGAACCTGGTCTGGCATATATATATATATATATATATATATATATATATATATATATATATATATATATATATACACACACACACACACATTATTCATTAATTTATGAGACTGCAGTTTAACTGTTTAAGTACAATTACACAATATATGCTCATATACTCTATTAAAACATATTTTCTAGAATGTATTTTGTATTTATTTAGTTATTTATTTATGAGACTGCAGTTTAACAGCTTAAGTAATATTCCACAAAATACTATACTTCTCATATACTCTGTGATATACAATTATAATAAATAAAATACTTTTTTTTTATTTTACACTGGAACAAATTGTCAGAACAGCATATCATATTTAATTTTCTAAAATATGTTCAGTATGTTTTAGGGCTGTGCTTTAGCACTTAGATGCCGGCAGCTCAAAACAAACTAGTCACAACAGGTGAGAAAATCATTACTTTTATCAATGGTGTCCAAGTGATCTTGATTGATCTGAGATGTCTTATGTTGTGACCAGTCACTTTCTTCATAGGATTAATGAGACCCCTCCAGTCTGTTCAATACACGTGTCAATTAGAGACTTACAATGGTGTTACAGTAGCTCTCTACAACACATTCTGATCATCTCCAATCAGTCATACAGGCGTACATCTAATATTAGTTTTTGTAATATCAATAATGGAGACAAAACAGACAATGACACTACATTTGTTATTAATTCAATATTTTCATTGTTTACTAACTATACTGCATTCCTTACCGATTTTTAGTACAGGTGTCAGCAGAACACATGCAACTAAAAAGCACTGCCATCACTAATAGTCTGTTATGTAAGAAAATCTAAATCCATAAGTAACGAGCCCATTATAGCTTTCCATTCGTAAAATGGCTCCTTCTCCGAGTACTAAGTGATTTTACACTGGCCCACCTTCGAGAAATGAATGTGATATGTCATTGTTTAGGAAGTGCATCAGTATTTGCTGACATAGTGAAATGTAAAATACTGCCAGGAATTAGTGTATGTGTGTGGGGGGGTTTAGGAGACATATAAAATTAATTAATTCCTCCAGCGCATTATTTATAACTTAATATGATATAGTGGTGCATTTTAGAATAGCACTGTATATGCACATTTTGGAGATACTAAAAGACAAATGACTAATTATGCACAAAAAAAGGGCCTTTTGGTGATGGAGGCATGTAAAATAAATTACAGACGTTGGTTCTTATAAATGACCAAACCTGGTTTTAAACATTGTTTGGAGCATTGCCATGGTGACCAAAGCTTGTCTAATATCTTGCTCTGTACGAGCAGCTCATTACACGACACAACAACCCTTTCTCAAAGTGCTGAGTGTCAGATTAATATATATTAGGAATCTGTGAGGCAGCCCTCATTGTGCTAAGAAGAATGGAGGAAACTTCTCCCGGGCATTTACATGTGCATTCAAATTGGCTGTCATTACAGAGAGTAACAGCTTAACAAATGCTATACATCAGATCCTCGCTTTCTGACACAGACACAACTTGTAATCATGCGTTTTGTCAAGCAGCCTTTCTTCAGGAAAATTAATTTAAAAAATAAATAAATAAAACCTATGATTAAAAAAAAAAATTTTAACATAAGTGGAGCCAGGTGGCTTTGATTTTGCATGAAAAAAAAAAGTTTAAAATGAACATGCCATCAATGGTATTAATGCCCTAATCCTACACATAGCCGAGGCGCAGAAAAGTTAAAGTGTATGTGTGCGTTGGAAGGCTGTGTGTCCAGCGATGCCTGTTCATGATTGAAAGATTGCTTGGGCTCAGGCTTAGGGGGATTTAAGCTTCTTGAGATCCGTTCTTAAATTGCTGGCAGTTTCTCTTTGTATATCTCTTTTTCCTTTTCTCTTCTCTATCTGAAGCTTATATGTACTTTAATCTCAAGTACAAGAAGTGGCTTTGGTAAGAAAACAGACGCTTTACAAAAGAATGACTCAAAGAGAAACTAAAAAAGAACAGTGTCAGCTTTGGCAAACTCATGACTGTAAATCTACCACAACAATAGTTGGTTTGATTATAATGGTTTTGTTTCATTTCTGTTTAATTTCCAATAGTGTTTTGTTTCCATTTTTGCTATGACAGTTGCAAAAAATAAAATAAATAATAATAATAAAATGATATGGGCTGTAATATAAACCCTAAATTATATATATATATATATATATATATATATATATATATATATATATATATATATATATATATATATATATATATATATATATATTAGTCATTAATTTATGAGTACAATTACACAATATATGCTTATATACTCTATTAAAATATATTTTCTAGAATGTATTTTGTATTTATTTAGTTATTTATTTATGAGACTGCAGTTTAATAGCTTAAGTACAATTACACAATATAGTATACTTCTCATATACTCTGTGATATACAATTATAATAAATAAATAAATAAATAAATAAATAAATAAATAAATAAATATTTTACACTGGACCAAATTATCAGAACAGCATATCATTTAATTTTCTAAAATATGTTCAGTATGTTTTAGGGTTTATATTACAGTCCATATAATTTTATTATTATTATTATTATTATTGTTTTATATATATTAAATATAATTATATATATATTTCATGAAAAAAAATCCTTAGTTTCATTATTGTTGCTATTAAATGTACTTTTTTATTTCTACAGTATAAATATTCTCAGGGTTTTATGCAAGCATGTCAAAAACTGCATCATCTAATATACTTTAATGCACCATTCTTAAAATCTCTTCACACAACTTTTCTACATATCATGGGTCTCCTTCTCTAAACAGCGGTTGTGTTACATTAGCTGTGCCATGTGTCTTCAGTGCCCTCTGCAGTCAGAAAAGATGAGTGCATGGCTGCACTAAAAAGAGCTGTAATCCTTGATGTTACTAAATAAAACACCGACTTGCTTTGTCTTAATGCCAAAAAATGGATGAAGATTCAAAATTTTGTGAAAAATTCTGTGTGATATATTTAAGGTCAAGCCTCTGTAATGTATGGGTAAACATCTGAGACTATATTTTAAAAGCACTGCTCTGTGAATATTGGTGTGGTCATCTTTTGTTTTACTAGAACTAATGAGACAACGATGGGTTCTGCTTGCTGTTCACTTCCCGCTGCCCCCTCCTTTCCCGCCAGGCCATCTAACATCATAATACCATCTGTAAACCCACTGACCTGAGCCTTCTGACAGGTGATTCCATATACTGTATACCAACAAGCTTGTCCGTAACTCATCTGAGCAAACCCCATCAGATCCTCAAGCCTGTGTTTTTATGTTTTTGACAGTTTCTTTCCTTAGTGTGTGATCCGATCTGCTGTATTCTTGTAACAGCCTTGACCTTCACCTGTGATTCTCTTTAAATTACTATGTAATGCCATTGAAAGACTTGATAATGACAGTGTAAACAACTGTGCTGCACTGAAACGAGGTCATAGATAACTTGACCCTACCATCTGACACCACAACTTCACAAATTTACAGATTCTGCAGACTTTCAAAATCATATTTGGAATGAGGCATTATATTTAGGGTACAAAATATTAAAGAAAATATTGACAAATAAAATGAAATGGAAAAAATATATATATATATATATATATATATATATATATATATATATATATATATATATATATCACAACCAAGCACAGAGCCTGCTGACTAGCACATAATGAACACGAAGAGGTCTGTTTGTTGTGAAAGACTCTAATATGGTGGAAAAAACTTTGTGAAATGTGGGCTTGAGAAAAGGTCAAAGAGGTCATTTGCACCGGATTCCCACCTCTCCTCTGGCACATCACTCAAAACAGATTGGGATGCCAATCATGCACACAGCTGGCGTCATTGTCCTACTGCAGGGAAACATATCTCTCTTCCACACGCACGCACACACTTCTCTGCTCAAGTTGCCATAGTAACTAATGTCCAAGTCTGCTTTTACTCCTGTCCTGTCATTATATGAGCTATCACTTGTTGAGTTTGTGAATTGTTTGACTTTGGCAAACACTAAGCAATAGTGTTGTTATCATATTTATTCAGCTCATTTATACTGAGAGAGAATTACATAGTGAATGCTGAACATGTAGCAATTGCTATGTAATGTAAGACTATGATGTTAGATAAAGTTAAAAGAACTATAGATCGTAGAATGACAGAACAATAGACAATGTCGATAGAACGACAGACAGAGATATAACTATCAATAAATAAATGGATAGAAGGATAGATAAGATGACAAAGAATGGCAGATAGATAGATAGACAGACAGACAGACAGACGATAGATAGATAGATAGATAGATAGATAGATAGATAGATAGATAGAACTACAGTATCAATAAATAGATATAACTATCAGTAAATAGATGGATAGAAGGATAGATAAGATGATAAAGAACGACAGAGCGACATAACCATAGATAGATAGATAGATAGATAGAACTATCAATAAATAGATTGATAGAAGGATAGATAAGATTACAAAGAATGACAGACCGACAGAATGATAGCTAGAACGATATATAGAAAGATAGAATGATAAAATGATGGATGGATGGATGGATGGATAGATAGATAGATAGTGTAACAAAGTTTGTAGTCATGGGAAGGAGGAGGCGGGAACTGGCGAACATTTACACAAAACTTTAATAATATAATAAACACAAGTAGCGTGACAGCCCCTCGCAGACGACTGTCGTGCACAAACCAAACCAAAAAAACAAATAAAGTTCAGGCCTGGTCCTCGCTCGTCTTGCACTGTCGTTGTTCCTCCTTTTATCCTTCTGGAGCTCCTCCGTGGGACTCGAGACAGGAGAGTAGCATAGGTATAGCACATGAACATTAACTCCACCAGCCTCGTTCTGTTCCCACGGCTCTCGGCCCCGCCCCTCTCGTCACAGATAGATAAATAGATAGATGGAACAACAGAGAACGATATATATAGATAAGAGCTATCTGGCACTTCAAGAGGTAGTAAAGGAAAACATACAGTTCAAAGTAGCATCAGATCAGATGACGCAGATGTGATCACTTTTAATGACATCATAGATTACCCCAGAGTGTAGTCCAGTTCTTTCTTTCATTGGGTTTCAGACGCTAGGCCAAAAGCAAGAGGCTCAACTACAGAGTCCTGGCTTACGGCTCCCCATAGAGCCTCCACTCTTCAAAAACTCTTGCATGAAAAGTCTTTCAATGCAATGGTCTTCGCTATATCCTTTGCCTTTTGCTCTGGTGTTTTCCCAATGCACCAGACACCATTCTCCCAACGGAAGACTCCAGCACTCTCTCTTCCCAGAAGCCTGCATACCAGTGCTAATGACATTACTGAGCGATCAGCCCAGAGTGGAGGTTGCTGATATGTCATTAATAGGAATTTTCCCATCTATTATACCTGCTCCATTAGGCACAGTTTTGCATACATCTACTCCTCCTATTCAAACCTGCCAGATAACACTGATACTGATGTCGTCCTTTGTTACGTGCCACTATTCACCCAATGTCCGTTTTCTGGGCTCTATTCTTGAAGCATTGGTCTATTCACTTCTTTTAGACATGGTAATGCAAAACTGAACATTATGAGTGGAAAAAAATGTATCCATAAAAAAAAAAAAAACGCTTGATTCTCAGAGATAATAATGCACGGCACTACCAGATGAATATACTACAGTTCTTCTTTAGTCCAATACAAGGAAAATTGTCCATGTGGAAATAAACCCAGCTCACTTCCGCTGGTATCTGACAGGCGCTGCCAGTGTCCCTGGTCCCCTGCAGCGCCCACAGCTACCCAAGCAAAACAAGCCCCACTAATCTGAGAGAGCCTTGACCTCTGTTCATGATCTTTGTAACGGACAACTCCAGGACGTGGTTATTACAGACATTGATTGTAATTGGTTCTTCTGGTATGTGTGCTGATTATTCTTTTGCCAGCCAGCTGAGTCCCTGGAGCCGTGTCAAGTCATTTGAGCCCTTGGTACAGTGTACACATTCCACCTACACACCGCCTACCGCTCATCGCCATCTTGCCTCGATCCAGCTTATCTGGGCTCAGCAAGTCAGGCACAGGCACGGTGCATGTGTCGTAAACTATGCACGTAATTCAGCGAGGACGGCACGGCCCACCCTCAGAGCTGCACTTCCTGTGAGAATTCCCACCGTTTTCAGTCTAATATCCTGTCCCTGAACATCGGATCACAGCAGAAGGGGAGTGCTGGAAAGGTGTGAGATCACTTAGCTGAAGTAAGTATGGTTACGGTTACAATAAAAGAAAACAACGTGACAAGGACACTATTGGGGAAAATAAATAAATAAATACAGAATTATAAATAACTATTAAAATAACAATAAATAAAGCAATTCTGAAAATTATTTTTGAAGGATCACGTGGCACTGAAACCTTTTGCCATAAATGAATAAACTTTTTAATATACTGTATATTCAAAACGAAAATAGTTATTTGGGATTGTATTAGTATTTCAAAATATTATTGCATTTTATGTTATATAGCATTGGATAACAATAAAAAAGTTGATTGTTTTTGGTCCTGGAAGCGGGGTTTAAGTTATAGATAAAGAAGTTCTAATGTGGGAGAAAATAATGGAGAAGGCTGCTGACAGGTACTGATGGAGAGTTGGCTCTACTGAGAGAAAATATAAAGAGGGTGTATAGGTATTAGAAGTAAAGTGTAAAGGGTAAAGGGTTTAGGACTCGTTACATTTGGCTATGTCCATCTTCTTGGCCGGAGGCTGATCTAATCATGCCCTCCATCCTACACCCTCGACTTACCCTTCAAACAACCCCTGCCCTATCCTGTTCAGCTGTCCCAGGGGTTAATTCCTTGTCCTGGAGCTAAAACAACAGGATCACAGCCATGGTGCTAATACTCAATAGACACTGACCTACTTTGCAGGATTTGTGTTGGGGGAAAATCCCTGATCCACTGCCCTAAAGCCAGCAATGAAAGTGATCTAATGGTCTTAACTGCTCTGTTTAATCTGAAATCATGCTCATGTTATTAATTTTCCATTATGGGAATGTGGCTCTGCCGATGAGATTAAAAGAGTTGTGCTCTCTTTCTCTCTTATTTTCTCCATTCCGATGACCTCCGCGTGCAAACGTGCATGCTTTAACCATCTGGCTGTGCAAGAGCTCACATCCCCTATTTGTTTGTTTGAGCATGTGCTTAGTATCTGCTTCCACTGATCTCTCTTGACTTCTCATGATTTTGACTTTGACACTATTCACCTACAGTTCAACATACGTTTAATTCAACAGATTTTATGTAATATTCACCTGGATTGCAAAATCCAATTATTATATAATATTCTCCTTTCACAAAAAAAATAAAATAAATACTAATACAAATATATATATATATATAAATATTTCAAAAGGTCTCATCTGTCTGCATTATTGTTTTCCTTTGACAGATTTAATAAAATATTAGCACCACAGATGCACTACTCTCAATGTCATACTAAAATATCTCATAACAGCAAGAGCAACTAATAACAAATATGTGAAATGCAGTGGATTTAAATTCAGTTTAAACAGTCCAATCTCCATTTTCCAGTTCATTTAATTACCACCAGGGGGCACTTGTTTCCCCAAACTAGAGTTCAAAAGATACAAAAGACATTCATCTTCGACTGAATTTAGCAATGTGACACATTTGTGCAATAAACACGTTACACTAAACTGCCCATATGTTACATTAAAACAACTACAATGTTGAAAACAATTACATACTGACAATACAATACAATGGATACAAAAAAATGACCAATGTGCACTTATTACTCAAAATCAATCAAGATATTTTTATATTTCATTGTTTAGATGTGAAAGTAACAAATTATTAACAGCAATCACCTTCATATTAGTAATTGAAGCTAAAAGATATATATCACAACTCATTTAAAAGAAGGAAAAAACTGATGACAACACTCAAGACATCAAAATTTGTTTTGGGAACAAGAAAAGAAGAAACGTGACTTACAGCAGTATGCTGTTTCTTCATCAACAGATGCCACAATCCACGCTGCCAGCATGAACATCCACGCCAGCCTCTCTCTTTCTCTCTCTCTCTCTCCCTGTTAGTACATGTTCTCCTATCAATCCATCAGAGTAATTTTGTATATGAAAGGCGAGAATTCAAATGGCTGAATAAGCAAAAAAAAAAAAAAAAATCCTTATGAACAAGACTCTTTGAGTGCGTATCTAATAATGCCAAGCTGACATGCAATACATCATATTACCCATTAGCAGTTACTGGGTAAAAGAAGAAACAAGCTGCAGGTTTGTTGACAGATCAAAAGACCCATTTGCATCGCCTCGTGGTCTTTTTCATTCATTTTTACCATCACAGTAACAAATACTTCATAATGCTGTGCATGGGGGAAAAAACAACTAATCACTATACAGGCTCAGTTTTCCACCTGTGGCTTATTGCTTGATGTGTCTGCATCATGTAGCGGCAAACAGATTCTAAATACCATATGGTATACAGCTAAAATGACAATAAAAAATATAAACCCACAGTAAAAGTTAAAGTTCACCCAAAACTGAAAATTCTGTCATCATATACTCACTTTCAGGACAATCTGATTTTTTTCTTCTGTAGGAAATATAACTAATACTGATTGCACTATATTTTCACTGTTTTATTTTATATAAAATCATTTTCTAACTGTTTTTAAATTGATTTTAAGTAAACGTTTTAATCATTTTAAAAGTTTTAAAATTGCTTGTTTTATTTTTTTTTTCTTTCTTATTTTTCATGATTATTTTACTTTCTTTGATGTAAAGCACTTTGAATTACCATTGTGTATGAAATGTGCTACATAAATAAACTTGCCTTCCCTTGCCTTATAATAGAAATATAGAAAAAGTCTTCAAACTAGAAATGGGGAAGATGTTCAAAGACATAAAAAAAAAAAAAAACTGATGATTGGAGTATATTTTAAATGAAAATTCACAATTAATCCAGTATGTAACTTACCAATTCTTTGCTAGTATTTGTGAAATTAACTTGCAGTTTCAGTGGAAGCTTATGCCACAGGACAATAAAAACAAAAACAAATAAATAGATAACTGATAACTTTTTTCTCATAATTATGAGTTTCTATCTCACAATTCTGCCGTTTTTCTAAGAATTTTGAGATTTAAACTCAGAACTGCAAGATGCAAAAACTGAGATACATTTTTTTTTTTTTTTTTAAAGTCAGAATTGCGGGAATTGTAGAAATGTTAACTTAGAACAGTGAGAATGAGAGATATTACAATATATATATATATATATAAATTCAGACTTTGAGGAAAAAAGTCAGAAATGCGAGATGTAAACTCAGAATTCACAGAAAAAAATAGTCAGAAATGCTATTTTAAAAAAAATTACTAAATTACTTTTATTTTTGATTCTGTGGTGGAAACAAGCTTCTGAGTCAAAAGTGTTTCTACACCAAACACTTTCTCAGCATTTTATTCAAAATGGGAGAAGTAAATAATGACAAAACGTAATTTTTGGCTATGCACTACTGAATATGAGCACCAAATGAAGTGCTATGGCCCACAGATGACCTGTTGCGTCAAACTGAATCAGGATAGTAATGAGCGAGGGTCCTAGTCATACCCAAATGAGTCATGGCTTAGCAGAACCATAAGACAGAAACAAAGAGGGAATCTGTCTCTAAGAGTTCAAAGACAGCTGGAGTAAAGCTAAAGATTCAAAATACTGCACAGTGTTTCCGACTACATCTTAATGTGATCCTTGCCCATGTACACGCGAACACCACCAATGCCTGTTTTGATACATTCAACAATCATCTAATTGTTTTATTAGATCAGTTCATTCCATACCTCCTCTTAAAGCTGTGGGAATTCTACAAATACCCCACACGCAGAGAATAGAACGTCCTTTGCATAGAACATTACCAGGTTCAAAAGTTCAAGCCAGTCGCATCGGTGACTGTCAGAAAGAGCTCTGTGATCAGGCAGCTGTACACACACTGTTAAAGATTCATAAAACCACAAATGCACAAAATTCACGCACGAGGCTGACAAGTTTATGCAAATTAAAAGTGCAAACATTGGGGCATGGAAGATGCCGTGTTCCAGTGCAAATATGGCTTTTAGAGACCCTGCCGTTCAGGTTAAGGTGGTCCTAAAAAGACCCCTCTAGCGCACGTTACTCCAAGGACCTATATTTAAACCTTGTACTTTTAGGTTCAAAGAGCAATGCCCTTAGAAACTTGGCACCATTAATTATTTGCGAGGGAAAAGGCATGATGCATCTTTTAACATGTGCAGTCACTTCAGAGTGCAAAGCCTACAAATGTCATGTCCTCTTAAGATCAAAAGTAATTGGTCAGGCTGCACAACAAGACACATGGGTAACAAGGCAGTTTACTAGTGTAACAGACTCAAATGACAGTGTGAGCGCAGCAATGAGCTAATAGACCCACTACAAGAGAGGAGACGGGCAAAACTGCCAGCTTTTTAATGACTATTTTCTATATTTTTATGTGTACATGTTATATATTTCATGATGTTTTTAATCAGGTCTAACATCAGTTAAAAAGTGCTATAAAAATGTGTTGTTTAGAGAAAACGAAGTCAAAAATGTATGTCAAATCAAAACAATCCAGAGTTTATGCCAGCAAGTTACCATGGCATAAAACCAAGTAAATTATGTATTTAAATATTATCCACAAATTATTAAATGAGCAGTTTACCCAAAAATGGTAGAAACGGTGTAAAGTGTGCCAGATGATGTAAGTAATAGTGTTAGCAAAATGATAGATACAGTACATAAGATAAATTATTTATGTTCATTCTCAATTTCTATTGACAAATCATTCAAATTTCCTCTTAACAAGACTAATGTGGGCCACTTTTTTGGGAGAAAACATACTTATGTGATCCTACATCATTGTTTTTATATTCCTTATTTCAGCTGACAATTTCAGTCAGACATATAATATAATTATACTCTATATATAATTAGACATATTCATTTAACCTCTTTCCCACTTCCAATAGTAAATAGTAAGAGTATTTAAATAGTAGAGGCACAGCTTATGCCACTGTGACTGTTTGAAAAGAAACGGCAATGCACACACAATGATCTGAAGAGGGACAGAGAAAGAGACGGAGATGGAGAGAAAGAAGGGAAGCAGAAATACAGATGGTTCTTGAGGTGTTGGCAGTTGTGTAAGTCAGTGTTCTGGGTCAGGTCAGAGAGGATCTGGAGACCACAGAGCAGGAGATGTGGATTGGGTCAGTGAGCGAGTCTGTCTGGTAAGAGGAAAGAAAAGGAGGGGTTTGGGAGGGGGATTTGTCTGTGATGTCTTTCTGTACCCTGGAAGGAGGTTAGCTGCAGAGGAGCAGGTGTTGCACTCTCAGTGTCCATAGCCAGCAGCGCTTCAGCACTGCCCCCAGAACCCAACTGTCATCTCTGATGAGTCGGCGTCTCCACACTCCACTCGCTTCTCACTTTGGTACCACAACTCAGTCCAGCATAACTATACCGATAGAACATCATATTTGCTTATATTTAACATAGTAGTAGTTAGAACCAAACAGAACTTACATATTTTTATGAATTCTAAACTGATTGGAAATTCTGGGAAATTATTCAGAACAGATTCAAATGTGGTAAAACTTCAAAGATCAAGGGCCCTATTATATATCTGGCGCAATGTGGCACCAGGCAGGACAAGTACTTTTTGCTATTTTCAGTCATTTTCACATATAAGTAAATATAATATAAATCCATTTTCAAAATATAAAATGTCATATTATGCCTACATTTCATAATAGGCATTGCATTTATCAGAATTAACCTACCTATTTGCTCACGCACAAGCGATCCCTTATCTCTTTGGAGAAGCATTCAGTATTAGCGCTTACAAATTTCGCTGCGAAAATAGCGAATCCACCATGGCGTGAGCACAATTGGTTCTTCAAGTGAATAGGAGATTCACAGGTAATGGTTAGGCTTCATATATAGTTTTCCACTGATCAAAAAACAGGTTGTCTTGACTCAAATTCAAACAGTTTGTTGAGCTAATGTTGTTATTTCAAGACCCACAAAAGGCTTAAAATTCAGTTTGGTGATTTTTTTTTACCCCTCTCTACAGTTTATTTTTCTACCTGACTTAGAAGTTTATAGTCAGCAAATATGTTTGTTTCTGAGGTAAATGTGACGTTACGTATAATTGTTTATTGACGTATTTGCGCGGCTGACACACAGGATACAGATCCAGTTTAGCCATGATTATTTTGTGGTATTATTAATGTGGAGGAGATGATTATTTCATGGGCGCCTCGCACTGCAGCGTCTGTTGAACTGAAGTGCTACAGTGAGCTCTCGCTCCACAATAAACAGCGCCAAAAGAACATTTCTTTGAATACTGCAATACAATGGACAGAAATGTAAACCTGAGACTTTGTTTCATATTAAAAGCACCCAAGCACAATGCTGTTCCATCCATTAACCTAAAACAGGCTACACTAATCGAATCTTGAGATTTAAGAACGGATATCGTTCCATAAAAAGGGTAATTGATTAATACCGAGATATCTTTATTTTTTTACCCAGCCCTATTCAAATAGTCTATGTGACTTCAGTGGTTCAACCGTAATATTATGAAGCTACAAGAATAATATTTTTTTTTTTGTGGTACTCTCATAATTGGTGGCACAGACTGACCAGGAAGAGAAGAAATCGTAGTATTCTTGTGGCATCATAAAATTACGGTTGAACCATTTATGTTATATTTTAATGCTGTCCTTAATACCTTTCTGGGCCTTGAACATGTCAGTTGCGTTGCTATCTATGTAAGGTCAGAAAGCACTCTGATTTCAACAAAAAAAAATATTTTGTGTTCCGCAGATGAACAAAGGTCTCACAGATTTGCAACAGCATGAGGGTGAGTAATTAAAGACAGAATTTTCATTTTTGAATGAACTAACCCTTTAAGTAGCCATGTTTGGAATACATAACCTTTCAACAGCATGAAAGAGAGAAAGAAAAGAAAACAATCAGAGAAAAACAAAATAATCCTCCAATGAATAAGACAAGAAAGTTGCAGAAAGATGTATACAGTACCTAAGTGCTGCCACCAATACATTCAGGGTGAAATGGGGTTATATTGTTTATTGTACGATTCGGACTGCATCCATTAAAGCGATAAAATAAGCAGTGTCTTCTGACGTAAAACACAGAACAGAGGGAGCAAAAATAGTATGACTGAGGTCAGGCATCTCCAGTCACAGACACATTAAGGAATGTGGGGCAAGCTGTGCTGAGAAACATTCTGCCTTCTCAAAGATTAGTGTAAAAAAAAAAAAAAAAAAAAAAAGGAACAATCTTTTCCGGGTAAATAAAGCTATGGCACATGAGGATGTTGTTGTCATGCAAGGCAACATGCAAAGAATACCCAGAAACTTCTATGTTCACCAATTAGAAATGTGTATGTCAGTAAGAAATGGGTAATATGCATTGTTTTCTGTTTTTTAATTTTTAATTTTTAAATGATAAGCTCACAATAAAAAAAAATGTGTGTGTGTGTGGCAGGAGCAGGGTAGCTGTCAGGCTCTTGTCAGCACAGAAGTGGGTTACAGGAGCTTACATGACCCAGACATGCGAGTCACCCCCAGGGTCAGGGGCCAGTCAGGCATGGCAAGCCAGCACCAACCCCATTCCGCCAATCCACTGAAAGGAGAGGGGCCTAAATGGCCCAGTATAACACATCCTAGGATACACACACAAATGGCGAGAAAGATTCCTAATTACACTATATATATTTATACTGATAAAAGGCCCATTCACACTTAGGGTCTGTCAAGATATCAGGTTTTCACAACTTGATTATCGTGGCCAGAAGAATTTACAATAATACTATTTAAATATATAGAAACTTGGGAAATAAATAACACTATCAATCAAATTAACATTTGTTTATTTTTGAATTACCCTCAAATTCTGTGCATCACACTTATAATCAACATGGAATCAAAACTGACTCTTTTAATACACATTCATAATATATACTGTTATATACATAAATTATATATATATATATATATATGTGTGTTTTATATATATGATTTTTTGTAGCCTAATTCGAATTAATTGGGCCCTCCAATTGATGTCATTATTCATTTCAAAATATATTGATAACACCAACTGAGAGAATGAACTCAGTGCCAGACACTCTGGACCCCCCCCCCCCCATCCCCCCCATTGGCATGTGTAGGGGGCCCACTGACATTGAGAGTATACAGGGCCCAGAATCTGGTGCTACGCCCCTGTGTGTTGTTAAGCCATACCGCTTGTCGATTTAAACATTAAAGCATCCAAAAACTAGACGCGGAAAAGCTGAACAGAGTAGGGCGTGCCGTTAGGTGCGCACGAGAGAGAGAGCCGCGTATCACGGACAGCGACACTGAACCGAGCTCTCTTCTGCGAAGTTCACCACGAAGTTCCTCCTGCACCCGAACAAACAAATGCAAATCGCAGTTTGAACAAACAAAAAGATGTGAAAGAGCCCAATTCAACACCACGGTGTTCTGGTGTTCAGGGCTCCGCAGAGAAAGGCGTCTCAAAACACTAGAACATCGAGTTTGCTTATTTTTGCTCTTGTGCCGACAAATACATACAAAATATGTTAAAATATCCACCTTGGAAATTATGCTCGAAAAAACTCAGTTATTTCTTAAGTGAAAGTAAACAGTTGAGGAAAAAAATGGGATGTGTATTATATTGGATGCGTTCATCGTCTCTTAAAGTGACCGCGCCTAATTTAGCTACTGGCTGCTGTAATGTTAATCCAAGAAAATGAAAATGAAAATCACTCACTTCTCTTGAATGAATTTCATTGTAGTTTTAACAGTCAAACCAAAAATTATTCAGAAACCAGATATAATTTTTGATATATATATATATAGCAAAACTGTAATAGTGTGAGAAATGTTGAAGGTGTCTGAATAAATGTAGGTTTGATTGTATATTTCATTTTTTCATTGAAGACTATCCAGTCCTATTATTTGGTTTCTGTACCTTGACACCTACAAACTTGAAAAAAAACTTAAACATTGGTGTGAAACAGGAGTAATGTTGTTTGCAACTTGTGCAATGTGGAATTAGTTTACAGCTTTTTCAAGCACTTTGTGATGCATTTTGGAAACAGGAGACGAGCTTCTTTTCTAATGCACCACCTAGCTTGATAAACCCCTTCTCAAAGACTTACTGTTTGTCAATTTTATTTGGGTAGCACATATTCTGAATGCCTTCGGCAGAATTCGAATGAGCCATTTTAATCTAGATTAATCTAGATTAATTTCAAAATCACAGTGAGATTAATCTAGATTAAAATAATTAATCTATGCCCACCTATATATATATATATATATATATATAGTGACGGGAGGAGCACAAGACAGACACAGTGGGCGTGGCGTCAGGCCTCGGAGAGGCTTTTATTTACAGAAAATCAAATAAAACGGGATAAAAGTGGCCAAAGGAGGAGAGTGTCCAAAATAAACCGGGGATCTGGTGTCCTCGTGGTGCAGCGGGGTTCGTGTGGGTCAGGCAGTGTTCATGGAGGAAGGGTCCAGGTAAGGGGCGGAGTCCGGTGGCCGCATGCGCTCCCCTCTTCTGTAGGGGGCGCGAGGGGCGGCGGCTTCCTCAAGCGGCCGCATCACTCTTGTTGGCCGTGGCGCTGGTAGGGGATGGACGGCCCGGCATCCTGGCCCGTCGGCCGTGTAAACAGGTGTGGTTCTTCTCCGGATCACGGGTGCGGCAGCTCACGTCTCCAGTGGCGCGGGAGTCCCTCAACGCACCCTTCCTGGACCCACGAGGACACCAGTGTGCATGCACGGTGAAGAGACCAAAGATGCTCTATTGGGTTGAGATCTGGTGATTGTGGGGGTCATTTTAGTACAGTCAGTGAACTCATTGTCATGTTCAAGAAACCAATTTGAAATGATTTGAGCTTTGTGACATACAAATGTCAGAAACAATGCTCAGGTAGGCCGTGGCATTTAAACGATGCCCAGTTGGCACTAAGGGGCTTAAAGTGTGCCAAGAAAATATCCCCCACACAATTACACCACCACCAGCAGCCTGCACAGTGGTAACAAGGCATGATGGATCCATGTTCTCAATCGGTTTACACCAAATTCTGACTCTACCATCTGAATGTCTAAACAGAAATCTAGACTCATCAGACCAGGCAACATTTTTCCAGACTTTAACTGTCCAATTTTGGTGAGCTTGTGCAAATTGTAGCCTCTTTTTCCTATTTGTAATACACAAATGCTTCGCTGAATACCTCGGTTGTAACGAGGGGTTATTTCAGTCAAAGTTGCTCTTCGATCAGCTTGAATGTCGGTCCATTCTGCTCTGACCTCTAGCATCAACAAGGCATTTTCGCCCACAGGACTGCCGCATACTGGATGTTTTTCCCTTTTCACACCATTCTTTGTAAACCCTAGAAATGGCTGTGCATGAAAATCTCAGTAACTGAGCAGATTGTGAAATACTCAGACAGGCCCGTCTTTCACAAAAAACAATGCCACGCTCCAAATTTCTTAAATCACCTTTCTTTCCCATTCTGATATTCAGTTTGGATTTCAGGAGATTGTCTTGACCAGGACCACACCCCTAAATGCATTGAAGCAACTGCCATGTGATTGGTTGATTAGATAATTGCATTAATAAGAAATTGAACAGGTGTTCCTAATTTTATTATATATATATCAATTTATATTCACATTATGGATTTACAATAGTGCTTGAACAGCATTTAATTAACTTTAAACAAGACTTTGTTTTCTATCTAAAATGTGCCAGCTGTTATTTATTTTTGGCAAAATGGTTAAATACGCATATTTCTGGTTTAGTAAAAATTAATTGCAGTTCACTTACAAATTTGGTCATGGGAGGTCATGAGAAATCTGTCAACTGTGCTCTCCAGAAACGAGAACTTTCCTGTTGATTGCACAGTTCTCTATTCTGATCCATAATGGTTCAGACCAAATGCCCCATAGCACTGAGAATAACTTTGTTAATTACTGTGCTCGCTGTTCAATTAACTATGCAATAGAGATCCCTGCCAGAGCCGCTGCTGATAACAACTATCAGTCATTTGGAATTTATAGAAATTCATTAAAAATGCCGACACCTGAGCAGATTTCCAAATGAACCCCCTGGGATAAACTCATTTCCTCTCTTCTTCTGTCAACCCCCAACACCCCACCCCACCCCACCCCAACAGCAGCTACATTCGAATGCTCCCACACACTCATTTCAAAGAGTAGGCTGCACTTGGAAACTTCAAAAGCAAACAATAGATGCTGTTTTATTCAGTACACAAAGAGTCAAAGTCTATCACCACATCTCACATTTGGTTTTGTAAAATCAAAACTATTCCTTAATGGTTTATTGAACACAGTCTCTGACCATTCAGGTTCAGCCTGTAGAGAGAATTCAGCTATCCTCTAATTTTATCAATTGTGATAGCTTCATTGAGGCAATAACTGGAATTCCTATGTATTCTGTGTGGCGTTTTTATGTTTCCGTGGATACAGAGGACAGACCATTAAAAGGCAATTATTGAGGAAAAGAGAGCGGAATTCACCCCTTTGTCAAGATTTCATAACAGCTGTAATAACACTGGCCGCCACGCTAATGTGAAACTCCAGAATGAATCTGCCTCACATGTATCCGCTCTGCCTCTCTGACGACAATATACACGCGGTTGCCAAATAAAGGTCTATACATTTTCTGTGTTAAAATGGGCTTCCTATTAAAAAAAAAAAAAAGATGTATGGTACGCTTTTTGGTAGTCTTTGCTGGTGTGTTTGATGTTATGTACAAACAGAGCACATCCAATTGCTCAGAAAAGAGAACAGCTTGCTGTATATCCTATCTGATCCCATCAAATCAAATGTGTATCCAAACTGAAATAAATGAGATAAGTAATCTCTCATCTCCCTCCGGGAAGTAATCCCACCCTCATATCTACCACCTACCTATCCAAAATTACCTCTGACTGTCCATATTTTGGAGAGAAAATGTGTAATTTCTGTTACATTAACCTTTGAACTCTGTAACTATTACAAACATTATTCTTAATAAATTATAACAGATATAACTTGAATGTTTAAATGAAAACTAACAAAGTGCATAATAGGAGGAAAGTAAAGAACAAGGGTGTCAATCAAAAATGCTGATTATATTTTGATGAAAATATATTACAAAGACTAACAGGACAGAAGTGATATTAAGGACACAGGAGCATTCAATCTGGTTTACCAAATTGAACAATCCTACAAATTGTAAATATTGTATACAAATTGTGTGTGTATATATATATATATATAATTTCTTTTTTTTTTTTTGGTAGGAATATTGTTCAATTTGGTAAACCAGTTTGAAAAAAAAAGAAGATATGTACTAATATCCTGATATATTAATATTAGGAAATACATTTTCCCCAATAATTAATTAAAAAAGCAACAACAACAACAAAAAAAAGTATATCAATTTCAATGACTTAAAATTAAACTTTTTTTTTTTTTTTTTTTGGAACTTTATTAGGGTCTATATATATATATACATACATTTCTTAACATAAATATATTAGAAATTAATATACATCTTACATGTACATTTATGTATATTAAATACACAATGGTATAACAGGGCTTAGTTTAAGCGAAGACTATAGGCCAAAGTTCAATTAGGATATTAAAGTAATTTTTTATAAACATACCTTTGAAAATACATTACTGGTGTTCTTCTTGAGACAAAACAAGGGCACTGATATATTTCAAGATCAATCAGTGGATGTTTCTTTCAGTTGAAAGAGCTCAGACTTACTTTAAGTCTGTCACTAGGCTTAAGCCTGGTTTGTGAAACCGGGCTATATGTACTGTATATGACTATAGGTGCTTTTCTTATTTATTGCATTAAAGGCTTTCTCCTCTTCCAGCTCTTTTGAAGACCACACCTGAATGCTGTGAAGCCTATCTCAGAGTGACAGTCACATTAAAACGCCATTAAAGTGTGAAATAGGAACAAGGCGTGAAGGGAGGTTTAACCCCAAGCTACTTCTGAGCACCCTTGGATTATACAGATAAGAACATCAGCTTTTCTGTTGTTGCTTTTCTTTCTTGTCTACTTTTTACCAGTTCCCTTTGTTCGGTTTGCACAAGGCCAATGGAAAAAAATGTGTGTTTTTGGGGTGGATTGCGTGGGGGCTGATGAAAGAATGGCAGGGTTATGGTGTGAGTGCATTAAACAGGCATACCTACTTCTATTCTGCAATCAGTCTATTTTCTATGTGTCTTTTAGCAAGCTCACCTCTCACTCCGCACAAGCATGTCTAAGCAATGGGGGATGACACTGCCATGCACCTGAGCACGCTGTAAAAAAAAAAAAAAAAAAAATACACTATGTGCATATGTGCCGTCGTCTACAAAAGAGCTTGAACAAAGACGGTGATATCTGGGATTGTTCCGTGATCACAGCAACAACAAAAGAAATCAGTCAAGCAAGTGACAGCAAAATTCCCAGTGTTTAGTCTGCCATATCTTGTGAATAGAATCTAAAAAAAAAAAAACATACTGTATATATATTGATTTGATTGCATTTCAGCAATAAAAAGCACTGTTGGTTTTGCTAAGGGTCTCAAGCTGTGCTCTTTCAGGAAGGAATGATGCAGTGAATTGGACTGAGACCCCGGCTTGTGTCAAGTCAATGAGACTGAACACATTAAAACTGATGAGAGTGTACTTAGACAGGTTAGAGCTCACCAAGCGTTTGCTGCCTGGATGCACTAAATCAATCAATACATCTGCACGAATCTACAAAAACAAAATTGACTGCATGTCATCTTTACTTAAAATTATATTACTTATTATATACACAGTATATAAACGTGTATGTTTGTGTAAAAAATGATGATTGCTTTTATAATTTCAGTAACGCTGAGTAGATTCTGGACTGAAATCATGGATAACACAAAACATGTAGTACACATAACACTTAATTTTAGTTACACTTTTTAATTTGCTTTGAGATAGATAGGATTAAGAAGTTTTCCTGACGCTTTCTCTTAAACATTTGCATTAAAGCAGAGTGAAAGCTGATATCAAACCATTAAACACCCTTCTTCCCACCTCAACTACCCAACTATGAAAGTGTGTCTATGGGGGGGATAAAATAATTCTTTCCTAATTAATTCCTCTGCCCCACGTAACCCTCAGACTATTCGTAATCCAGAAGGGAACATCTTTATTGATCTTGGGAACGCTTGAGTAGACTCCCAATGCTTATCTCAGCATAAAAAGCATCTCTTGTGACGAGCCACGATTTAATTAGATGACAATCACTGTTAACAATGCACTGCCGACATCACAAAATTTGCACATTGGCGCTGGCAGTGATAAATTTCAGCTGCTCGGACAGGGACAATTCACATCCTTGAATTAACTCTTTCCATATGAGCAGGAATTTCAAAGGAGCACTGCAGATATTGTTAACTAGCAAAAGAACAATCATGTTCCATACACAATCTGTCAAACTGGAGCTGCAATTAAAGTTTACCCAGCTGTAGATAACAGACTAAGCTCTCTCTATTTTTAATGCAGGCTGCAAATGATGATGGTGGAAGGTAAGGTTTGTCTGTTATATCAAAAAAAAAAAAAAGCAAGAAAGGTTCAATTTTTCATACTTTTTGCAATTTGATTTCTTATCCACAAGAGGGCAGTGCATGTGAGTTTCTACTGCATTGAAAAAGACTTCAAAACAAAGCACATACAAAGAAAGATTACAAATGAATTCATATATTGTCACAATATCTAAATATTTATGTTCAGATATGTATGAATTTCAGCCTGCACTGTTATTCTTGCTTTGAATCTAACATTTTGTCCCCTTTCTTTTCCCTTTCTGTTCTTTATTTACTTGAAAAAGTTAATTTACTTGAAGGTTTTGTGAAAAAGACTACATTTTTAAGCTGTTTATGTATGATCATAGATAGATAGATAGATAGATAGATAGATAGATAGATAGATAGATAGATAGATAGATAGATAGAATAAATATTTTATACATCCTGATCATACTTTAATAATCATACTTAATAATTATTTAGTACCCTGAACCTAAAATATATGATACTGTAAACGCACACACACAAAAAAAAAAATAATAATATTATTATTATTATTATTATTATTATTATTATTATTATTATATATAAATAATAATTTGTCAAGTGTTGGGATGCCTGGTAAATATAATTCATAATGAGAACAGTTACATTAAGAAATAAATTGTTAGATGATGGTCACATCGGTTGTCATAAACACCTCCCAACACTTTATATTTATAAACTCATTAAAATATGTGCACACAATCTTTCATCTGTAGTGACGGGACATTTTGGCAAAAGCTTTCTCTGGTCAAGTGACTCACAGTCTGACCACACATTACAAATTCTCAGCCCCCAATGGCTGGCACTAAACACGCCACTGTCAAAAAGAAAAAAGAAAAAAGAAAAAAGAAAGAAAATTGTTGAGCCACTGTAGAGTATTTTTTGGAAAGCGGGGCATAGGTGAAGGCCAGGGGCTAATGGCAATGAGGGATTTGTCAGTCATCCTAACATTTAATAATCCCTGGCTCTCCATTTTCTGCTGTTTGTTTATATTAACCTCTGGTTGAACCCACTTTAGAGGCAGCCTCTGTGCCAGAAAGTTCACTGAACATTCAGCATGGAAGCGGAGAACATGTCATCTCGAATCTATTAGCCCACAGGGGAGACTGCAGCAGTCCACGCACCACACACATACACACACACAACTCGCATACACTCTAGGTAAGCTGCAAACCCTCACATTTTCTGTACTGATGGCGCCTGTAACTGAGATTATTGCATGCTATGACCTGATTCTGACCTCCCTTTTTCGCTCATGCTGAATAATCCTATTAAACATTGCAGTACATCTAACAGTTACTGCTTTCTACCGCATTCTGTGCAGTTCTCTTGTGGCATCAGTAGGAATGTGTTTAACGGTGCTGCTTTCATTGCATTTGTTGACTCAGTAAATGAATATGATCTCATATGGCTATAGGTAAGTAATATCGTTCAAGATGCACCCTGAAAGAAATGCTTGGATTATGAAGCTGGAAAAAACCTCTGGATCCCTTTCATTATTCTAAGATGTATTTCTAACTTTCTTGATAATGTGTTGTTGTATGTTTTTTTATTACTGTAGTGAGAACATAATGCAGCTGACAGTGTCTTGCATGTTTGTAGACTCACCATTGGGTGGCGATAAAGAGAACAGGTAAACAGTATCTTTCGAGATGCACCTGGAAAGAAACGCTTGGATTATGAAGCTGGAGAAGAATAAAATAAAATAAATAAAAAACCTCTGGATTCCTTTCATTAGTCTAACAATTATATATAACTTTTTTGATAGTATTTGGCTGTATGTTTTAATACTGTAGTGAGAACATAATGCAGCAGACTGTGTCTTGTAAGTTTGCATACTCACCATTGCTTGGTGATAAAGAGAAAATATCTTCTTCATCCTCAAGGTGAGTTGTTTGCCGATTCAACGTATGTACAGTATGAGAGTTGAGGTGGTTTTAATATATTACAGAACCAACACCTTTTCCTGTCAGTACAAAATTAGTTTTATTTGCTACATGGATCTTGACTGGACAGTCGTGTAAACCATTTAATCGCAACAAATTAATCCATGTCGATTTTAAAACTATGTGCATATATTTGTGCACTTGTATGCATGGGTGTTTATCTTTAAAACTGTATATCGGTAACACACATACCATGGTACCATGGTTTGCATCTTTACTTAACGTTAGACCTCTACAGAAAGTGGTGGACATGAGTACAGTACAAAACATGTTTGGTTTATTATTACGTAAAGACCGACACAATGCAGCTAAATTAATATACATCTGTGCTGTGAACAAAAGGGGGAAAAATAACAAACCTTTTATTCGTGCTGTCGAATTTTCTTTGGAAGTTTCTCGGAGTCAGAAACGCATCTGAAGCGTTTTACTGTCTATGGAAGCAACAGGTTTCCAGATTCATCTAGGAACTAGCGAACATGTCAGGCTGCGTGAACTCCGAAGCAAGCAAGCTGATTGGCTGTGAGTCAGAAATTAACCAATTAAAACAAAGTATAGGCGGTGCTGCTGGCCATGCATGTATTCAATATATTAATATTAAATAAATAACATATTAAATATTTTTTTTATATAAATGTATTTTATTATCTAAATGTAATATGTGATCATTTATTATATTAGATTTATCAAATAATATTTATTTATTTGTATTTATTTTTTGGAGAGGGGTTACTTCTATTTAACGGCAACATGTATTTCCTTAATTTTTTTAATTATCTGTTATCTGTTTTTATATGATCTGTTTCTGTTACTGTAAAGTTAAACGAATTACAGACACATCCAGATGGGAGCGGATAATGCCTGAAATTTAAGACATGTAAATCAGCCAATTGGCACATATCAATAAACACTGGCCCTGTCTTGCAAATAACTCACATGTTGCATAGAGGGCGTGCTGCAGCATAGTGAAAAGTAATCATATAATGTTTATTTATTTACGTGGTGTATTTTAAACATTGTTAGATATTTTGACGCGTCTTCATAAAGTCATGTTGACTTTGGCAAACAGTAGGCCTAACTTAATATCATTTGTTTTAAACCAAAGTATCACCTTGACAACAGGCGAGTCAGAAGTGTGTGTGTGTGTAGTTATGTCCTAATTACCTTAACGCTGAACAACATTTGGTCAAAATCTGAAGCAAAGAAGCTCTGCATTAGAGAACAACTTCTTGACCTTTGACTTGACCAGACAGTCTCCAGTGTCACAAACCTGTAAGAAAATGGTTGGCTGCTGGATCTATACTTTTGGTCCCATCTCACTGAATGTAAGCATAGACTGACAAGGATATTGTAATGGTGAGGGAAAATAATTATGTTTTTATATGCTTTCTGTCAGGATTACAGTATTTGAATATATTAAGTATATTTTTATATATTCTGAGATTTTTGTTAACCTAAAATAGCCTTCAGAAGTAATAGGAAAATGTATTTATTACAGAAAGAAAAAAATCTTAAAAACCCCAAACTTTTAAGCAGTGTTTTAAAAGGGTTCATATGATGCAATTTAAAATTTCCCTTTCTCTTTGGAGTGTTACAAGCTCTTGGTGCATAAAGAAGATCTGTTAAGTTGCAAAGACTAAAGTCTCAAATCCAAAGAGATATTCTTTATAAAATTAAGACTTGTTCACGACCTCCTAAAATGCTTCGTTTTAATATGCCCCCACGTTTTCATCACTGTGTGGGAAGATTTGCATAATGCCACCCAAATGTTCACGCAAAGAAAGAAGGCATAGCTTTGATTCTCGCTGTAGTATTGTTGCTGTTGCCGCCGCCATGTTGTGGAGACGCTGTGTGTTTTATTGTGAAACTACTTTGTTTAGCCTTCCAAAAGAGGACAATATCCGCTTCATCATGCCTAGAGCTGATCCGTGCTGGTCATTAAGGAAATACATCAACTTTGCGCTTTTGATCGTCAGATCACCTTGGACGAAGCGGATTCCATCCCTGGATCGTCACATGTGGTTGCTGCAAGCCATCGACCGTTCCTCACTCTAGCTTCTGGCCGCCGCTCACTCAGGTCCGCCGGCTGTTCCTCCCTCTTTGCAAGGACAGTCTGGTGCTTCTGACTCACAGTCTGTAAATATGTTTTTATTTTTAAAGAATTTGCCACTGATGATTCAAGCAGTGTAAAGTAGTGCTTGTTGTTTGTTGTTTCTCCGATCACAAATGCAGACATGGTTTTATGCAACGCAACACATTAAAATACATTATAGTCATTATAAGTATATGTGCCCACTGGATGCAACAAACGGCTAGCTTGTAATGTATTTTATTGGTTTTGTCCTGTCATACCGGTGTTCTGACTGGGATATGCCATCACAGTATGGTGAGGGGCATAACATTTCCATCAAACGCTTGAGGCATTTGGCCAATCACAACGCACTGGATAGCTGGGCAATCAGTGCACACCTTGCTTTTCAGACCGATGAGCTTTGTAAAAAATGATGCTTTTCAGAAAGGCGGGGCATACAGGAGAAACATTAATGTACAGTATGTGGAAAACAATGTGTTTTTTAGCCTTAAACCACATAAACACATTTCATTACACCAAATACACACAATAATGTTATTTTTTAGCAGCATCATATAACCCCTTTAATTCTTGGTAAACTTATGATTGCTCAGAGTTTATATTGAGGTAGATATGGCTGCTTAGCGGTTGTCTTCTAATCTGCTGCAGTAAAAGTCATCTTGTAACACACTATTTTTTCTTCTCTTGTCCAGGAGAATCAATCCTAATCTATGCTCTGATTGAGAGACGTTCATCTCGTCTAGTTGTGCTAAAAGCAGTGGTATACCAGATACAGACCTACAGCCGAGGGTAAAACAAAAAGCATCAAGCAGCTGGTTGCCAGTGCTAGAGGAAATGTAATGCTGTGGAATGGAAACTCATTGAAGATTCCTCCAGTTCCTCCCTCTATTCTGAATTCAGGCATCCTGAGAGTGGAATACTTATACTTGCAGTGAGTAAAACAAATTATGATGATTATTTGATGGATTTCTTTTTTATTATTATTATTATTATTATAATAATCCATAATGACACAAGGCTTTATTTTCGGTTTGTAATGGAAAATGTAGATTTACTGACATCAAATGCTAATTTTTTTTTTTGTTTAGCATCTACTAGCTAACACGCTATATGTGTAAAACTGACTTATATGAATGGCTGTATCTTTTTTGTTTCTTTGCTCAAGGTTATTGTTCTAGAAGTGTAGGTTCCAGTTGTGTTCGGTACCAAAGGTTTTGATATAAACAGCCATTCCATTGTTGACATGAACTTGCAATACCCCACATTTACCCTTACAGACATACTGTACGTGAAGGTATGGTGTGAATTTAATGATGCAGTGAATTCAGCTTCTATGTCGATAATAATTTGTATGATTGTGGCATACAGTGTTATTTTCATCTTTCATTTTCATGGTAATATTTCCTGACATCCAAGCTATACAGAGGTTATGTCGGAAGAACAGTTTGAGGAGCACAGAACTTCAATCTGTTAAACACATTCGCTTGTGTTCAGCATTTCCACCTCCAGCCGCCTCCTCCTTATTCAGAGGTCGCTATTTCATTGGTCGTTTTTTCATCCTTCCTGCTTCCTGTTACACCTATAATAGTACGTACCCACTGTGTCCACTTTGCAACATATTCTGTTTTTTATTCTGTTTTATGTGAATTTAAATCAGTCTATACACTGCACATAAAAAATAATTCACATTAAAGCTGCAGTAGGTAACTTTTGTAAAAATATATTTTTTACATTTTTGTTAAAACTGTCATTATGTCCTGACAGTAGAATATGAGACAGATAATGTGAAAAAATCAAGCTCCTCTGGCTCCTCCCAGTGGTCCTATTGCCATTTGCAGAAACTCCATCGCTCCCATTAAGAAACAACCAATCAGAGCTGCGGTTCGTAACTTTGTTTGTGTTCAAAATGTAGAAAAATGTATATAATAATAAACACTATAATAAGTGTTTATATTCTACTATTATATTCTACTATTTTAGATTGCTTCGGGGATACCGCTGCGGAGTAACCCAGTACCTTTGTGATTCTTCATAGACATAAACAGAGAGAAGTA
Organism: Carassius auratus; assembly: GCF_003368295.1. Classification (NCBI taxonomy): domain Eukaryota; kingdom Metazoa; phylum Chordata; class Actinopteri; order Cypriniformes; family Cyprinidae; genus Carassius; species Carassius auratus. The sequence goes on along the minus strand of NW_020527582.1, from coordinate 1,224,210 downwards.
GTTCCGGCAACGATGTTCTTCCGCAAGACGCAAGCAGTTCTGTTTATTAACCGCTAGAGCGTCAAAAGTTACCTACCGCAGCTTTAACAGGACACCACTGGGTGATTACCGGCCAGAATAAATATATATATATATATATATATATATATATATATATATATATACACTGAAACACTAAACTCTTTATATTAAAAGGTGTTGTTTTGGGTCCAAGTTTAGATATGACAAGTATACATTGATTCTCAGAGAGAGAGAGAGAAAGAGAGAGAAATCTGTCACTGGGACCCTTCCCAAAGTTACATTTGTGCACATTATTTATCCCTAAAGGGTGCATTTCATTAAATGTGAGGTACATATTAGTACCTAAATGATACAATTTAGTATTTTTTTAAAAGGTACCACCTTGGTGAAAGCTTGTGTACTTTTTTTTTTTAGAGTATAGGTGCAAATATATTCATGTAAAGTGATTCATCATGGAAAGCAACAAGCCAGATTGAGTCAACTGGATTTGTTTTTCACAACATTCGAACTTAATAAAAACATTCATTTTTGCTACAACTCATGATCTTTTGACTTTTATGAAAATGTCTTGGTACTTTTAGCGTGAGTATAATGTAATAAGCAGGAACTACCAGCCATAAAAAATCTAATTCTGAAGCAGCACAGCTCCATTTATTGCACATATGTTCATCAGTAACTCTTCACATTCTCACCTGTCACAGAGGCCTTTTGTTCGTATGGAAAAGATTGGCATGAAAGGGGCATAACTAGATTCCTTATTCCATGTCAGAGATACACACTTTATATGATACTGATGTTAAAATGAATACCAACAAAGAGTTTCAGAAAAGTGAACAACTGTAAAGAAACATTCACTACACTTTTCACAGTCACAAACCATTTTATTTTAATGAATGACTAATAAATACACTTTTTTCAAAATTTTGGTTATTATATGTGTATTCATTTTTTTTATTATTATTAAATATTCTAGATATAAATACAATAATCTACTTTATTTCCTTCAAACAAAGAATGATTTATGAATTGACCAGAAAAGGAAATAAAAAAAGTTCCAAGTTAACAAATTTTGCCACAGAAATGTTACCAGAATACAGTATGTGAATCAAAGCTGCTCACAATCTGTGCCGCACATCGCATCAGTTTACAAAATGTCATACTCTTTCCACATGGTAGCAAATGAAAACATCAGCATCAATCAACCAATCAAAAAAAAAAAAAAACATACAAAAAAAAAAGTACTTATAACTGAAAAATACATTTTCAGTAAGCATTAAACATGCTTCCACATACAGTACTGCAATCAAATGAGCATAAATACGATGAAAACCTACCTCACAATAGTGCAGTCACGATGTATTTCACTTGCTGTGTCTCAGTAGTCCCATAAAGTTTATTATTGGACTGGCGGAGCCGCCTGAACTCTGAGTGCCCTGAACCCAAAGAGATATCTCAGGCGAGATTTTATCCAAGTGTGAATGTGCAATATTTATAAGTGTGAATTATTTAGCATGTGGCCGTCACACAGCCAGCTGTTACCCTCTGAAATGCATCTTTGATAAAAAAACGAAGACTAAGCTAAAACGAAAGCTGTTAACCTATATGTTAATAGAATGTAAACCTCTGTACTACAGTAACATTCAGGCCTCTCTCACTCTAAATTAAGTGTTCAACATAAAACATGGCAGTTACTCTTTCTTTAATCATTTTAGAATATGGATTTTTGCCTTTTTGTTTGGTTGAATGGGAATTTTAAAGGAATGTCACCCAAACATAAAATTTAGCTGAAAATATATTCATCACTAGGCCATCCATAACACAACTTTGCGCTTCAGATGTTACTTATGTGTAAATTGTTGTGATGTTTTTATCAGCTGTTTAGACTCTCATTCTGACGGCACCCATTCGCTGCATAGAATCCATTGGTGAGCAAGTGTAATGCTAAAAGTCTTCAAATATTTTCTGATGAAGAAACAGACCCATCCACATCTTGAATGGCTTGAGGGTAAGTACATTTTCAGCGACTTTTTATTGTTTGAAGAACCATTCCTTTAATTTGATCTTACACAGATCTAGACAGTTCTATCACCTCATATATTCAGAGAGGACTAATGGAGATCGAGTCACATCAGTTACAGCAAATCTTTGTTCAAAACCTTGCATAAATAGATCATCCACTGTGCTGCTTATTATTTGGTCAATGTCCCATATGCTTCTTCTAAAGTATCCTGTGCAGTCAACAAAATACACTTTTTGTTGAGTTCAGTCATGTATCTCACTGACACTTCTGAAATGAATGTACTGTACTTCTGCCAAACACAGTTGAGCTTTTCAAAGTGAAAAGTAGCAGTGAAACCCATAATACTTTCAACATTAAGATGCCAAACAAAATCCAATACAGCTTTTGTAATGAAAAAGTTTTACATGAAGATTTTGTGTAAATCTGTGTTTTTAAACAATGTGCAATTTTGTAACAACAAAAAAAAAACTATACTAAAATCATTTATGAATGTGGCAGAAGTTATTATAGCATTAATTTCATGCCTTGTCCATCTGTTACAGAGCAATTGATCTGAAAGTCACAAAACATGGCAACATTTTCACTCTTATGAACAGAGGCAGGGTTTGATATGGATTGTTTTGAGCTGTTTGATATTTATGTCTTCATCCAGAGGTTGTTGTTTTTTTTTCTAATAATTGCAATCTGAAACAAGACTTTAATATTTTATGGCTGAGTCAGTATAATATCTTGTGGCAAAGACCTAATTTATTTGGAGATATTAACCCCAACTGTAATTTCGCTTTCAGTAAGTCATGTCTGCCATCTACCGTTGCTCTTCATTTGATAATTGGGATCATAATCATTTGCCTTTGGATTAAAGATTTATATTAAAGAATTTATATCAATATCTGACAATCTGCTCATCTGAAAACATATATTTTTATGTTTCTCCTATGGCTGTCTGGAGTTAGCACGTCCTGATTTTGCTGAGTTAGATGTGTTCCTAGGTCAACATATTTTGTTGACCCTGGAACAAACATTTTACTCCAAAAATGTATTCTTGACCATATCCCTACACCTAAACCTAACCCTAACCATGAGTAATCCCTTAAATCAGAGGAAAGGATAGATGAATGACACTGATGTACAAGCACCAAACAGTGATTTTAAGCGTAAACTTCACAAAATCTATAAACTGGTTCTTCAAATCTGATTGGTTAATCACAATGTTGTTCCAGGGACAACAAAGATGGTAACCCAGGAACATGTCTCACTTGGTAAAATCAGGTTCTGCCTGGAGTTATGCAGAATTCTTGTAAATGGAAACACTGAAAAAAAAAATGTATCATCTAAAATTCGAACATTTATAACCATCAAACTTTTTCCATTAAACTAAACATGTTTTGGGTATGAATTATATCACTGGTTTGGCAAGAGGAATCATTCATACAAGTTCTTCCTCAAAACAGGTTATATTAATAAATGGCTTTATTGTAAACTACACAGTTTTATTTCTCCAATCTGTAAAGGAAACCTTCTTAACCGGTGACTCAACATGCTATAATGATATAATGTCAAAATCTTCCGACATGTTTATGAAGACTGTTTTATGTACAGCATGCATCTTCCTTTGCTTGTAAACAAGGCGCAGCGCATCCAGGTTCTACGTCAGAATGCCAGTTCCTGCATCAGCACGCGTGATGAAGGTTAGAAAGCCCTCTGATTTCATCAAATATATCTTCATTTGTCTTTCAAATATGAACAAAGTTCTTACATGTTTAATTGCAATGACATGAGGTTTCATCAATATTTAAATAATTTTCATTTTTGGGAGAACTAAGATGCTCATTGAACATGTTTATAAAGAAAACAGTTAAAAAGCTCCTAACCTACTGAAGAGCTTGCAGACAGATTTTAAAGATGCACTTTGCATGTAAATGAAAGGCATGTTGTTGGAGTGCTTCATTACACTCAGGCTTTAATCTCCTTTTATTTACATTTGTATAATTTGTTTTGTCCACTCTCAAGTGTGATATGAAAAGCCTGTAGGCACCATACACTGGCTTAGCAAAAAGCATCTCAGCTGAGTGGACTAAAGACTCAGTAAATATTATGTTTCAGCATTACAATGCAGATAACTGCTGGAAGCCCTGGGTCTGTGAAAGATAAGAAAATGAGCTGACTGTCAACCGGCAAACACCAGGTCTCCAAAACACCTCCACCTTTGTCTTGTTTGTTCCACCACTTCCACCAAAGCTGTGTTTGTTTTCACGGGCTTAGAGGAAGCAAGTGGGGTGCTGGAATCAAGGACGCAGGGTTGAAGAGTTGTGTTTCCAGCAGTCGGAAAGCGGTTGACGCCACACACTGTGATGCCTGAATTTCCCCTGTTCTTATATGAGGGGTTAAGTGAAGTCACTGAAGGTTTATCTGCCTTCATATTGCTCCCTGCCACCATCAATAAAACGCAACAATGTGTCTTAAAAAGTCAGCTTATAAAAGTTTCAGGAAACTCTGAGCTTAAGTGATCTTCCCCTGGCTCCGCAGAAGCCCTGCAGCATCCAGGATGTCTGCTTATATTAATTTCATGGAGTTTAAGAGGTCAGCAAACTCATTTGGAGATTCTTATTCATTTATGAACCCAGCAACCCCCTGTTCTGCAGCGCTCTAAGCTACAGGGCCTCAGATGCTTAAATTTACATGGAATATTATATAGTTAGGTGTGTGGAAAAGTATAGTGCTCTTGCTCAAGCAGGCAGATTAAGGCTAAGCAATGCTCTCGGAGATGACAGTCTTCCACATTTTAATGAAAAGGCAGGTGGGTGAACCTATGTTTCATCCACTCTGTTTTCCAGAGCTTTTGGATCATTGCTTCATCTGAAATTCAGAAGATTTCTATGAGACAAAGCAGCCTAACAGCAGACCGGAGGCGAACAGCCAGAGAAATGGAGTAAATGATCTCCAAAGCTGCCCGGGGGGGTGCAAATGCATGATTAATTTAGTTTAATAATTGTAATTATTTTCTTAATAATAATAATAATAATAATGTATTGCAATTTTTCACTTTTTGTTTATCTGTCTTTTTTATATAAACATGTAAGGTAAAAAAATTAAACACTTTTTTTTTTTAAATTTACATAAAAAATAAAATAAAACAGTGGACAAAAGTGGACAAAACTCACATTGTCTCAGAAAACATCTATTATTGTTCATGTGAAATCCAACTCATCCGTTAACAAGATTTTCCTCCAATTTATTATTTTTCCTATCTCCTGGAGTGCTTTAGCATTGATATTATGAGGAATAAATATTTTCCAGTTAATGCAAGAGCAATGCAGTGATTGCTTTGGGCAAAAAAAAAAAAAAAAAAACATTCAGAAAAAAGGTTTTCACTTGGTCCCAGCTAGTAATACGACACACAAATAACCAGGAGATTTAGTCGATGAAAATAAGGCTTGGAAAGAACTAAACGATAGTGCCACATTAAAAATCGTCTCTAATCATCCTCATATTAAAATCTATTCTAATGATATTAGAATGGAACATATAATACATGTAATGCTATTGTATCTTGCTAAATGCCAAGAGAATAAAGACAGTCATACCGGTTTTTTTTTGTTTGTTTTTTTTTGCATTTGACATTGATGTATTAAATTACAGTAGATATATACATTAGATTTTAATACAATAAAGCATCTTCAAACAATATGGCAAACGAATAACAAGTCTTCAGAACAACGTCATTTCAATCACTTTATTTATATCCCTAGTACTGCATGGTCACAAAAGGGTAATGTTGTATATATTTCATTTATGTGTACGTGCTTAAAGAGCATGTAAACATTTCTCAGAAGGCACAGGGAATCTCATTGTCTTGCAGCTTTTCTAGTGGGAGTTCAGTTCCATCCATCTGAGACTTTATTTAGTTCTGTGGTCCTGTCTGGGTTCTCTCTGAACTGAAATCAGTCTGCCGGCCTCCCTGGGGATGACAGTAATGTCACATACCAGTTTGGCTCTCATATTTCACAAACAGGCCTCTACCTATTAAGGATGACTACTTACCATGGAAAAGGTGTGTCCTTCACATCTGCAACCTTCTCATATTTTCCTTCATAGACATATATGATCGGTCACAAACACGTACATACGCCCGCGAGGAATACCACAAAAGCAAATACCAGACACACAGTGCACATGTACATAAATGCATAGCTTGCACATGATAGATCTAGCATCACTTAGACTGAACTGAACTATTGCTGTATTTATTTTCATATAGTTTAGAACTAAGCTTTTTTTCCGTGACTTTGGGATAAAATTACCTACAGTAAACAACAGTACATTATTTCTGCTGGCTAAAAACATTATCAGATTAGACAAAATATTGTACTAAACGTGCTCGACATCTCTTTCATATAAACCCAGTGCTATGGAGTTGTTTGGAGATTGTGACTTCTCTATACACACAAGTATAAATGCCTCCATGCTACTTTAATAATTGACCTCCATCCAGCTGCTCATCCTTTACAGGCTGTCCACTTTTGTCATGCATCCTCTAAATCCATCTGAATATTCTCACAAGACTCTCTGTGACAGTCAATAAATCGATAAATGTGTTACTGCATGTATCAAAACTAACACCTAGCTATTATTAAGATATTATTGAGGAACTGATCATTTGTGTTTTTTTTTTTTTAAACAAAAATCCATTATTGAGCCAGTACATAGACAATCAGTGTTCAAAACTTTTTGCTTCACCCAGATTCACTCTAGTAAACCTACAAAAATGATTTATATTTTGAGCAGTTAGCTTCTGTAATTTGTCTTTGTATGTTTAAGTCATGTCTGTAAATAAAGAAACGAAGGTCCGGTGTTGTAAGAAATCAGATAACAACATTCATTCCAAATATGTATATAATTGCTTACGATATAGTGAATAAAACAAATCAGACAATGTCATTTCTTCCACTTTATAAACATAATTAATCAATTTTAATAATAAATAATTCTTTGAAATCAACACTGTGTACTTTTAATAAGACAATTATGTGGACATTTTACACTTTTAATTACTTAAAAATAAAAAATTTTATAAATGTGATTCTGTAGGAATTGTAATCGGGTGCTACAATTAAAAGTTATTTAAGACAATGTTATAATAATAATAATTATTATTATTATTGATATAATTGATAACTATTATAATATTAACATTACTGTTATTATTGTTGTTTTATGAAAACTCTTGTTGGACTGATGATTTGAAGGCCTCACTTATTTTGTCAATTACCTCACCTATCAATTTGCACAATTTTGACTCTTCAGTAAGTGAAGGTGATAGGAGGTCGGGATATACTGTAACTCTGGGGAACACCAGTGCCTTTATACTGTAAGTTAAGATGTCAATGTAATTAATCAAGAGATGTGTAATGGTGTTTCTCAAAATGGCTTTTATGGTGGCAAGTCACCCTCATTACCCTGTAAAAGGTACATTTGCATACATAAATGAATGATGTGTTGACTATGATGTGTTTGACTTGATACTATACGAAAGTCTGTTCATTTAAAACTGATGATTATAAAAAAAAATTTAAAAAAAAGTCTAATAAAAGGCATGTTTTAACAAGGAAACAGCATTAAGCAAAAGCAATAAACATGGTTAGAACTGGAGGGACACTAGAGAAACCCATCTATATTCTACCGAGAAAAAAAAAAAGAGTAAAAGTGCATGATTAATGATCTTACCTCTCTTTATTTCTCTTGAACCATACAGAAGAACAGCTCCACCTTGACCGCTCTATTAAATCGAAGAGCCAAAGTTATCAATCGAGATGTGGATGGAAGGAGAGTCAGTTTTTTCGCAGCGCCACGGCTCCTCTCGGCCCTAATGGCTCTCAATACACGGCATAGCCAGCCAGAGAGATGTTGCGTCTAGATTTTTGACTGATTATGCATTTTTTTGTTCTCCGTTCTTTCTCTCTCTCTCCTTAAGCTATTCATAGAAGATAGATTCATCATTCCAATTTGTCAAACCAGCGAAGTTTTCAATTAATTATGTTCCTGGTGAAGAGGCAGTGTGTGTATTAGGGCTCCCTGTCAGGACTCATCTGAGGCCCCATTTACAGGACTCAAAATAAAGAGGTATCAGAGAGGTGGTTGGGCACAGCAGTAATTAATTTGATGAATGCCTTAGTGGCGCAAATAGTGGCAGCCGTGTGTCTCTTCATCAGCCGGCATTGCGGCAGTCACCCTGCTCAGTGCTAATTTGAGAGGGGCTGTCTCATCCATGTAGCGCACGTCCTCACAAGCCGGTCTATTCTTCACATCCGGGCGCATGCGGGTGCCTTATGTTTCCTGTCAGCTTTGTCCTTGGTGCCAAGCAACTTGCTCCACTTAATGCCCAGTTCTTTGACTTTGTGGCCTGAACTGGGTAATCGGGAGCCGGCGGGATTTATGGGGCCCGGGGGTGCCGCGTCCTTTGCAGGCTCCCGTTGTCTTTCTCCCCAAAGACAGATTAGTAAGACGGGCGGTCTCAGTCTGGCAGGTGGAACCGATGAGGAGGGGGAACCTGTGCGCCCCTATGCCAGAGATGATGGCGAAATGCACCAAGCATCTTTAACACAGCGGTGATGAAGAAATATGGTGCTGTTTGCAGTGAGCAATGACGGAGTCTGCAGCTCTGCACTGGTGAAAGCGAAGAGGTGGGTCTGTTCTAAAATGATGGATCATATTATAGTGGTTAGGCAAAAGCTTGGCAGGCTGCTGTTGGAGAATGCAAACCATCAATGTCAACAGCCACCAAAACCTCATAGAGAAATAATTGGGCTTGTGCCACATAATTCAGGTTCAGATTTTCACAAGTGGGGGGACCTCATTATAAATCAGGTCAGGCTCTGATGCAACACCATAAATCAAAGACAGACATGGCTCAAACAATTAGATAATTACCACAGCCCCATGTCACCACTGTTTTAGCAAACCACTTTGGAGGTACAGGAGCGGGGCGGTAAAAATGCTCCATAAACCCCAGCATAATTAGTCTGGAGCAAATTGGAGAGAAAGGCAAGGAGAAAGTGAGGTGAGACAAGAGTAACAGAGGGAACTCCTATTGGCTTTCCAGGCATATGATGGAAATAATATTGCTTAATGCTTCAAAATGACATTTAGAACAACATCCTGCAGTGTAGACCATGGTGTCTTTAATGGTAATGATAAATGGCTGATATTAAATTTGTATACGTTTTATGTAATATTACCAAGAAGACTGTAATACATATTGTCTAATGCCTCAAAATGCCATCCGTATTTCAGATAGTTATTATAAAAGACATTAGCGATGCACCATCTGTATTTCACAAAAGTATATCCACAAATTCTACCTGATAACATAAAAATATTACGATAAGGTTAAGAATGATAATCCATTCAATCTATTTATAAAGTAAGTTTTATAACTGTTTCTATCTGTATGTATCTATCCTCTCATATTCTATATATAATATACTATAGAACTATTCTTAGTTATACTGAAGACTGATTTTACATTAAATGTAATCTAGCCTATAAAATAAGCAGAGATATAAACTAATTCTTTACAGATACTTGCGTCCCTAATAAACATTATGGTGATGATGAAGATGACAGTGAAAATTGTGTTAATAAGGAATATGTTGTTTTAGGGCTGGACGTGAGGCAGTAGAAGCTTCTTTTTTTCTACATAATTCATCTGTTTCCCACAGATCTATCTAAGCTGCATCAGTAGATGTATATATTTAGGAACTCACTCAGGTTTACGCAAACTTGGAATGTTATGTGGACTTCCACTGACCCCTAGTGTTCCAGAGCCTTCTCCTATCTCCGCCGCCCGGGCAGACTCTTCCTCCAGAAAGCCAATTATTTCCTCATCCTGAGATCCCCTCGTCATGGCTGCCATCTCAGATCCAGAGGCAGGGGTCCAATTGACCCCAATTGAAAGTGTCATTTTTCAGCACTGCCAAACTGCCGAGATGTTCATCCCACCCTAGACAGGGGGGCAGAGAGAGCAGTACTTTCCTGCACCAACTGCACAGCTTTATGGGCAGCTCCCTATCCATACAAACACTCACACACACACACACGGCTTCATGTTTGCTAAGGTGGGGCAGCATTGAGAAGGGCGGTCCTGTGCTTGTGACAAGTCTGAGTGCAAGGAGCCTCTCAACAGCAGTCCAGAAATCGAGGTCACAGCACTGCAGTGAGCCAAGCGGAACAGATTGTTGCAGAACCTCTAGGCTTTTGCAGACACGTGTTGATCCCGACGCAGTGTGTCCTGCTTTTTTAGTTCACCCTTTCCCCCTTTCTCTCTTTCACACACACATACACACACTTCACATCTCCTCAGTCAACTCCCTTGGCTCTGGCTTTATAGAATATGAGGAAAATCTAAACTCTTCAACCGTGGCAGTGCCCCTTAAATATCTGCTCTACAAGCACTCAACACTGCCCTCCCTGGAGGCAGCAAGAAGGATCTGCCGAAGAACACTGCATGCTAGCTCTTAGTATCATCAGTCTTCATGCTAACTTTTAAAACACTCGCTCCATTAATGTCTGTGATGCTCAGAGGTCACTGAAAGCCAAAGATGCCACTCATTCCCATGACAAATGTATACTGTATACAAGACGTACTTGAACTCAGAGGTCATATAGTTGTTGTTGGTGTTGTTTTTTTCTGTATACACACAAAAGTATTTAGACCCTTAAAAGAGATGGTTCACTCAAAATATGAAAATTACCCCATGATTTACTCAACCCTAAACCATCCTAGTTGTATATGATTTTCTTCTTTCAGGGCGAATATTAAGCCCTCGACACTGTGTGGAGTACTTTGTATGATTGATGGATGTACTTTTTTGGGCTTTAAAAACTTAACCATCATTCACTGCCATTATAATGCTTGAAAGAGCCAAGACTGTTTTTAATATAACTAAATGTAAATGTGTAAATATTATATGATTTTTTTGTGGGTGGGTTGGTTTGTGTGTATGTGTTATATAAGCTAATATATTAAGTCTTGCATAACACAAAATAATCATGTATGATGGTTCGATGGCTGGATGGATGGATGCATGGATGGATGGATGGATGAAAGGATAAGATCAAACTAAACTAAACTAAGCTAAAATATGGAATAGAATAGAATAGAATAGAATTATGTGACACTGAAGACTGGTGTAGTGGCTGCTGAAATATTCAGTTTTACCATAACAGGAATAAAATAGATTTTAAAATATATTATCATAAAACTGCTACTTTAAATTGTAATAATATTTATTTAACACTGTTTGTATTGTATTGTTGATTAAATAAATGTAGCCGTGGTAATCATGAGATAATACTTTCAAAAACAGTAAATTTATTATTGTATTAAATTATCAAACATTATAATATTTACTACGGTATTTTAACTGAGGATTGTCTATTTTATATGGATAGAAAAAAAAAGTGACTGTGTACATATATATACTGTATTATGTAACGTTTATCACATTTTATATATAAATATAATGCTGACACAGGAACTGAATGCTTATGCAAAGAACGTATATCTTATTTTCCTTGTTGTTGTTGTTATGTAAGATATTTTCTTAATTGAAACATTGTCACAATACATATAATTACTTTTTTTCCAGTGTTTCAGTTTTAGGCATGTGTGACTTTCCTACTAATCAATCCACATTTTCTAGAATAAGCTACATCAGCACAGCTGTCACTTCCGCTCGGGTCAGGGCTTTTTCAAAGCCATAGGTTTCAAAAGTGTTTGTCTCACTAGATCATTGTCAGTAAACCTCTTTAAATAGATATTAAAGTCACGTCTACACAAGTCCCATCTGCCACAGTCATAGCTGTACAGTAGATCGACAATGTTTAGAGGCACAATTGATCTTTTAATAATGTCATGACCATCTCATGACCTCTCGCAGGGGCTATATTAGTCACTATATTAATCACAGAAAAAATGGGCCTTCCAGGTCTTGTGAAAATGAGGCAAACTGCCAGGTGATTCAAGATGGACACAAGTTCTCTTCTTTTCTCTCTTATTTACCTTTTAAAAAGTTATTAGACGTGAGATCACTTGTGGCATTCTGTCATTATTGTCATTTTGCATGAGTGCCATGGTGGTGAGTTGTGAACACTGTGACAGCAGATTGACCCAGGCTGCTGTTCACTTGATTGATATCTGTGCAGACAATGATCGTTCGGAGCTTTTTTTCTTCTCCCCCTTGTGCTGTGCTAGATGGTCAGAAAGGGAATTGTGGGGAGGGGGAGGGCAGATATGGGAGAAAATGTCACACCAGGAAAGTCAGCGAGGCGTGAAGCCCTGCATGGGCAGGCGGGGATCAGTGGCTTCTTTTTGCCCTCTCTGTGCCCTAGGTAAAATGATCTAAGTGATTCTGGAGCTCTGCCACTGAGCCGCTGAGTGAGAGATAGGCATAGTGTGAGGCCGAACGCATGGAGAGAGAGAGACAGCGATTAGCATGGATAACAAACAACTACCTTTAAATACACAGGGTTCAATACAAGTTAAGCTCAACTGACAGCACTTGTGGTGTGATGTTGATTGACAAAAAAAAAAAGTTCTGGTTAAATTTGGTTAAAAAAAAATTTTTTTTTAAAGAAGAATATGAGTTATAGTGAGGCACTGTGAGCCAATCTGTAAATGTTGAAGTCGTCATTTAATAAAAATCTATTTTCTTAATGCACACTATCCATATATTGATGATGTTAGTAGGATTTCTCAAATCAAATGTAATTATCTGTAAATCATTTTTGTATTAATTTTGCAACACCCACATCATGAAATCCAATTGGCAACCAATATATAGAACCAATTCCCTACTCTACCTTTTTTGGTACTCAGACTTACATCACAATAGGGAAAAATCTGTTGCTACATTGCTTAATAATGTTACATCCAAGTTTTCCAACTTACACCTAAAACTAAATTTTATTTAATATGAATGTAAGTTTTAACAGGAACTTGTAAAATTCTATGTGTGTGTGTGTTTGTTAAGGGATATAAACATACACTTATGATTTTACCAAATAAGACATGTTCCTCAACATCTTTTGATGATCCTGGATCAACATTGCTTTCCAAAAATATCCAATCCCTACCCCTAAACCTAACCCTACCATAATTCCTAAAATCAGTGTGTAATGATAGCTGACTAGCAAGGGTGTAGAAGCAACTATCTTAACCCACCTAAGCCTAAAAGAGATATTTCCTGAAAGGGTATCCCTCAGTTCTGATTGGTTGATTGGAATGTTGTTCCAGGATCAACAAGGATGTTGATCCAGGAACATGTTGTACTTGGTGAAATCACGTTCACCACGTGTTTGTGTGTGTGTGCTAGTGTAAAGGGCAATACATTGAATAAATTACTAAAGAGTAATAAATATTAATGTGAATAATTTTACATGAGAATGGTCTAAAATACATTAAGATTTAGCAGAAAAAAAAGTGATTTTACTGGTGGAAAACTGATCTTAAAAATGTCTTCAAATTATGAAATTATCATCACATTTCTGGCTTTAAATTTAAGTGCTTAACTGTAACATAATTTTTGTGGAAATCAAATAGTTTTTGTGGTAATCAACATTAAAAACAGCAAATAAACACAACATATTCCTTTAAGACTGGAACAATAATGGGAAATTCCAATAGCAACAGTTTAAATGCTCCAGTCCATACGGAACTGCATTCAAACAAAGCTTTCAGGATGATTAACATTTAGCTCACATGACACGGCATGCACAGTTGGGATTAATTCAGAGGGAGAGGATCCTTTTTAACAGAACCATTCGGCTTTTATGGTGTGTCCTCTGCCGTAAAAGACACAGATGTGTTTCTTCATTTCCAGTGAAATGACTTAAAGTCCCTGATGATGAGGCAGGGCGAAAGGTTAAAATTACATTGTTCTGGTAAATTACACTCGGAGAAATGGCTGCGAGGCAAGAGATATATCAGAGAATGGAGCCAAATGCAGATGGAGGTCCTGTGTGGTTTAGCCTGGCTGCTGGATGCGTTTGAGCTGCCTGTGTTTGATGATTGCGATCGGCGTTAATTAAATGTGCTAATATTGCCCTTACTCCGTGTTTGTCTCCTCTCATTTAGAGCAACAGGGTTTGAAAAATGCTTTTCTTTTCCGTCTCCCCTCCCCCTCCTTGTTCTGTCTGCTCGGTGAGGCTTCTAAAACAATTCCAAATATGTGCGCTCTTTGTTTGATATTTTAATTATTATTTTTAATGTTGGAAGAGATCTTGAGGTGGAGTGACAGAGAAAAACAAACGAAGAAAGAGAGAGGGAGGGTGTGTGTGTGTGTGTGTGTGTGTATGTGAGAGAGAGAGATAGCAAGTTCTGTGGCAAGCTGGTCACAGCGCAGGGTAATAAGGTCAATGCGAAAAACAACCCAGGGGCACATTTCCCAGTTAATGTGTGGAGCAGAAGCACACTCACGCACGCACACACACACACATACACATACACATACACAAAACATTGTACCAGCCTTATGCTGCAGAATCCAAACCCATCGAGTCAATTGCCAGAAAACATGACATGACCTTTCAGATTCACTGAGCATCAAGCGTGAGCGGGACTGGCGTGCTTTCCATCTCACCGCACCCCATGCCTCTTCCGCCCACCCTGCAACCCCCAGGGCCCTCGACTCACCACAAATAATTACTCTCCATCCAGTCCACTCTCTGCAAGGCATGGTCAAAAAAACTTGACTCTACACTTGACCCATCCATGTGTGCATATACTATAGACAAATCAGAACATATTCAGAATGTATGTATATAACTAGAGCCGTATAACCTTAGGACATTTAAAGAAGAATCTTGAAAAATCCATAACTTTGCGATATTCAGCAAGTGTAATGTGTATCATACATATTTTTTTAAATAATTATTATAATAGTTTTACTCTTTACATTGTTGTAAATGCATAATATTATTAACTAGCATACACATGGATAGTAGTGTGTGTGTGTGTGTGTGTGTATGTATATATATATATATTAATAAACACTGTAAAATTAATTTATAATTTTTTAAAGAATGTATAATATATTTATTATAATTAAACACACACACATATTTTTTTGACAAATTTTTGACAAATTTTGACAAGTTCTTGAAAAATTGTAACTAAACATGACAATGAATGAAATGAAAAGAACAATTATTGATATTATTAATTATAGTTTAAGTTTTGATTAATTATTTGATTAAAAAACAAAGATGCCATTTAGAAGCCAAACATAAACTAGCGCTTCTCCAACGTGTATTGTCAAGTATAATTTCCGTAGCTACATTAGTCCTGAGATTAACTCCTAAGCTGATCACTTTCAGGAAGAGAACGGATGGGATCTTCAGTGTTATTTATGTAGCGAGGTTGATTGCCTTTCCTCAAACTCTGTTTTATGTCTCTGAGCCATGACAAACCTCATGCTCTGATGTAATGTGACTACCACCTACTGGTGGAAAAACAAGTCCCTGGTGCCTGTGTGCCCATTTCCTCATGCCTCCGTGAACCGCGGCACTAATTGTCTGAGACACGATTGTCACAGCTGGCTCTTGAAGTGACCAGTTTTGTTTGTTTGTTTGTTTGTTTTCGCCCTACTACCCTAAGCAAAGTTGAAAGCCGCTATAGCATGAACTCTTATCATAGTGCCCTGTTATGATATCAAGCACCAACATGCTGTGCCATTCCTTTCTGGTTAATTACAAAAGCCAATCAAGCTCACCTCAGTGGCCCGACCCTCCCAAGGGTCTTCAGATTAAAGGATTTTATGTGTAAAAAGGTTATTCTAAAGTCAAAATCTTTCTTGATCTGCGCGGCAGTGCTTTTAGTGTAATTTTCTATATGTACCAACACAGAGTCCAAAAGCAGACGTTAAGCTCTTTAGAGGACTGACCCATGTTATCAATCTAATGAGGGAGGGGAGCTCGGTCAAGCAGCTTTTCCAAAGGCTACGCTTGCGATGCCTGAAACATGGATCACTGACTCTGCTTGTATTTCACAGTATGAGAGTTTACCTCTGTCTACTTCCACTCTTGTATACAAAGGCAGGTTTGCCTTGGGGATTTTGGAACGTGGTCCAGTGACTCGCAAAGTAACAAGTGCTTCTGCTGTAGCCTGCTTAGGGGAATCTTCTGGAAGTAGGGATCACTGAGAGCCCTGTGTTTTGCTGGTTTTGATGAGAGGGCGCTGAACTCAAACAGCCGAGGCCTGGTTCTTGACCCAGGAGTTTCTACATCTGACCCGTGCGCAATTGCATTGCCTCGGCAGCCTGGCAGTGATCTCCCAGCCATGGTCAGCAGGCTTGACCACACATTAGCTCTCATTATGTGCTTCAACATAGGGGGAAGGTGAATTCAATGGGAAACTACATTCAGAATGAAGTCATAATGTGTTCTGTGAACTGAAAGCTGGCTACATGTTAAGGGCAAATATTATTCTTATACGAGTGACTTTTGATCTGTTTTGTGTATTGTTTGATTAGTTGCAAGGCTGTAGTCAAATAATTTTTCTGCATTGTAATGATGGACCGAGCCAATCAAAATAGTTATGGGGTGGAGTGACAAGCATAGCTCCGCCCAAGCTGCAGCCAGGGGTTGTACTGTACTCCATGTCTCCATGTAAACAAATTGAAGGTGAGGCAAACTAAAAAATAAAATAAAATAAAATAACACTACAAATTAATTATTTTTAGTTTTTCTGATCAATTTACACAGTGACATGATGGCCAAGTGTGTGTTAACATACTTTTTTATGCATTGCATTTTACCCATCTGAGTGCACATACACAGAAGTGAGTAGTGAACACACACACTGTGAACACATCTGGAGCAGTGGGCAGCCATTTGTCCATACAGTTGAATTTAGTGGTAACCAAAATAGTTTTGTTGTCAATATACCAGCATGTTTGGCTACTAACATACCAAAAAGTTTGATTGTAATGTGCAATTTATATAAATGATGTGCGGCATCATGATTGTGTGTTTTTAGCTGAGTTTGTCTTGATATTGTGGGTCCACATCAGGATCACTACTGTGAAGGTTCTGGGTCCAAATGACATCTTCAATGCAAGATACCATTTCTGGGATATTTTGGCTTCCATGTGAACCCATCGTCCATCTTTTTTTCTACAGTTTAAGGTGTGGACAGAAGAGATTAAATATTTGTGGTTGCATTTGAATAAATGATGAATGAATCACAAACTAAAGTTGATCATTATTTTAGAGTGATATAAATGATTCTTTAAAAAAAATAATGAATCAATCATGAACAGCCTATTGGATTTTATTTCTTCCAAGGAACACAAAAGACAGCATTCCTGTGGTTTTTTTTTTGTTTTGTTTTTTGTTTTGTTTTTTTTAACCACTGACTTCAATTTTAAGGACAAAACCTAAGAAACATTTCTCAAAATATCTTCTTTATGATTCACAGGGTGAGTAAGTAATGTCATACTTTTTGTTTTTGGGTGCAATGTCCCTTTAACATGCAGTCAGAAACAGACAGACGTGTATGCATATTTCTGATAAACATTTCTTTTGATTAGATTGTTGCATATACGTTATTGTATTTTGTAATCTTCCATTGCTTTGCTCACATTTGATCCCTTCCTGATGGAGTGACCTCTGATAATCATGGATTTTATATGACCCAACCAACCATGTCAAGCACATTTATTCCCCTATTCATCCTGCTTGTTCCGCCCTGACATTCATCCACCACCCTAAATCCTAAGTCAGACCGCAACATAATGTTTCGGAAACTCTTTGGCACTCAGCAGGAGGGATTCTTTTTCTTTAGCAAAATAACTGATTGGACCTCATGGGTGCAAGCTCCAGACCATGGCAATCCTATTTCATGGAGGAAATGTCCCCTTTTCCCCCATCCCCCTGTAAAGTTGATTTGAAGTCATAGTTAAGATCACTCTCTTTGAGTCTGGGTCAGACCAATTTACCACCTGGAGAGGAGGGGAGGTTTGGGGGTGTCCGTTTTTAATTGGGGGGCTCACTTGGTACCACGACACCACATCCTTTGGGCACTATGTCTGTCTTTGTGCTGGGCTCCAGCCACAGGAAATCCCTCACCTCATTAAGGAAGAAGAAAGATTAATTGACCAGTTCACTAACTTCCAGCCCCAGGACTTGATCAACTTTGTAAAGGAAGTCGCCAATTAGACCTCAGCTCGGCGTGATGCCTTCTTTAGACCGGGAGTAATCCTTTTTATTATCATTATTCTGGGCAATCATCTAAAGGGATAAAGATTTGTCCTCCCTTATTTGCAGACACTACAGAGACCTTGAATTGCAGCCAAGATTTATAATGTCAAAGAATATAACCCTGAAATGAAATGTGCACTCTTGGGTAAACCAATCACATTTGCAATTCACAAGTTGATGCAATAAATGCAAAATAGGAAGCAATACGGACCACCGACTTCTTTGATGGGCCACCATCCAAAACACGGCTGGTACAGAGACTCTTATTTTGACCTGGAAACATGTGAACTACTACAGTATGTTCAAATCTTCATGTGAACAAACTGAAGGGCAAGATGTGCAAGCAACTTCATACAGGAGAGTTGTTATCGCGCCCCAGGAGGCCTAAAATATGAATTTAATACAAGTTGTGAAGGTGGCTGGGTCCTGTCTACACCACAGACAGTTATATATCAGACCAGACCAGGTCAGCAACACAGTAAGCCCATTACAAATTTAACAACCCAGTGTCTATAGGAAAACCCCATGTGGTGATCTCCGCCATTTCTCAACAAAAGGCCAGGCCAATTTCCTCTAGTAAACTGCTAGATTGATGTGACACTTTTGGCTCCAATTAACCTTAAAAGTGAACGTTCTTCTCCAGCCTCCCTTTAGAAATGTGCTTTATTTATTTATTTATTTCTCAAAGCATCCTCCATTCACAGGATAACAATAAAGTACAGAGCAATCAATTTTCTTACTTTCTTACCCATGAGGTCCAAAAAATTATCCATAACACAAGCATCCAACTCCAATATGAAACTAGTAATAAATTATAGTCTTCTGTGGTTAAGCAAAATTATATTTGTAAAAGTGCTGCCACAGTATCTGTAGGGTGATACTGCTTTCATATATATATATAAGAAAAATGTTTGGCTTTTTGAACTGTTGTGAATAAATATACAGTTATGCACATGTCCAGTTTGTTACAAAAAACTACTACACACAACAATCATCAGCGAGGACACTTTCTTTCAACCATGAATCAAACGGTGTTTTAAAGGAATTGCATAAGTGAGTAATTCAATGATTTAGCAATAAGTGGTTGCATCCAAATATGTAATTGTTGTTTATAGCATAAAGAAAAAAAATTACCATAGAGATTTAGGAACAAGCCAAGCAATAAACTCATGCCTAAAATGGTAAAATCACTTATAGTCAGAAGTTACTGTTGTTTACTACCACAATTCTGCACTAATCTGCTGTGGTAAAGATGCCTCAGTCATTTTGCAATGTGCAATGGCTTTTTAACTCAAGGCGATGGAGATGTCACATGCAGCAAGGTGCCAGGAATATGGTGCTGCCAACACCTGTCGTTTCTGAAGAAGGTAATGTTGCTAATAGCAGCTCTGCTTCTAATAGACTGCATCTGCAGCACACGCAAACACAGCACATTGCAGCAAACTGTGTGCTTATAAGGGAACAGAAGACTGCATATGTCATCCTCACTAACTTCAGTTCATTTTAAAAACTGCTCCTAGGTGGGCTGCTGCATTTTGCCTTTCTCTTATCGTTTTAGAAGGTCCATATGGGTCAACTAGCACAACTGGTTGATGTTTCTGGTTGTAATTAACCTTCGATTTGACTTCCACTGAGTATTTTGGATTGTTAATTTAAAGTGAAAGTAATTTGTATATGTAGTATATAGTAAAACAACTGTATGTTGGACATATAATTAGTTCCCAAATAAATGTACTATATTAAATGTATTATATATACTGTATATAACAACCATTTTGTCTTTAAGCAGTAAATGCTAAAACTTGTAAGTACAAAGTATGTGTTCATGATTTTAAGAATCTGCTGTGGCTGTTTTTAAAAATCAAATTGGATAAAAGTCACAATGCTGTAGGGCACACAGTGCAATTATGCAGGAATGATGAATACCATGTTGCTGCGAAAGCGCCACATGTATTATCAGTCACTGCGGTAGTTGAGATTATTTGACTTCTTGTACATTTGTACATTGTTTTTTCAATCCATCTTATCCACATATATTCGACGATTTACCTTGCCGTTCAGTTTTTGTGGGTTTAATCGACAGTCTTAATGTGAGAATTAAAGACGCTTCATTGTTGACATTGGATTACAAGGATTGCAATCATCTATTCCAAAGCAACATCCTCCCGTTTCATCGCTCCCTCCCATTTTCCGCTGGTTCATTCAAAGGGCACCCGTGCCGAGTGTCTTCATGCAAGAATTTTCCTCATTTCAACCGATTCTGACAATCCGAGCCTTTGGGCACTTTCCCTGTCTCTAGCTCTCTCTTATTTCCCTTCCCCCACATCCCTGACCATTCTTTCATCCCTCCCTGAACAGTGTGAAAGGTCTTCTATCCATTACCTGCACTTTCATTTGAGGCTTTGCTAAAAGTGGAATGACAGATGTTGAGGGTAGAGGTTTATTTTGGGGAAGAGCAGAGGTGGCCAAAATTAGGGAAAATATTTTGCCTGCCTTCTGCCACAAAAATGCCAGTTAAACATGACGAATGGTGCCACAAGCGCAGGGTTTATTTTTAAGCTGATTATTTTTGTGTGAACAAATTACACTGAGATTATAAAAAGAGCCTTCAATAAAGGCAAATGCTTTGGGAAGCTATTACCTTATGGCCTCTTATACAATACACAAAAGATACATTTTTAGGATAAAAAGATTGGACCACACAGGCCACGTTTCCTCGTATTCTAAGGTTACGGCTCTACATGGATTATAGCTGTGTGTTTTTGAACATAATTATGTACATTATGCTAGTCAATTCACAGGTGCTTTGACACAGAATGTGAAACACGACCCAAAAGGCTGTTTGCTAGTGTAGAAGTTGGCTGATGTTGTCGTACAGCAGTGACCGAATAAGGACCCCGGTAGAGGCGAGATGAATATTTTAAGGTATATGTTTTTCTTCAGTCTGAACTATAATGTGCAGTTAGAAGTGCTGAGGTTATGTGGTGGTTAAACTGAGGCAGGAGCCTTCACCGTGTGATCGGTGTACATTATTAAAATCCCCAGGTATGAGCAAACTCACATCCTGTCAGATGAAGAAGGGAGCCAGTGATGCCCGTGACTTAGGATTGAACTCTCACAGAGGGTACAAACCATTACAGGTTCAATAGTTCTTGCCTTTGTGTCCTCCGTCGTCAATTTTTCTCTAGCGTTTGAATGTTACAGGCAGCCTTTAAACTGCGACTGTGAGTTGGCCTGAACTCTGTGTGAATTAGTGCATTCAGAACGAAGGAGAGAAGTCACCTCGCCATGCATAATTCTCTATGTTTCATTATTAATCATCTTAACAAACACGGAGGGTTGAAACTGAGCGCATTACTCCACTCTTAGGAGTTTGTATGTCTTATTCATAAATGCAAATGCAAATGCAAATGCAAATGCAAAACCTTCCCACCAATGGCGTCTAATGCCCAAACACATAGATTTGACACGTAAGGCAGTGATGAAGTTAACAAGTGCAACAAAGAGTCTATCAAAGGTGACCATTCAAAAGTTTGGGGTTTTTGAAAGAAGTCTCTTATTTATTTGATTAAAAATACAGTTAAATATAGTGGGAAAGCCATTACTCCAGTCATCAGCATCACATGGTTCTTCAGAAGTCATTCTAATATGCTGATTTGGTTCTATTAGCCTTTACTGCCAATGTAATTTGACCAATGTCATTTTTTCTTGTTGAATAAATAATTAATTTCTTTCAAAATGACTTGACCCCCTAGATCTTTCTGACCCCAGTTGTTTTTTTTTTTTTTTATGTACATAAACAGTGACGTGTGATCACATGGGTTATAGGACAACTTCCCCATGCAAAATCGAGCTCCAGGCTCCCTGGAGTTTTGAGACATCTAACCACATATAATCAACTGATACTGTGCTTATTTCCTATTTAAGAATTTGACAACAATATCAGCAAATGTAAGTTATGACACTCTTTTTTTGATTCCTAATGTGTACTGAACAACATGCCATACATTATGTTTGTTTCAGCTACAGTATGTCACGACATTTACTTGGACACAATAAAACCCATGGTGTGTCAATGCTTTTTTATACTGAATTTACTTCTTAGTTCACTGCCTGTCAGTTTACCTCTTATGCAAGCAAGATCAGTGTCACATCAGAGCTCAAAACCTATTGAGAGTCAATATAGAGTCACTATTTTAATTACAACATTTACTTCAGGGCATGAACTCTGCAATCTACAGAAACACTTTGGCAGTGTGCTGTAAAAGCAGAAGGAATTCCCACAGGAAAGTGGAAAAAGGAAGTCAGGGCATGTAGCAGATTAAAAGCATGCTCTTAGTGCACTGGCAGCACACGACATTAACTAGGGAAGTTAATGCTCATGATATCATTGTTGTATGCAGTGCGGGTCATTGCACATTTTAATGGCAGACAGATCTAGATATCATTTGAAATGACATTTTTCCTCTCCCTGCTGTCATCCATATTTAATTCACCCCCGTCTTGCATTACCAAGTCACCCCAGTTGTTTAGATTTTATTTTGAAGCTTAGAATGGGTCCATGGGAGGTTTTGATTTTAGATATTCTTACCAATTAGTCATATTTATAAAATATTTAATCATTAATCAGCTTCATGTTGTTTCAAACCCATATGCTTTTTTTTTTTTTTTTTTTTTTTTGTGTAGAACACAAAATGTAATAAAAAAAGAATAACAATTGTCACATCTTTTACATGCATTGATCATGTTAGGTTGAGCACAAAAACAACTAAAATAAACTATAAAATCTCTATAAAGTAGTCCACATGAGTATTTTCCAAGTTTTCTGAAATCATGATAGCTTTCTTTGATGAACAGGCTAAAATTGAAACCAATATTCACACCCACAACTGCGCTCATATCAAATATGGCTCTTGTGACACAGGTTGGACGACAATAATGTCAAACATTTACAGATCTCACATGTTTCCCTGCTCCAAAAATCATGTAGGCTTACTTTTATGTTATCATTCAAAAGTTTGGGGGTTTAAATGATTTTAAAAGAAGTGTCTTATGCTCACCAAGTCTGCTTTTAATTTATCAAAATCCAGTAAAACAGTAAAATATTGCAAAATATTACACTTTAAACACTTTAAAATAACAAATGTTTTCTATTTTAATATATTTTAAAATGTAATTTATTCCAGTGATGGAAAAGCCATTACTCCAGTCTCAAGTGTCACATGATCCTTCAGAAATCATTCTAATATGCTGATTTGGTCCACAAGAAGCATTTCTTAAAGGGTTAATCCACCCAAAAAATTAAATTCGTCCATCTTCTACTCACCCTCGAAGCATTCTAGGTGTATGTGACTTTCTTCTTTCAGAATAATCCGATCGGAGTAATTTTAAATAATGTCCTTGCTCTTTCAAACCTTTCAATGGGGCTAAGCGGGTGTTTTGGAAAATGTGAAATAAAGTGTACGCATCAGTAATGTGTAGCGAATCCATGCATTTTCAAATGTAATAAATACTTTTTTTGTATCATCTGCTGACTGTGAGATGCGGAAGATGTGCAGGTGGAAGATGGAAGACGTATGCGACTAGAAATTAGTGGTTAAGTTGTATTCACAGCACTGTTCCAGAACAGTTCAAACCAAATATTTGTGTGTGTGCAACGCATTTTCGGGAGGAATGTTTCCTGCGAGAGTAGCCTTCAATGCTTCAAACGCCAGTTTTGAGGAGCAAAGAATAGGCTTTTTTTTGTCATTTCTCCGATCACAAATGCAGACATGGTTTAATGTTTATGTGGCGCGATGTAACGCAACGCGTAAAAAGATGGTATCAAATCCTCGTTTTGTACTTCTAATTCGTGACTGGCGTTTTGTTTTGTTCTCTCTCCATGCTCATCACTACCCACACAGTGATGACGTACTATGACATCCGCCTGCACGTCTTCGAGTTCTCAACAATCAGCAGAAGTGAGAAAAAAGAGGTTTTATTACATTTGGAATCTGGTTATTTATCTTCCAAAAACACATGGATTCACTACAGGGGGCCTTTATTCACCCCCCAGAGCCGTGTGAGGGACATTTTATTACAGATACACTTTATTTCACTTCTTCTAAACTGTTGACAACAAACACCCGCTTCCCTCATTTAAAGGCTTGGAAACGCAAGGACAATTTTTATGTAACTCTGATTTGATTATTCTGAAAGAAGTCAGTCATATACACCTAGGATGCTTTGAAGTTTGAACATGGACAAATTTTAATTCTTGGGTGAACTAACCCTTTAATATCATCATGTTGAATGTGCTGCTTAATATTTTTTGGAGTCCATGATACATTTATTTCAGGATTATTTAATGAATATAACATTTTGTAACAATTTAAAGGTCTTTACTCTAAATTTTAATGAATCAAAGTTAATTTCTCTCTTTCAGTCAATCAATCAATCAATTAATACACAAGTTATTTTGGCATCAGTAGTTCAATGAAGATCCTTGAACATCCATGGAACCTTTCAAATGCAGAAAAGGTTGTTTATAGTCGAAAAAGTTATTTAGATTTAGATTTTTTAAATGTTATTCAAAATGGTTCTTTTAGGAACTGTTCACTGAAAGGTTATTTGTGGATGCCTTCTATGGCATCACAGCTAAAACACCCATTTGAAATCTTTATTTTTAAGATAGTAGAATATAAGGTCATGGCCCGTTTTGGAACCAGTGGTTATTCTGAAATTTAATTTTATGTTCCTGACAAACATACATGGCACTGTTTTTGGTGAACTTGTATGCTTCTGTCCTTTTATACAAGCTAGCATTATATTTTTACACAGTAAGGGGCTGTCAAAGAGGGCTGAAATACAAGTTACAGAAAGTGGAACAGCAGACAAAAAAGTAAACCTGGAGAGCGAGACGGTAAGCATGCCAGACTCTACAACTCCCAATCCTCTGAATCAGATGGAATGTCAACTCACATTTCACTTCATCAGTAGTGAAAAAATTCACATAAACAAAGCAGCAGACAAACAAAATATTGCTACGCTCATGTGATATGGTAATGTGCATGCCCAAAAAATCTACAAATCAAAACTGGCATTTGTAATTCTTATAACACGACAGAAGCGCTCGCCCTTGCTTGGGAGTAGGACGCAGCTGAGGATGCCCTGCTTTCAATGTCCTCAGCCTGGTGAACAGTCAGGGCGAGGTTATATAGCGCCGCTAAACCCTCAGAACCTGAGTGGCGGGTCAACGTCAATCAGTCTAATATCAGCTGACACACTGGTGAGGGTGGTGACAGGGCAAGGTTATGTGTCACCCAGCGCTCTGAGCTAACACAGAGTCCAGTATGGCCTGTGAACTTACCCCTAGGGTAAAGAGACCGTCCAACTGGGGCTCCATGGATGCCATGAGGCCAAATACGACTTTGTGATCCCTTGTGGCACATCCTCTGGGTGGCTGGAGTCAGTGGATAACTTCCACCATGACCCTGAGGATGCCCATGCTGCTGACAGCTCTGCACCACATGTTCAACAGGGACCAAATGCAGAGAGTTTAATTTGACAAAGAGAGCATGATCTTCAGAACTCTTATTCTAGCCTTTAACCCGTTGAATGGTTTAGATGTCAACACCATTAACCTTGGGCCTTGAAGTACACTTGTCAATCAAATTTGCTTATGATGGCATACGCACCTTTCTCAAGGGAATGGGAGGCTGTCTGTAGGATTATGGACTCTGACGTTAACCCTCCTGTCAATTTGACAGACACTCAGTTATATGAAAACTGAAATACTGGTTAACATATTTATTTCTTCTTGCAACTAAATATTTATGTTTCAGGGCCATGAATGTGGTCATGCAAAGGCTCTACAAACCTCCGTTGGTTTTTTATGCAATTTGTAAAAAGTAAACCCTTTAAAAAACACTAAAGAGTCAGAAAAAATAATAATATTTTTTATTGTAGAAAATATGACTACAGGAGAAATTAAGAAATGTAATGATCAAAAGAAATATACGTTTTTTTCACTGTCAAAAACCTGTCAGTTGTTTTTTTTATTATTATTATTACTTTTTGGGTCTCAATTACTAGACTGTTTTAGCATCGGGGGGGGGGGGGGGGGTTGGGGGGGCAGCATGAGGAATGTCTCAGTTACATATGGTAACCCTCCCTGAAGGAGGGAATGGAGACGCTACATCGGTGACCGACGCAAAATGGGATATCGCTTCGATAGACCAATCTACTTTGAGTGTAAACTAAATGCAATTATTGCATCCAGCTGCCGCTGATCACAGCATCAGTATAAGAAGGCAGCAGGTGCAATGCATACCAGCTTTTCGCTGAGGAGCCGAGCCGGAGATCCGGCAGCTCAGTGGCGGTACAGCAACCATGGCGACGGGACGTGGCATCTCTGTTCCCTCCTTCAGGGAACGAGGGTTAGCATACGTAACAGAGACGTTCCCTTCCAGTCGGTCACTCTCGACGCCACGTCAGTGACCAACACAAAATGGGATCTACCAAAGCGCCATGGGTGCTGCCCCTTCCAGGACCCTGTGCGAGCCCAGGAGGATGCAGCACTTCTGGTTGAGTAAGCTTGCATCCTGAACGGGCAGGGCACACCCTGAGCCTGATCAGCCAGGGCTATGGCATCCACAATCCAGTGGGCCATCCTCTGCTTAGAGACACCACTCTGCTTCTGCCGGCCTCCATAACAGACAAAGAGCTGGTCTGAGGTCCTGAAGCTTTGTGTCTGGTCTACGTAGCACCTCAATGCTCGGACGGGACAGAGCAAAGCCAGGGCTGGGTCTGCCTTCTCCAGGGGCAGCGCTTGCAGGTTCAACACTTGGTCTTTGAAGGGTGTAGTGGGAACCTTGGGCACGTAGCCAGGCCGGGTCCTCAAAATTACCTGGGAGTCAGCCGGCCCAAACACCAGGCACGAATTGTCGACCGAAAAAGCATTCAGGTCCCCTACCCTCTTGATGGAGGCCAGTGCAAGCAGGAGCAGACTTTTCAATGAAAGAAACTTTAGCTCAACTGAATGCAAAGGCTCGAATGGGCCCTGCTGTAGTTATTTAAGCACTAGAGTCAGGTCCGAAGAGGGTATAGAGGGGTGCCGAGAAGGATATAACCTCCTGGCCCCTCTAAGGAACCTGACGATGAGGTCATGCTTACCCAAAGACTTCTCATTCACGGGGTCATGGTACGCAGCAATAGCGGCAAACTGGGCTTTGAGGGTGGATGGAGACAGCCTTCGCTCCAGCCCTTGCTGCAGAAAGGAAAGCACGACCACAATTGGACATCTTCGGGGGTTTTTTCAGCGAGAAGAACACCACTCGATGAACAGGTTCCACTTCAAGGTGTAAGCGTGTCTCGTAGACGGTGTTTTTGCCAAAGTGATGGTGTTCACTACCTCTTTGGGTAGGTCATCTCGAACCTCTGCGTCCCATCCAGGGACCAGACATGGAGTTTCCAAAGGTCTGGACACGGGTGCCAAATGGTGCCCCGTCTCTGAGTCAGTAGACCCTTTCCTCAGAGGAATTGGCCAAGGAGGGGCTGTAGCGAGGAGCACTAGTTCGGGAAACCAGGTCAGAGTGGGCCAATACGGTGCCACTAGCAAGACTTGCTCCTCGTCCTCCCGGACTTTGCACAGTGTCTGTTCGAGAAGGCTCACTGGGGGAAATGCATACCCCGCGGCCAGTTGTGTGCCAGTGCGTCCATGCCAAGAGTTCCTTCGGTCAGGGAGTAGGACAACTGGCAGTGAGAGGTCTCTGGAGAAGCAAACAGGTCTACCTGAGCGGCTCCGAATCGTCTCCAAATCAGCTGAACCGTCAGGGGATGGAGTCGACATTATCCTGGGAGCATTGCTCGAGACAGCTCGTCTGCTGTACAGTTGAGCAGGCCCGGAATGTGAACGGCACGAAGTGACCTCAGAACCTTCCGACTCCAAAGGAGGAGGTGGCGGGCGAGTTGTGACATGCGACGGGAGTGCAGACAACCTTGTTGGTTGATGTACACAACGGTCACCATGTTGTCCGTTCGGACCAGCACAAGCTTGTCTCGTAAGAGACCTTTGAGATGGTTCAAGGCAAGGTGCACTGCTAACAACTCTAGGTAATTGATGTGCCACTGCAGCTGCGGGCCTGTCCAAACCACTGAGACTGCATGCCCATCGTACGTGGCCCCCCAGCCGGTGGTGGAGGCATCCATGTAAAACAAAGCATGCCTGGAGATCTGCTCTAGGGGCACCCCTGCCTGGAGAAATGCAAGATCTTACCACAGGGTGAGGGTTTGGCGATAGGCCGGTGTAACTTGGACCCGGTGAATGCCGCGCTTCCACGCCCACCTCGGGTCTCAGCCATAAAGCCAGTGCTGGAGCAGTCTCATATGTAACAGGCTGAGTGGAATAAGTGCCGCCGCAGCCGCCATATGCCCCAGGACCTCTGAAAAAGTTTCAGTGGTTACTCTGTGAGGCATGCTGTCTGTTCAACCGAATCCAACTCCATACCGAGAAAAGAGATACACTGCCTCGGCAAGAGTTTGCTCTTTTCCCAGTTGAGCCTGGTTCATAGCTCCGAGATGGTCATGTTCTCGTAAAGAGAGCTTGATGCATCCAAGAATGCCACCTCTGCGTGCTTGACGGCCAGAAACATGAGGCAGCAATCGTGACCATCACCCTGTGCCAGGTAACGACCGCATCCAGAAACGCACGGGTGAAAAGGCATCCTTATAAGGACGATCATCCGTCTTTTTAAAGACGCAGCCGTGGAGCTCTTTTAGAGGAAATTTGCTCTTAGGAAATGCTCTTTTAGTGCTGAGACGCACAGGGGACATGGCCACTTGCAACACGACAGGGGATAGTGCAGCCTGAAGTGTGCAACCCACTCAACACTGGAACGACCGCCGTTGAAACGCCGTCTCGCCAACACAGGAAGCTTCCCAGAGCATGCTGAACTTGCAGTTCACCATAGACACAGTTGAGGTAAGCAGAACGATACTGTCGCTCGGCTTCGAAGCGAAAAAGCTGGTGATCACGCTGTGATCAGAGGCAGCTGGATGCAATAATTGCATGCCAATGTGCATTGGCTCATTTAGTTTATACTCAAAGTAGATTGGTCTACGGAAATGATATCCCATTTTGCGTCGGTCACCAACGTGGCATAGAGAGTGACTGAATGAAAGGAAACTCATTTTTAGGGTTTGAAAAACACATAACAAAAAAACAAAAACAAAGGAAGTAGTCTACAAATAACAATAAATGAAAATGTGTGTACAAATAATGTTAGATGCAATTTATACTTGTAGTTATTTGTAATTCAGTGTGCAAAATAGTCACTACAAGTAGTCATGGCAAAAAAAAAAGTATTTTATGTCTGTGGAGCTAAATTTAAAATGTAAAAATAAGTGTCAAATCGACTACTAACACAGCAGAAAATAACACAATAAAATTAATGGGAATTATTACATATCTGATGTATTTATTTATTTTTTTATTTTTTTGACACGCTCCAATAGATTTATTCTGTTTTTACATGAATTGTTAGTATTTATCATGGTTGATTTTAGCAAATTGCATGGAAAAAATGTAGGTCCATTTGACCCCCAACACAAAAGATGTTTCCAGTTTTTGAACACAACCAGAGATTTAAAGGGGTCATATGATGCGATTTTAAGTTTTCCTTTCTCTTTGGAGTGTTACAAGCTGTTCGGCCATAGATAAGATCGCTTAAGTTGCAAAGACTAAAGTCTCAAACCCAAATAAATATTCTTTAGAAAAGTTAAGACTTGTCCATTCCCTCCTAAAATGGCACGTTTAAACACACCCCCACATGCCTACATCACAGTGTGGGAAGATTTGCATAACACCCCCCAAATATTCACACATAGAAAGAAGTAACTTTGATTCTTGCTGTAGTATTGTTGCAGCCCGCTGCCATGTCGTGAAGATGATGTGTTTCGTTGTGAAAGTGAAACTACTTTGTTTGGCCTTCCAAAAGATGAAATAAATAATAAACAGTGGTTAAGTTGTATTTACAACACTGTTCCAAACAGTTCAAACCAAATATCGTTGTGTGCAAAACACATTTTACGGACTGTTTCCTGAGAGAGTAGCCTTCAATGCTTCAAACGCCAGTTCTGAGCAGTCTAGAGTAGAGCTCCGATCACAAACGCAGACATGATTTTATATTTACGTAGCGCGATGGAACGCAATGCATAAAAAGACAATATAAGTCATTATAATCAGTAATTATGTCCCCTCTGGATGCAACAAATGCCTCGTTTGCAATCAGTTTTATTGGTTTTAACTCGTTGCGCCTGAGATGCATGAAAATATGGTTAGGGACGTAACATTTTTCGGTCACACGCTTGAGGTATTCAGCCAATCACAGCACACTGGATAACTGGTCAATCAGAGCACAACAGACGGATGAGATTTGTAAAAATCTACGCATTTCAGAAAGGCGGGGCATAGAGAAGAAACAATAATGTACAGCAGGTAGACAATAATGTGTTTTTTAACCTTAAACTGCATAAACACATTTCATTACACCAAATATACCAAATAATGTTATTTTTTTACCAACTTCACATGACCCCTTTAAAGACTTGAGTTTGAAGTCTGGAACAGATGGATGGATAGACGAACTGATGGATGGCAGAACCTTCTCATGCCTGAAAGTGTTTAGTCTGTAATACAGCCTTTAATCTTCCTTTGGATATCATGTGATGGATTGTGCACAAGGGCCTCCTCAGAGTTTACGAATCACATTCACCTGGGTAGCTGACATTTAATCAATAAACTCCTGACCTGTTGCCATAACCTAGAGCCACAAGGATTAATTTTGTTTCCCCACACTGCCTTCGCTGACCCCCCACAGACATAACGACTGGCCTCACGCTGATCGGCAAATCACCTGTGCCAGAAACATGGACACGGACAGGCAGCGAGCATAAACAAACAACAGCAGTTTCCCCTCTTACATACACCAGATTTTAAAAAGTGTTTCTATAATCAGCTGAAGTCTATATTTAAGGTTCTGTTGGTCTGTTTAAATGAGGTTTATGGAGATTTAGGTTTAGTAGAAATAGAGCTGTTGATCAAAATTTTGCATACATTATTATTTGCAATATGTATTACACAAAATAATGAATTTGTTGTGTGAGCGTGTCCTTGTTTATCTTTAAACTTTGTTACATTAGAAAAAAATATCTAAGAACATCTGGCCTAAAATATATTTTAAATACAAAGGCCTATGCTGCCATCTAGAGGTGGATATAGATACAATGAACATTTAAAACACTAAAAGACATTAAACTTTAAGCTAAGGATATTATATAAATGGTTGTCTGTCACATATGTTAACCTTAATGGCTTTATGTTGGCTTTAGGATTAAATAAATTTGGTTTCATAATGTATAATAAAATATAATTGTCATTTACGTTGTGTAATTATGATAGTTATAATATAATTTTAATATTATTCATAAATTATAATTATAGTTGTTTTTGTTGGTGTTATTGATAATAAAAATAATGTGTGTGTGTGTGTATGCGTGCGTGTGTGTGTGTGTGTGTGTGTGTGTGTGTGTGTGTGTGTGTGTGTGTGTGGTTAAGTAGTTCAGTATGTTGATAAATACAGTAGACAGAACTTGTATGTATCATGATTGCAATTTTGTAGCTTTACTGCCGCACTATCCGCAAATTATTCATTGTTACATTGCATCTGACCTTCCTCTCTCTCTCTCTCTCTGCATCTCTCTCCATCTTTTTTCTCTCTCTCTGTCAATCTGACATGCTGCTCAGTGGCCCAGAAACACAGCATGTTATGCCACTCTGTTGCACCGTGTTCAGAGTTGCACCCTGCTTCTGAATGTGATGTAAATGATATGATGTGCTGCTTCGTGCTAATTTTTGTTTTGTCACA
Organism: Carassius auratus; assembly: GCF_003368295.1. Lineage (NCBI taxonomy): Eukaryota > Metazoa > Chordata > Actinopteri > Cypriniformes > Cyprinidae > Carassius > Carassius auratus. Next base: position 1,192,008 of record NW_020527582.1, on the reverse strand, counting down.
TTTGCTCCTGCTCCCCCTTCAGGGCGGTTTATGCATTGGATGAAAGTGTTGTCAAGACGATTATAAAAGTGTCCAGCTGCTATCTGTTGCCTTGTATCAGTGGCAATTTAAACCCATTTAAAAATCAATATGTATACAATTGCTAAGCATCTACTCTATGTAAAACATACTTATCCGTAAGCAAATGTTTTTCAGGTCAGAGGAAGGTTTTGAAATTCTCACAGTGCGTTTATGTAAAAATAGGTCAGCTGTAGTTAAGTACCATGCTTACAGTTTATTTGAGGTACAGTACCATATGGAGTCGACTGAAGGTCGGTTGATTGCCCTTTTTGGAAGGGCTCATGGTTTAAAGTGTGCAAGGCCAGTAAATTGTGACACATACTGTGACATACTGTATATGAAAATAATTTGACTTATTTTTAAAAGCTTAAGTGGCTTACAAGAGTTATATATAAATCATGGGGTCAGTTAAATGTCAACAGTTCATAGAAGTGGAAGCAGTGAAACATGCAAAGCTTCAATTAGCTCAGGCTCTACAGCAGTCGTCCCTCTTTAAGCACGCCACACTTTTCAAACACAAGCTAAACATACATGCTAACTTACAGAAATGGCTAAAAAATTTTGGTGACAGTCTGCTTTTGCCAAGAAACGAAGGTCAATAAACTCCGTGGAGAGGAACAATACAGATATGATGGATGTTTCAGGGCGTGAAATTGGAGACAAGCGCTGACCCAGATAACAGCTTGTATGCTCATCACATCATGTCGTCTGTGTAATCTGCCACTGAGAATGCACATATGCCCAGTTCTTGGAAAGATTGTACTGGGAAGGTTAACTGTACCGTTGTGCATGAATGCCATATTTGCCTGTCACTGACTTTCAGCAGAGAGCAGTTATAGAATTACTAAAAGATCTGGGGATATTTAAATAGTTTCCTATTTTATTTTAATATGATGTTTACGCATGCTCCCAAAAGCCTTTCATATGAAATTAATACTTACAGTTGTTCAGAATATGCAAAAGAGCATTTTTGAACTGTAATATCAATGCATATGCAAAAAAAAAAAAAAAAAAAAAAAACTTCTCCAGATCTGTTTCGTTGAAGAAACAAACTCCTCCAAATCTTGGACAGCCTAAGGAAGAGTACATTTTCAGCAAAAGCACTGTTGTCCTGTAAGACTGCGTGATTTATTATTATTATTTCATAAAAGTTAAATCTACTTTATTATACTATTTTCTTACAATAATACATTTCCTGAGACATTTTATGCTTACTACTGATTATCTAATAGCTTTGAGTTTTACCTGCATATTTACAAAAATGTATCCAAAAGGATGCAAACAACAGCAAAAATGTCAAATATGTGAACTTGCATGTTGTATAATAAGTGTAATTACATATTACAAGACAAACAGATTTATTTGACTACAATACATTCTTGTATTCTCAATTGAATCTTCTTCCAAAAATCAATTACATTATTTGTTTCAGTGTGTTTTCTGTTGCCTCGTTGTTTTGTTATCATTTTGTCTGGTATGGCAGTGTGCATTGAACGATGACAAGCACTTGCTTCTACGCTGTAATGTGTGATGTTAATTAACACTAAAATTAAACGTGATTTGAAAATGAATTCAGATTTGACAGTTCACACTTGGGTGGTGTGACCATGGTATCCAATCCTGTACTCTATATGACAATGGTCCAAATTGGATTTGAAAAGTATGTGTGTGTGTGTAATTTGCTGTCATATCTAACCCCATAATGGCAAGCAGAAGGCATTCTCTGCTAAAAAAAAAAAAAAAAACCCTTGTAGTCAAGCTTAGAGAGGACTGACAGATGTCCCAGGGCTCCTAACATCAGTGTCCACATGTGGATCAACTACTGCAGGCTCCTGTCCTCCATTATGACTGCTGAGCCTGAGCACTGACCTGTGCTTTAGAAGGCGACCTGAAGCACCTCAATAGCACTGTGTGCTCTGACACAGCCCTGACATGGTAATTGACTCCTGGACTGGAGCAGACAAGTTCCTCTGATGCTGACAAAGAATATTCTGACAAAGAATGTGAATGAGGGACATGGACCTTTGGCAAATTGAGATTTAAAACGCTCATCTGCAAACCATCCTTCAGCAAACTGTTTTGAAACTACTGCAGATATATGGCGACATCTTGAGGTCTAACTGAGAAGTGCTGCTAAGCAGACTGACTGAAAAGATCCATCGGGAACTGTCAGCACATTATCCCAGGCCAGGGTCATGTATATACACAGATTACCAAAGATACACAGAGATAGACTTCTTAAAAAAAAAAAAAAAAAAGTCTTACTGTTCAAAAACCTTTTACTGGTAGTGTATATTTGTAATACTTATGCATTTATGTAGACTACAATCTCCTTAAAATCAATAAAAGGATAGTTAATCCAAAACAAAAATTCTGTTTTCATTTAATCACCCTCATTTAATTCATTTCATCGAAATATTTCAGATTTTCAAAATCATGTGATTTGAGCTTTTTGTGATCAGCTCAAATTTTGGTCAGAATGCCTTATACCCTAGGGTGTTAAACTCAGTTCCTGGAGGGCCAGAGAACTGCAGAGTTTAGATTCAGCCCTAATTAAACACACCTGACCCAACTAATCAAGTCTTTCTGGCTTATTTAAACTACATGCAGGTATGTGTGTTGGAGCAGGGCTGGAACTAAACTCTGCAGGGCACCGGAGAGTTTGACACCCCTGCCTTACCCACAGCTTCATATTTCCGACCTCCGCTGGTTTGTTTGAATATCAACACAGAAGCAATGCAACACAATAACCCACATCTGCTGTTGTTACTTCTTTTGAATTTTCAGATTTCAGTTCAGATATGGTCAGAAGAATTCTGAAAGAATGACAGATGTTGAATATTGAAAGATTTGTGTGCGACTAACATATGATATTTTAAATATAGGCTAGATAGTACATTTACTCAACAATGATGCATTAAATTGGTCAACAGTGGCATTAAATAGGCCTACATGTAATGTATTTGATTACAAAATGTTTATAAATTTATACAATTTATAAAAAGAAAGAAAGAAAGAAAGAAAGAAATCTTGTAATTTTTATTTTAAAGGAGATACGATATTGATTTGTTATAGGTAGTAACAATTGTTGATAAAATGATTGTGCACACCTACTCATACACCTTCACATCCTGCCGTGACACGTAAGAGGCGTCCGTGTTCTCAACCACACTTTACAGATAGAAACTTTATATAGTCTTGAGGAAACATAAACCACGGGTAATGTACACTTTACCATTTTAATTGAACACTTGAAACCAGATTGTTTCTTTCGAAATAAAGACGTCAAATATTATTTACAACAACAACAACAACAATAGGCCTAATAATAATAAAATATGTAACGCTATTTATCGGAAACGCAATCGCTTATGTAATAGGCAGCGTAATCTAGGCTACTGTAGAGGATTCGCCTTCTTCAACGAGCTGATTGGCTGGAGGACCTGTCAATCTGCACTGGCCTTCTTGCCAAAACCAGCATGCTCGGTTGCGTTATGAAGTTTCTAAACTGACACTTGGGGATATTTTTGTCAGCACCATGTAGCTGGTTTTATTTATAAAGGTGAGTATTATTCAGATTCAACTCAATCATCGGGAAAGTTATTGAAAAAGCGGATGTTTAACTTCGGAGATGACAGTATAAGAATTAGCTTAACGTTAATTATAAGTAACCTTTATAAGTGTTTACTGTATAAATAAAGTTACTCAAATTTTTTCTTAACAAATATACGTTCTTTTTCTTTGCTTTGCCTTGTGTTTTGAGCAGTTTGGGGGGAAATATTTTCAGTCAATGTCAGTTCTTGTAACGGTGTTGTTTCAAGTACAGACAATAATCACTTTCAAGTTCTGATTTTTTTTTTTCTGAGGTAGTGCTACTAAGTTTCCACAATGTGCCAGTCCAGTAGATTTATGCTTATGAACAATGATGCATTGTTTCTTGTTGTTTACTTTCTAAAGGATGTTTCGTACTGTAGTTACAAACGTTTTATTACAATAAAATTGATTTCTACTCGTTATCACTGCTGTAAATCTCCTGACTGCAGACAGAATGCTGTCTCCCTGCAAGAGTTCAAGTAATATGTTGGAGTTTTGATTTATGGGCACTTTTGGTCCTGTAGAAAATAAATATTAAAAGACCCTAAATAAAATTCCACCCTAATTATATTATATATTTTAATTAATACCAATTTCTATCAGTGCAGCACAGAACAACATGTTTTCTGACAGTCCTACAATAAACATTCCCAAAGTTATGGTTCAACTTACTCACAGTTCGGTTTGTATAACGGTTTTAGAGTCACAGTTTCGGTATGGTTCGGTATGTGCTATGTTTAGGCATAAACTCGTTTTTTTTTTTAGGTAGGTCTAACATTAGTTTTCAGGTACAGAAATTGAAAAAAGTAATGAAATGTAAAACATCATTGCATATTTGACTGTATAAATTAAAGATTAATCTTTATTAAAGTTGCAAAAGCTATTCAATCAAGAGGAGTGAGTGATTTCTTAGTTGTTGCTGTTTGATTAAAGAGCCAGTAAGATGAAAATTCTAAGCTTCCTATCACTGTTTATAAGTCCTGTACATTAGGTTTAAATCCATCCAAGGTTAAAAAACATTGTCATTTTGTCAAAATATCATTTTAAAATTACCTCAATTCTCAGAGATCCCCAAACGGTTCGCGCGAAGCTGTTCAAAAGATTCAGTTTCCTTAAACCCCACCTTTCGGTAGCATACTGTGTTCTGATTGGTCAACTAACATAGTCAGGTTTGATTGGTTGTTCCGCACACACCTCCACGGTAAACTATGCGTTAGCATCTGTTTGGGGTGAATTATGTCTTATTCCTCTCATCGCAAAGCAAACAGTAAAATAAAAAACTTGAACAGTCTCGCTGCTTTTTCTTCTGTGTGGGTGTATTCAAGCCGCGTGCTTCAGTTTGAATCTGAATAGCGCATTCAGCGCGGGGGTGTGGTCACATTAGATATAACGAAGGGAGACATGAAAAACAGACATCACGTTGTTTTTATATGGATTACTTTATCACAGAATATCTGTTTTCGGCAGCACTTGTTTAGTTTTAAAGTAGACATTCAAGCTTTCTATAGTTATCTCTCTCATGTCTCTTCGTTGAGTATTCACGGAGTTACACTTCATTTTAATGACGTGTTTGTTCATGAAGATCAGCGCAGAGAAAGGCTACAGACAGCACACATACTGATAAGACGCTCGGGAGAAAACAGACACATAACTTCATAATCATACTTTGCGTTGTGATTCGGAGATGCTCGTTGTTCTAAATAAAGTTGGTAATGAACCATCTTTTATGGCCAAACGCTTTGAAAATCCCGCCTTGTACTCACTGAGATTAGAAAAGCAGTCATCAGTGAAATGTTGTGAACACAACAAAAGGGATTTGTTGTACTGCTCTGGTATTGTGGTAAAAATGAATTTTAGCCATTGGTTCTTCTGATCTTCATTCTTTGGCAGTGAAAATAAAACAAACTTGCCTTTACAATTAAAAACACACGGTCTCCTCGACATGATGCTATCACACCAACCAGAGCGTCTGTGTGGGGGGGGGGGCAGGTCAGAGTTCCGTTTTTCCCAAGACGGTAGGCGGAGATTATTATGCAAAGTGTTCTAGTGACGTACATAGAGACGGGCAAAAGATTTGAAATCTATAACGACTCGTTTCAGCGATTCAGAGTCGACTCCTTACTTTAGAAGCCAATAACTTTATAAATCGTGTACTTTTTGGTTTAATTACTTTGCACATTGTTTACACTGATGGACAGCTACATCATACACTGTAATACAGGTATTTTTTGATTTCCCATCTGTGTGGCTCTTTAATATAAAGAAAGTGCTGTCACTTTAAAGCTGCAGTCCGTAACTTTTTTGTTCAAAATGTTAAAAAAAATTCTATAATAAGCGAGTACACCATGAATCAATTTTCCAAACAGTGTTTTTGGTTTGTCCTGAATCACTATGGTACACCTATAAGACGTGTTTATATTGGGATATTTTAGACTGGTTCGGGTAGGTACCGCTGTGGAGTAGCCCAGTCTCTGCGTGATTCGCCATAGACATAAACAGAAAGAAGTAGCTCCGGCTACAATGTTCTTCCGCAAGACGCACACAGTTATGTTTATTAACCTCTAGAGCGTCAAAAGTTACTGACTGCAGCTTTAAAAGAATATGCTGATCCAGTGCACTGATCCAGTACATTCAGCCTGCTATGTCTGCTATAGGATACTTACCAAGAGGTTTGGACATTTTTAAATAATTTTTGTGTGAATTTGTTGTCCATTTAAACACAATACTTCAGAGAAAGCTTAAAGGATTAGTTCACCCAAAAACTAACCTCTCCTGGACTGAAAACACTGCAGCACTGGCCAAGAAATCACAACAGCGTCTCTACTTCCTCCGCAAACTGAGGAGAGCCAGAGCCCCACCCCCCATCATGTACACCTTCTACAGAGGCACCATCGAGAGCATTCTGTCGAGCTGCATCACTGTGTGGTATGGCGCCTGCAACGCGTCCTGCCGAAAGACTCTGCAACGCATAGTGAGAGCAGCTGAGAAGATCATTGGTGTCTCTCTCCCCTCCCTCCAGGACATTTATGGAACACGTCTCACCCGCAAAGCCCTCTGCATTACAGGTGATCCCACTCACCCATCACACAGCTTTTTCAGCCTGCTACCATCAGGGAGGAGACTGCGGAGTCTCCAGGCCAGGACCAGCAGACTGAAGGACAGCTTCATCCACCAGGCTGTCAGGAAGCTGAACTCCCTCCCGAACCTGCCCCCCCTCCCCTCTTCTTCCCCAGGCACCATTGAACTATGAACCCCCCCTCCACACAGATTAATTATTATATGATGGCATGCACTAGTCACTTGTGCAAGCATTGTCCTGCTCACTACCTCATTCGGCATGGAACTGACGTCATTCCACTACCTCACCAGTCATTTAAATAAAATAACTGCTCTTGGTCACTTGTCACTTTAATCAGACTTAATAAGATATTTTTAATAAGTGATTTTTTTGCACTAAAAAATCTTTTAACTGCACTGTTGTTCACTTCATTGATTTGCACTATATCTGTCATTTGCCTTGCGCTGCTTTATTTAACTTTATTTTTAATTTTATTATATGTCTTTTTTTTATATCATTCCCTTATTGTATAGTTGTTTCTACATTTTTATATTTGATCTAGTTATTTTTTTAGGCTTTAATGTAAATGTTAACTGTATGCACCGGGGTCTGAGAGTAACGCAATTTCGATTCTCTGTATGTATGTACTGTACATGTGGAAATTGACAATAAAGCAGACTTGAACTTGAACTTGAAAAAATTAGGCTGTATTTTACTCACAGAGGCATCCTAGGTGTATATTATTTCATCTTTCAGATGAATCCAGTCTGCGTTATATTAAAGGGGTCATATGATGCAATAACATTTTTTCCTTTCTCTTTGGAGTGTTACAAGCTCTTGGTGCATAAAGAAGATCTGTAAAGTTGCAAAGACTAAAGTCTCAAATCCAAAGATATAATCTTTATCAAAGTTAAGACTCATCCACACCCTCGTAAACGGCTCGTTCAAACACGACAATTAGTCGACATTATCGACAAATATTTTAGTTGTTGAGTATTCGTTTGATTTAATTTGACCTATTTTAGAGCCTGCAATAATGTGGTTTGACCAGTGTGGCGCTGTAGCGCATTATCGTGATTCAGCCCTTCTGAATGATTGTGATAGAGAATAAGAAGCTGATGTCTGATTTCTTCAAGTGGTCACAGTTTACCATGTTTACTATGGTAACTTTCATACCTAGCGTGCATAGTCTTTTGCATTGCTTTTAAATATTTCAGCTTTTTATGGTGATTATAATCCACATCGGATCGGCTCAAATTATTTCAAACACTCACTGCTGACTGAAAGTGAGTTTTGAGCTCAACTTATTTTTTAAAGTTTTTATTGCTGGTGTTATAGCTTTTAGCTTTCTTAAATGATCCCCAGCTCTGACCCTCTCCAGACGTGGAGAAACTCCGCCTTCGTTCATAATCATTCCTCTAGCCCCAGCTGGTCTGCTTTGGCCTAAGGTTTTCGTCAGGCCAAAAAAAAACTGGCCGTTGGCCCAGAGGAAGCCCCTGAAGTGACAGTGGAAACGCGACTGGACCTGGCACGCACTAGCACGCCTGCTTTTAGCCCGACAGTAGAAACGCGGCTAATCACAGTGCACTGGGTCAGTTGGCCAATCAAAGCAGACTACGCTTGTCAGAAGGAGGAATTTAGTAAAAAATTATGCATTTGAGAGAAGCGGGGCATAGAGGACCTACAATAATTTACAGTATTTGAAAAATAATATGTTTTTTGAACATTAAAGCATGTAAACATATTCTTTTACACCAAATAGACAAAATAATGATAATTAAAAAAGCATCATATGACCCATTTAAAAATGGTCTTTGATCTTTCAAGCTCTATCATTGCAGTCAGCGGGTGTTGCATTGCTTAATTAATAGAAAGCTCAAAAGAATAACATTTAATTGAAATAAAAATGTTTTGTATTTTTAATTACTGTCACATTTTAATCTTTGCTTCATAAAAATTCTAATTCCTTAAAAAAATTGCTTACCCCAAACCTTTGAAACTGAATGCACTGTATATGCAAAATGAACTGGCCTTACTACTTCTTCTTCTACATATTGGTCTAGTTGCAGTGATGAGGCGAGGAGATCCTCTCCCTCGAGCCTTTCAGGCTCCAGTGGATGTACATGCCAGCCTGGATGGCCAAGTGTACATGTTCAGACACAGACAAGAAGAACCAGAACTGTCATCTGAGGATGAGGAACTCAATGTCATGGAGCTCCGGCCGAGAAGCAGAGACTCATCCTCACAGAAGAGAGAAAGAGTGGGAGAAATGCTCTTGTTGGAACGGGACATCTCACATGAAGACAATCTCAACAAACTGGCCCTTCAATATGGATGCAAGGTATCACGTTTGATAGCATAGATCATTCTCATTTAGGCCCTCAAAGTAATAGATCACCCAAAAATGAAAATTCGATGCAAATTTATTCACCCTCAGGCCATCCAAGATGTAGATGAGTTTGTTAAATGCAAATTTTTTCCAAATCTGTTCTGCTGAAGAAACAATCTCATCTACATCTTGGATGGCCTAAGGATGAGTACATTTTAAGGATGAGTAAATTTTTTTTCCTTTAAAAAGAATCCTTTTATATGGCTTCCAGGTGGCTGACATAAAAAGGGTGAACAACCTTTTTCAAGAGCAGGACATATATGCACTGAAGTCCATCAAAATCCCTGTAAAGAAGCATTGCTTGCTAACCGAGGCCAACTCTGAGCTCAGGGACCCCCAGCAAAGACCATCCAATGATGTACCACCATCAGTCAGCGCTGAAGCAAACGTCTCAGGAAGACCTCAGGTGCAGGAGTACAGCAATTACCTAAAAGAGGTGGACAGTGACATTGAGCGTCTGATCCAAAGCACAGACCCCTCAGAAGAGGTCTTTTCCAGCGGTTCCAGGATGTCCAAACGGTGGGGGTGGAGAAGCCAGCGTTTGCGCAGCTACGGTGCAGACTGGGGGATCCAGTGGTGGAACGCTGTAATTGCCATGTTGCTTATTGGCATCGTCCTGCCAATATTCTATGTAGTATATTTTAAAACTCAAGATAATGGTAAACCAGTAGTGGACAATAGAGTGAACAACATAACTGTGCCTACCTCAAACAGTACGGGGTGAGCGTCAGCTCATTGGACCTCGGGAATATAATAAAAAATCACCTTAAAGAAAGTAAGTATAGCTTGAAAGTTTGAAATTTGGTATGATATTTTAATAAACTTAGTATTACAAGTTCACATTATTATGGTACATTAATTTAAGTGGATAGATCATCCAAGATAAAAAAGGGTAACATTTGGGTTCAAAAAACTTGACACACCCAAATGTCACACCTAACCCCAATTTGTTTTGCATGAAAAGGATCACATTTTTCAAAATTGTGAAAAAGAAAAGTAACATGAATATGGAGAGACGTGCGGGTGGGTAGATGATAACACAAGTTTTTCTATGTGGAGGAAAAAAAATAAAAATAAACAATAGAAAAAAATTGTTTCGATGTGGAAAGGCACTACAGTTCTAGCAGTACCAAATAATTGACTTGTATTAAATAACTGTATGTTCAGTCATTAAAAGTGCAATAAAGACATTTCACAGGAAGGGCTAAACTCGTGCAGATGGTCATATTTTGACCTTTGGATTGTGATTTTAAAACATATCTTTTGAGTCGTAGTACAGTTTTTTTCTTACATGTGTGTATTGCACTGGGATGGCCAATGGATAATACATTAAAACTAATTTTCAAATAAAAAAAAAAACATTTTATTTTTTGCTATTGGTTCTAATGGTATGAGAGATGAAGTATATAATTGGATTGAACAGGGTAAAACGTTTTCAAATGGCATCATCTTGTAATTTAACCGTGCAGCTGTTCAGTCATTGACCAATAAGAAAACCATTTAAAAGGTTCTTCATGGCCTTCTGAGTAATGTCTTTTATAGTGCTTATATGGTTGTAAACAGAAGAAAACCTGGACCCAAGCTGATTTTCAGAGCCACATATTTGGGAACTATGTAATAAAGCAGCAATACTTTTCCTAAATTCACTACCATTAGTATGCTATTATATATATCTGCAGAGTTATATTTTTGACCTGTAGAGGTATATTTTTATATGATATTCACAGGATGATAATAATGATGTAGTGATACAAGAAGTTTTATGAGAGGAGACACAGACAGTTCTTGCAACAGGAAGGAGCATTACACATTCATTTATAGCATTATGCATTCATTTCTATGGTATTGGTAAATACTGACGGATTGTTGTAAATCTCTGAACTTGATTTGTCTCTTAAATACATTAAATATAAAAACGCACAATTTGAGTGCTAACAAGATTGAATAGTTCTTAGGAATTAAAAATTTGTGTGGCTTTTTAATATTATTATTATTATTTGTATTATTTACTTATTTATGTATGAATGTAATTGAGGTTTTACTTGCTTTAGAGGAATTAACTTCGTCATTTTTTGGAACTTATCTAAAAGGGAATAGGCCACCAACAAATTGTCTCTGCCCACAGACTTGCAGCTATTTTTCCGTCCTACACCATGTGTTTCCAATCTTTTTTGCAATCCAATTCCAAGTCTTCTTTGTCCTTTTTTTTTCTTTTTCCATCCACTTTAGTTTGCAGCAGTGTTATTTACTGTAGCCTCATTAATATACATTTAATCGATAATTTGAATTAGATTTTCAATGTTCACATTTTATGTTTCCATTTAAATTGTAGTTAAAGTTAGGAATTTTATGTGTCATTTATATTCTTTTTCAAATCTATGATGACAAAATTTTTGGGTGAACTATACCTTTAAGTTCTAGTTAATGTTTGTATTTTATTTTATTTAATTTTATTTTATTTTATTTATGGCTGTATTTAATTATAATAACCGTTTGTTTGTTCTCAGTCTAGATTAATTTATTGCTTAAAGTTGCCTAACTGTATGGCTGAGTAATAGGTAATGGTGGGATAAAACAATACTATTTGTATTCATATCAATAAAAGACTTCTGGCAGGTAATATCAAATACCAAATAAATACTACAAATATCCGATTTTATTTTATTGTTTAAATGTGAAATGCCCAATTTGAAACAGTCAACATGGGTTTGATTTTAGTTAAAAATCAAAAGAAATTTACAGAGAGACAAAAAAAATATGTAGGCTATTGTTAGCATTCGTTCAACATCTGCTTAGACTCAGTCCCATGTGATCTCACAACCTGAAAGCTTCATCTCACAGGCTCAGCTCACAGAAACAGGCGCTGCTGTGATCCTGCTCCAGGCCCCACAGATTTGGCCCCGTGCCTTCTCTCCGTCTGCCTCTCGGCTGCTCCAGCACAGACTGAGGGCGAGAGGACCACCCCTTTCTTTGTCTGCAAACCCAAACCGCAGTTATTACGCAAACCTTAACACTCCCAGAACAAGTTCCTGTTGTGATCTATGTGCTAATGCGTTTTGATTCCTGCATGATCCAAGATTTAGGAATATCTCAAATTTTGAATATTGGTAAGACAGTACACAGACAAACCTAGTACATACTGAAAAAGCTGAGCACCTCCCATAGTGTGTATTCTGAGGGATTTGCAGTCTGTAAATCTATTAAAAACATGAAGTCTTTTAAAAATAAAGGTTCCTTAATGGCATCAATGGTTCCATTAAGAACATTTAACATCCATAGAATCTTTTCACACTCTTAAAAACAAAGGTTCTTTATTGGCATTGATGGCTCCTTGAAGAACCTTTATTTCACTCTTAACCTTTGACTCTTGACTCTTCACTTACAGTATCATGCGTGGAACTTTCCATGGCACAAAAGGTTGTTATAGTGGAAAATGTTTCTTCAGATTATTGCTCAGAACTGTTTGCTGAATGGTTCTTCTCTGGCTTCGCTGTGAAAACAGCTTCTGAAACCATTTTTAAAAGTCTAGAATATTTGATTGCCTTTGATAAATACACATCAGTATGAGAGGAATCTTGTTTTGAAGGGACCAAATTTGGAGCTAGTCAGTGTTGCCAAGTCCATTGTTTTCCCACGGAATTGGGCCACTTGAACACTTTCGCCGATTGTTTTTCATGTATGCTGGTTAAAGGTACCCCAACAACAAGATATTTAGTCCCTGGAATGTGGACTGCAGCAGGTGAACCCGCCAAAAAAATATATATAAATAATAATAATACAAAAAAAAATACAAAATTATTTTACACCCCTGGACGCGATTTTTTACTGGGGACCCTTTTCGAAATATATTGTTTTGGGTTAGTTTTGAGTGAAAATTTGCGGATTTTGTTAAGAAAACCTGGCAACCCTGGAGCCATTTGTGTGTGTTGTGCGTTTGTAGAGAAGTGCTTTGTTTTCTTAGGTTCAGTGTTGTGTACTTGTGTGACAAATCAGTCAATCTGAAAGATTCTGGAGATTTGGGCGCTGTGGCTTTAAATACGTTCCTCACTTCTGCAGTTGACAAAATGCCATGAGGCCACAAAACAGCACTGATCCTTTTTCCAAGGAGCTTTCAACACTCATCTTCCTGTAAATTGTGCCTTGGTTTGATGGTTTTGTGAGCGAAATCCACCAGAGGGCAGTCTTATCCTAAAGTTGCAGGAAAAAAAAAAAAAAAAAAAAAGAAAGAAAGGAAAGAAAAAAGCATTCCATGTAGAAGATTGTTATTTACAGTACGCCTTAGGTATTGCTTTCATTTGTCCCTTGAAACTTTCTTGCACATAGCAATTTCAGGCTTGGTTTATGGGAATGTATACATATAAGTTATATAAACATACACACACACACACACACACATATGAATTATTTTAAGCTCCCAAAGCTCAAGGTGCATATATTGTAGCTTTAATCCAGGTGCTGATTTATTATAATTTACTACATGTGTGTGTTTGATAAGAACGGGTACTGTGGGCTCTGGAGAGAATAGGGTTTTTTTTCTTCTCCCAGGGGGATTGAGCAGACACAGGGTAATTTGTAGTGAAATTTCCAGCAGGGTTCGTTTTGCAGGTGGCTGAGTGCAGAGGGTGCGGTGAGGAATGAGAGAGGCAATTTGCTGGCTGAAGGCTGTGAATATAAGCATTGTTGTACAGCAGCAGGCGGGTCGTGAAGCGATGGGCTTCGAGATCAGGGGCGGTTTGATAGCAGAAATGTGGCAGGGAGGGTGATCCTTCTCCAAGATCTGCAAACAATAATAATATTAAATGATTAAATATTCTTCAAATGATATGTGACTGAACATAGATGATCATGATTTTTAATGTGATATTCTTTAGGGTGATTTGAGACTATTAAATATTGAAATAAGAAAAGTACAATAAATTCCTCTTGTAATAGCATATTTTAAAAATGCTTAAAGAATTCACCCTTTTTAACTGGAGTGCAGGATTTTGATTGTTTATTAACGTTTTTAATTCACTCTTATTACATTTATACTTAATTTAATTGCATACTCTAATGTAAAAAAAAAAAAAAAACACACACTTTTACTTCACACATCTTTTACTCACCCTCACATTGATTTGAACCTGTAGGAGGTTTTTCCATTGAAATACGGAGGGATATATTCATCAGAATGTCCAAGCTGCCATTTTTCACACAGTGAATGCGAATGGTGACCATAACTGTCAAGATTTTCATAGGACTTTAAAAACAATTAGTGCACAAGCCATATGGATTATTGTTATTATGCCCATTTATTTTATTTTATTTTACTTAAAAATATTAATTAATAAAAAATAAACTAGAAAGCTCCTGATTCCCATCTGCTTGCACTGGAACGTATGTAAATCCATAATCTTTTCTCTACTAGAGTTTAAATTCTTGTAGGAATATGTGCACACACACACACACACAATAAACCCTCAACACACAATTTGTTTTGCTGCTTTGTTTTACTAAATGAAATGCTTATGTAGACATGAGCATCAGCGAGAGGCAGTACGAAGGTCATACCATCAGACACACAAGCGTGCAGTTGGCAGTTTTATTCCAAGAGGAATTATGGTAATCTCTGAGGCTTTGGTGCTGATTCAAATAGCAGTTCAATTCTTTAAATCCCCTGCCAAAAGTCTCCTACATGGCTTAGGTCATACCAGAGGAAAGAGAACTGTGAGGAAACACACATGGATCAAGGGGAGGAATAAGGTAGTTTGATTTCTTTAGCGAATATGCGTTCTTGGCAACGTTTTCCATCTTTTTTCTCTTCTAACTGCCAGTAATAGAATGGCGCATCGCAATATGTCTGAAGAAAAGACCTGAATAAGCTTTAAAATGCAATAAGTAAGGTGTGAAGAGAAGAAAACCACAGCAAAGATTACAGTCGTGTGTGTGTGGTCAGACATGTGTTATTCTTCTGGATGATTTTTGCTGTGATGGTGAGCATCTTCTTCTCGGTGTCTCCCGGGAATTGTTTTATGGAAAATCAGCAGAAGACACAGCTGGCCGAAGAGTGTGATGTGCTGTCAGTCATGTCCTGGCTCCTGTGTGGGCGGGAGTTTTTTCTTACTCCCCCACTGTGGGGGGAACCAATGGCATGGCACCTGTTTTACATTCCACCAAGAGGCCTTGGGTTCTGGAAAGCTGGGGCTGATTCCAGAAAAAGCTGCTCAGGCATGGCATATGGAAAAAAAGCAGTCGATCTGCGTAGCAAATTTCTGTGCAGTTATGTTTCATGTGTGTTATTTGTGACAAATGCAGACAATGCTCTGGTTTTTACTTTCGTTTAATTTATTTTATTTTATTTTCCTCAAATTGAATTGCCTGAGCAGCATTCTGATCTTTTGTACAAAGTATTAAATACATTTCATTAAGCAAGTTCAATACTTTTTCCTTGGGTCATTCCATTTTATGACACAGAACTTAATTTCTGAATTTATTTGTTTCGTTTTCTTTGTATGTATGGATTAGCTGCGTTGTGTTGACAGCTTTAAGACGCATCCTGTATGGAGAATAGTCTCATGCATTGCACTTATTTTCTATTAGAATCAAGTCAGGTTGTTGGGCTGTTCTAACAGCTTTATTTTCTTTCTCTGAAACCAAGGGAATGAAAATAAATAAGGGAAGTCATGGCCTAATGGTTAGAGAGTCGGACTCCTAATCGAAAGGTTGTGAGTTCGAGTCCCAGGCCGGCAGGAATTGTGGGTGGGCAAGGCATCGAACCCCCAACTGCTCCCCGGGCGCCGCAGCATAAATGGCTGCCCACTGCTCCGGGTGTGTGTTCACTGCTCTGTGTGTGTGCACTTCGGATGGGTTAAATGCAGAGCACAAATTCTGAGTATGGGTCACCATACTTGGCTGAATGTCAAGTCACTTTCAAATGAGAGTTTCCTTTGGCTGTTTGGGATCATTGTCTTGCACCCTCATTTCATCTTCATCATCCTGGTAGACGGCAGCAGATTTTTCCATTCATCCTTGCTTCAGTAATACAGTATATGAGTACAGTATTTTGCCAGTGCCACACCATGATATTTTGGGGTGATGTGCAGTGAATGCCATTTGACCTCCAAACATGGTGTGTATTATAGCATCCAAAGAGTCATCTGTTCAAACTATAATCTCCCAGTATTTCACAGGCTTGTCTAAATGCTGTGTAGCAATCTTTAAACGAGCTTCAACATGCTTTTTCTTCAGCAATGGAGTCTTGCATGGTGAACGTGTATACAGGCCACAGCAGTTGAGTGCATTACTTATTGTTTTCTTTGAAACAATTGTACCTGCTAATTCCAGATCTTTCTGAAGCTCTCCACAAGTGATCCTTGGCTCTTGGACAACTCATCTGATAATTAGTTTCACTTCTCTGTCAGAAATCTTGTGAGGAGCACCTGGTCGTGGTGGTTTATGGTGAAAAGATGTTCTTTCCACTTCCAGATTATGGCCCCAACAGTGCTCAGTGGAACATTCAGAAATATAGAAATCCTTCTGTAACAGATGCCATCAGTATGTTTTGCAACAATAAGGTTATGAAGGTCTTGTGAGAGCTCTTTTGCTTTTACCTATCATTAAATGTTTCATATGTGACACGTTGATAATGAGACACCTTTTTATAGGTCATCAGTTGGGACAATAGTTGGGAAATATTAATTTCCTCTGACAAGGGGCAGTATTGCTTTCTAATTACTGATAGATTTCAGCTGGTGTCTTGGCTTTCCATGCCTTTTTTGCACCTCCATTTCTTCATGTGTTCAATACTTTTCCCCAGTGTCATTCCATATTATTACACAGAACTTAATTTCTGAACTTATTTGTTTTGGTTTCTTTGTATGTATGGATTACTTGGATTGTTAACGACATCTGGTGAAAACCTCATATCAACAGCACCTTTAGAAATACATTTACTGTGAAAAATGGTGATGTGCTCAATACTTATTTAACCTGCTCTCTCTTTCTCTCTCTCTCTCTCTCTCTCTCTCGCTCTCTCTCCCTTTATATATATATGTATATATATATATATATATATATATATATATATATATATATATATATATAAAGGATATATAAAGAATTTTTAAGAATGTATCAACATTTCAAGTTGATATTATCAAAAAAAAAAAAAAAAAAAAAAAAAAATCCTGTGAACCCGATCTTCTGAAATAATATAAACAGTTTTTTCAACCCACAAAATCTTTACTTCACACAATTTCTGAAACACCAAAACCACACACCAGATCTGCAAAACCATACACTAATTCTCGGACTTTGACTAGGTTTTCAATTTCATAAAACACTTTTTGTTAAACACAACATAAAATGTGTTATATATGTAGCACATACACACACACACACACACACACACACACACACAAATAAATAATTAAATAAAAAAAACACCTAATAGGAATTAATATTATGGCAAAAGTGTTTTCTAATGTTTGCTTTTGAGATGTGATATTTTAATGCAGGGCTTCATTTTGCAAGAGATGTGAGGCATTTTGCATTTTGTGTTTGCATTTCTTCTTCAGTTTTGAAAGAAAAGATGCAAAGTTTTGAAAATGTGTGTAAGCAGTTGAAAAAAGTAAGACAATAAATTTAATAATTTTGTAAATATTCTATAGTTATTCATTGATTATTTGAAAAAATTAGAAATTAAAAAATATATATATATTCTAGAAAAAAATTTTTGTTCACATTTTGTGATCATTTTACTCATCATATTTCTGTGTTAATTAAAGTTGTTTATAGTAATGATGGGAAATTTTCATCCCATCTTTATTATTGTTATTGAAATAATAAGTATGTTGCTAACAGTCATTTTAATCAGTAATTTCATTGTTGGGTTTAAAATGAATAAGAGTGAATTTGTCTGAATTTTTCTCACTCAAACATTTATGTGTTATGTGAACAGGAAATGGAAAACTCTGAGTGGAGTTGTAGTGAAGCAGTATAACATACGTATAGTCAGAACACAAATGCATTTCCTTGTTTTTTTTTTAAAAAAGTCGACAAGAAATGGATATTGTGATTGTCTTCCTTCTCTATTGTGACATGAAATTACTTCTTGCAAAAATGTAAGGTGGGCCTTGATTTTGTCCGTCGGGAATTGATTGGATGGTTGAACTGGATGCTAATTGCTGTGATTTCATGTGATTGACAGGTTGCTGGAGGGGGGAGAATTTTTCCCATCCTCACGACGGTTCATACATCGTCAGACAGCAGATGTCCTTGTTTTGGGAGGGAAAGTTCATGTTTTCGATTAAAGATTACTAGGGCACATGAATTATAAACACATAATGATGTGCACATTTCAAATAAACACTGCAATACTTCATTTAAGAAAAGAAGGTCCAGTTTTATGCTGATGTAAGACATGTTTACTTCATTAGGTGCCCTTAAAGCCATTTTAGCAGAGGTGACATGCTCAGAGCGTCAATCCACAGGTGTAGAGAAGAACATCAAACAGTCCCGCTGTAAGAAGTGGATCTAAACCGCTAGAATCTTTATCTCCAACAGACCCCTTTTTTGTCTGCAGGTTTAGATTTAAATGGACTCAGCTTACTTGCAAATCCTTGCCAAGGGCTGTGCGTAACTTTGCATTGTTGTAGGTGTTTGATAATTGCTAAAAAGATGACCGTAACTTGTGTGTGGTAGTCTCATCCAAACAAATTGTGGTGAGCCTGAAGCCTTGCTTATGTGTTGTGTACAAAGGCCCATTCAAGGAAAAAAAAATCCCTAGTGGCTTTTACATACTGTCATATCAAATAGTATATACTGTACTGTTATTACAGCACAATCCCTTGATAACATCAACAAATGAAAACATAGTACAACCATGGCCAGTGAATTATTTAAATCTGAATGAGTTGTTTTCTCTGTATAAAACCACACACATGACGAATTGCATTAGCAGAGTTCAGTATTTTTGCAGATTTCAGCTGTTTTGCTCATGCTGTCTTGGGTTTAGTGCTGAAACTTTACATTTTTTAATTTATTCAGTTTTGATTGCTATATTTTCTCTCACCATAAAGGGCCCCATTTTGTAATGTGCTCACATCCTTACGGCGGTATTACTGTATTGCTCTGCAGCTGTGTGCAGAACCGTCAGGATATGACTGAGCCAGGCTTGGAAATATTACAAGTCGCTCATGGAATGTCTGACACTGGAAGAGCTCCATCTGCATGTGGGGCAGCAGCCGTCCTTCTGCTCTGCAGGGGAAAAAAATCCTGTCATATGAAATAATAATAATATAAAAAAATCTATTTTTAAAGGAAAATAAAGGAGACCTATTATGGCCATTTTTACAATATGAAGTATAAGTCTCAGGTGTCCCCAAAATGCGTCTGTGAAGTTCCAGCTCAAAATACCCCACAGATAATTTATTATCTAATTTTAAAAATGCCTTTTTTTTAAATTGGACGCAGAAATACGCTGTTTTTGTGCATGTATCTTTAAATGGAAATAAGCTGCTACCAACTAAACTTGTGAGAACTAAACTACGTTCTCTTTCACATCTTATTGCGCTTAAACTGTTAACTGTCATTACACACAAGTTTATGTTAAAAACAGACATGAGTTGGTCATTTCTGTGAAGGCAAACAGCTGGGAAAGAAACTGCATGTTTATATTAGATCTTTGTTGCAGTATTGTTATGTACAGTAAATAAATCAATAAATCCACTGTTCTGGTCTCCTCAGAGGCTGGGACTCTAAATAGTGTTCTCTGCTCATCAGTGCAGCCAGATGTAAGAACAGTTAGCATGATTTGCTTGAACTTTGACCATGGCGTTAGAACTGGAACACCGCTGTCACTTGCAAAAACAAAATGATGGTGCCATGGGTGGAAAGGTGCATATTAAGGGGTGCTAATATTATAATAAGATCCTCTTCCTACGTCACGGGTGAGCGAAATCTGAGTAGCTTTTTTTTTCACAAGCTTGTCTTTTTTACATTTTCTCGGTTGGTAGATCCCATTACATTCATTTCCAAACTTCATGCAGATATATCGGGCAGGTGTAAATACAGAAATCTCTGTATTTTGGATCATGCTTATGATTTAGAAACCTGAGAATCCAATGATTTGTGTTTTTTTTTTTTTTTGGTCAAAATATTTTGCACTTAATAATAAAGGCTCTTTGCTGAAAACAGATGAATTGGACTTCATGGAGATTAGAACAGATTCTTTAAAGTTATTTTTATAGAGATACAGTATAAGAAATTCAATAAAGACAAGTTGTAGATCTTATTCTTTCTCACCATGAAGTCTCTTTTGAGTCCTATTGAGATCTATATTTTAAGCTGTCACATTGTTAACAGGCCTTTCCAATTATCTGTTATCTTGGCTAATATTTAGTATAGGACATCTACAAATGTTTACCTGATCTTGATGTGATGTTCCTGAAAATATTTGGTGCAATAATGCTATTTGTCTATAGTCAGCTATAAACTGTGTAGCCATGTATTTAATGGTCATTTTGTTGCACCTGCATGCAAAGACCGTGTTGAGTTGCACACATGTTTATTGCTGACATGGTCATTCCTTGATTCTAACAGACTCACATGTATTTCAGTTTTTTTCTTTCAGGGTGATGAACAATTGGCGTTCTATTGATCCCTCTGCTATGTGCAAAACAGCTGTGTCAGGCCAGGTGCAGTCAGTTCATTTCTTCTGTCTGAGGAACAATTTATACCATAATTCCTGCTGGATAAATCTTAGTTCTCAGCTGCCAATGAAAACCAGATGAAAGCTGTTAATGCAGGGTGGCTTTGGAAACAAAAAATGCTTCTCCATAAAGGTGTGGATTTCTTTCTCTGGATTTTTTCCCCTGAGTTTCAGCTCTCTTTCATGCTTATTTTCCTTGTCAGGCTCACGGCTGGACAGATGCTTCAAGTCACACCTCACCCTTCAGTCACAGAAAATACATATTCTCTTTGTGATATTTTCCAGATTTCACTTTTGAAGAATGCTAAATTATGACAGACTCATAATTACACTGAAAAGTAAGCAGAGAGAATAATATTACATTTTAAAGACCGACAGAACGAGATGGAATTAAATATTTGCTCAATGTGCTATAAAACAGCTCAGCTTTAATTTACAAGTTCATGAATTCAAAAGAATATATATATATATATATATATATATATATATATATATATATATATATATATAGGCAAAATGTTGTATTTTCATTTAGCTCTTGATCTACTCGAATAATCAAAAACAACTGCAATAAAAATGAATGAAAGCTATACATACATATTTAATAATAATAATACTAATAATAAAAGTAAAAAAAAATCACTAACATTTTAACTATAAATAAAATTAAAAGAGAATATATAATTTAAAATACTAATTCATTTCATATAAATTATTAAACAATTAATAAAATTATAATGAGTTGCCTTGATCTTATTTTTACTTAAGTGTGGTAAGTTACTCTTCAGTTTATGCATTAGGTAATTAGGTATTGTGTACTGACATTGTAATACTATTTTATTAATAAAAAACAAATCTATTAATAGCAATTATTAATATAAGAAATATATCCCTTTATAAAATACTTAGGGTTAATTCATGCAACTCGAAATGTAAAAAATGCAGAAATAAAGATAAATTGTATTATTAATTAAGGGTTTTCAAATGCATTGTTAGTTCATGATACACAATGCATATAATATATATATAAATGACCAAAAAAACTCATAGTACACAAGTGTAAACTTCCCAAGGACATTTCTTCAGCAGTTTGGGTCAGCATTTATTACATTAAAATATTTTGCTGTACAGAGCAGTAACCAAACAATAATGTATAAGATGGAAACATTTTCAGAAACAGTTCAGCCTATTCTAATTCAGCCAAAACTGAGCACAATATGGGGTAAATAACATAATAAGTCCCCATAAGCACAGCCCCAGCTGTGAGAGCAACGCAGCAATTTGTTAAGAAGATGACATGCTTAATGAGAACCACTTGCTGCTGGACTCCATAAATTCTAGAGGGGTGGGAGATGGTGGAGGGGGAGGGGGTTTGTAGTTTAGCTCATCCTCTGAAGTGCTTGGAAAACATTCGTTGCACGTCACGCTGACAGCCGCTGAATTTCCTGCCATGCCAGATGTGCCCACACAGCTGTGAAGCAAATGTTCCCCGGAACCTGTTGTCTTAGGGCAGTTTTAAAAAATATATTTTGTGTGTAAGTGTGTGAAAGAAATGTGTGTATTGTTTATCAATTGTTTGTGGAAATAGTGTATATTTTTCTATCAAGTTGCATAGATACTTGTGTTTGTGAAGCAGCATGACTTTGACTCAGTGGCAATGATGGAAAAGGCACAAAAGGCACCTGTCCAGAAGTTTGAGCGGTCCTAATCACAGTGAACTCAATATTAAACACTGCAATTTCTCTTTCTCGCTCACTTTTCTTTGTTGCATTGTGTCTTTTCTGTTTACGTGTAAGACGGCCACATAATGAATACACAGACATGGACCTCTGCATCACATTCACAGGTTTTCCCACTCAGCACTTCACTTTTCCCACGGTGGACATCAGGGCAGTTGCACAAATGAGTCAGTTCGTCTATGACAAGAAAATTACAGATCTTTTAAAACTCTAGTTTAACACGTGTCAAGTTAGAAATGTAGTCCTTGTATTCATTCTGCAATGAAAAAATATATAATAATAATACTAATAATAATAATAAAAAAAGCTGCCAGGGCAGTATCCATTAATTTTACTGACATTTCTGTTAACCCTATAACACAACCCAATGCAGTGGAGAATTCTAAATATGGTAAAACATCTGTAAAAATACTATATGGATAATTCATTCATGTTAATACAGTACATTGGGCTCTACTTGTTATTATTTTTTATTATTATTTTGGTGGTGTATGAATGCATTTTTCAAAAAGGGCTTTAAATATATTTCCAATGTTATTAATTAATATCATTACATATTTACATTTGTATTATTATCTGATATTTTAAGATATTGATCTTAACATATGCAGTTATTTTATGTCAATTTACATTTAGTATTTTAAAGTTACACTTATTATATTTGACCACTTGGCTTTTGTTTATTTGTTTGTTTGAAAAACTCTGCCAAACTTCTTAAGGATCTTTTCTTTCTTTCTTTCTTTCTTTCTTTCTTTCAAGAATATCATTATTTCAGTTTAGGACATTTCAGTTTTTCTTCATTGTGATATCAGCAAATGTATTTCATTATTTATGCACTATTATATTATGTTTTATTCATCTTAATTAACTTAATTTTTTACATTTTTAAATGTTTATTTTTACTTTTGTCATTATTATTATTTATAATAAATACATAAACTTAAAACTGTAAAATAAAAATGTATTTATTACTTTTTTTCTGATTATTTTATTTTATTGTATTTTTATTTCAGCTTAATTTTAATAAAAACACTTTCTTTCTTTCTTTCTTGTTAATTGTTTTAAGTTTAGCTAGTGAAAACAACATCAGATAACAGAATAACTGACACTATGACTTTATGCCCCCCTCAAAAAAAAAAAAAAAAAAAAAATCAATCAATCAATCAATAATAATAATAATAATAATAATAATATATATATATATATATATATATATATATATATATATATATATATATATATATATATATATATATATATACAAGTATAAGAAGACCTTTATCCCAACTGCGACTGGTATTTTAAATAGGATCCTAAAATGATTTTTGTAATGTATTTATATAGTCATGTATTTTTTTTTTTTTAAGGGGATGTATGTAATATGTTGCTTTGATTATTATTTGTATTGTTTGTGTGTTTGTGTCTTTTGTCTAAAGACAATTTTCTTCCCCATTTGGCATAGACAATAAAGCATTTTTATTTTTGTACAGTAAATACTTCCAAGCCATCGATCAACTAGTGGAGTGCAAAAGATTGCACTCATGGCCACTGCACATATCCTTCGTAAGGTGCTTGGGTGAATCGCTGTGATCTCTTGCTGAGATCTGGATTCACCGGTACAACCGCAAATAAATGTGAGAAGAAGAGAATGTAATGCTGTTTAATAATAATAATAATAATATATTTTTCTATTATCATACAGAAATTAAAAGCATGCTCATCCAATCTGAGGTGTATTCAAGTCATTTTATGTGTGCTTTTTTACTGTGTTTTTGAATGGATAAATAGTGGAGAAAGTGACCATCATGTCATTGACCCATTCTAGGACAACCACCGAGCATACAAGACAATTCTGCCCCGATGCTGGCTATACTTAACACTCTCTGATCCCGCACAACCCAATGTTATGGTGCAGATAAGTGTACAAAGCAGCGGTGACATGAGAGGCCAAACATGGAGGAGGTTATCAGCACTGGGCATGATAGATGGATTAGCCACTCTGAGGATGGACACAGTCTCTCATCATCGCTGCGGAGACGCTCCACAGTCAGGCCTGTTTGGGGCCTCTGAACTCAGATCAGATAAACACTCTGCTGATGGGGACTTTACTGGCTTTGCTGAAAACCAACTGGAGGTGTTCTTGTGCGAGTGTGTGTTTGCACAGCCATGTTCAGCAGACATAGCCTGTCATGTCGTGCTAAGCGGTGAATGGGGGCTCTGTTTCATGCAGTTTGTACATTCACTCAGTCTTTGCTGGCCCTCTGGCATTAGTGGAACTGGCTTGAGCCCTCAGACTACCATTCACAGTTATTTGTCTTAAACATTCCTCTTAAAACATTGGCACACACTAAAGCTCTGTTCCAAAACCCAGTATGGTGCCTCCAGCCTTCATAGACAGCTCACTAAGTGTCAAGAAACCTCATAAGTGACTGATATGGAACGCTCTACAAAGGCAGAAACTCAATGTGAGAGGAACAATGCGATACTTTAATACAGGGGTCTTCTGTGGTGAATGGCGATACGGCAGGTTCTTGCCACACGTTACAGTTCACATCAAAAAAAGCTACATTTTACATTAACATCAACCAAAGCTTAAGTTAAAAGGCAAAAGTTCTGTTAAACGCTAAATAGAAAATACAATGTTCACCACTATTAAAAAGATTGGAGTGAGAGAGTGAATAGTTTCATTCAGCAAGGATACATTAAATAGATCAAGAATGAAATTAAAGACATTCATAATGTTACAAGAGTTATATTTCAAATGAATGCTGTTCTTTTGAACTTTCTATTCAACAAAGAACCCTAAAAAAATTATTAAGCAGTTTTCAACACTGAAAATAATAAAAAGAAAGGTGTCTTTATGAGCAAATCATCATACTACGATGATTTCTTAAGAATTGTGAACCATGTGGTACCAAAGTCTGAAATTCAGCTTGTGCCATCACAGGAATAAATTACATTGTAAAAAATATTGAAATAAAAATCAGTGAATTAAAACAATCATTCACAATTTTACTGTTTTTACTGTGTTTTGTTAAAATAAATGCAGTGGTGAGCATAAGAGAAAAAAAGAAAAGCAAAATAAAATATTTTTTTTGAAAGGTAGTGTAAATCACTGCATATTACTCAATAAACAATGATTATTTTAATTTTAATTGAATTTACAGATTTATTATTTTTTTAAAGAGCCAGTAAGATGAAAATTCTAAGCTTCCTATCACAATAGGTTTGAATCCATCCAAGGTTAAAAAACATTGTCATTTTGTCAAAATATCATTTTAAAATTACCTCAATTCTCAGAGATCCCCAAACGGTTCGCGCGAAGCTGTTCAAAAGATTAAGTTTCCTTAAACCCCACCTTTCGGTAGCATACTGTGTTCTGATTGGTCAACTAACATAGTCAGGTTTGATTGGTTGTTCCGCACACAACTTCATGGTAAACAATGCGTTAGCATCTTTTTGGGGTGAATTATGTCTTATTCCTCTCATCGCGAAGCAAACAGTAAAATAAAAAACTTGAACAGTCTCGCTGCTTTTTCTTCTGTGTGGGTGTATTCAAGCCGCGCGCTTCAGTTTGAATCTGAATAGCGCGTCCAGCGCGGGGGTGTGGTCACATTAGATATAATGAAGGGAGACATGAAAAACAGACATCGCGTTGTTTTCATATGGATTACTTTATCACAGAATATCTGTTAGCGGACTTATTTAGTTTTAAAGAAGACATGTCAAGCTTTCTATAGATATCTCTCTCATGTCTCTTCGTTGAGTATTCACGGAGTTACACTTCATTTTAATGACGTGTTTGTAAATGAAGATCAGCGCAGAGAAAGGCTGCAGACAGCACACATACTGATAAGACGCTCGGGGATGCTCGTTGGTCTAAATAAAGTTGGTAATGAACCATCTTTTATGGCCAAATGCTTTGAAAATCCCGCTGTACTCACCGAGATTAGAAAAGCAGTCATCAGTGAAATGTTGTGAACACAACAAGGATTTGTTGTACTGCTCTGGTATTGTGGTAAAAATGAATTTTAGCCATTGGTTCTTCTGATCTTCATTGGCAGTGAAAATAAAACAAACTTGCCTTTACAATTAAAAACACACTGTCTCCTCGACATGATGCTATCACACCAACCAGAGCGTCTGTGTGTGGGGGTGGGGCAGGTCAGAGTTCCGTTTCTCCTAAGACGGTAGGTGGAGATTATTATGCAAAGTGCTCCTAGTGACGTACATAGAGATGGGCAAAAGATTTGAAATCTATAACGACTCGTTTCAGCGATTCAGAGTCGACTCCTTACTTTAGAAGCCAATAACTTTATAAATCGTGTACTTTTTGGTTTAATTACTTTGCACATTGTTTACACTGATGGACAGCTACATCATACACTGTAATACAGCTAATTTTTGATTTCCCATCTGTGTGCCTCTTTAATGTAGTCATCTTAACAGAATATGCATATATATTCATTTGATATTATACACGTTATTATTGGCCATACACATATGTAAATTTAAATACATGATACACGAACAAGCTTTTCTTTTTCTTTTTTGGCTCACCTCAGTGCATTCTGGGATTGTCTTCTCCGTGTAGGATGCATGCAATGCAACTTAAGAAAAATAATCAAAAACAATTCAGTTCTATGATGCTTTAAGACAATCCCTCTGTAGTAAGCTCAGTATTGGAACACTAATTATGTTATTGAATTTGACTAAAGTAAGGGTTAGTTCACCGAAAAATGAAAATTATGTCATTAATGAGTCACTCGTTCAAAACCTGTAAGACCTCCCTTCATCTTCGGAACACTGTTTAAGATATTTTAGATTTAGTCCGAGAGCTCTCAGTCCCTCCATTAAACTGTGTGCACGGTATACACATTAACTTTTTTAATGTGGCTGACACTCCCTCTGAGTTAAAACAAACCAATATCCCGGAGTAATTCATGTACTCAAACAGGACACTGACTGAACTGCTGTGAAGAGAGAACTGAAGATGAACACTGAGCCAGATAACGAATGAAAGATTGACTCTTTCACGAGTCAAGAACCGTTCTGTCGGACGCGTCTGATTCGAGAACCGAAGAGCTGATGATACTGCATGTGTTGTGTTATTCAGCATGAAGCAGACCGACACACAGAGCGTCTGAACCGAACTGATTCTTTTGGTGATTGATTCTGAACTGATTCTGTGCTAATGTTATGGGTAACCGAAGGCTTGAATCAAGGGCAATGATCGCCAATGACGCCATTACGTCGAGCGCAAAAGAACCGGTGAACCATTTTCTTCAACCGGTTTATTGAATCGAACTGTCCGGAAGAACCGGTTTGCGGAAAAGAACCGAACTTCCCATCACTACTGGTGATCCGAAAACCGATGCAACCGGTTCTTGACTCGAGATGAGTCAATCTTTCGTTCGTTATCTGGCTCGGCTCGGTGTTCATCTTCAGTTCTCTCTTCACAGCAGTTCAGTCAGTACTGTTTGAGTAAATGAATTACTCCGGGATATTGGTTTGTTTGAACTCAGAGGAAGTGTCAGCCACATAAAAAAAAGTTAACAGCTTAAGTCATTTGTGGATTAATGCGTATTGGAGACGCGAACCGTTTTAAGCGAATTCAGATTTGGTGAGCTGGTTCAAGAAGATCTGGGCACATTGAGTGATTCGTCCGTGAACCGGATATCATTGAACTGTTGTGTTTTGAACTCGGTCACAACAGACACGGAAGAGAAGACAATGCCGAATAAAGTCGTGGTTTTTGCTATTTTTGGACCAAAATGTACATCTTAAACTGTGTTCTGAAGATGAACAGAGGTCTTACGGGTTTGGAACGACATGAGGGTGAGTTATTAATGACATCATTTTTCATTTTTGGGTGAACTATCCCCAGCGCCGCCGCTCCCACCACGCGCATCACGCACTGTGCGCAGGGCACCAAGTGCTGAGGGGGCACCAAAAATAGCCTAATGATTTTTTTTTTTTAATGCTGGTATTATTTCATTAGCCTATAGAAATATTAGCCACATTTTAGCCATGTATATGTAACAAAAAAGGGGGAACAAGAATGATATTTAATAATTGCTCTAGTCTAGTAAGTTACCCCCCCCCCCCCCCGGGGTGGGGGCATCATAAAGGAATTATGCTTAGGGCACCAAAATGGCTAGCAGCGGCACTGATTATCCCTTTAAAGGCACAATATGTAAGTTTTTCCCGCTAGAGGGCACGTGTTCAAAACTAACAAAGAAACAATGGCGTAGTTTGAGGACACTGGGACTGAGTGTGGAATCATGGGAGTTGTCGTCTTTATCCCCACAGCCGACACAATCCGACCGGACTCAGGCCAAAATCATGTTCATGAGCTAATGATTTATTAACGTAGCAGAATGAAGCAGGGTGAGGCTGAATGCCATCGAAGCGAAACAAGGCTGCTGAACGAGTGCCTTTGTGTCTTTGGTGTTTCAATGTTTTCTACCAAACAAAACCAGAATTCAAGGGTGTATGATGTCATTGGCAGGCGACACAATGAAACTATGGACACTATCCGTGTCACTAGTTAAAATAGCTTTTTTTCTCTGGATTAAAACTTTCTTCAAAAGATTTGGGATAATTTAAGAAAACAAGTCAGCTAAATATATAACACTGTTCTAGTGGTTTTTGGATATTTAAAATTAAAAAAAAGAATCTTACATATTGTGCCTTTAAATGAAATTTAAGCAGCACCTGGCCTGCCACACTGATTCAAATACTCTCACCAAGTGGCAAATAAATTTGAAGCCTAAATCTCGCCAAGGGGCTAGCTGTTTCAAGGTTCCATGATTAATTTTTCTCACGTCATGTCTCGGGTAATTTCTGGCTGATGAACGCCTGGAGTGCTCCGTTCACAGCTCTAGAGAGAAGAGATGATGGGAGAGGGGGGAGACGTCCAGATGCCCGCCCTTACACCCATGGCTTCTTCATTCCAGCCATCTGCCTGTCCTCCAGGGCCACTGCAGTGACTGAGACCTGACCTGTGTGTGGAAGGCCCTCTCAGCACTGCAATGAGTGAGTGAGAACAGGCTGCTAGAGATAAGGACACGAGTCGAGAGGAAGCAATGTGATAGCATGAATGTGTTTAACTCACACTCTCTCTCTGTTTTCACCTTGTTATCTTTGGCCTGCTTACTTTCTCTTTCATTTATTTTTTATGCATAGGTCTGTGTATGCCTTCGCCTATCTTTGTATATGTGTGTGTGCGCATATGTCTTTATGTGGAAGGTGATGAGTGAGAAGCAGGCCCACGGGAGATCACGTCACCTCAGAGATTGCCTATTGCCTAGCAACAAGCCCCTTAGGCCCTGAGATGGAACTGAGAAGAGAAAGTTGATCCGCTTTTTAAAATTCATAATAATGGATCTTTTCAAATAGGGAGACATTGGATTAACCCTCATAATGCTAAAACCCATGTTAGCTTGCTTTAATTAGCATGCATGAATGGTAACAAACTGAGTTTGGAGATTAGCCAAATGACGTTTTAAATACCCAAATCAAACAAATGCATGTGGGTCAGTGACATAACGCTCATTTCATTTTCCATAGATGTATTAATTTATTCATAAATGCCCTAAAAATGCCTTTCATACATATAAAGTCTTCAGTACACCTCCTTTATAATGAGCTTTATATCCTTTATATGAATAAACTTCTGTATATTTTCTTCTGTATTTGTGTAAATGTGTGTATGTTTTGAATAAATTGATCAACATTTTAACCTCTTTTATGATAGTGTATAAATAAAAAATATTTATAACAAATATATTACCACATAAATGTTTTATAATTTGCAGTTACTTTTGAAATATTACACATGATACAACATGATTATTTTTATTATTATTATTATTATTATTATTAATATTATTATATAAATTAAGTATATATATATATATATATATATATATATATATTTGTGTGTGTGTCTGTGTGTGTGTTTAGTAATTAATTAATAAAGATACAATTAAGTTAAATATGTTTGTACTATTAATATGTTGTTACTAGTCATTGAACTGAAATAAAAAAAACAAAAAACAAATAAAGACCTAAGACCTGTTTTAAAGTAGATTTTCTTTTATCTTTATAATGGAAAGTTTCTTTTGCTATTAACCTATATTCCAATCTTTGTGTGTACTTTATTTATTTGTGTTAAAAAAAAACATAACAATCTTTATATAACTTTTGTTGTTGGTATGTTAACTTTACTGTACGTTTTTCTGTTATGATAACCTCCTCTGTGTTTGGTACATGGCCACGCATGTGTCTCTTCCGTTCTAGTGGTCATCTCGTCAGCCATTATTCAAATCCTTTCTCAAATCTCACTTATCATTAACGGTCCATCAGCACTATTAAAATCTGCTCACACCCATGTAAGGAGCACAGAAAGCCTGCTCTAAGCTAATATGTGACCACAAAACCAGTCTTAAGTGTCAGTTAAGATTCATGCATCATGTGAAAGCTGAATAAATAATCTTTCCATTGATATATGGATTATTAGGATCGGACAATATTGGCCGAAATAAAACTTTTTGAAAATCTGGAATCTGAGGGTGCTAAAAAATCTAAATACTGAGAAAATCGCCTTTAAAGTTGTCCAGATAAATTCCTAGAAATGCATACGTGACCCTGGGCAGAGTGTACATTTTTCAAAATTGAGATTTATATACAATTTGAAAGGTGACTAAATAAGCTTTCCAGTGATGCATGGTTTATTAGGATCGGACAATATTTGGCAGAGAAACAACTATTTTAAAATCTGGAATCTGAGGGTGTAAATAAAATCATAATAAAAATACTTTATTCAATATTCTAAAGATTTTTGGCATTAAAGAAAAACCAATCATTTGACCCATTAAATTTTTTTTGGGCTATTGCTTAAAATATACCCCAGTGACTTAAGACATACATATTATATATATATATATATATATATATATTCCTTTTTTCCTATTTGCTAGTGTTTCTAGTATGTCTAAACTACTACACTATTTGTCTATGTGCTGTACCAAATGCAATGTTTTTGAAGCATTTGAACGGCATATAATAGTTCAATTATGGTGTGCACTGTTTTCATGCACTTTTTCACCATCTGCACAACATATTTTCTTTACACCAATTTCTTTCCAAGCAGACACACATTTCAAGCAAGCGAGAGAGATCCTGAGCTCATTTCAGCCGTGTAACGAGACAAATGATTGTCTTCCCGCTAGGCAGTGCAGATGACGTTTGCGGACACGGCAGGTGCAGCTGCGCCTGAAATTGCTTTGTTTAAACTTGGCAGGTCAAAATGGTGATTTTAGAAAGGTTGCATCCTGGGGCAAGTGCAAGTGGGTTCCATTGAAGCACTGGAGACAGTTTGTACATGTGGGATCTTTCTGTCTGTGTGTGTGTGTGTGTGTGTGTGTGTGTGTGTGTGTGTGTGTGTGTGCGTGAAATCAGAGCTGGTGTGTTTGACCTGAGCCTAGGATGAAAATAGCGCAAAGACTGTGGCACAACAGTCTAATCAACTGAGCTTTTAATAATTTAGTGTGTTATCTTCATACGCCATGAGCTCTGATGTAGAACGCTGAGTTGTTTGTTTATCCATGTCCTTGCCTCCTTGGCTGTTAGAAAGAGGTCTGGAAGAAACACGTTGCTGAGAACTTTTTAAGTTGCATTTCTGTGGTAAACAACTTCAATGATTTATAACTGGAGTCGTGTAAATGATACCAGCAATAATGGTAATTAATTGCAGGTTTATTTCATTACAACACCCGCCTCGTTCTCTTAAAGTCAGGCTATATTAAACAACCTAGTCAGCAACTTCATACTAATTTGGAAATGTCATATCTGCAAATGGAGAGCACTTTAAACATAGAGTACATTAACATATACTGTAGAAAATGAATGCTGGAATGAGGTAGTTGCACATGAACACTGGAAAACAAACTTTTACACTGCAAAGGGTTAAGATGAATCCATGCAAATCTTTGCCTTTTGGCGTTCATGCCAAAATCTTTCAACAATGATGATTTTATTTAAATTCTCACGGGAGAAAAACGCCGGCATTCTGACTGCAGCTCATGAACGTTCACAGCTGAGACGAGGAGACGTTTCCCATTAGTCACATTTACAGTTTAGAGCAGAGTAGCTGAAACCTGGACATACATGAGCCAAAACATTTTTGCATACATTTATCAATCATGACATTAAAGAAACAATAAAATTGTCCAATTGTCTGGTTTTTTTTTGTTTTTGTTTTTGTTTTGTTTTTTGGGGGGGGGGGGGGGGGTATTTTTATTTTTTGTTTTTGTTTTTCATATTGTCATGCCAGTTTTCAAAACAAAAAGTTTTTTGTTTGTTTTGCCCCATTTGGTTAATGCAGCTTGTTTGTTTAAGATGATTAAAAAAAACAAATAGCTAAAAAATTCTAAAATATTTTTTTGTTCGTTCAAAACAACAAAACAAAAGACACAATAAAACAAACAACACAAAACAAACCTAAACTAAACAAAAACAATTTTCAGTGTGGTGAGAAAACATTCAAAACACTAATTGAGAGAATGACTTTTGCAGTGTAGCACAAGAAGATGATGCAGCTTTCACTCTGCACTCCCAGAAAAAAAAGGTACAAATACTCTTTCATGGCAGAGTATGTATTTTCATGTATTTTCAAAATTGATGATACTTATATCTAAAACAAAATGTTTCCATGTTTATGTATTCATGACAAGTTCTGTCATGAAACTCTAGATGGCACAGGCGGATGGGCCTTTAATGCAAATTGATGATATTTACAGTGTTAGACTACTTGGATTAACTGATTGGTTCATATTGTATAAGCAGCCAATGAGATTGCTACTTTACATTTAAATGGCTGGTTTGCAACCACTTGAGCATTTCGCAGTGCACTTTCATTGCACAAATGCAGCTTCTGTGCCGCAGTGTAAAGTTTGTCCTAATGTCATAGGCATTTGTCATAACTTCTGCATGAACAATTAAAACCAGCATGTCCAAATAACCTTCAGAAATACTGAAAGTTAATTTTCCCTGCACTTCGTTAAAATCTGCACAATAGGAAGAGCAAATGAGGGATCGTGTGCCTCATTCTCAAAGCTGTGAATAAGAGCTAGTGGAGGTATGCAGCCTGGGGCTGTTTTTTATTCCGTTATGAAGTTGCTATTGTGAGTTTTTGGACTGAGATTCCTGATAGACGACGAGCACAATACAACCTCTCTCTCACTCTCTCCTTGGGAATCTTTGTACGTTTTCCAAAAGGTATAGTGTTGCAATAAATTGGTTCACTCAGACAACACAATCAAGTTAGATAGACCGAATAATTTGCTTTCTATGCTGTTTAATTACTCGTCTTTATTGTGAAAGGTTATCTGTGTGACTAACAGAGAGAATGTGATCCACAAGTAGATCTGTTTCACTGGCTTCTGTAAAGACAGTGTCTTTTCCCCCTATAATATTATCGGATATTATCGAGTGCTTTGATAGTTAACAGAAATGGAAGTACAAATCTCTATCTCTGTTTTGGTGAGGTTGTTTTCTCTCTTTTTGAGGCTTTCCAGGCACACTGGTCATTAAATAGGCATTAAGAATGTGTGTTTCTTTGAATGTTTATGTGCAACAAGCCATGCTTAGATGTGTTGCTTAGTTTAACTCAAACGAATCGTTGGTTCCTTGTGTTTTGACACAAACCATTACCCGCAGGATTTTGTTTTTGTTCAGGATGCTGCTGTCTCTGCCTTAAAATAGGCTTACAAGTCAATACAGGAATGATAAGACTTGAATTTTGTTTCCAAGCTGCCAACTCTCATATTCCCTGATTAATGTGAGTGTTTTAGAAAGAACAATATTACAGGTGTGGGTTTGAGTGATGTATTGTGTTTGGGGTGGACAGCAGTCTGAATTGTGCTTATGAGATCAGTCCAGTAAATCAGCAACCAGAGCGGAGATCTCCTGCAAGAGAGCGGAGCTGTCCAAGCCACAAAATTACAGTATCTTAGCTTGTGGCCGCGGGAATGTGCACAACGGTTTTCTAATGAGGACTTTAGACATGTCGTCCCAGACCACAGATGAGTCCTTGCAGCGACCAGCAGAGGGCAATATGTGTCCTGAAGCTATGTGACCATAACTGCCCTCTGATCCATAATGTATGCCTAACACGTATAAATATTAATGCACCACTTGAACATTTACCACATCTCAAATGCATTGATGTATTTACAGTTTAAGAATGCCAATGGATTCTGGACAAAGTAACAGTGAGACCATATGCATAAGCTGTTAGTTTTTTAAATCAAATGAAATGGATCTTCATTGAGACATCTTATTCCCATGAAGTTAGGCTGAACTAATGAGGAATGGGACTGTGGGTCTAGAATTCCTCCTGGCAAAAATATGGCTATAGCTGTAGATTCTGAATGTGTAATCAAAGAGACATTTCCAAATGTGTGTTTTAACTTTTATAGTGTACCAAAAAAAGGACAGGCATGGTAATGAGTGATATGCTGCAAAATGTTCTGAAGTTTGGATATAAATTTAGTTAACCTAGTTTTACGTAGATATCCTGCTTTAATGCTCATTGACGACACCAGTTGAGATTTGCTCCCTTTTAATTAATCCACCAGGAAATGATCTGGAAATTCAGTAGATCTTACCTTGTTTATTTAAAGCTGTGTTTCGAAGAAAGTCTAGACAAAAAAAAAAAAAAAAAGACACTAAACTGACTACATTTTAGGTCATAACGTATTAGAAACTCAGATAATTATACTATCACACTAATTAGCCATTGGCATTTACATGTTTCTAGCCTATATAGTATGTATGTATGTATCTATCGATCAGTCTGTCTCTTTGTCTGTCTGTTTATTTACTTGCTTACTTATATATTAATTTATTTATTCTTGACCCTACAGAGGATAAGCTGTTTGGATGTATTTACTTGACTGTTTATTTATTTATTTACCAATTTTCTTAATATTTATTTATTTACTATTATTATAAAATGATTAGGTCAATATTTTTAAACACAATTTAATTCTGAAAAATGTTATGTGTGTATTCGTATGTTCATGCCACTGTATGTTTATTGATGTATGAAGAAGCTAAGGGATTATGAGCAATGCATAAGTGTGTGTCTGCACACATTTATCTACTGTTAGAGCCAGCAAATTCACTAATCATGTATAAAATGCAAATATAATAAGCTGTGCAGCAGATATCAGATATCTTGTGGTTGTTGTGGTGGTGTTTGAGTGTGCCAGTGCATGCATTGCATACAGTGTGTGTCCACATGCGTATGTCTGAGTTAAAACAGCTGCTTCTACAGACCTGCTTCCAGCTGCTTCCAAATTGGTCTGCCATTAAGTTATTATCTGTTTATGGCTCTATGACCAGGCCCGCCTCTGGCAGTATTATCCTCTGTACAGTGGAATGGTTAGAGATGGGTTTTCGGGTCTGGTGTGATAATTGTCCATGTCATACTCATAAAGGCTGGATACCATAAAGACTTGGACTAGCTTTGTGTTTAATCACAGTGGAGCCTCTGAGCTGGATTGCTTGTGTTTTAATGTTTGCTTAGTATCATTTCTTCTATGCACTCATACAAAGAATGATAAACTTTATTAATGAAGTGACAAAAAGTTTGATTGTTGCAGACATGTCTAATTTTAGACATAATCGAGTTACAACTTTTTCCATTTATTTTTTTTGTTTAGTTTTTTTGGTATGAAAATAAATAATTGATGTGAGTTGTATGTGTTTTTTGCTATTTAAATGCAAACAACAAGATCCGATTTGTACCAGATGTTACTGAAAAATAATCATGACACTGTAAATATGGGCTTCATAGTCATCTGTTTTCTTGAAGCTATTCAGTTGTTCCGCACTCTGATTAGGTGCAAATTTGGTTAGGTACAAATAACCAGGTATGCAATCTAATTCATCACAGATGATGGATAAGAAACACCAATGCTTTGTTTTAAAAGCAGGGCCAGGAATAGCCATTCAGTGGCAGAGCCTTTCCATATGCTTACACATAGATATATCCACGACACACACATAAGATTTGTCAAT
The DNA here is from genome assembly GCF_003368295.1 of Carassius auratus. NCBI lineage: Eukaryota > Metazoa > Chordata > Actinopteri > Cypriniformes > Cyprinidae > Carassius > Carassius auratus. The sequence goes on along the minus strand of NW_020527582.1, from coordinate 1,155,388 downwards.
GTAAAATAATTACTTAAACAATAATAATCCTCAGACATTTTCACTTTGATTAGTAACATATTTTATCAATGGCAAAAAAAAAATCCCTAACACTTATGTATTATACCTATGTGTGTGTGTGTGTGTGTGTGTGTGTATATATATATATATATATATAGTTGAAGTGCAAAATTAGCACAGCTATATATATATACCCACACACAAATATAGCTGTGCTAGTTTTGCACCTAGTATAATGTAATTTTCGGCAATTGAGATCTGGCAACAACAGCATATCTTTCCACTTGTGCATAAAATCAACTGCATGCCAAGACTGATGATTCATAGCAATAGAATGCAGATGCCAAAGCAGTTGTGTATCTACTGACCTGAATCCCTCCACAGTTGGTAAAGATGTATTTGAAAAAAAAAAAAAAAACAATGGATAGTTTCATGAGGAATCCCAACATATTTTTATAGGGGTCATCGGATTCCCATTTTCCACAGGTTGATATGATTTTTTAGAGTCTTAATGAATTTGGTTAAAATTTCTCAATGTAGTGTAAAAAAACACTTTTTTTACCCTGTCAAAAACAGCTCTTTTCAGAGCAAAATGTTTTGTAGCATTTTGCTTTAAATATTAATGAGCTCTGCTGACTCAGCCCCTCTCTCTCAGAGAGACTGTTTAGCTTAGCCGCATTCATTGCAAAACTTGATAATTAGCACATTATTGGGAAACGACTGATGACAGCTCATTCAGGGTGGGTCTAAGGGAAAATGCCAGTCCAGGCTGTGCTGAAACGCTACTGTCAGTACATTATACTATAGTGGGAGGGGCCTGTCTGTGTGATGTCACAAATTGAGATTGGCTCGGCTTGATTTTTATAGGGTGGTTGTGTACAAACAGTGCCAACACACATTTCAGTGCAAACAACTTGAACAACTTCAAACAAGTGCCTGTTGTGTTTTTTTTAAACATATATAATATAACAATATATCAAATATATTAAAAATAAAAAAACTTAAATTATTCCATTACATAAGTATTTATACCCTTATCTGGGAAAGTTGAAATTTAGCTCAGCAGTATTCATATTGCTTGTAGATATTACTACACTTGAGTGAAGTTAACCTGTGGCAAATTCAATTGAATGTGTATGATTTGGAAAGGAACACGCATAAAAGATCTTTATTTATATAATAAATAATTTATTTATACCATAGTCCAGTGTTTCCCACAGATTTGCACTCTATTTGTGATGGCATATATATATATATATATATATATATATACACACACACACACACACACACATATATATATATATGTATATATATATATATATATATACACAACACCGGAATTAAAGGGGTAGCATAATTTGGCGCTTTAATGCAAGATGAAATGAAAAGGCCATCCAAAATCTGAAGACAGTCGGTTTCCTTCAGAAATACAGTCATATAAAAACACCCTCACCGGTTTTCAATTTTGAAACGTGCAGTGCTCATGTTTATTTAAATAGGTCAAAGCCTTTGGGTAAAAATATTTGAGATGTTTTGATATTTTGGCCGGTGTTCTGACAAATACAGTAATACCTATCAGATTATGCTACCAACACTGTATTTATCCTACTGTATGGGTAGGTTTAGGGTTGGGGTAGGTGTACATGTTAATAAAGCCTCACATAAATATCATGCTGGAAGCAAAATCTGATTGCTAGCCATTTTCACTATCGAATTATGCTACCATCTGTTTTAATTGGAGGTAGCAAAGACCTGTGCCACAAATAAATCGATGTATGGGAAACACTGTAGTCTCATAGTTGAAGTGTAAATTCAGCAGATTACATCATTGTCCAGTACTGTACTCTCAGCAATTAGTTAAAAAAAAAAACGATTATATAATTGTAACACATATAAACATACATAATTACTCAGGTGCATGTGTAAAAACTTTTGAAAACTTCACTGCTACAGCAACACTTCATCGTCCTCTTGTCTGATGTACTAAGGCCCACCCCTAAACCATTCAAATATCCATAGGCAGGAATTATTTGAATGATATTTTAAAAATAAGCCTTTCGTTGTAAGATTATTATTATTATTTTTTTATTTTTTTTTTAAAGCAAAATATCTCCTTTTGGAGTGGACTTCTAGATTTGTAACTTTGTAGATATTTTTTATTGCCCAAACATACACACAGACTAAAATTCAAAGACAGAGCGTAATAATATGTCCCCATTAAAGTCGGTGTTGCTAGACTCAATCCTATCTTCAGTGAAGATATGCTTGGAATTTGCAAAAAAAAATCTCCTAATGGACCATCAGACTCTGAGAAACAAGATTCTCTGGTTAACCTCAATTCTAAGCATTATGTTTGAAGGAAACCTGCTCTGCTCATCCCCTGCAGAATACCGTACCATCCCAAAGGTAAAGTGTGCTGGAAGAAGCCTCATGCTGTAGGGCTGTTTTATTTTTATTTATTATTATTTTTAATTTTTTTGGTGGGAGGGACTGAGGGACTCATCAAAGTAGAAGAAAAGCTCAGTGCACCCACATATTCTTAATGAACAGTCCAGAGCATTCAGAACCTGACTGGGCAGAAGGTTCACCTTCCAACATGACCCTAAGCCCATAGCATGAGTGACTTATACGCAACTCTGTGAATGTCCTTGAGTGGCCCAGCCAGAGCCTGAACTTGAACCCAATCAAATATTTCTGGAGAAACCTAAAAATGTGCATCTGCCCCCATGCAACCTGGCAGATCTTGCGAGGTGAAGAGGTGAGGAGAAGACTGGCAGATAATTGCCAAATTCTGATGAGCAAAGCTTGTCAAGACAAACAAAAAAGACTTGAGACTGTAAAGTTCCTAAATATTTAGTTAAGGGTGTGAATACTGTACTTATGCAATGTACTTATTTCAGTGTTTTTTTTTTTTTTTTAAATAAATTTAATTCTGTTTTTGATTTGTCGATATGGCGTATGGAGTGTAGATTAATGTGGAAAAAGTAATTTAATGCAGTTTAATATAAGGCAGCAACATAACAAAACATGAAAAAAATCAAAGGGGTATGAATACTTTCGCAAAGCACTGTATATAGTCAAAGTTATAACATGTCTATATTTGATCTGTATTAGATTAATGATTGGACATTACTTTCAATTGCTACTAAGTGAACAAACATTATTACCACTTTAATTTTTCTTTTGATATTGTGCCATTCCACCTAAACATAGCCAAAGGTGCTACAATCACTGTGCAGACTGCTATAACTGGATAGAGTTTGACTTCAGCGAGAGTTGCATGTAAGTGGCGGTTTGTGTGCTGGCTCCACGCTACAAAATCACAACCACAATGATGTGCAAACATATAGCTGTAATTCATCTCAGACTTGACAATGAAAGACAAGACAGGAAATGAACTCAGCTCAAAACCTACAAATTTATGACCATTCCATTCACTGGAAGGCTACATTTTTGAAACACTCCTTTCCCTGTTTTTAGTCCTGGCTTGCAATATGTTTCTGTCTTTCATCTGAGTCAGCCATGTACTCCGGAAGTCATGTCACTGGCACATTTTCTATGAGCTTTATCTGCTATTTATAACCTTTCTCTACTGCAATCTTGCCAGTCAAGATAAAAAACTAAATCTAAAATGATTCCAAAATCTCCTTTTCACCCCTGGATTGAAGAATCTGTAGGTAAACAAACAGCTTGATGTTACCTGACCTTGATTTCATGCCTTTCCAGTTCCTCCAGACAGGAGTATTGTGATGAGCGTTTCAGTCGCACAGCTTTGGCAGAACGCAACGGAGAGCAATCTGCCTGCTGTCACTGCAGCGTAAGGTGAACATTCATAAGGCAAGTCATTTTCAGAAACAGCCTTCCAAACCCCACAGCACTGTGACAGACAGGCCATTTTAGATACAGATAGACATGAGTAAATTCTCCGGACACCCTCTGGTGAACTATCTTTTCACGGCATGCAGCTGGCAGATTAATTCACTAATGGAATCATAATTAAATGATTCATGAAATGTCTACCTTGCATATGACATGTCTTGGGTGTCCCAGGGTAAGCTGTAATCTGCAGCAATCACGTAGAGATCTAATAAAGCTCTTGGAGAATGAGAGAATGCAGCTCAAACAATGTGTGGAAATTGAGTGCATGAAGAATATATTTCTGTATTTTTTATTTCAAGTGCATTTCAGTATTGTGTGTTGTAATTAGAACCTGTGTCTTATATGTGGTCATGCCTCACTGTTATGAATCAAGCTTCAAGGTCAAAGGTTCACAGTCCGGCTTTCATTTCAATTAACTTTCATAAAGAACTGTGGAAACACATCATCTGTCAATTAGCACAAATCCTTGTCGCGCCAAGCTGACAATTTGCTCAATGAAAAATGAATAAAATTCATTTTGTCCTCTGAGCCGAGCTGTCATGGCAGTCCATAGGGAAGCTTTGCAGCTCTAAGACAGATTGTGTGTAATCATTCCCGTACCACTACGGAGAATCCCATTCTGTATACTTCATCCTACTGGAAGGAACCAGGGAGGCGGCATTTTCAAAGCTGCTGGCATTTCTTATCTGCCATCTGTTTACAGAGAGGTAATAGAAAATACAGATTTCAATCACAAGGGCCATGTCCAAGATTGGTTTACGCTCAACTGGTTGCCTACAGATAGCAATATAGATATGTGGTTTTTTTGGCATATTTCAGACTGGTTTTATCAGATGGGGACTGTTGGGGATTAAACGAAGATTTTCAAGTGTGGAATACTTTCAGAACCAGAATATGAAGTGAATATGATCTGCTTGTAGGAGAAAACTACAGTGTGCATGCTGAAATAGGCCCTGTAGATTAGCCCTTCGCATTAAGCATTCCTTTTTCAATGCAAAGACAGAACTGTTTTCAGTTCTTTTTTTTTTTTTTTTACTATGGGCACTTTTTGGTCTGTGGTAATTATTATATTATATTATATTATAGTTATTATATTATATTACGACCATTGTAAGCTTGCAGAGACATTTGCGTAATATTACCAATGTAATATAACACAAATGGCATATAAAAATGAAAAAGTTTCAGGATAAATTACAAGCAGGCAAATATTGCAGAAGATTCTGCTACTAATATAATATAATATAATATAATATAATAATTTCTTAATTTAATTTAAATTAACTTATAATTTCTCATCTCTTCTTAATGTACTTTCCATCATTTTTCAAATATTGCATCTGTTTAATAGAATTCTGTGATGGAAGCTACAGTACATTTTGAATATTTTTTGGAATACTGGAATATTTTGAAATTGCATTTATTTTTTAAATAAAAGGGCATATCATTTGTCATGCTAATAGTACAGCATTTTATTTAATTTCCTACAGTTATACAATATTTCAATTGTTTTGCATAATATATAGAAATATATTTCCCATAATTAATTTAAAGCTGAGTACACTAATCTGTGCAAAAAAAAAAAAAAAAAAAAAATCACACATATATATATATATATATATATATATATATATATATATATACACAACAAGGAAAAAAAAGCTATATTTATGTTAATTTTAATGAAAATCACTGGCATCTGACAATATAAAAATAATAATAACAAAAAAATAATAAATAGCTTGCGAATAGTTTCTTCTCATGCAGGTAGAAACGAATATTATGCGGTTTCATCTTAGAGAAGTAATTACATTTACATTTATTCATTTAGCTGACGCTTTTATCCAAAGCGACTTACAATTGCTATATATGTCAGAGGTCGCATGCCTCTGGAGCAACTAGGGGTTAAGTGTCTTGCTCAGGGACACATTGGTGTCTCACAGTGGATTCGAACCCGGGTCTCTCACACCAAAGACATGTGACTTATCCTCTGTGCCAACACCACCCCTAATTAACCAAAGATTGCTTTGGTGGAGCCTGTAGAGTTTGATGTCAACCTTATTTGTTTTACTAGCACATTCCAGTCATGCAATGACATGTTTGAATTGTAAGAGTAGCACACGTGACCGAATCCCTGTTCAAATGGGACAAATGGGACAGGGTGGAGTAATTTGCTTACAAATTTACCCTTTTTTTAAACAATGGTTTGGAAAACCAGCATCAGTCCTGTACTTCCTGCCAAGTAGCCTGCCACAACAAATCTCCAGCCCTCCAGTGGTGCTGCTGTCTTTGTGAGAAAGCTATTTTACCGCAGAGAGTAATTGCCTTTCAGATGAAAATGCACCTGTAATGCACACTGCTAAATGTATTGCCTTTCTTTTGGCAGGATTTCTACAGCAATTCTCTCAGAGCTGAAATTGCTCAGCATCATCAACTTTCATAGTGCTCTGGAAGTGCGCTGGATGAAAGCAGTAACTCAGAGGAAGTCTACCTGCCTGCTGTGTTAACAGTCAGCCAGCAGCACATTTATCTCTACTGTGACTGCTCAGACAAAGAGGAGTTGGAATCTCTTAGTTGTACTGTGGCGGTCCGAGCTTTATGTTGTACAGAGACTATATATTATATTCAAGAGAGGCTCTGACTTCGTGGTTCAGCGCAGAACATCTTGATGAAAGTGGGAGGCATCAAATTGAGCAGAAAGGGAAAGCAGCCAGCGTGTTAGTTGGGAAAGTCTTTCAGATATATATCAGACACACAGGCCAGACCATTTTGTTGCCATGTCATGATAGCTTGGTTATTAGATTTTTTTTATATATATTTATTTTATTGTTTGTTATTTTTATATGTTATAATTGTATTGCATCATGACATTCTTATACTAACAAAAATATGTTAATTTAAGTCGTTTATCTGTCTAAACTTTTGAATCTATGAAAAAATAAAGTGACAATCCATTCTAGGCTTAACATCTGGCCTACAAAATAATCTAAAGACTTGAGAACAATCATATCTCTGCAGCGCCAACAATGTCCTGTATTCTTTCAAAGCCCAAAATCTTTTTTTGTTTATGTGCTTTTCTGAGCCATGTTTTTATTTAAAGGTTACATTGTCACCTTTTCAGAGATACCTACTCCAAACATTTCCTCTGTGAAACATTACTCCTCACACTCATTGTTTTCATGGGCCTCGTGAGAGGAGATCAATGCGGTTTGGTTTTGTATTTAATACTGCCCTGTAGGAACGGCTGGATGGCCTTTGATAGGTAATAGATCAGACCATATTGAATGACCTAAGACACAGATTATCTCAGTAGCAGTCAGAGATCGATTGTGTGTGTGTGTGTGTGGGGGGGGGGGGGGGTTACAAAAGCACTGCAGATTATCATATTATATTATATTATATTATATTATATTATATTATGTATACAAATGAAATTGCATTGTATTTATTGAAACTTTCAGTTGCTTTAGAGATAAATGTTACACAATCTTCCAAACACGTTAAAGTGATATTTCCCCCCAAAAATGAAAATTCTGTCATAAATTACTCACACAGTTATTTCAAATCTGTATGAGTTTATTTCTTCTACTGATCAATAATGTTATTCTGAAGAATGATGAAAGATATTTTGAAGAATGAGGTCAAAGCGGAGCACGGATAATCGGGCCAATTTTGAGCTGAAATTCTCCCCTTCTGATGATCCTAAAGTCCCTAAACACTATAGGAACAAAACTGTTAAATATATTTTTATTACTATTGTATTCACGTTTGTGGTCTCTCAAATTTTGAAAATCTGAGAAGATTTTAAAAGTTTTATTTTTATTTTTAAGCTAAACAGTTGCTAAACAGTTTCCAATACTATGGAACTCAGTGAGGACCAGCAACTGTTTGGTTAACAATATTCTTCAAAATATTTAGTCACGCTTTTTTAAAGATCCAATTCTCATTATTAACAAACCATTAACTATTGACTTTTGCCTCAATAAACTCCTTACTTGCTGCTTATTAATAGTCAGTAAGGTAGCTGTTAAGTTTAGGTATTGGTTAGGATTGAGGATGTAGAACATGATCATGCCGAATATGTGCTTTATATAGTAAAATTAATAATAGGCATGCTTATAAGCAATTAGTTAATAATGAGAATTGTTCCCTTCACTGAAAGTGTTACCAAAATATCTTCTTCTGCTCAACAACTTAAGGGGGAATAAATGATGACAGAATTTTGGGGTGAATAATTCTCTTTAATTCATTGTATGATAGTGTTAATGCTGCAAGTTAGTTCAGAACAGATGAATCACTGATCTCCATATTATACATAGCTTATCTTTAGATCCATCTGAATTTACAAACAGCGAGGAATAAATATTGCAAATGAATGAAACTAATTTTTGCTTAGCAGGAACATGCGGACCAACTCAAGTAGAAACAAGAAACTGTGTGCACCATAACCGTGTCGTGACATGTTACCAGACATCAGCACTAAAGAAACCCTTTGAGATATTGGTTTAATCAAGGTGTTTCCCCCTTTTACCCAATGGAAGTTGTTTTCAACACAAACCTTTACTTGTGTAAGTGTGTGTGTGGTCTCAAAATATTTCAAACTGACATCTTAGAATATGTTACCTGCTTAAGGACTAATTACATATTCAGTGTTTACCAAGAATAGCATAAATGGAAAGAAAAATGTTTTATGGAAATGGATAAACCTTTCTTTTTTCTTTCTGAAACATTGTTTTCTCCATCTTTCCATGCCATAACAATCCTTCAACACCTTGAGAGGATACTAATCACAAAGACTCAACATCAGGGCTATAAAACAACAGTTATCTCACTTCCTCCGTGTTGATATTGTGAGACTTGAGAGGTATATAATTCATGCCAGATACAGAGCTCAAATTCCCATATATCATTTATGCCAACTCTCAATCTGTCAACACAGACTTGTATTCCTTTTAGCTTTCCATCAAAAGAGGCTTCCTAGATCTACTCGTTATTTTATTCCACTGTTTTCTTTAAACCACTCTTTATTTTTGTTCGGGTTCAGGCCTTTGGGATGAGGACTACTGTCACATAAGGCAAATTGTCAAGTTAAGTCTGCTCAGCTGGTGGTGGAGCTCTGGATGACGCCCCACAACCACATGCCACAGGGATTTCAAGCCTTCGAAGAATGCACACATGCCGTCTTGGGGTGCAGATGCAGTGACAAACCCTCCAATGGAGCAGTTCTTTCTGTGTGCCAAATAACAAGGGATTTATACCTCTGTAACTCATCACCAGCCCAGAGCCCAGACACACAGACTCAGGGATTCAGAGTTCACTGGGCAGGGATGAGACAGTGGCCTGCATTCATTTACAAGATCTGCACATGCACAGTTGTAAAGACCCTCAGATGAGCAAGAACAGTGGCTGACAGTAAGCCCTGAAGCTACTCGGAGAGGAACCGTAATTAGATCATAAGTATTCCATGCATTTTTGGTATATTTGGAATGGCGGCACCAAAAAGGCATGTTGTATTGTGAGCTCCATGTTATCTAATAAGGGATTGATTGGCAGCACAACTGGCTGGCAGGCAAAAGTGGCGGCACTGGACCTGTCACATGTGAAATTAAATGAATACAGGAATAAAATAAACAAACAAATAAATGCTGATTTTAAATATTAATGATAATATATACATCTTTATTATCTATACTTATTTCATACAAATCAATTACATTTACTCCACGATTTTCGTTCATTGTGATCAAGTTTATACACATTTTATTAAAATGTTATAACAGAAAATATTTGTCACACCATGCATAGCATAACTACAGTGAAATTATTTTTTCAACTCTTGGCAGATAGAATAAAAGCAACATAAGAACAACACAGAAATAAAATCTAAACAATCTAGTACAAAAAAAAAGCTAGTACAAGTCAGAAATTATTTCAATTAACAAATTGAATTGAGAATATTATATTACACACTCGCAATGGGTTGTATTTAGCCCAGTATTTTTCAGAATGCAGTTTAATGATCATAAATTGTGTCTTAGTTGTCCAAAAGCGTCCAAATACTTTTGGGGCCAGTGTAACTATTAAAAGTAGCACAAAATAAAGGTATCAGTTGTGAAAACGAAACATTTTGCCCACATTCATAAACATTTGCTCAAGTCTTTTCAACCCGGTCTCTTTCCAAGCAGAGAGTTTTGTGCATTCTCAACGCAAGAGACTCGGAGTGAAATGTGTTAGTGTTTAATTACATCATCCTTATCGACGTGATTTATGCCCTTTTAATTATCTCCTGGTTTGGCCTCCTCCAGCAAGACAGAGAAAGCAGCATATATTTTTGGAGTATTTTGTTCAGCTTACTCTTCTTTTACATGCTAGAACCGAGAGATGACTGTTCGTACGTTTATCGCCAATAGTCTGGGTGAAATATTTCCCTTCTAACTAGGACAGAGCCAAAAACAGCCATATTTCTTTGGTTTCTGAGCCTCAGAATAATTCTAATGACTATGGCTCCATACGATCAGAGTGGGTTCAATAAGTGAAACTAGAGGTAAAGATGAGGCAGATAATTATACCTAATAAACCTCAGTCTCAATCTCTACCATCTCTCTTTCCGATCCTATTACCCTGGAGTACAGCAGCAATTTGAAGTGAAGTGAAGCCTATGGAAAAGCAATACATTATGGTCTTTTGACCCACCTCTGCCAGAATCTCGAAGAACGTGAGAGTGTATACTTGCTAGGCTGAACACACATCAAGCGAAAAAGCCGCTTTTGAACGTAATGTCCTTTGTCACCCATGTTCCAGCTTTGAGCTTTGGTGAAAATTCCTGCTGTCTGTAACTTGGAGCGAATGCATATTTTCAAGGCTTCGCACCATGTGTGTTGTATTTACGACTCCTTGTTGGCTAGACAGTCCTCAGAGCTTTTGTGCATTATTTAGAACTCTGACAGAGTTTGTTTTCAAGTTTGTCCAAGGATGGCTCTCCATTCCCGTACGGTGTCTCTGTTAATCTGGAGCTGCTTGCCAGAGTGTGGTTCACTGGAGCTGTGCGTACGTTTGCCACGCTCTGCTTTTTGAAATACAGCTTTAATAAAAAACTGTATGATGGGAGAATTCTGAGGTCGACCTCTGTGTGTGGCCACCTCTGATCTCTGCTGAGGCTCATGGGGCTGGGATTCATAATCTGCTGAGGTGTGGGTGATGGGTACGGAGCAGGCGCATGCCAGACTCAACTCCTGCTTTCTTGGACTGTGCATGAGCATGCATGGGAGTTTAATAACGTAGGCCATAAAATCAGCCTATGGGAACAAAACTGGAAGTACTGAGCTTCAGATTTCGGTATTGAGGTTTGGTTAATTGCATGCACGTATTGTTTGTGAGGCAAGCACTATATTTCACATGATTTTGCAAACTTTTCACAGAATTTGACAATGTTCGCCCAGTCTATAAATGCCACATGCACTAAAGAGACACTTTATCTATGTTGTATGATTTATATTGCATATTATAAAACAGATAGTTGTGATCCTTGGAGTTGATTGGTTTATATATTCTCACAACATAATGTTTAAATAATTTTTTAATTGAAGATTGACTTTATTTATTAGCAATGCATGATGTATCGGCACCACATTGGTTATCTTAAAATATTTTATTTACAGTTATTATTACTGAGCCCTGCACATAAGTAAATCGTGCAAACAATATCATATACATGATATAACAATATAATGATTCATTCCCATGCACACAAAAAAATCATTTGTTCTACTTCCTGTACACAATCTCATAAATCTGTTGCTTCTGTTATATGATATGTTATGGACAGAGAGACTTTAATCGGGTCTCATTTTGAGTTGGGAATGAATTATAGAGACATTCTAAAAAGCCTTGCAGCATTGCATGGAATCATTTAAAGTGAGAGGCATCTACATTGGTTTAAGAGAATGCAGACAGGAAGTAGAACAAACTATTATTTTGTGCGCACATTGGTATCAGTCAGAAATATAATATTGCCTTTGTATAAACTTTTCATGCAGTTTTACATTTTTGTCTGTATAGTTACTTCCTCTTTTATATCTTATTACTATGACAGAATGTCACACCAAATTTGCACACCACATGCATGTTAATGAGTTTTAGATTTTGGTTTAGAGATGGCAAATACGTTTTATTGGAAATGCTTACAGTATTTTAAATACCAAACCAAGACTTTGTTTTCTAATTGTTTTAATTACACAATGAAAAAGTAAAGCGCTTGAAGCATTTTCTAAGGGATTCATGCTGAGGAAACACAGCTGGAAATAGAGGGCTTGTTAAAAAACAGTTTGGGTTATATTAGCCTGTGCCCTTCCCCATGCAATGAGAAGCATGCTAAACGCTCTGGCAGAATAATGTATCATGTCTAGAGTTGGAGCATTTGAAGCATATGTTACCAATTTTAAGGAAACATTCTAAAATCATCCATGGCCTTGAATACAAATGAGCTTTGCACCATAATGTTAAAACAGGCAAACTCACAGCAACCATTAAGGTAATTGTTGCACAAAATTACATTGCTTGGTGAATTATATGTGGTGATGTGAATGCGGTGGCAATTGCTTTGCTATACTAGTAGTAGATGCTAGGTATTGTGAGAAAGGCACTTAAAAACAAGTTATTGATTTGACAGCGAAGTTGTTTGGGCAGTTTTTTGGTAACTGTTTGTAATGCATAATGTCTTGTTACTCAGTCACTCATATTGTTATGCAGCTGAGATGCATTAGTAGTCCAATGTCATGTTTTCTTCGAAACCTCAAAAAAAAGAACTCAAGCAATGTGTGCAGAATTTGAATTTCTTACATTGACAGTAATTCATACTGAAGCACTTTATGTTCAGTTTTCAAGGTGATTGCACTTTTTGATTTTTGTTTCAGAGAAATGAAGTTCATGTTTATTCAATTCTCCGCAGGCATAATCTGAAACGAACACATCTTGAGGTTAAAAACATTTATCCTAGGAACGTTCTCTCAGTTCTTTGCAACTCATTTCGAGATGACATTTTAATACGTTCGGCTTTGTCTTCTCTGATGTGCACAACAGAGTATCAAAGATTCAGCCGTTTTAAAGATGTGACACTATGAAGGCTGCAAGAGGTTTTTACCGTTTCGCTCAAATGAAGCAGGGAAGAGAAGTCTCTATTTGCTAAAATAATAGATAGGGAGCCAATTTATTTTTATGGCCAATAAAAGGAAATAAATGCTACATAATGCTAAAGGAAATAAGTGCTACAGCTCCACGGTGAGTTAAACTTCCTTTTTTGCTTGTTTTGTTTTCATTAAGGGTCATGTGTCAAACCCATGCAATATATTTATCCCATAATGTGGTTCTTGTTCAAAAGCCCTCAATTTAGGCCTGGAGATGGGACAAAAACTCAGTCTACTAAAAATACTGACAATGTATCATGATTGGCCTTAACCTTACTAAACCACCCAGCTATTAAAAGAGCTCAAAATCTGCAGCTAATTTCACAAAAGGGAGTAACAACTAAAGATTTTTACCAAACTTCTTCCATTTAATGCATACAGTCCCACATGTCCGAAATAGTTTTTTTTTTAAGGTCAAGGTTATTTAAAAGCTAATGTAATAAAATCAAATAAAAAATGCCTTATCCAGACATTTTTTTTCCGGTCACTGTGAAAAAGTAGACGACCTTGGGGCAAGGGCAGGCACAGCACTGTGAGCAGTGAACACTTTTGTCTCCTGTTTCTCTGGAGATTCAGGCAGTCCATCACTGTCATAAGCTCATTATTGATTAGAGCAGCTTCTGTGTGATGTGTTCACAAACTAGCCTGTCCGCCTACACTCTACACTCTCTTTATCAAGCAATAAAAGTTTATCAAGTGGGTCACTGATAAATGTAATTGTTGGAATGCAATTGAAAAGGTTTTTTTTTTTTTTTTTTTGCCCTTTAGTTACATTTATGACCTTGCCCTGCTTAAAAGAATGAAAAATAAAATAAAATAAAATAAAATTATAATAATATATATTCTAATAATATATTTTCTTTACTGTCACTTTTTATAAATTTAACACATCCTTGCTGAATAAAAGTATTGATTTTATTTAAAAAAAAAGAAAAAATAATAATTACTGACCCCAAATTACTGACCAGTAGTGTATATTGTTATTACAAAATATTTATATTTTAAAAACATAGCTTCTTCTTCTTTTTTTTTTTTTTATTCATCAAAGTATCCTAAAATGTATCACATGTTCTGAAAAAATATTAAGCAGCAGAACTGTTTCCATTTTTTTTCAGTATTTTTGATCAAATATATGCAGGCTTGATGAGCAGAAGAAACTTCTTTCAAAAACATTAAATATAGTAATGTTTCCAAACTGTTGGTCTGTACTGTATATATATATATATATATATATATATATATATATATATATATATATATATATGCATTATTTATATTTTTGTTCATATATTTATTTAAATACAAAAGTCAAAACAAATTTTAGCAAGATTTTTTTTTTACAACAAGGTCTCACTTGTTAATATAAGTTAATGCAATAGTTTACATAAACTAACAAATAACATTTAAAGCATACGTTCATTTGCATTTATTGTTGCAAATATTACGTAATTAAAATTCCATTGCTCATTATTTGTTCATTATAGTTCGTAGTGAATTATGTAATGTTACAAGATAAAAATGTATTATTAAATGTTAACATTAACATTAACAAAGATATGATGATTTAATTGTTCATTGTTGGTTAATGTAGTTAACAAATGAAACCATTCATAAATTGTTACCATTTGTCTTCTTATTTTGATCTAGAAGAAAAGCATGTTCATTTTTAGAGAACATTCACTGTGCAGTTAAGGAAATTCAGTTTGTGAAAAGTTTTGTGAAAAGTTTTAAAATTTTAATTTCAAATTGATCTTGGTCTTTGGTCTTTGCCCCCCCCCCCCCCCCCCCCCCCCCCACACACACCTTTTCCCCTTTGTTTATGATGTAAGTTGATGTTCTATACGTGCCTGCATTTTTCTCTTATTTTGCTTATTGTTTGTTTTCTTGTTACCAAAAAGAAAGGTTTACTCCAGAGAAAGAAAAAAATATATTTTATGAAGTAATTGACAGTTACATAGCTAAGTGTTATTCTCTGTTGAAATGAGGAGGTTGTGTTGGTGTGGGCCCACAGTGAGTGCCCAGGCAGGAGTCAGGATTGCTTTTCCATTCTAACCCTTTAAACACAGCCTCAATCTTTGTACAAACAGCAGCAGGAAATTGCTGCAAATTGTGCACACCAATGTGGGCATGATCCACTGTTTCCTGATGCCACAGAAGGCAGCGTTTTCCCCCTTACATCCTCTGCAAAATCTGCTCATGTTTGCAGAGAACTCCCCCTGCTATCCTGCAACCTTTAGCATTCCCTCCCAGCCATCACCACAAAAGTCTGTTTAATTAGTCTCCATCTCCAGAGGCCCGGAGCCCCCTGTAACCCCAGCAAGCCCTGCTGCTCCTCCTCTGAACAAACCTTCAGGCATGTTTGTTTTTCTCTGATTGACTTCTTGTGCCATAATTATCACTAAGTGCTTTAGCTGCAATTAAAACCCCCTCCACCAGTTTTCTCATTTGTTTGCTCATTTTAGGAGAACATTCACTGCACAGTTAAGATAACATAAAGAAATCCAATTTACAGTGGGGAATTTGTGAATCACATCAGTGTTTGTGCTTAAAAGTTTTACCAGTTTACTTGGATACTTGCACAAATTGCTAAAAAAAAAAATGTGTTACACATTATGTTTTACAATATACAAATAATTTAGTCGTATATACTTTACACTGAGTTTAAATGTGTTAACACTAGTTAACTACATTTAGTAAACAATGAAAAATAGCTTTTTGTATTATTTTGTTTTTTCTTCTGCTTACACACATTTTCAAATATTTGCCTCTTTTCCCCCCAAACTTCACACAAATACAAGAAATTCACACATAAAATGCAAAATGCCTTGCATCTCTTGTAAAATGAGGCACTGCTTTCAAAAAATTAAAAAATATATATCTCAAAAGTAAACATTTGTAAACAATAAAAAGTGAAAAATAAAGTGTTTTATGAAAAAGTTTTATGAAAATAAAAGAGTTTTATGAAAATAATTTCAGCATTTACTTATATATTACTAAAATCAAAAGTTGTTTTTGTTAATAATACTTAATGGAATTCATCTTACTAGCATATTGGCTGTTTATTACATAGTACTTATAAATCACACTTATCCTGTATGATCATATTTTAGCTCCCTTAATCCACCCCATACCTTAATTTAACTACTACCTTACTAACTATTCATGAGGAGCAAATTAAGATGCAAGTAGTCAATAGTTAGTTAACAGTGTGAATTTTCCCCCAAACTAAAGTGTGAACATGTAGAAGACATGATAGATAGATAGATAGATAGATGGATGGATGGATGGATGGATGGATGGACGGACGGACGGACAGACAGACAGACAGACAGATAGATAGATAGGTAGACAGACAGACAGACAGACAGATAGATAAGTGAGGATTTTTTGACAGTGATTTGCTTGTTTGGCTGATTCTGTGATCAGGTTATGAAATGTGAATAATTGTGCTTGGAAGTTTGGGTGGTGATGATTCATTTTCAGGAATGTTGAGGTAAAGTTACTGGGTGCAGCATGTTCAGGTCAAATTAGTGAGAGTGTCATGGCTCCTCCATCTTGTAAAGCAGTTATGAAAGGCAAATAACCCAGAGAGATCAAAGAGCAGCGCATGCTCACGCCCCCCGGTCCTCTCTGAATGGAGATGAGACGTTTTAAAAAAATGCATTGCCTTTGAAGGGTGTTGTTACCTGGGTTACCATTTTCTTTCTTTGTGTAGCATTTTGGAATTTAGTTTGGCATGGAAGTGAGAAGATTTGGCAATGGAAGAATGAAGAAATGTAAAAAAAGAAGCAAGTGAAATGAAAAGCATGAAGCAATGCTGGCTTAGAGCTGTGAGGACAGCCTTCAAATACTCTATATGTTGAACTGCTATTGGTTAAACAAAACTTTACATAAGCTGTACTGTTTCTGTCAGTGTGTCAGTTCTGAATAGTCAGAAAACACTTCAAATTGATTGATGGGCTTCATTCATGAAACACAGGCAGAACGAGTTTCTGTGTAAATCTTGCTTAAGTTTTTTTCTTACGTACAATTGTCACATTCAATGCGTGGTTTACTGTTACACAGAAATTCAGTCTCGTTTCATGAATGAGCCCCATTGGTTTCTTCAGCAAGGAGAAGAAAAATATCATTGTGGAACTTTAGTCTTTTTACATTTCACAATAATTATAAATTATTATAAAAAATAAAAAAAGTAATTAAAATGAAAACATTCAATTATATGTGTCTCATAAAAGGGCAAATATTGTGTTTGTATCTATGAAAGGAATAGTTTATCTAAAATTAAATTAAGAATGTACTCTCACGCAGAACATCAAAGAAGTGTTTGGACACTAAGTCGGATGGCACCCATTCACTGCAGAGGATCCACTGGTCATGCAAAATCTGTTCTAATGAAGAAACAAACTCATTTTGGATGGCCTGAAGGTGAGTACATTTTCAGCAAATATTGAATTTAGGGTGATCTATTTTTTTTAACCAAGCAAGCACAATAACTACCCCAAAAGCTATTGAATTAGGCTGTAATTTGAATACAGTTACAAGGCTTAATGCATAAATGCAAGTGCAAGTTACTTGAAGTTTAATCAAAAGAATATGATTCTTGAAGATAGTACATTTTAAAAAAATGTAACTGTGTGAGTACTTTTTGAAAGAAAAAGACAGAAATGGCAAGTGCACAGTCCATTTCCTTTGATTAATGCATGGATATATTTGCCACCAAGCTGAGAACAATGTGTTGTTGTTGTAAGGGAATTTTTTTTTTTTTTTTTTTTTTTGATAGCAGTTGTCCACTTCAGCAAATAACTCTTCCTCAGAGACAACCCATCCCGGATGGTCTTTAATATTAATGTTGCCTTATTTTCCACAGATGCTGCATTGATTTTGTTTAGCTTTGAGTGTTTTTAAGGGCCTGAAGCATATACTGTATCTCCCTCCCAGTGTTAATCTAGAATTCAGCCCAGGGTGATGTTCATCAACAGATCTGGTCCCATCATTTGGCTTTCCTCTAGTTTAAATGCCTTCAGCTCAAAACCACACACACTCTGCCTGACAATTCCTGGCCTTAAGGAGGTGCATTTATTAGCTTAGCTTTCTCATTCACTGAAAATGATACTGATTTGAATGAAATGCCAACATGCATATCCGTGAAAATAATTAGAGAGTGGCAGATTTATTCTGTGTGATATTACAGTGGTGTTTCTACAAAGATGCAATGCCTCAATGTTTGTTGCTGATGAGATCTTTCTTCCATAGGAAAAGTTTGTCACTGCAGACAAATAATATCTGCTTTCAGCTTATGTTAGGCACGGTGAGAAAAAAGACAACATGAAAACATAACCCAATCTTTTCAAGTGAAGCAAAGCAGTATGACTCACAAGGACAACTCAAATTACACCTCAGGTTTGGGGAGCAATTCAATAGGAAGTGAATCAATCCGAGGATGAATTGTCTCACCACATCCTGAGCAGCAGACACCTGATCTAGCCAGAGGGAGGCTGCAGTAATGTGCCGGTAATACTGTCAATGCAAGACAGCTGCACATCTCCATATACACTCTCACCATCATTCTGTGAGAACAGCTGAATGCATTGAGCTCAGATCAGGTTATTTCATAAAACGAGCCATTTTATAATACCTGACCGGTTTCACAATACACTGAGGATTTAATCTGTTGTAACCATTGTGTTTGCGACAAGGAAAAGCAGAATATCTCATACTGAAACATCATTACTGAAGGGTAATGTGTTCCCTTGAAATTTCACATCAGCATTTAATCCTTAACTTAAAGTGACTCATTGAAGAGTCTCAGCAAGAGGCTGTTATTGAATTTTAGGTGGGCAAATGTCCAAACAACACATGAACATCCACTTAACGTGGCTTTAACAATGGATAGATTCAGTTGTAACTATCCATGGCAATTCAAAGATGGCAAACATGAAACCAAGTCATTAAACTTAAAAATAAGGGCCACACTTTATTTTAAGGGCCAACTCTTGCTATTAAAGGGGTCATATGATGCGATTTCAAGTTTTCTGTTCTCTTTGGAGTATTACAAGCTGATTGTGCATAGACAAGATCCCTGAAGTTGCAAAGACTAACGTCTCAAAACCAAAGATATAATCTTTATCAATGTTAAGACTCGTCCATGCACCCCAAAAGGGCTCATTCAAACGCGCCCCAACAATTCTACGTCATGATGTGGAAATATTTGCGTAATGCCGGCCAAACGTTCACGCAAAGAAAGAAGGAGTGGTTTCAGAAACCGCAGTTAGTGCTGAAGCAGCCGTGTCAGAGAGATACTGTGTGTTCCTAGGTGAAAGCAAAATCACTTTATTTGGCCTTATGAAAGTAGATGCATTTAGGAATCTTTAGGATGACTTACAACAGAACAGCAATGAATTTTATGGATGACCGTTTTGTGAAACTAGGAGAGAAGGTAATTCTGACTTTATAACGACAATCTGGCGCTTTTGAATCAGATACTATAAGTATGTTTTGTTATTAGTTTAAGTATTTGCTATTGAATGTTCAAATGCAGAGTTTTGCGCGTCGTGTGTGTGTGCGTGTTTTTGTGTGTAAGAGAGAGAGAAAGACGGTTACCTCACAATGGAGTCAGCTGTCTTAACCGTGGCTTGTGTCCTGCAAACACATAAGAGCTTCATCACTGTGTCTTGTGACGCCACTCTGTTCCCCTTTCAGGCTTGAACTGATGGTAAAACTAAGAACATAATTAGCTGTCTTTAAATTTATTTTGAAAGATAAAGCTCACGATTGTGGAAAGGAGCGTTACATTTCCGAGGAGTGCTTGCGGTGTTCAGCCAATCACAATGCACTGGGCCAGCTGGCCAATCAGAGCAGACTATGCTTGTCGGAAGGAGGGACTTCATTGAAAACAACACGTTTGAGAGAGGGGGGCATAGAGGACCTACAATAATGTAAAGTATTTGAAAAAGTGTTTTTTAACGTTTATAACAGCATGTCAACATATTCTGTTACACCAAATACACAAATAAGGATCTTTACAAAAGCATCATATGACCCCTTTAACAAACCATTAACTACCATTTTTTCCTCAATAAACTAATTATTTTCTCCTTATTAATACCTGGTAAGGTAGTTGTTAAGTTAAGTATTGGTAGGATTAGGGATGTAAAATATGGTCATGCAGAATATGTGCTTTATAAGTACTAAACAACCAATATGTTAATAACAGGCATGCTAGCAAGCAACTAGTTAGTGTGAAGGTAGCAATTTAAAAGCTTTTAATTCTAGCAAAATCCATGATATGGCCTCTTTGAATTATGAGGAATAACTGTTGCCATCACTTTCTGTCAAGAGAGCTGCTTGTATCAGACTGAAAAAAAAAAAAAAAAAAACATTGTGTAGAAAGACACAGCAAGTCTAGATAAAGCATAGTTGTTAATCTGTCAAGCACGGCAGGCATAGTTTGGTACATTCAACTGAGCCTTCTCCCGGCTCTCTTTTCTGTTCTGAACTCAACTTGACACTTAGTGAGGCATTCTGTTTTGAAACTCAAAAAAGCGCCACACATAACATAACAGCAAACTAATACACTGCAAGAGAAAAGTTTTCTGGGGCCAAAAACTTATTATTTATTTTTTTTTATTTTTATTTTTATTTTTTTTTGTCCAAGCCTTTTACAACTATTTTTGAGCAGATTTCTGAAGAAGAAGAAAAAAATGGCTTCTGAAAAATCAGTTTGCAATCACAGAAATAAATTATATTTTTAAAATATATTAAAATGTGATAATATTTCAGGATATTACCGTTTTTACTGTATATTTGATCAAATAAATGCAACCTTGGTCAAAAGAGATGTTCAAAAACATTTTTAAAAAATAAAATAACACTGACCCACTACTTTTAAATGCTAATATACCTGTTCTATGTGCTGTCAGCTCAAATTTAATATACTGTATATTTCAGAGAGGAATTTAGAATTATTTAAAAGCTGGTTTACATCAACATCTTTTAGGTGCCATGTTCTCTGTCCTCAGAATGAAATATTAAACCGAATTCAATTTAAAAAGCAACTCTAGCAAGCTGCAAGATTATAGTTGCTCATGAAAGACATCAAACTCTCAGAGCTAAAAAGCATCTGTAAGCACTTTTCCTGCTATAATGTTTAATTGAAAAGTCTCATGGTTTATTGTTAGTAACTCATGATCTTTAGCTCAATCGCGTTTATAATTTCCATGTGATAATAGCTTGAGTCTACAATGGAGAGAATTGTGTTTGCAGATAATTGTATATGCAAAGATGCATATATACTGTATATGTCTCTCACTTCAATATCTGCAGACTGAAAACCAGAGAGCCTTTCCACCTACACGTTACATTTTCTACTCATAAATAACAGCTTGTCCAAAAATGACACTTCACCGTTGTCTCCATGTCTTCACCATTATGACTTTACTGCAATTTTCTTCCAATTACATTACAACTGTCAAGACCCTGACAGGCTTCAGGACTGTAACAAGTACAACTGAGATATGTGATTTAAACTCATAAAATCCATGTTCTGTTGGATTATAGGAATGTGGGAGACTCTCAAGAC
This sequence comes from Carassius auratus, assembly GCF_003368295.1. NCBI lineage: Eukaryota > Metazoa > Chordata > Actinopteri > Cypriniformes > Cyprinidae > Carassius > Carassius auratus. The sequence goes on along the minus strand of NW_020527582.1, from coordinate 1,133,746 downwards.
ATAGCTGCATTAACTGAAGTTAGATTGTGTTGCAGAGGAAGGATAAACAATGGCTTTCTCTCCAGGGACACCAAGAGTATCCTTAGACAGCAGGCCTGGTGGATATAAAGCTTTATGAAATGTCATTTGTCACTGAGCTACCCTGAACACTCTTCGCTGAAGCTGCTGGGCCTGAGCTGGACAGCAGATAAGTCTTAAAACCGATGGGCCTTGTCACACTGGCGGAAGGGGTCTTAAATGAAAGTGTGACGCTCTTTGCTTCTCTTGTTCACATTATTTATTTGGTTACCCTGGAGCAGAACCTGTAATAGGATCCAAAAGGGTGTAATAATAGATGTGGACCCAAAGTCAAGATAGAAGAGCAAGCTAATAGAAGCTGTTTTTTTTAGCAATAAGCACATTTTTCTCCATCCAAATTTAATTTGCCTCTTTCTCAAAGAATAGGAGGTAAAACATAACTTAATAAGAGGGAGAGGGAATGGAAATCAGAGATTTCAATAAGCCATTTGGAAACATCTTTACAGTTTTGTGCATTATTAGATATGCTATTCTGACCATTACACATTGACGCTGTCGGCTGAGACGTGCAATGTGCTAGAAGGATTGTTGGTCTCTGCTGCCCTGTAATTTCCCATATGGGAAATCAGATTGGAGATCTTACTTTAAACTCAGCGTACATTCCTCAAGCCGTGTGAAACAGCTTCTGTCAATGCTGATACAAGAAAATAGGTCACTTCCAGAGGAACTTCATCCATTCCAATGACTCACTGAATGATATTTTGCTCTTTCACATTACCTGAACCATTTTTGATCATGCTAGACACATGGAATTTAATAAGTGGTGAGTGGTGTTTCTACAATAACTGTGGGACCAAGTGCCTCCAGATGGGGCGCTGTGGAGCAAAATGCATTGCAGTTGTTTAGAAAATAATATATTTTTCTGTCCTAAACTTGGTTAATGTTCATTTAACACAAGACTACAGCTTTGCAAAATTATATTATTATATTATATTATAATGCTCAGTTTGGATAAAAAGAGAAGTAGATAACATCATGCACATGTGCATCAAGCTTCCAGTGATGATTTTCTGCAGGCCACATATGAATGTGACCATAAGCCAATAAAAACATGATGAAATAGCATACATCATCAGTGTTCTCATTATACATGCTCTTTCAGCTAGAGCCAACATTTACACAGACATCTGGTTAGTCTTTTCTCCTGAATGTTCAGTAATGTATATTGTATGTTTATCACAGTAAGTAGTATACTGTGAGTAATCATTTGAATAAAATGAACTTGTATCTGTATTTTAGTACTATAATTAAATAATTTAATCTCATTACAGATTTTAACAAAATAGGAGTAAGGATGAATTGTTGGTGTGAAGAAAGCAGTCACATTCCCCACAGAATCAACAACATCTCTGTGAAATCTTGTGAGAATCATTCAAATTCAGCGAAGAATTCTGTTAAAGCTGATATCAGAACAAACGCCACTGATGTTGAAACCAGGAAAAACATTGTTCAGTAAACACAAATTTTCACCATTCACCATGCATTTAACAGGAAACTACATGGTTTATTGTTTTTGAGTGATTTTAAATGCTTCCCCAGCACTTCAATGCTTTAAGTATTACCGAATTTGAAAGTTATTTTTAATGTGATGATATTTGTTCATCCTTAATCGGTATCCCCCATACATAAAACTAAAAGTTTTATAATGTAGGAAAGCAAACTCTTATTTAAAAAAAAAAAAAAAAAAGATATTAAATGACCACTAGTAGATGGCTGCAGAGAAGTACTTACAGTGTAGGCCATTTCCACTCCCTAATATAGCCTGTTTTACATGCATTCTAATAAATGTCTATTTGACATCTGACAGAAAACATCTTAGAGACGTACTGCAGATGAACCAGCACTCTTAAAAATACATCTTGCATATGTAAATGCAGATATTAGATGTCTCCGAGATGTACATGTGTGATTTTAGGTGCTTTACTGTCAGGTGCTGGAGACACCTTCTGTAGAACTTAATCCTGGAAGGATTTTAATATATAGACAAGGCTTTGTATTCCCTAGTCAGTTATAATGGTATTTTCAGACATAAATACTTACTTTTATTAGGATTTGCATTTGGATATATATTTGTATATTACCATAGACTATATTGTGGCAGATTTGTAGACTGTTCCCCTAAAAATTTATATTTTTCACATTTCCCATTCATTTTCCACTTTCCAGGTTATTTTTGACCGCAAAGATCACAAGTATGACCGTTTTTATGACAAATTAAGCTTTTCTCTTGTCTAAGTTGGTGTGTGTGTGTGTGTGTGTGTGTTTTAGAAAAAAAAAATCTGTCTATAATGACAAAAGACCAGAGAATTCATAATGAACCTCTTGTTCGATAATTTCTATTAAATCAAAATAAACCCAATATACTGTAATTAATTAAGCAAAGTACCTTGTAAACTTGAAAAGGTTGCTACTGTTAACTCCTGCTTTCTGCCATTTGGATGCACACAGCAGTTACAGTACCCAACCCACACAGGAGCACACACCCTTTGGGATGTATGCCAAGCGTGGATGTCTATTTCAGTGTTAAGTGTTTCTCCCCTTCTGCTGAAAGTGAGACTTGTGCCCCTGAGGATTTCCTGCAGTCGACCCTGTTAATAAATAGATGACTTCAGGACCGCTTCACCGCACACACTACACTGTTCTGCACTCCAGTGCTCGACTCACTTCTGAGGAAAACACAGAACAGGTCTAATTTCAGAATCTGCTGTGGTGATATGATGGCTTTTGACCATTACATTTCACAGTAAGGTTCAATTCATTAAAATGTTTAAAGGGTTAGTTCACACAAAAATAAAAATGATCCTGTGTTTTACTTACCCTCGTGGGATCCTAGGTGTATATGACTTTCTTCTTTCAGACAAATCCAATCGGAGTTATATAAAAAATTATCCTGGCACTTCTAAACCCTATCATTGTAGTGGGCGGGTGTTTCTGTTTAACAGTCCAAAACACATTAAATAAAGTGCACTTATCCATAATAAAACGTGCCTTACATGGCTCTGGGGGTTGAATAAAGGCCACCTGTAGCGAATCCATACGTTTTTGTAAAAAACAAAAATCCATATTTCAAACGTAATAAACACTTTTCTTTCACTTCTGCTGGCTGTTGTATGCAGAAGTGTTCCGGCGAATGACTTTGGATGACTGCGATGCAGGTGCCTCTAAGATATGCTAATCTAGCGAGTTTGTTTAAGGTAGCAAAGAAAAACCAGTCTCCTCTTGGCTTATATCAAAATCTTCTGCCATTTCTCTTTACAAATCTTCATTTTGTGCTTTTAATATATGACTGCCATTTTGTTCTGTTCTCTCTCTGCGTTCATCACTAATCACACAATGTCGACATCCTACATTATCCGCCGCAACGGCTTCCGTTTATGAGAGATGGCGGAAGTGACAGAAAAGTGTTTATTATGTTTGAAATATGGATATTTCTCTGACAAAAATGCATGGATTCGCTAGAAGAGGCTTTTATCCACCCACAAGGTACAAATGTTAGGCATTGCATCAACTAATTACAAAATATGAAAGATTTTATACATGTAAATGTATATATGTAATATGGCATTGATGTTTCTTTTGTCTAGTAAAAGCATAGTGGTAGCTTTCTTTGTTTTGGTTCAGGAGTATTTTAGCAAGCTATCAAAATATTGACATTTTACCTGTACCTTTCTCTCTTCATAACCTACACTTGCAGTGTAAATAACAGCCCAGCTTTGCCCACACCTCTGTGTAGCTCATTTATTCTGTCAACAGGTGACAGTTGTGTTTTTGTTTGTGCTAACTAAACAAAAGTTCGTAGTTGCTAGGCACACGTAGGCCCTAACCACAGACTTGTCCAATCAAAAGTTCGGATTTGTTTTTGTTACCATGGACACAGTTTGTCCAGACATGACTGCCTATTTTTCCTGAAAATAAGTCAGAAACTAATCAAGAGCATTTGTTTATTGAAGAGAAACATTTATTGCTGCTACAACAAAATTTTTGACTCAACAGATCAGCGCTTAGTATGCTCAGAGTGCAGGACTGCATATACTACAGCCTTTAGGCTTACATTAGTTAGTTGGTAAGTATTCACAAAAAGATTCAAAAGCTTTGGTTTGGTTTTAAAAATCCAGTGGCATATATACCATAAGAAACTTCTTTCATTACAATTAAAAAAATCTTTCTTACCGCAAACTTTTGAACATTAGTGTTCATATATAGTAGTAAATATGTTCATATGTAGCAGTATGAGATTTCTGTGTCTTTGTAAAATGAGCAGTGCTGATAAACATGAAATGCATTAAAAAGAGCACTAGAATCAGTTGTTGAGGTTGTGAGTGGGATGGTTTAGTGAGTTTAGAGTTCACTGCTTTGACAATGAAGTACTGCTTGATAAAAAGCTTAACTAAACTGCTTGCAGCTACAATGGGGGTCTTGAATCATGGACTGGGTGTTAATACATTATTTATACTTTATTTAAAAATATCACTACAGTAAAGCTGCCTGTCAAGCTATTAACTTTGGCTTTGGATATTATGGATCACACAATGCTCTAATTCTGTCAGTGGACTAGTAAATGACTGACTCTAAAAACAATGGAATAAAACAGTCCATGCAAAATATTATTTGCATGTTTCTGTCAGGAAGGAAACTTGTTGGTCCTGGTTAGTCCGATGGGATTGTGTAAGTTATTGCACCTCCTAAATTAATATTCCACACACATGCAGGGTTGTGTTTTTGCGTGTGAATAAATTCTGCTACCCACATCATAATGCCTCCTGGAATTGTGTCTTGTACTGTATGTTGCTGAAATCCAAAACAATAAATTGTGCACTTTTTAAACATCCAGATGTAAAATATTGCAATGTATGCTAACCTATCATTTGCAGAAAGTTCCCATGTTTCCTTGTTTTTCTTTCCCTATGTTTGACATGGATATATGCGGTGATCAGATCCACCAGCATTTTACCATCAGAAAATTGCTGAACTACTGTTCAAAAGTTTGAGGTTGATAAGATTTTTTTTTAAAGGCTTTTGAAAGAAGTCCTTTATGTTTATATTATACTTTATGTTTAAGTCTTAATTTATTTGATCAATAATAGCAAACAACTGAGTAAAATATAGTGAAATATTGTTAGAATTTAAATGTTATGTTTTTTTATTTTAATACATTTTTTTTTTTTTTTGTGCAAAGCTGAATTTTCAGCAGCCTTTACTCCAGTCTTCAGTGTCACATAATCCTTCAGAGAAAATAGCTTAATTGAAATTCAGTCTAGCTTTGTGATTGCTTATGTCAGCTGAGGAGGCCATGGAAAGGAGATGGGAAACACTTTTATTTATTTATTTCTTTTCTTTTTTTGTATATGCGATTTTAGATTTCTGATGTCAATATTGCATGGATGCTAGTGACTTTCTCTGTAATCTGGTCCAGTATACAGCTCATATTTATAGTACAAAATAATCATTCTAAACTGTACAAGGCATCGCTCCAAAATGTTGTCTTCACATATGGAATAATTACATTTCTGAAATATTAAAGAAAGAGAGTGCCTCAAAATTTATATTTCATGTACCGTCTTCTTTTGGTGACCATCACTCTGCCCTTTATAAAGGCCAATGGGAAATTCATCTAAGACCCTCTTACTGAAAGTGGGACCCTTATGAAAGGGGTTTCCACTGGGGTGTATAACCCAGGTCAGACTGCAAAACTGCATTTCTGGAAATGTCAAATGTCCTGCCTGACTGGGTGGAAACGATCAGCAACCCCAATATCTTCAGCTAACAAGAGACTGACTGAGGCTCCAGTTGTTTAATGGAATACTTGTCAAACCAGTTTGTTACATTGCAGTGTTAGTTATCAGGCACATGGAAAGCATCCCATATCGGTTTTAATGCTCCAACATGTACTTAATATAACACTAATGCGTTCAAGATGAGAGATAATCTAAATATGAGTGCGATAAGATTTGAGAAATTTTACTCTCCATGTGAAAGTAGAGCTGATACTCTTGTTATTTGGCCTATTGGGTTTGCTTTTGACTATGAGCATAGAAATGAACAGCACATGAAAAACCAATTATGTGAGAAAAGTCATCTTATTTACAGATACACATTTATATTTGTGTTAACATCCAAAACACATAGGGATTATGTCCTTCTGCCCTCAGAACACTTTAAAGTGAATTTTTGTTTGTTTGTTTGTTTTTGTTTTTTTTGTGGTAATAGTTGTAGTTAGGATGGGAGCCCTTAAGTAAAACCTGAGCTGCTGACCAAAAACAGATTTTCGGGCTACTTTTGAGGAAGTTTGTTGTAAGAATGAAATGTCAAGTCATTAATAGCATTTAACTTACACTATAAGGGACAAGGAATTGTCACTGGAAATATTAAAGTTTGTTTGTTTGTTCAGCAGACACAGCATTTTTTTTTTATATCCCATTACATAAATAACAAATATTTCTACTACTTGGCAAATTTCTGTTTCAGTTTCAGAGTGTCAACAACACACTAGTGCCAAAAGAACCCTAATATTGTAACTAAAGTACTGTTCTTAGGCAAAAATAAATCTGAGAATGATTGTATAATACCATGCATGTTTAAAAGAATAAAAACTGACAGTTGGCAAAGATGATGATATGGTATTTATATCATGGCCAGACCACAAACTACTACTGTCACTGCATTGTGGTTTCAATGTTAATCACACAAAATCACTCGCATGGGCTGGTTAGACACAGTAGTGCATTTAGATCATTCCGGATTGCATCCATATGTAGAAACACTACAAAGTTGTTTCTTTCTCAGAAGGGGCTCTTCTGATTGGGTCATCAGCTCTGTTCTCTCGTTTTCAAGCATAAGTGCCTTCTGGAGTGTTCAAGAGGATCAGCATATAATTCCTTAAAATATTCCTTTTGCCAAAATTCAACGAAATTCTAAGAGGATCATTTTTAACTCACAAGCCCCCAGGAATAATAAACAGCATCCTGCCTTCAAATCAAAGCACATTGATAATGATTGGCAGGACTGCACCACAGAGGCTATACAGTATATTCGGAATAAAATACTAGCCTACTGCACAGTATACATTAAAATACTATCTACTATTTGAAAAAAAAAAAAAAAAAACTCTATTCTAATTAGGTCAACATCACTCATGCTGATCCACTTAAACCACAAAAAGTACAAGTGTAATGATCTCTCAAAATGTGGTTATGGTAATATTAAGATTCTAATATAAGCGGTTGTTTGCCGGAAGAGTTTTTGTTTTTTATTTGTAATTAGCTGGTGCACCTGTTTGCAATTACTGTGCTCAGCAATCAAATGCTGCCACTAGTGGCTAATGCAAACTTGTATTTGCAGTTGCTAATGACTGGCAACACTTGCACAAATTACATTAGTGAAATGCACTTACTGTGCAATCATCTAGTACATTGAATTCTGCATTGCAATGCATTGTTTTTTTTTTGCAGCAGCAGCAGCAGCAAACAATTGTTTAGATGTCTTTAATCAACTGAGCTTCTCATAGAAACAGGCTTGAAGGGTAGTTCGAAAGATAGCCAAAGATTAAAAATAACTGTGTGATTGCATTTCTCTGCAAAGACAGGATTGGCATGCCGCTTTAGCCATTGTCACCTCTGCTGGAGAGCTGGATTGGAACAAGAAACGCTTTCCTCTCATTTGTCCTGCTGCTGGCAAACCACAGACTGGTCTCATCTATGCTGCCAATGACCTTTTTGGAGAGACTGCAGGTGCTCAGAGGACATAGGGTTGATATGCCAAACCAGCTTTTTAAGAAGGCAGGTGTGAGTGTGTGAAGATGGAACGGATGGGGGTTTGTATGTGTGCGTATGTTCTTGTTCATACATGTTCGTGCTAAGCTAAACCAAAGATGCAAGACGACTTCTGACTTTTCACTGTTATACTTCTTATGACACTGCTGCAGTATTGGAACCTTTAAAATTCATAAATGTTTAAACCAATTATTATACAATAGTCGGTCTTTAGTGACATATATATATATATATATATATAGTATAGTATAGTATATTAATATATTGTATAGTATTATATCATGTTTTTAGTAGTTTTAGTTTAGTTAGTAACTACAACAATACTTCAGTGATGCTATTAACCATTATTACAATCCGAAAAAATTTTTTTTTGAAAATAATTATGAGAATATTAATCAAACAGACTCCCCCTTTGCTTCAAGTTTTCATCACATTACCCTTTCTACAATAATTTTTAGAAACATTTAGCACTAAATTCCCATTAATCATTTCCATTAATCATTAAACATTCCTGTTAATCACTTCCACATAAAAGATTCCACTATTGATATCAAGAGCGACATCCCACTGTGAATAATACAATTCTCTGAGTAAAATAGTCTCGCACAGTTGAGGCAAACTAAAAGAGCAACATTCACCCCCATTCAACTGTAATCGATTAAGATTCTCTTTCTAAAAGGATGGAAACTAATTGCATGAGGAAGCGATGCAAGAATGTATGTGTACTCATGTCTGTGAGAGATTAAAACCTCTTAAGATAATCCCCTTATTCTAGCATAGCAAAACTGCAATGCTGATTTTTGCGCTCCTGTCCTCCCTGCTGCGTGATGTGACTGGGAGCCAGTCTAATTTGGAGCAATGCATTTGAAATTGTCATCAAACTCCAAACGGTGTTCGGATGCAAGGAAGGAGACACACAGGATATAAAACAGGGGATCTGAAGGGCTCTCACATGTGTAAGTGGGACCACTTGCATTTTCTCTAGTGCCCAAACAAATAATGGAAAACCCAACCATATTTAAGCCCATTTGCATTTTAGGCCATGTGAAGAGGCTATTGAATGGGGCGATTTAAATAGGATTCGGCACTCAAGCAAATCAGTCTGTGCATATTTTACTGTAGAACAGTCAACGTAAGACATCCGAAAGCACTGAGCATCACCGAAACATTGCAATGCTTGTTCTCCATTACATTGAAGTTGGTATGAAATGTAAATTCTCCCTATTTATTTTTAAAATGCATGTTTTTGATCTTATTTTCTTTTAATATTTAAAATTTAAATCAAAACTTAACTCAATATTTCAGTGAAAAAAATCTAATGCTACTTCTGTTACATGCAACTTTTTTGTAAATAAAACAGGAGTAATTATTTAACCAAACAACAAAAAGGTGCAGGATTAAATTCATGACACATAGCCATTCCAAATACTTACAGTCTGCTCCAGTGTGGCCAAGTTCCCAGACATTTGTGATGTAAATATCATGGGAGGCTGTTGGAAGTGGAACTCTTGACAGTGTCTTATAATAGTGACCATTAGCACCAACAAGAAGTTCATTATGTGAGGTTAGACACCATCAAGCACAATAATGAAAGAGCTGCATGTAGTCTGCAGGCAAGGCATAGAAAGACACCCCTGTACGGACACTCTAGAGACAGACATAAGATTAAATTAATTAATGTCTTCACTCAGACTTTCCATGTAAAACTGAAAGGTACAGTTACCAACACTAGCAGTTGAAAAACTGAATATATATAACTAAATATTGCATAGTGCTTGCCAGGGAACCCAAGATACTGTATGAATCAGAGTGATTCCTTAGCTCATTAGCATAACTGAGCAGCACAGCTGAGATAGCTGAATCCAGAACAAACGTTTTCGACGGCAGAACTATCAGTTTATATCCCACTTTCCATTTTTAGCAGAAATTAACAGGGTGGGATGGGTGTTGTATGCTAGTCAAGAATATCTGAAGAGAGCTTAGCCATTAGCATTCATGTTTTCACTCACCTTCATTTGCTATATCTCATGCTATGGTATCACAATGCTTTTAAGAACCTCCATAAAACAAATGATGCACATTAACATGGACAAGGTATTTCCTATAACCTTTTACTGCATTTTTTAAGTAAGCTTTTAAACTGTAAGCCTTCAGTTGGGAACAGTCTCTCCTCCATCAAAAAAAAAAAAAAAAAAAAAAAAAAAAAAAAGATTTTTTAAACTGCACTGCATCCCTGACACGATAGAAGACGTGACTTTTGTTTCAAACAATAGTCTGTAGGTAAATAGGCTATGGTGTAAGAAACCGCTAAAAACGGTTCAGGGCACAAGTGAACTCTCTGAATGAATCAAATTGAATCACAACCAATTTTTCAAAAGCTTTTGATCCATTGGATCAATAACGACACATAATAATAATAATAATGAATAATGGTTTGTGAATCACTAGTTCTGATTCTAAACAACCAATGGAAAACATATAACATAATCATCATCATCAGACAGTATATCTGGTTTTGAGAGAGAACACACAATAATCAAGGAGATGTCTTTGGCTTTTTTATCAAGTTACATGTGTCCTTATAATATCCCATCATCCCTTGATTCAGATTCTTGTCACTTGAAACAACACAGCTACATGATTACTCTTTCTCTACTCTCTCTTTTTTCCCCTCTCTCACTCATAAGCAACAGGCACAGCTGCAGGCTGTGTTTCATACTAGTTTCTTGACGGTTCCAGTGGTTTGCGGTGCATTACTCACAGGTGTTCCTTCATAAAGCAGCAGGAGTCTTGGCTTTGCTCTGACAGTCATTTGGAGTCTCCATTCTCGGTTCTTAAATCCAGAAAATCCATTCGCTAATCTAACATACAAAACAGGCTGCGGTGGATGTCTGTTATACGTTGCAATACACAATGATCCCCTCTTTAAATGTCAGCTGATCCACAAATTATTATTATTATTTTTTTTTTTAAGTTAATGTTTACATTTTTAATTAAAGTTAATGGTACTTTTCAAGTGTCAATTCATTCATACAGAACATGAATGCATTCATTTAGAATGGTTTGATTCTTTAATAGCATTTATTTACTTATTAATTACTTAATATTAGTTTATTTATTATGAACAAACATGAATTAAAGAGATAGTTTAGACAAAAGTGAGTAAATTATGAAACATAGTAAATTATTAAATTTTGGGCTGAACTATAGTTTTAACAATGAACAATAATACATTAGTATTTATAATAACCAAAATATATAAATTAACTATTAAAACGTGGATTATATAATTATTTATTTTTATTTTATTTACTATTATTATTTATTTATATATTTAATTATTTACTTTTTTATTTATTTTTTTATTTTGTAAAAATATAAAAGGCTTTGCTCTCACTTTTGGTCAATTTAATGTACAGTACTTTTTTAATAACAGTAATATTTATAAAAAAAAACAAATACTGACCTTAAACTTTTCAACAGTAGCACATTTACATTAACCTCAATTAATAAATGTTGTAAACATATTTTTTCAAATATTGAATTGAATTTTATTGTAAAGTATTACTGGACTAACACACATTTGTATAAAATATTGTTTTATTACAGAGTTATAAGGCATTGAGATTTTATCTTGCTCTCAAATCAATAAAAAAATCAATAGAGGTCACACCACTGACCTGTCCTGGTAAAACTATCAGTTGTTTGTCATATTATATGCAGATGGCTGGTGTTGTGGATGACAGGCTGATGGAGTCATTAGTCACTGGTACCATTATCCACAGTTTGGATGGAGATGAATCAGCCAGTAATTAAATGCATTGCCTATTTTGACACCTGAGCCAGTGTGTGTGAGTGTTTGTCCTACAAACCGAAGACTACCCAATAGTGTCTGTCTGTTAAAAGGTCATTCCCAAGGGTTAGCTCTGTTACTATGGAAACAGAAGCTGCAGAAAACAGAACGATCAATATGATGCAAGTCAAAGGGTGGATGTTGTGTAAAGGTAAATCTAATATACATTCCTAAACATAATAATGGGCATGGAATGCTTAATATTCTGATACACAATTGTGCTAAACCAGTATTAATGGGCACAGAGTTACAGACTTGAGTGACAAATAATGGTGCAGGTGTATGGTAATTACAGTGTTTCTTTGTGATTTTGACACAGTTTAAACACTGTAAATTGCCGTCAAGTGGATGTGATTAAATGTTCGTCATAGCAGCCATACAGCTCCCTGAAACCGCCTTATGTGTGTGTCAAAAGCCTCCACCCAAAGCATCAATACCATGAAATAAACACAGCTTTCGGTATCTTCAGGGCAATCTCCCTTTTTCTCAAGCAATGTGATTACACATGTATTTGTTTCCATTGACTTGCTGCTGTTCAGGGTGTAAGTGGTCTATGTTAATAAGATTATAGTGTGCAAAGAACCCGCTGTTTTCACCGCTATATATGATCACTCTCCAGATCAACTTAAATTAGATGGCGAAAACTGCTTGTCAGCAATGCTAGGATAAACTGATCCAATAATGCATGGGCCATATTATTTTGTGTTAAAATACAATATTATGGTAGTATTAAAAAATAAAAATAAAAGTATCTTAAAGGGATAGTTACCCAAAAATTCTGTCATTAATTACTCACCCTTGTGTCGTTCTAAACCCATAAGACGAATGAAATATGAGAGCTTTCTGACTCTCAGTGCAACTACCAGAAAGGTAGTAATGACATGGTTAAAATAGTCCATGTGACATGAGTGGTTCAACCATGGTTTTATGAAGCAACAGGTATACTTTTTTTGCACGAAGGAAATAAAAATGACGACTTTGTTATGTTTCGGAATGACATGAGGGTGATTAATGACAGAATTTTCAGTTTTGGGTGAACTATCCATTCAATGTGGTTTGGAAAGTTTATTATGACATTTGGCCTTCTGTGTCTGCTGTTCTTTTTTTATTTATTGCTCATCAGTGTTGAGTCAAACATTATTAACACATTAAACTGATCAAAAGAAAATATATTTCTAATGTCACAATCATTTTTGATAATAATAGGAAATATTTATTGAGCACCAAATAACCATGAATGATGTCTGAAGGATCATGTGGAGTAATGTAATTTTTAACTAAAAAAATGGTTATTTTAAGTTGTAATAATATTTCGCAATATTACTTTTTTCAGTTATTTTTAATCAAATAAATACAGCCATCGTGAGCATAAAATACTCAAAAACATACAAAATCGCATTTACTTATTATTGAAATTATGCAGCATTTTTAAGATACAAAGCAACAATTCCCTCATCCTTTATCAGAAAAAGCTATATATTTGATCATTTGATTACGGCCCTGAACTCAATGAAAGGGTCAGAGCCTTGTCAAGCTGAAGCAGTAATTACGCTGCCTTTTCATTCTCAGTATGTATGAAATGTTTTATTAAAACTCAGAGCATAAGTAATACAGTCAGTGAACCCAAAGATGACTGTAATCAAGCACGATCAGAGTCGGTGATGAGAGGAGCAGGTTATCAGAGTGGCTTTCTAAGTGTTTTTAGCATTCAGACTGAGCTGCTTGGATCCGGACTGCAGTGGAGAAGGCGACCCCTGGTCAAGTGCCTGTGTCTGATGACTTAATTAGGGTCAGAGACTGGGACACTGGCTGACTGAGGGGACGCGGTTAGACAATAGCAGTCTGGCATGGGCGCTATCACCGTTTCATATTCTTTTCTACTCTTTGTTCATGCCACTCTACCAGTTTGGATCTTAATAATTTTCTTATAATTCTGCATTGAAATTGTTTTGAAACATTTTAATGTAATCCAACAGTAATATAAATCTAATTTACCTACTCTTTCTTTCTCTTGTTCTCATTTTCAAATCCTCCCTCACTCACCATGGCTTCCAAAAACCACTAGTCCGAGCTACAATACCCTACACCCAGGGAAAGGTGATAGCTGACAGTGGGAACTAATCTGTTCTATTGATCAATCTGTCAGTCAATGACTTATGTCAGCAAAAGGCCAGAAACCCATCATCTAAACCTTTTATTGACAGCATGTGAATTTTCCAGAGCAAACTTTACTTTTATCCACTTATGTAAACTTTATAACTAATGTATACATTTCCTAAATTAACATTATAAGGGGCACTCAGTATGTTTTGATTATTAAAAAAAACAGTGTGTTTATGCTGTGTTCAGTGTGTAAATATGGTGATAAATAATATCAAGCAGCATAACAGACTGCTTTTGTACAGCTTAAACAACTGAAAGTGGATGACACCGGAAGTCTTGTACATTGAAAATACAAATGGCTGTGTAAGCTCTTACATTAAATACATGGTGGATACAACAAACAAGAAAATACTATGTCTAAAATATAAGCTATTCGAGATTACCAGTTACTGGCAGTTCTGTGTATTTTTTTTTCTCCATCAATGTAAATAGTACAAAACAAAGTCAAAGCAGAAAATCCGGGCAGTTGTGTTCTGTTTCCGAATTAATTTGCAGTTTTAAATAAACCGGCTGAGTGGGCAATTCAATGACTCAATCGTAGAGACCCTGAGTTGCTTCATTACAAAATGAATAACTGAAAGCTTCACCGACTCAGTCATAAATACATTTCCTAAATGAATATGTCATTTCCTGAATGAATGAGTAAATAATGATTCAATAGACTCACTATAACGACTTATCGCCACCTATTTTCTTAGCAAATAGAGCTGGAATAGAGTGGAAAACTTTTATTTTACTATGTTTCTTTTCACTGATAATACAAATTACATTACAGTGAAATTTGATTTTAAAAATCAAAGTAATTTACAGGACATTACCATCTGTAGTTTAACATCTCAAATATTTCATGTTTAGCTAATTACATCTGTAGCGCTAACCACCAACAATGCCCAAATAAAATGATTTGGGATTAAATTCAAAATTATAAATTTTGTGGATATGCAATGTATAGAGTAACATTTTCTCTAGTCAGTCTATCAATAACACTTTTTATCATTTAGCTAACTTTACCTCTAAAGAGTATAGGCGCAGTGAGCTCTGGGATTTAGTTACTGACATCTGGAGATTGGTCATTGGCATCCCTGGTTTTGGAGATCAGAGCGAGTATCCCAGGGGGCGCTGATAAAAGTCCTGACTTCAGCTTTCACACAGGATCACCGCATTATGTCACTCCGCCAGCGACCTCCTCCTCCTCCTTCAAACACAGAGAGAACCGGATCCAATTGTTGCCCACAAGTCTCTGTGTCACTGAATATTTATCACCTCTCTGATATTGGAAAAAGGTTTTTGAGCGGCAGCGAGCCTCGGGGGCAGGGAATTCAACACCCTATTATAGAAGAAGAGCAATATGGCTGTCATCAGCTTCCCCCTGGTTGTGTTTAATTAATTATCTGTAGCCCTCCTGATCGAGCCCCTCTTTAAAAGCTTCCCTTACTTCCAAGACATGTCTGAACCCATCATCCTCTAGCTTTAAAGACTGCCTTATTTTTAGTATAATTAAGGCTGTATGTATAAGAGCTTATAATAAGTCCGTAGCTTTATCAAGAACGAAAGACAAATGAAATAGATTGTATTACAGTATCCTCTCTTAAAATGACAGCTCATCTGTCTATCTCTGTATCAGTCCCTCAGGCACATATCATAATACTCTTTCTGGATGTTTCACAGTCTCTTGATAAACAGGAGCTGAGTATTTGTTTTTACAGAAGAGAGATGCCCTTGTTACTGTCTTGAAACCCACCCTCCCGAAATATTCCATCTTTATCTTATTACTTTTTGTTTTTATTGAGACTCCCATCGATGGTGCTGTAATTGTCCAGCAGTGCGTGTTTAAGTTCGAACTGCTGTGGTGTTAGAAGGATCGATTTTCTACAACAGGAACATTAGCGATTCTCGAGTTGAGGGTATTAAACTCCAATCATTGTGTTCTATTGTTTGGCATGTCATATTGATTATCTCCCAGGTTTCACTGGCACGAGTGAAATATTGGAGACTTCAACTGCCATGCACAAGAAGAATACTCTTGCCTCTGTAAATGAATAGGTATGTGCACTTGCTTAGGGACATCAGGTAGGATTAAATATCAGTTTCTGAATGACTGCAGAGAGAAATACATAAAGGTGTTGGTGCATTTTTAACCTATATTTCTTTTAAAATATCTCTTTCGGGGAATGTTGCAACTCTAGCAATGGAGATTTTAGATCGCACAATTATGACTTTATATCTCGCAGTATGAGTTCCTATCTTGCAGTTGCAGCTTTATTATTTTGTAATTGCGACTTTATATTACACAGTGACTTCATATCTCACATTTGTGACTTTATGTCCCAATTATTGGGTTATATCTCACAATTGTGACTTTAAAGTAAATCTCAAAACTATGACTTTATGCTCCATAATATGACTTTATATCTTTCAATACGACTTAATATTTTGCATTTGTGGTTTTATTTCTTGTAAATGCAATCTTAAAATTTTGGCATTAAGTCTCACAATGACACTTTATATCTCACAACAGTGACATAATTTCTTGCAAATGCCACTTTAAATGCAAATAAATCTTATAATTGCAAATGTGTTTCTCACAAGGTGACTATATTTCATAATATCATTTAATCAGCTGTATTTCTTGTAAATGCCACTTTATATCTTACAATCACATCTTTACTGTATGTGACAATTGTGAATTTATATCTCACAATTTGACTTCAGGTTTTACAATACACAATTTAGTTTATACAGTTGTGGCTTCAATTCTTGTATATGTGAATTTCTTTTAGTTCTGGCTTGTCATCCCACAAGATATTACTTTATATTTTGCAATGTAACTTTATATCACATACTTGCATTCTTATTTCTTGGGAATGCAATTTTTATCTCATATTGTGACTTAAAATTTTGCAGTTGTGACTTTATATCTCACAGTTACTTTAGCTCATAGCATGACTTTCCATTTTGCAATCTTAGATTTATTTCTTGTACTTATCTCTTTACATCTATCTACAATTATGACTCTATCATACAATGTGATTTCAAATTTCACAATTTGAATTTACTTCTCATAATTTACTACATCTAAAGAGTGCAATTTTATGTCTCATATCACTATTTCATCTCACAAATCATAATTTATTTTTACTCTGAGGCAGAAAAGGACTTATATAATATGTTTGTGTTTGATTGAAGAGTTACAGGTCTCTCTGAATGCATGGATAAACAACGCAGAATCCAACAAATTTAAGAGTCTGCTTCATGTATGTTTTTATGTCTGGAGCGAGGAAGAGCCAGAGGCAGTTTCTTGTCATTGCTGAGAGTGAATTGTCAGCTATGTGTGGAGGTCAAAAAGTGAGAAATGCAGCAGCCTCACACATGAGTAGCCCACGGCTAGCCTGTCCATTCAGCAGATAGCCTCTGACACAGACAACACACAACATGTTGATAAAAACCTCTGTAAAGTTCCACTGAACCAGTGAGGGTTCTGACAGGAACAGTTTTTCAATCATTAATATTGCCTCACTTGCTACCTCTCATTATTTTATACCTTTTACAAGAGTGGTTGCCTCGAGGGAAGCCTGGTGGCAAACTCCTATAGTTGGCTTCGATCTCGTCACTCACCTGAGACACTCTGTGCATGATAAAGATAAACTTTCTCGCTCCAGCACCAATCGATATTGTTATCCACAGTCACATTCACTGTGCTATCTCTCTCTTTCATTTCAGTAAAAATTAAAGAAAAAAGAGAGAAAAAGACTTACCAACACACCAAAACATACCTAATGTGTTATTCCAGAAATCTAGAGTGAAATGTAATAGTACTCTGCACAGGAATCATACTCTTAGGGCATTTGTTATTGTATTTTTAATAATAATTAATGTTACAATGGTATTTTTTAACATAGCATTTTTTTTATATTGTAACATTTTTGTTTAGTCATTAAATGACAGTTTATCTATATTCTATATTCTATATTAGATTTCTGTGCATATTTTATGTAAATATTATTTAAAAAACTGAGAATATCTATCTATCTATCTATTTATCTATCTATCTATCTATCTGTCTGTCTGTCTGTATAATATATAGATTTAATTTTATGTAATATATAGAGTAAATGTTTCAATAGATAGATAGATAGATTTGTTTCAATTGTATTATAATAATATATATTTAAATTTTTATTCATAATTTCATTAATTTATTTTTAATATTACATTGTTGTTTAGTTAATAAATCACCATTTATTCATTATTCATTACTACTACCTTTTGTTTTTGTTTTTTGTTTTGTTATTGGCCATGATAAATATCCTCATTCCTGTGTATCATAATTAGATTTTCATGCCCAATAAAAATGTAAATACAAACTGAAAGCGTTTTCATCATATGAATGATTGAATTTTAATTTGTGGATGAGACTCCTGGAGGAATTAAATACATTTACAGTGTCCCATAACATTCCACCAGAGATATATTTAGAACAAAATAACAATTATAATTGTTATTCAAATTATTGTATTTTGGTTTTAAATTTAATCAAGTGTGTTCATCCCTGTTTAATTATTTGCCACTCTTCTGTCCACTGAGTTGCATCCTGGTAGGTGTTAGTGTCACTAAGTATTGAATATTGATGAAACAGAATGACCTGAAATGACAGTCTCTCCATGGCGGCCACCCCCTCTTCCTCCACCTCTCGGCAGGATTCAGAGAGAAGCTAATGGCCATGCAATGCTTGTCATAGTTTCAAAAGCATCGCCTTTGTTCCAGCACTGCTTGGTTCTACTCCCCCCACCAACACACACACACACACACACAAACACACACACACACACTCACCCATAGGCCTAGCCCTTACTAAAAATGTCAGCGCATATTGATTTGGTGGGGAGCAACAAAGACTTCACTAAATGATAGCTCCCTTTGTGCTGCAGCGATGAAAGGGCTAGACCTTTCTCCAGCACTCCGGAGTGCTTCCATGATGCTCAGTCCATCAATATTTCATATCCGTCTTACACTACAAAGTGAAGACAAATTGACAGAAAGGGGTTTAAAACACATCAGAAAATGTTTATTGTGGGCTGACATTATATATTTAATCAATTCAGATTAAATAGACTCTCATAACAGGTGTGCTTGTTGCTACTATTTTGTTTGTTTTGCTGTTATTTACTCCTTGTTTCCTGGAAACTACTGAGTACATGCACACTACACAATAAACGGTATAAATGCTACCTGATATTAAAGGGATGTAAGAGGATATGTAAACAGATTTTCCTTGGTTTCCACAGTCTCTTTATGTTCTTCCAGTGCAGACTTCAAAGGCACAAATCAGGGTTATGGGGGTTGGGTTAGAGGGCTACATCTGTAATAATGCAAATGAAATGTCTTCAGTTCTCCCCCCGCTGTTTCTATATATATATATATATATATATATATATATATATATATATATATATATATATATATATATATATATATATATATATAAGACCAGGCTCTCTATATGTATGTAGACACAACTCTGTAGTGTTAGAGCCATTATTATGTGAAAGCTGTCTGCATTTATTCACAACTTTCTAATTAAGTATTGTTGTTGTTGTTGTTTTGGGTTTTTTTTTTTTGGGGGGGGGGGGGTTGTTGTTGCTATAGCTATTGCTTAATTGCATCTTGCTGAATGAGCTGCTATCGGAAAAAAAAGCACTTTGCTCTTTAGAAGTATAGACATATTGCAACAGGAGAAATCTATGGAAGCAAATGGGTAGCAAAATTCATTTTGAAATGTCATTTGCAAAATGGCAATGCAATATGTAAAATCACAATCATTTCTTTACTTAATTTTATTTACATTTTCCATACATATGTGCAACGTTTAGTGCAAAAATAAAATTGCAATTCAATTATATAATTTACATTTGCCATTTTCTATTCTAGTTTTAATACGTAAATTAAAAACATATTTTAACAAATTTAAACATTTAAAAATTTAAATGAAATTGTAGTACCCAAATTGATTAGATGTTTAACATGTCCAAGCATAAACTGTAGCAAAATTATCATTTAAATGCCATTTTTCCTAAAAGGAGATTTAAATTTCTTTTATTTTTCTTAAATGCATTGACAATTACACTTAATTGCATTTTAATTAAATACCCTGTGAAAATGTAATTGATTAACCAAACGCTTTTCACCTACCTCAACATCTCACTGTTTTACACTCTGGTTGATGCTCATTGGCAGACAGACAGTGCAGTTCTACACTTATTACTACGCGGAGTTGTATCGCATCCAGTATAGACAACATCGCTGATTATAATGGGTTCAGTACTGTAGTTTGTCATGCCGCTCGCATCCAGTGTAGAAAAAGTGTTGTCTTCTTCTCTGCTAACCAATAATAGAGTGCACGTCCCATGGCACCTAAGCGTCACGCATGCCTTAAGATCCCTCAGTTTGTTTACACTCCGGTTGATGCCCGTGACCGTACAGAAAACACTGCTACTCCTGCCTGTCCCAGATGACATTTCCCCAGTCAGATCTAGATGCAGCTGTCACAGAACATGCCACAGACAAAGTGAGATCACTTAATATAAAAAATCACAGGCTTCAATCGCGGTGTCCGGTGGCTGTAAACAGTGAGAGCTTTTGAGGCAGGCGCGTGATGTTAAGGTGCCACGGAACACACACTTTATTACAGATTAAAAGAGAGGAACACAGTATAATGTAAAGTGGTAAGTATGGTGGCAAATAGGTAAAAGTGTAGAACTACACTGTCTGGTTGATTACGTGCATAAATCTGAGTGTAAAACAATTATCTAATTATTTACAATTATCTCACGGTAGACATGTTAAACATATCTAATCAATTTGGGTAATACAATTTTATTTTAATGTTTCAACTTATAAAGTGTTAAAATATGTTTTTAATTTACATAATAAAACTAGTGTAGGAAATGGCATATGTAAATTATATAATTTCATTTTCATTTTCATTTTGCACTAAATGTTGCACATATTTATGGGAAAATGTCAATTTAAGTAAATAAATGCATTGTCATTTTACATATAGCATTGTCATTTAGCAAATTACATTTCAAAATTAATTTTGCTACCCATATGCTTCCATAGAAAGCAAGCTGTTTGCATTTAATTAGATCAGGTAGAGTGCAATGTAAAACTATATGCACAAAGGATTGTTCATCTGCAGCCTTGTCATAAAGTTACAAAAAAATTGAAACCATTGAATATTATATAAACCATTAAAATATTTTTATTTAATTTTTATAAAATATATATATATATATATATATATATATATATATATATATTATTGCTTTTTAATATAATATAATATAATATAATATAATATAATATAATATAATATAATATAATATAATATAATATAATATAATATAATATGTGCCCATGGAACACAAAACCAGTCATAAGTTTTTTTTATTTTTGTATTATTTATAAACCATCTGAAAACTGAATAAATAAGCTTTCAATTGATATATGGTTTGCTATAGGATAGGACAATATTTGATCGAGATACAACTATTTGAAAATCTGGGATCTGGGGGTTAATTTTGATATATTTACAGTATGAGATGTATAAAAAAAAATGCTTCATGGACATGATCTTTACTAAATGTCCTAATGATTTTTGGCATAAAAGGAAAATGGATAATTTTGACCCATACAATGTATTATTGACTGTTGCTGGGTCATTCCACAAAAGAAGTACCTTTTACTTCCCTAAGAAATAATCAAACATATATTTAATATAACAACATATAAATCTGCAATTTGAAAACATAACAACACTATGTATTCTTTCATCAGTTCTACATTAAAAAAAAAAAGTAAATAAAAAATATGAAATAATTTAAATAGCATTTATGCTGATAAGGGTAGGAGTTTTGGACTTTTAATTTGCAAAATGAAGGCAAAATGATATAACAAATTACATTTGCACATTGTTCTTAATATAGTCTCATTATTAAGAAATGTTTGTGGCACAAGTATGCATTTATTTCTATACAGTAAATTTAAATCTTTTTATTGGTGTCCCCTGATTTCATGTCATCCCTGTTACGCTCATCAAAACACCCTTGTACAATTATGTACATTCAAGTGACAAAACAAAACACCCTTGTACAATTATGTACATTCAAGTGACATCATGCTTAGGAGTTTACATCATCTCTCAACCAGGATTCCTACACATAAAACACAAGCATGTTTCTCTCTCTAATGTTCTGTTTGTTCTATAATGTTCTATTTTTGATTATTCATGAGGCTTGACTGATGGGGGCCATTATGCAGTGTCAATACTGTAACCATTTAAAAAATATCAATTCAAACAATTATTTATTACATTTAATATAATCAATATCTACAAATAAAATATTTTCAAAGTGTACAGCATGTGTTTTTGTGAACGTGACTGTTAGCTAGAAATTAGGAAATTAGTCAGAAATTGTCAGACCTGTTATTATCATCCCTGTTTGCTTATTAGAGATCAGCTGAGTGGAAATTGATGCTATCATATTAATGGAACAGTCGCTGTAGCACTTGCATACGAGTTTTAAATAAAAAATTGAATGTTACATTTTAATTGTACTGGTTTTGGGTGTCCTTATAGCATGACATGTTTTTTCTCTGAAGGTCAGGCGGGAGGATATTAATGTACATGCATGTCACAAATGACTCTTTAAGTGCAAACACCTCAACTGTATTACATTTATCTTTCTTGTAATCATACAATGGAACCACATTTTGAAAGCCCAACCGTTTATCGCCGTCCTAGAATGAAACATCTTCTATAAGAGCAAAGTTGTCAGCGGCAGCTGCAAAAGAGGGAAAGCCTCTGGGAGTCAGGATTCAGGTAATGAATAGAGACAAGTCCAACAGCAGCAATCTGTATTGGTTTAACAAGATGCATTGTAGTGAGCCAATAAACTGCATCATGTAAAGAGCTCTAGATGCAAACCGAAGCAATGAAGCACTTAAATTGTGGTTTGCAGAAACTATCAAGAGTGCATTTGTGGGATATGGTGACTTTTCCACATATATCAGGTTCTAAAATAGAGAGGATAAATGGATATATCAAACAAATAGCCACATCCTCACTGGTCTATTATTTCACTTCATATCCAAGCACCCAATTCGTTTCATTTAACAGCTGCACCAGATAACAGCTTCCTTCAACCCCAATTACAGCAGCCATTAACCCAAAGGTTTTCAATTTTCATGTAAATTCAAAATAAAACATTTTCACTTTCTAGGCCTGACTTTTCATCCTTTAGAAAAGCTTCATTAACTTTCTTTGATTCAGTTTAATTAATTTTCTAGTTTATTTCAATACATTTATTTTATAAAAAAAAAAAAAAAAAAAAATTAAGTCATGTTGTGACATTTCAAAGATGTATTCATTTCTTTCTCTTGCAGGTTTTCTGGGTTTTCTCTCCACTATATAATGTAAGAACTTTCTGTGTATTTTACTGTAATTTTTATCATCTGTTCTACAAGCAGAGCAGAAAGCAACATTTGAAGATAATGAGCAATCAGGGAGGACAAACTTTTGAAGGTCAAACAAATCAACCTCAAAATCAAATCACATTTCAGTATATGCAAATAGATTTAAGAAAAAAGTTCAGTTGAGTATGCAAACAGTCTGATGACGTCATCACTGCTGGTTAAACTTGAAGAGCAAACATTCCATCAATGTAAGTCAACAGGAGATTTTCTTACATTACTTCAAAAACTAGATATGACAACTAATAAGTGTGAATGGAGACTGATAAGCAGTTTAGTGTGAATGTATTGCAGAAATTAAATGATTATTTAACTAATCCAAATGATCAATTAAATGTGCATCGTTTGTACTTATATCTTTCGTCTTGAGAATTAATGTCTCTGATGGTTCTGTTTTTTATTTTTTTTTATTTTTTATTTTTAGCATTCTTGAAATATATGTTACATATCAGGTTTCAGCCAAACATAACCAATCAAAGTCAGTTTGACAGTCTGTTTTTTTCCCCCTCACAAGTTGATTGCTAATCTAAATTTCTTACATTATGCAGCAAAATGTATCCAGGGTGTTCACATACTGCTTATCTCTATAATTATTTTCTATTCTCATTCAAACAGCTGGTTTGGAAATCATGTAGCTTAAATTCACATCTACTTTTTTTTATCATTAGAAAAACATACATTTTCAGCTTTGTGCCTTTTTTCCTTTCTCTGTGGGTGTACATGCAGATGTCTGCTGTATAGTGTGCAGATTGGATAGTTGTCAGGGACAGGTGGACATGAGATTCCTGTGACAGACTCAGATTTGGGATTGTCACCTGGGTGTCGCTCCACTAGAGAGATATGCCAGAATTGATTGCATCTCATTACAGGCTTCACAGTAGAAGTCTTCCGTCATTAATCTATTATTAATTTAGGCTTTATTTAATGCATAATAATTCTGTTATGCTCTTCCATTGAAAAAAATAATAATTTGATAATCTCGTTAGAGAATTATGATTTATATTTAAATGTTAAAAATCATATTTGGCTTTCCACCTCAACAGTTCACCCAAAAACAAAAATTTGCTGAAAATGTACTCATCCTCAGGCTATCCAAGATGTAGATGATTTTGTCTATTGATCGTACAATATTCAGTTAACATCCTTTGACTTGAAAAGCATTTATAAGAAGATAAGAAGAGTGTTTATAAGAAACAAAATAAGGCGTTTTAAACTTTAATCCAAAATACTAATCTACAAAACTCATCTACATCTTGGCTGGCCTTAGGGTGAGTACATTTTCCTTAAACCATTCCTTTAATCCATGGTAACATTTAAACAGTGCAACAGCACAAGAAAAAAATGTAAATTAACCTTATTGCTTAACTTGAAATATTATTCAGTCGGAGCACAGAAAGACACCTGGCCCTTTGTCTGTATTGACACACATTTTCTATTTGCCTAGCACCATTAAGATTGAAAGACCTGCCGTTAGAGGAAACAGCTTGAGAGAAGCACACAGCTGAAAGCCTATTCACAGCGCAGCTCGCCAGCATTAAGTTTCAGTTGTCGATATGCCAGGGACTGTTCTAAGAGCCAGGTACTACTGAGGGCCTCTGTAGATGTAGATATCAGTCGAACACAAGCCTAATGAATCCTTCACTGAGCTGCTAAAATCAATGGCGCACTAAATAAAAGGTGTTGTAGCATATTATGTTTGCATTAGCTTTAATTTAATGAAATGGAACAGTTCTTTACTGGTGGAATTGATCTTTTTAATTGCCCTTGAGACATATGTTGAAAACGGAGCCTTTGTTGACACCGCAAACTTTCTATATAGATCTATGAGAACTTTAATTTGATTAAGGAAGACTTTCATGACACGACTGGGCTGGATTTCGATCAGGCGGCACTGATAGATATTCAATCTCTATATACCACTACTACACTCTAAATGAAGTCATTACCACCCTGGCACCTAACTTTATGATCTTCCTAATGTTTAATCTCGTACCGTTGTGCATATTAAGGTGTTTTATTGGCCAGTCTCTAGTATCTGATGCTGCTTTGTTTCTATTTGTATGAAATTAAACATGAGTTTGATCTGTCCTTGAAGAGTTCCAGATATTTATGATTATACATTTATTAACTTAACCAACCATATTATCTGCAAATATGTTAATATATTATATTTGAATGGTATATTTATATATTCCAGTAATAGATTGCACTCTATTTTATGGCTTCCTTTTTACAGTAATTTTACATTGAAGGACTGAATAATATTAATTAACAATATATACTTATAGTGTCAGGATTAGGGTCTGGTTTAGGGTTAGTTACAGTATATCATGTTCTGTAATTAGCAGAAATTTACTGTTATGACTATTATTAAGTGTTACCCTGTTATAGTTGGAATTATTATTCCACAGCAGCAGCATAGCAGATCTATTCTGCCACGATCAAATACATTAACATTGTCATGTACATTACCATGCCAATCCCTCCGAGAGTTTTCATGTCAAAATTATATTTTGATTTTGATAGACAATAGAGATTTAGACTTCTAAATAAAGATTTCTGGTAGCTATGTATTTATTCTGCAGACATCGTCTGCTGGGGATTTAAAATATCATTTTTGTACATTTGTATGTAAAGGACACAGATGGCATCATTTTTTTAGAATGACTACATTTCTGTTCAGTCATTTGATAGTTAATCACCTGCTGATTCATTATTTCAGCAAAACGCAAGAGTTTGCTTATAGAATATCTCTTGAAACACTCTTATACTTACAAAATTATCACCCTGTGATTGCAGTTTTGAGCACTGTACTGTACACCTTTGGGATTATGATGTGGTGAAATTACATGGCCCTTTGTCCAGCCAATCATAATTATCCTAGTCAATTACATGCAGCTGTATAATCCCTTTACAAAGGCATGTGAAAACCTCATATTGGCAGATTACTGTCTGACAACCTTTCCTCTGTGCTGCGACAGTAATGTTGCCTGACAGCCGATCAGACTGCATTTACTGTAGCCTATCCTATGTAATTACAGGGCTTTCTCTCAGAGGAATAAAACGAGTGCAGTGACATTGAGGGCTGTGTGTATTTGTGTGGATATGTGGAAATAGTTGTTGTGATTTTCTCTCCTGCATGCAAGACATGTCAACAAATCACCCTCGTAGCTGCCTGGGTTGTGCTGTGTGCGATGGCGCGCAGCTGCCACATGGATTGGTGTTTTTTTCTCTGGCCCCTGCACGGAGATTCGGTGTGAAATGGTGCCAGCAGCCTGTGATTTGCTCTGCTTCACTCTTTTTGAGGCATTTTGTAATTTACAAGGCAGCTTGTGCAGCAGAACAGCTGCTTTTAACAGGATTTTGGTGAGATTATTTACTAAATGCTAACAAGTGAATTATTTCTGTCAAAACCAAAGTATTATGTTAAATTTCAAATTCTTAAAATATACTTTACTTTTGATCAAAAATACAGTAAGGACATACTGTGAACTATTATTTCAATTTAAAATACTTGTTTTCTATTTTTATATGTTTTAAAGCATAATTTATTTCTTTGACATCAGTGAATTTTCGGTAGCTATTACTCCAGTCTTCAGTATCACATGATCCTAACATTCTGAATTGGTTTTCAAAAACCTTATTACTATCAAGTTAGAAAACAGTTGTGCTGCTTAATATATATATATATATATATATATATATATATATATATATATATATATATATATATATATATATATATATATATATATATATATATTATTATTATTATTATTATTGTTTTTTTTTAGACAAAATGCAATATTCACAGAGTTATTAGGTCATGCTTCCTCCCTTATTTTCCAAACCGCGACAAACGCCTTTGCAGAATGCTATATATCCGCTCCAATCACAGCACCCCATTCCATGCACTGTAAACGGTAACAACCAATCACAGCACCCCATTCCACGCACTGTAAACAGTAACAACCAATCACAGCACCCCATTCCATGCACTGTAAACAGTAACAACCAATCACAGCACACCATTACATGCACTGTAAATGGTAACAACCAATCACAGCACCCCATTCCATGCACTGTAAACAGTAACAACCAATCACAGCGCACCATTCCACACACTCTAGACAGTAATAGACGCTTTGAATATGCCCCGCATCCTAGTTTGCCTCATATACTGTACTTTTTGATCAACAAACAAGGGATGCACAATAAATCGCATTTCTGATTGTCATGTGAATCTCGTAAGTAAAGCTGGTTCTGTTATTAATAGTACCGGTACATCTCCATCAAGTGCTTTCAGATGTAAATTACTCAGATGCATTTAATACACAGATCCGTAGACCATTGACAATCTACTTTATATCGTGTTCATTAGATGAATCGCATTCATGGAATTATGAATGCCATATTGCGTAGCTTGTCAGTGTTTTTATTAATTCCATGTATGTTTTTGTTAACAGCACATAGCACTAGTCAACTAAATGAATGTAACATGGCAAAGATGAATGCACTTTGAATGTAAGGGAATGTAAGGGAAATGTCATTTTGGAATTACTGTGGTGTCATGTGATATTGTTGTTCATGATGAAATTTTATTTTACTGCTGTAATCAGTTCATAGTATTAACTAGATGACCCGTGGATTTCATTTAGGAAGCAATGAATGATGAATGTATTTTTAGTCCAGTGCCTGTTTTAAGATTAGTATTGACCAAGTTCAGAGGCTGTCATATGTGGATCAACTTACTATGTTGTGTATTTTCATCAGTTTCAGTATGAAAAATAACTTTCATATTGATTTAATGGATTTATTGCATTTTGAGAAAAAAAAAAATTTATTTATTGCATTTTGGGGAAAAAATAATAAAATGTTATAATAAATCTTTGAAGATCAAAACCTGGATTTAAATGTTTAATGTTACTATAACCTAAAGATGCTATGTGAATGTTTGAATATATATATATATATATATATATATATATATATATATATATATATTAGTGGTGGGCCGTTGCGAAACTATTATCGGGCGACAAAAAAAAATATCGCCGTTAATCTATTCCCAAAGTTGGGTTGGGAGCTGGGTCTATACTAAGCAAGCTATGATGACTTTCACCTAGATATTTTATATAACCGACTGACTGAGGCCAGCCTAAAAAGATGCTCAGGACAGTTGACGGGCCACTGCTGCGCATCGTCACGAAAGCTTATCTTTCTCACATGTTGTTAAGCCTTACCGCTTGTCGTTTTAAACATTAAAGCATCCAAACACAAGACGCGGAAAAGCTGAACAGAGTAGCGCGTGCCGTGCGCACAAGAGAGAGAGCCGCGTATCACGGACAGCAACACTGAACCGAGCTCTCTTCTGCGAAGTTCACCTCGAAGTTCCTCCTGCACCCGAACAAACAAATGCAAATCGCAGTTTGAACAAACAA
This sequence comes from Carassius auratus, assembly GCF_003368295.1. Lineage (NCBI taxonomy): Eukaryota > Metazoa > Chordata > Actinopteri > Cypriniformes > Cyprinidae > Carassius > Carassius auratus. Next base: position 1,104,911 of record NW_020527582.1, on the reverse strand, counting down.
AAAGATGTGAAAGAGCCCAATTCAACACCACGGTGTTCTGGTGTTCAGGCCTCGCGCAGAGAAAGGCGTCTCAAAACACTTGAAAATCAAATGTGCTTATTTTTGCTCTTGTGCCGACAAATACATACAAAATATGTCAAAATATCCACCTTGGAAATTATGCTTGAAAAAACTGTCAGTTATTTCTTAAGTGAAAGTAAACAGTTGAGGAAAAAAATGGGATGTGTATTATATTGGATGCGTTCATGGTCTCTTAAAGTGACCGCGCCTAATTTAGCGACTGGCTGCTGTAATGTTAATCCAAGAAAATGAAAATGAAAATCACTCACTGCTCTTGACTGAATTTCTTTGTAGTTTTAACAGTCAAACCAAAAATTATTCAGAAACCAGATATAATTTTTGATATATATAGCAAAACTGTAATAATGTGAGAAATGTTGAAGGTGTCTAAATAAATGTAGGTTGATTTGTATATTTCATTTTTACATTGAAGACTATCCAGTGCTATTATTTGGTTTCTATACCTTGACACCTACAAACTTGAAAAAAAAACTTAAACATTGGTGTGAAACAGGAGTAATGTTGTTTGCACCTTGTGCAATGTGGAATTAGTTTACAGCTTTTTCAAGCACTTTGTGATACATTTTGGAAACAGGAAACATTCTAATGCACCACCTAGCTTGATAAACCCCTTCTCAAAGACTTACTGTTTGTCAATTTTATTTGGGTAACACATATTCTGAATGCCTTCGGCAGTATTCGAATGAGCCATTTTAATCTAGATTAATATAGATTACTCTAGATTAATTTCAAGATCACAGTGAGATTAATCTAGATTAAAAAAAATAATCTATGCCCACCTCTAATATATATATATATATATATATATATATATATATATATATATATATATATATATATATATATACTTTTTTTCAGGATTCTTTGCTGAATAGAACACTATGAATAAATAAAATAAATAAAAATAAAGGTCCAAATGGTGTTTTCACAGCAATGTCTAATAATAAACATTTTTGTTTTCCTAAAAAAAAAAAAAACATTAAATGAACAATTCCTAAAACAATATTTTCTCCTAGTTTGAAGAATATGTTCCAACCCAGTGTCTTTAAAGATCAGATACCAGTAAATAACCTTTATATATATATATATATATATATATATATATATATATATATATATATATATATATATATATATATATATATATAACAAAAAAAACTTGCTTTCTTGTTTCACTTTTGATTAATTTGTTGCACCCTTGCTGAGTAAAATTACTTCTTCAATAATAATAATAATAATAATAATGATAATAATAATAATAATAATAATAACTATGATAATAAACTTCCCGACCCCAAATCTATGAAATAATATGTAAGAACATATTACATAAACATGGGTGACATAAACCTCAGAACTTCTATTATTAAAATTGTTTATTGACTTGTGTATGTGATGTGATTTGATGCCTGTGTTTGTGCCCTTCAGTGTATCTGCGTGGGTGGTAATTATCACTGTCTGGAGCTTTTTTAGATCAGAACAAACAAACTGAGAGGCTTGATAATTGCTGTGATTTATTACCAGTCACTGATGGACTGAAGAGTCAGTTGGTCAGCAGTTAACACCCCCACTAAGAATCCCAATTACTCTTTATTTTAAACTCTCATTGTCTCTTTCTTCTTTACATTTCTATGGTTTATCTTCTTTCAGTCAAGCTTGTACTTTGTGCCCAGAAAGATTTTTTTCTTTTTCCCCATGTTTTTAGCTCTTTGTTCTTACTAGTCTCTCTTGCACATTAACTTATCCTCACTTCTCTGGTATAAAAAAAAAAGCAACAGTACAAGACAAAGTTTCATTCTACGGCTTTTTAAAAGCCATGTAAACTCTACATAAAATGTTGCATTATTAGTAATTAATTATTCAGTAATTAATTATTCATTATAATTTATTTATTTCTTTTTCAGCATTTTGTTAAGCTTTATAAGTGCTTCCCCCGTTTCTTACCTTCTGTGTGCCTAACATAGTATTTTGCTCCCTTTTTGTGTGGCTTTTGTTTGTTTGTGGAAAGATCCCGCTTAGGAAGAAGTAGTTAGGTGTATTATGTCCACAGACTTGGGCATTTGCAATCATTCTCAAGTGGAGTTCCCACCATTATTGTCGAATCTTTGTTGAACACACTGCCTTAATTGTAAATCTCATTAGAGGCTCAGCATTACACATCTATGTTTGCTGTAAATGGGTGAACTTGACAGTTAATAGAAACCAACACAGTTTGTAAAGTATTAGGCTCATGTAACATTACTGTTTTCAGCCGTGTCTAGACAAGACATGATCTGCCAGCAGTAGCTCACTGGGTTATTAGGCCCAAAGCTTCACAAATGCTCCTGAAATTGTCTTGTCAGAGTAACAAATTACTCTAATGTTTCCTGCCCATACTGCTGAATAGCCTTTCCAGATATCTGAGGACTTCCTGGTTCTTTTAAGTTACTTCTGAGTCTTTTAAGTGTATTTAAATGTCCTTTTCCAATGGGGAAGTATAATGAAAAAGCACACTGCAGTTCAATGAAGGATTGGAACAACTTTCTGTGTTTGTTTGGCCCACCAGACCTCACAAGCGGTGGGATTTTGAAATTTGAAAGGTATTGTTGAGGATAACCCCTTGAGATGAGACATCTCGTTTTCGAGGGGATTCTCAGTGCTTCGAAAGTTCTGTGAAACGAATGTCACTCTTTGATGATCACGTCATATGAAATGTGGCACGACAGCAAAATAATGATGTGAGAACGCTTTAGAATTATTGTGAGCTAAGTTAGATTGAATTACTATGTAGCCATAATAAAGAACGACTAGCTAGCTAGCTATCTTTGTTGAATATGTTTTTGTTTTTTTTTTATTTGTTTTTTTGTTTTGTTTTTTTATTATTGTTATCAAAGTGAAGTTGTACAACCATCAACACTTTGTTTCTTGACAATCTTAACTAATCTTTTACATCGGCCATCTTCTAAAGGTAAAGAAACCTGCACATAAAATGCAGACAAAAATATATTTATCATGACTTATTAACTATTAACCTCATTTTTGTATATCACAACGACTTTGTACCAATTAGCAATTAGTTTGTTTTTAACTAAAATTAGGGAATTAATTAGTACTATCTTTCAAAAGTTTGGGACTATTTTGATTGGTTGATTGATTGATTGATTGATTGATTGAAAAATATATTCAGCAAGATTATTTTAGACTGATGATAACTGAAAATCTTTCACGTTGTTGAAAAAATTTAATTTAAAATTAATGCTGTTGAAAGCATCCTGTGGAAAACATTTGTATGTTTCCACAAAAATAATAAGCAGCACAATAAAAATGTTTTTAAGTACCAAATCAGCACATTAAAGTGATTTCTGAAGGACAGCGTGACACTGAAAACTACTGCCAATTCAGCTTTCCCATCCGAGGAATAAATTATATATTTAAGGCATATTAAAACAGACAATGGTTATTTTAAATTGTAATAATATTTCACAATATTACTGCAGTTTTTATGTTTTACTATAAATGCAACCTTACTGAGCATAAACGACTTCTTTCAAAAACCTTTAAAAAATCTTACCGACTCTAAAATTTTGAAAATGTATTTTGATTAGATCGAAAACTACTCTTAAACATTTCACCCGTGTTAAGTTTTACTGGAAAAGTTATGTTTTACAACATGAAGTTGTCAGCCAGACACCTCTGATGGTGCGTGATTTAGACTGTGTAACGTTTTAGTCTCTAACGAACAGTGGTCTTTAACAGCCCCAGTGGGGTCCTATCATAACATGTCTGTTATTGACCATTGTTGAGTCGTGGCGCCCTCCCAATAGGGCTCTCCTAACATTGTGCGAGCGACCCTGTGTGCCTGTTTGTTCCCCAATTTGTTCTGCAGGATATCTGGCTCCTGCAAGGTGCCTTTGGCCAGAGCCAGCATGGCGGCAGCCTACACTTGCTTAACTGGCTGAAAAATGAAGATTTATCTGCACATCTGCGAAGCGGTCCCCAGACCGAACAATGTCGGGTTTCTTAACTACCCTCAAATAGATGGTGGGAAGCTACGAATGCGAGTGTTATGGGTGGGGAGCTGACCAAGTGACATTAAAACAACTCTCTCTTTTTCTTTTTCTCCCCTTTGTAGCCACAGTGTGAGAATATTTACCAGGCAACAAACCTGTGGGCCACTTTTGCAGGTTTATTCTGTTAGTAGCAGCCTTTATAATCCCACAGGGCCAAACCACCTCCATTTCCTGCCGTTTTTGACCCCTTCTCCCTCCACTGTGACCTCTCACACAGTGAACCGTATGAATGGACAATACTGGCCTTCACAAGGGCCTTCAGGACATCCGTGACTGCAGCTGGGGCTGCCTGCCCTGCCTCTAGGGCTCTCAGAAAGATGAAGAGGATCTACTGCATTCTGGGGGGTCACACAGATTTGGCGGCTCATTTAGGCCCTCTCACCTTTCATAATGTTTTCAGGTATTTATTAAGGCTGTTCATAATAGATGTGGGTTTGCCCGATAATTGGTTCTTTAGTATTGGTGTTAATATCGGTATTACAGATGCAAATGCAAATAAAAAAAATAACAAGTCAGAAAACACAACAACAATGAAATGCGATACAGCTCTCCACTTGCAGCACGTTAGTCACACTCTTTAGGAAAGTGAGTGAAACACAAATACACATTTTTTTAAACAAATAATACATCATTAATAGCAGCTAAAGTCTTTGATTTGGTACGACTGTGTTCATATCAGCAGCGAACCATACCAGAGTTCACATGAACCATACTCCAGACCACCCTTTTTAAGCGGACTCATTCACTCCCATTAGAAACACCCTCCCATTAGTGTTAACTAGTTTTTTGTAATCTGATTCAAAGGTAATTTAAGAAAAGTGTTGTTAATGTACATGCATATTTGTTTCTATTCCATCGTAAGGTCAATTCTTACAATACATTTAAACTGTGTTACTTTAAGACTATCTCCGAACTTTCTAACACTACTCTGCTGTTCTTCCTGTATACCCTGATTGACAGATGCCTCGTCCAGTCAGTGGTAAGTAATCTATTCTCGCACCAATTTGATTTATCTGATTTGTCGTTGTGTTTTCTGACTTGTTATTTTATTTTCAGATTCGTCATTTTGTTTTCTGACATTTTATAATGTTTTTGGAATTCTTGTTACGTTTTCTTGTTACTTTTTTTTTTTTTCAGAATTGTGATTTGTTTTGCACTTCTCGGCCACCGTTTATTTAACCTCTGCCCTGCATCTGCCCTGTATCACATTTTGTAGCAATTTTGCTTTTGAAAACCATTTGTAGGTTGAAGAAGTCTTCATTAAAACTGACACAAAGACATGATTCTTATATTCCTCTAAGCCAGTACAACCATTTGCTGAGTTCTCTCATTTACACATGTATGAATGAATCTGAGGACATTGTTTAATGCCTAATCCTGATTTCAAGTTTTAAATTATGCCCAGTGACAGAAGAAAGTACAGTCATGAACCAGATGTTTTTGTTACATCTGTGGGTGCTTTACCACTATTTACAATTATATATATATAATTATAATTATTATATATATAATATACTGTAAAACAACAAAAATAAAAACAGAATTCTCTATTAATATTTACTTATTGTTAATAACAATAATAATATAATACTGTTAATAATGCATATTGTTTAACTTTGTCATGCAATAATAATTTGTTTGACACAATAAGTAAAACTATTATTGCTGTCATAAAAATAATAATTATTATTATAGTTTTTTTTTCTTTTTTTTCTTTTTTTTTTTTTGCAGTAAAATAATTGTGTATTTATTATTGAGTGTAAAAAAAATAAAAATAAAAATAAAAAAAAACTTTATTTTAAATTTGGTCCCTATACTAAAGTGTTACTAAAAAAATTCTTATTAGGTTGTGGTTGTAGTTGTCAGACAGTTTCTAGTTCACAGAGAAAATTAACTGATATTTTCTCTCTCTGTCCTCTAAAAAAGTATCTTGATGGATTGCTTGGGCAAACAAGATAATAGATTTCCTAATTGAATGACACAGTGCTTTACGTCGGTATCTGAGGGTAATAATTTGCCATTCTTTTTCTGTATGCACTGAGTCCAACTCAGTGTGTAAAGAAACTATCTGTGGTTGAGAAATCCACTCCACACATGCTGGGGTTGAGTCCCTGGAAGGGAAATTGCTCCAGTCTTTTGGCATGAGTAAATATATAGTGGGGGTATGCATGTCAAATTGCCCAACACCCTACCTCTTCAAGATATGTTTTGCTTTCTCTTCCCCTCCCTCATCCCTTTCTTTAAGACAGCACACAGTACAGGACTCATGATGAAAGGCATGGTATTATGGGATTACAGAGGAGCATCCTGAAAGGCCGAGGAAGCAGGCAGAGTGGTAAGTGATTCTTTTCAGTCAGTGGATTAACCCCTACAGGGTTGAAAAACCTAAACAAAGTCCTCTGTTCTGGTGTCACTGCGGCCTCCATAAATGGGAAGCCAATATCGAAATGCTAAATGTGGTTGTAATACACAGAAATTATTTATGTTTTATTTATGTTTTTCCCTGTTTGTTCTTGATCATTGTGCACGTGTGCACTACGCATACAGTAAATGTTTGTGTGGCCATGGCATGTGAACACATGCGTGTAGTTTCGTATGGAACTGGAATATCTCTGCCAAATAGTATTTATTTGCATTATCAAATGAAGGGGAAAGCTTTGCTATTTTTCATTCGTTATTGACCAACCAGTGTAAACACAAGGGGTGTGAAGTGCATACAATGCATGTTCCGGAGTGCTGATAGCTAACTGATTGTATCCTTGTGTGGGGCCTTCAGCTCATGACTTCCTCTGACTTGCTCTCTGTTTACCTCCTTCAGGGCTGTAAAAGTATCATATTTAACTGTTTAGTGTGGTACATTATATATGCTTACTTCAGTGCATGTCAGCCCATTGTTTAAATAATATATGTCCTGAAATATGAGGTATTTCTTAATGTGATAAATAAAAGATATTAAAGTAGATCAGAATACTTTTGGGAAGTTGACTCTATTTTACATAACCTTCTCAGATGATGTTATTTTTACTATGTGTGAAGAGATGTCATGCAATATTAACAAATAAAGTAATTTAGTATAGCCTTATTTTAGCATAAAATGAACTAGTAAGAAATGTTTAACCTAAAATGTAATATTAAAGATGAATTCAAACACTGAGAAACTGAAGAAAAAAACAAACAGTTGATTAAATATTACCAGATTTTATAGATATACTACAGTGTTTTATATATATATATATATATATATATATATATATATATATATATATATATATATATATAGAAATTAATTACCATATAGAATATTACCAGATTTACCATATAGATTTTTAGGGTTTTGATAGATTTGATTATATATATATATATATATATATATATATATATATATATATATATATATATATATATATATATATATATATATATATATATATAGAAATTAATTACCATATAGAATATTACCAGATTTACCATATAGATTTTTAGGGTTTTGATAGATTTGATTATATATATATATATATATATATATATATATATATATATATATATATATATATATATATATATATATATCAAAGTGTATATATATACATAAGTGTAATTTATTCCAAAGTTGAATTTTTATTAGCCAATACTGTAGTCTTCAGTCAAACGATCCTTCAAAACAATCTGATATGGTAAAATAAAAAAAATAAAAACTTCTACACAATAGTAAACATATATGCTTTGCATTTTAGGAAACATCGAACTTGTGGTGAATAGCAGTTATTTATGTTAGAAAACAGATCAGGCACTTCTGATTAGTTTAGCAAAATACTGTAGGGGACAAAATTGAGAACTGTGCCTTTAAGGACAGTAGAATGTCATTTAAAATGTAATAAGCTCATTTACACATGCTTACTGGATAATGTACTGGAATACATAAACACACACCATATAAATGTTTAAGCACTAAATGCATTACTGTGCACTTCTGTTTGAAAACCCACTGGAACGTAGATTGGACCATATTTCCTTTCCCCTTTTGTGTGATTTGTAATGCCTTTAAGCGAAACTTGAATAGTGCTGATTTCGTTCTGTCTTTCTTTTTGTGTAAGTGTCAAAGTCACAGATGATTGGCTTCATTTGTGCTGGAATATTTCAAGGCTAATTTAGCTCGCTTAATGACAAATGTTCTGGCAGTTCATCCTGTATGATCATGTCAGAATGTTTCCATGACAATGAAAGATCCATTCCAGCAGCATTCATAGTGCATGTGGTGATGCATGATCCTAAAATAAGCAAGTATATGATGAAAAGGTTGCTGTTTTGATTAGAAGGATGATTTATTGCCTACTAACAACAGATTCATATTATAAACACATTTTAAACATGAAATTCTCCCCGACTAGGACCATTTTTTCTACATCGGTGGGTCACAACAAGTCAACACTGGCAGGAAAAGACAAGTTAAATGCATATAACAAAATGCATCAGGCAATGTAGTTGTTATAAATGAGTAAGTGAAACCATTAGCAAAATGTATACATTTTTAATTGGCTTATTCATGCATATGTTAATACTATTTTACTTTTTTCAAAGATTTTTTCGAATTAATAATATTTAATTATTTTGTATTTATTATTTAAAAGAAATACACGTTTTAAACAGATTGAGTTAGTCATCAAGTATTTTTGTATTTATTTTATTTTTTCTGTATTGGCCACCACTTGTAAAATCTGCGTTCTGAAGGAAACCCATTTGGGAAGAGGATCAACACCATTAATTTACACTGATCACCTTGGAAACATTGGCGTGATAAGCCTCCAAACTGAACTCGCGCATGACGTTAGACTGGAGCACACTTCCCCAAATCCTCTTAAGAGCGGTAGACCATGACTCCTTTAAATGAGTGAGCATTAGCATAATGCGCTATGCTGCTGCTTAGTGATTTCTTGTAATCAACCCCAGAGTCTGTGATAATTAGCTTCCCACTTCTAATAGATTCTGACATTCTTGAAATGTGCAATGTAGGCAGTCATATGATCTTTCTGTCTGAATGCTGATTTCCATACAACCTTTAATTCCAAGACTGGTCACTCTTTTGACCTGGGCTAATGGAATTTTTCATTCTCATTTGTCCATTACCCTGTTCTACAGCCCTCTGTTACTTTATAATGCTTGTCCTTGCTTGTTGCATGTTATTAAAGAGTGATTAGGATGACTTGTCACCAGGTCAGACGGTGTGGTTGGCATACGTTGATTGCAAATCATGGTTTGATGTGAATCACAGGCAGTCTTTTTTTTTTTTTTTTTTTTATATGACTTGATTCTTTGAAACACAATGAAGAATATAATGCATTCTCAAAAAAGGTACAAATCTCGCTGGAACAGCAACCTTTTAAATGTACACTCTTTTTTTCTTTCTTTCTTTCTTTTTTTAACACTAAACAATGCTTATTAGTACCTTGAATTATTACTTTACATATAATTACTTTAAGAATACATACAGTGTATTAATACATTTTAAAAGGGTACCACCACAGTGACAAACATTTTATTTATTTGTTCTTGTCTTGGTGAGTTTTGGTGACTCCTCCTCATCAGAAGGAATAATTATAAGAAAAAGCGACTTATTAGCTTCAAAAAGGGAAGCAAAAACACCATAAAAGTGCTCCTTGTGGCCCATCTTCCAATGCACGTTTTGAGATAATTATGATGAATTGCAGATATATTGATAATAAATACAAAGAAGAACACTGAATTAAACATCACATGTTTGTTTTAACAACTTTGAAGTAACACTAGGGAAATTGTGCATTGCTAATCTTTGATGAGTTTAACTCAACTCATTTGTGACTGAATCATTCAATTGCTTACGCGGAGTGAACTGTGAACTGATTCACTAAAAAGATTTGAAGATTCAATATTTCACTTCATGAACGAATGTGCCAGATAATCAATAGACAATATCTATCGTATGGCCCTAGAAGACTTCAAATATAGTTCACAAGCTTTGTGGATCAGTTTTAGGATTCTCCTTTGAGATAAGGATATATATTTTGTTGTTTTCCATTGAAGAAGGTACGTTTTACACAAGTTTGGAACAGCAGGAGGGTGAGTAAATAATTACAGATTTGAGATTTTTGCATGAGCTCTCCCTTTAAGAGTCTTTAACATGTTATTGTGTCTCCTATCCCTATGAGCTAGAGGCAGCCCTGAAGCTTTGCCGTCTTATACACATTTGTCTGAGAACTAATTTTGCTGAGCCGCCAGCAGTCTATGTGCTCTGAGCGATCCGGAGGATATTGTCATGCATTGTACTTTTCAGCTCTTATGACAGTACGCTGAAGCTTTATTTCTCCACAGGACATACAGTAATTGGAGTTCTGTAAGGTAATAAAAGGATAAATCCAGTGGCTTCAGAACATAGCAAGAGAGACCACAGACGTGGGGGATGGGAACAGAAAGAAAAGGAGAAAAATGTTGTTAAAATTCATTGGATGATAGAATGATGAATGCATTTGCACAGCACTTGCTGTCTCAAGGACAGCCAGAGGTTAGGGTGTGTGTCTGGCTCAGTGCCTGAAGTTTACACTTACATAAGGGAAGGAATGTCAGTGAAAAGAGCATAAAGGTAGTCACATTTACTTGCTGGGGTTACAGGATCATTAACTTCAAAGATCGTCTGTAATGTCAGACCACTGGCCATCTGTGCCTTGAGTTACAGCCAGCAGGGATTCCCCAATTTGAGGTTAATTTTAGGCCAATTTTGCCATTGTTTACGTTCATAATCATGTAGTTTCAAACCCATATCATATCTTCTCTGGATCACAAAAAAAGAAATATTTTGGTAAATTTCCACACAGCCATACTATGACAGACTGTAGTGACCATTGACTCATCAAGCTCCAAAAAAGGACAAAAAAACACTTTAAAAGCATTATATAAGTAATCCATGTGACATATATATTTTTTTAATATATTATAGCTTTGAGTTATGAATAGAATGAAATTGAATGTATTATTCACTTAACCACACACGTTTTTGATGTCAGAAATTGTCATTTGCTTTTGTGTGTCTTGATTTACATATAAATTCTAGATGTTAAATTTTAGAAGTAATCATAAAGAAACAGCAGGTAACAGACTGAATTAAACAGATTCAAATGTATTTAAATGAGATGTTTTGTTTTATTTACAACTTCAGAATAAGTCATTGTCACAGTAAGTGACTTACTTCAGTCAAAATCTGTTTTAACGGCAAAAGATTTGGAAAGTAGTACAAACTGATTATTTTTATGATGTTAATAATGGTAGTATGGCGTAAATAATGACATAAGTTTCATTTTTGGGTGAGCTATTCCTTTAAACAGCTTGCTGCTATGGCAGCTTTGGTCTTATCGGGTCAGTATGTGTGCATGTGAGTGCAGTTCTGACCTTTGCTGTTGCCGCATTGTCTTACAGCAACTGGAAGGTCGTGAGTGTTTATCAATAAGAGTGCTTGTTTAAATCCTAACCCATCCCAAATTATGATGGATGAGGCCAGTGTTGTGAGAAAAACAGCAATGCTTGGCATTTGCATTGGGCTTCCAACAGATGAATGGCTAGTTTGCAAATGACTCGCAGTTTAATTACGAAGTCATTGGAACAGCACTGGGAAAAGGTCAAATATACACTCCAGACAAATTCAACTGCCTCAGTCTCATGCACTTTTTCTCCCAGCCTACTCACACTCATACACACAATATAATATTATTATGGTGACGATGACATCAGAGAACCATGTGCAAACGTGTTGTTGCGTTTATGTTATAATTATGACAAGGAAACTGTGTGAACATGCAAATTTGTCTTTAAATTATTGAAATATACTAAAATGTAATTATATATAATAAAAATATTGAAAATGTCAGGGGGTAATTCATATAAATATTTTAAGGGGTTTGGATTTAGATACACACACACACACACACACATATATATATATATATATATATATATATATATATATATATATATATAGTATATAAATAAAACTGATCAATAAAAATAGTAATTGACTTTGAATAAAAAAAAATAATAATAAAATATATATATATATATATATATATATATATATATATATATATATATATATATATATATATATATATATATATATATATATCCTGAAAACAGGAATTTAGCAATATACAATTTTACTTTCCAAATAATTATTAGACTTTTTTCCGGATTTTGTTCTTTTTTTTTGGTCACTTGCCCATTCACCCACACACACACAGTTACATGCTTGCATAAACACACTTCCCCCAAGGATATATATGTGTCTGTGTGTCAGCGGTGCCCCTCCCTGCAGCTGTGCACCTGGAGGAGCTTCCATTCCTACACTCCAGTGAACCCAGACACCTGTTCACACCTCCACACACTCCTCACACTTCAACAACCCTCTCATTCTACAGCACCAAACACACATTACGTTCCTGTTCCCTTATGCATATGAGAACACAAATACTCAACGACAGCAGCAGTCAAACTCAAACAACTCAAACACTGTCACGTGCAAATGATGGAAAGTTTCACTAGCTTTTTAAAGGAACAAAAAAGTTTTACGTTTTCAGTTAGATGATTGAATCTCAGATAACACACTATGTAAATGGCCATATGGTGAATGGAAGATATTATGATTTATAACAGTCATTCATTGGCTTGTTTAACAGTACAAACATCCAAAAAAAGATACATTTACTCAAGAAATAAAAATGTATTAGGTCATAAGAACCTTAGTCAGAAAATATATTTTGTACCTACTTATTCAGCTCTTTTAAAAACATAAAAAATGGTTAAATATATTTTTTATCATCTTATATATACAGTATATATATATATATATAGGGGTTTGTGGAGGAACTGCAGGGTGTTCATCAGTTGATGAAAAGCTAATAATTATATAAAATGTACAACTAAAATAAATAAATGTAGCTGCACAATAATCACAATACAACAGTGCAGTTATCAAAACCAAAGGTTGCAATTCTGATATGCCACATGTTTCAAAGTGAAGCACACAGTGCACTTCAGTGTGAATTGTTTTTTTGTTTTGTTTTTTGTTTTTTGACTGATGAAAAAGACACAGATTTTCTCTGAGTTTCCTAAACTTTCCACAGCTCCCAAATTTAGCAGAAAAGTGATTCAGCAGGCTAAAGCTCCCTTGAGTAAAGCATCTTTCTGACAGGCAGACATTGACAACTCCTGCTCATTTGTCCCTATTGTTTTTTTTTTACAGCAGTTGCCACACAGTAAAGCCCATCACCTGCCCTACTCTGACATACAATGCCTTTTGTGTGACAACAGTTTTCCCACATACCACATGCTGGTAATTTTAGTCAGACAAGAGGCTGTTTTATTCCAAAAGAGGCAACAGCGTTAACAGTGGTTTGGCTTTTGTCATTGCTGACATTATTCAGGGCTTCCTAAAATGTCACAATGAATTTGCATTCCCTCAAGATTACGTCTTGTATCTGGTTTCGTACAAGTGTAAGGTTTGTTTTTCTTTCTTTCTTTTTCTCTTTGAAGGTCTTATAAATCAAAAACAATAATATATAAAGATCCGGTAAACATTCATAACATAAACTTTTTTTTTTATGGGCACAGGGGTTCTCCACGGACTGGAAACTTTCTTTCTCTAAGCACACTTTCATCCATCTTAAATTTGTGGCCACATGAAAGACAAAAACTTCAAAACATCATTCAATGTTTGTTGTGACCTGAACAAATACCGCCCTGCTTTAACACCACACAGAAAAAACAGGAGGTCCATTCTGCTCATAAGCTCTTCTGCCCCACACAGAGGTGCTAGAAGCTGCTGACAGGAGCCTGTCTCACTACACCATATGTCTCTCTAGACCTGATCTCAAGACTTACGACTAAATGGATCCACACAGCATACAGACAGACAGACAGACAGACAGCTACCACAGATATTTGGATTCAGCTGAGTGAAGCTCAACCCTTCTGCTAAATTGATTGTTTAATCAGGGGAGACCAGAGTTAGTTTTTATACAAGGAAGGCATATATATATATATATACGTTGTCTCTCACCAAAGCTGATTGGATTTATTTGAACAAAAATGCAATAAAAATGTAATATTGTAAAATATTATTATTAGTTTTCTAATTTGATATTTTTAATGTAATTTATACCTGCGATTAATTTTCTGTGGTCTTTATTCCGATCTTTAGTGTCACATGATCCTTCAGAAATCATTCTGATATGCTGATTTTTGAAGCAAAATATGTCTCAATTTTGATTAAATCATTTTAAATATATTCTGTGAAAACTTTTTGTCTTGATGGATGGATGGCAAGTTAGACAGACAGACAGAGAGATAGATAGATAGATAGATAGATAGATAGATAGATAGATAGATAGATAGATAGATAGATAGATAAAAGTGTGACCCCAACCCCTGGTCTCCCCTTTATTCTCTATAATGATAATTCATTTTATCTGTAATATATTCAATCTCTTGATATATGTAAGAGCCCAAAAGATAGATGGATGGATGGATGGATGGATTGGATGGGATGGGATGGATGGGTGGATGAATGGATGAAATGAATGCTTCATGGCCAATTGTTTGTTCTCAGTGAAGGAATGTCCAGAGGAAGCACAAGAGCTCTTCCCAACTCTAAGACTCTTAGAGTAATATAGTTTCTCACACTTGGCTGGTCATGTGTACACAGCACTGCATATAAGCCTTGCCCACCACTACTTGGAACCCAATTAGAGTCCTATTGTAACAGGCCAGGACTCAAGGCCTGCTTCCGTTCTTGTGTTTTGGGCTTGCTAGTTGCCTAGCGCTGCTGTATTCAGCTTGCTCATTAGGAGCTCTCTGGCATCTCAGCTCCCTCTCCTCTCCTTACAATTTTAATTCCTTTTATTCGTCTCTGAATTGATGGGAAGGTCAGATGGGGAACAATAATGCCTAGTCGATGATTGGCTCTGGATCGAGTCCACAGTCTCTCGGTTATTCTCTAGACCCAGGTGCTGCGGCAGGGAGGGCTCTCAGGCACGCACACCACATCAAAGCTAAATCAGCCAGTACCTAATTGGCAGACTGATATATTTTGGCTTGGGCACTCTCCTTCTGCCCTCCCATCAGCGAATCTAGCGTTTTGCCTCCCCACAGTCCCATCGAGTATGTGACCGCGCATCCACTCTCACACATTAACGGACTAGACACAAAGCTCTCAGTGCACCTTATTGTAAATAAGAAGCACATCTGCTCATTAAGGTTTTCCAATGCCCAAATTTCTTCTTCTATGAGTTACGGTTGAATCCATATAAGTGTCCCACAGTAACAGTTCCTTTGTCTTTTATCAAATGATGAGTGCTTCCTTGATGCACAACCTTAAATATTTGAGAAGCATTTCAGTTAGAAACATGTCTTAAGTTTGCTCTCTTTCGGCCTTTTCGCTCTGATCTTTGGTGAGAATGAAGCATATGGACTGGGTAAATGGACATGGTGATCTTTGAAAAGAGAGGGCGGGATAAAAGCACTAACCTTTATTAGACAGCCGTCTAATAGTGGCATAATGAAAAAAAGACCAAGGGGTGAAGGGAATGTGGGGGTGGCCACATGAAAGGAGAGAGAAAAGAGGCTGTACGTACAGCTCAGACTCACCCCATTGTAACCAAGGAAACCGAAATATTCCCAATGGCTGTCAGTCATTCGCTTGTGTCTTGTCTCTCCCATTCTCCAAACATCAGCTTAAAAGTGGTGTCCTGTTTGTGGCAAAATACATTTCTGAATCAATGTAGTATTAGAGAGTTCAAGCTGAAATGCAACGTTGTAATGTCAGCAAACAGTCAAAATAATGATTGCTTTCAAAGAGGTTTCCAGATGATGCATCTGTCATTTGCTGAAAAAAAAAAAAAACTTGGTTGAGTCAATGTTGTTTTGTTGAGCTTTCTGCAATGTTATACCTTTTTTTTTTTTTAAGGCTACATGATCTGAAGAGTCATAAACTTGAAAAAGTTTACACAAGTTTATACATCATGGGTTACAAAATATGAGTCTGTGGACCATAGTGGATATAGTGCATATTTTATTATGTATAATTTATTTATTATTTTATTATGTATAATTTATAATTTACTTTTTTGATTTATTTAAGTATTAAAAAAAAAAAAAAGGTATCTTATGCTGATCAAGGCTGACCAAAAATACAGTAAAATTTACTGTGAAATATCATTAAAGTTTAAATAAATGGTTATTAATGTGATGTTGTAGGATCCTTCAGAAATCATTCTAATATGCTGATTTGGTGCTCAAGAAACATTTTTATTATTATCAATGCTGAAAATATTAGTGCTTATTTTTGCAGAAACATTCTTCAGGAATCTTTGAAGTAGAAACTTTTGAATGGTAGTATAAACTCTTAATCAAATGTAGTACATACTATCAAAGTAGAGGAAGTAGCTTTTCTTATAGGTTTTAGGTCTTATGTTACATCATGTTAAGCTGGGATATATAGGAAAAAGTATTTTAACACACGTGATCTTTAAATATGATATGTCTCATAGTTGATTCATTTAATATTTATGTGCATTAAACAGATAGTTCATCAAAAAAAGAAAAGAAAATTCTGTCATCATTTACTCAACCTTTACTTATTCTTTCTTCTGTTGAACACAAAAGAAGACATTTTGAAAAATGTTGGTATCCAAACAGTTGATGGTAGCTATTGACTTTCCATCCATTCTTCAAAATAGCTGCTCTTGTGCTCAACAGAATAAAGAAACTCACACAGGTAATTTTTCAGTAAGTGATATCAGAATGTTTTTTTTTTGTTTGTTTTTTTTTGGTGGGGGGGGTGTTTTGAACAATCTCTTTAAGAAGCTATTATGCTTAAAATATCCAGAAACCAAGATTCATCAAGTCCAATCAAAGTCTTTGTGTCTTGTGAAGTACAATGTGAGCAGAACCATTGCGGATACCCCTATAAACAGAGCTTTGGTGAGGTAAACACACACACACGCAAACACTCTCATACACCCACATGTGCAGTTTGACGGCCATGTGTTCGTCCTCTCATATTGTGGAAAACCAATTGTTTCTTTTGGCCTCTTTCCACTGGGGATTATTTTCCACATTTTCAACATCTGCTTAACAGTCACGTCAGCTGGAAAAGTGAATTATCGGTAAGTCCGCCAGTGTTCATGCATAATTTTAACTTTTTTGCAAATTCCGATTTAGGATGGAAATGGCCATATGTGGGGGGAAAGACTAGGAACAGAACAAGAATGACAGTGATAGAAGGAGTGGAGGCAAAGGAAACAGAAATCCAAATGAAACTGTTTAGCTATAACCAGGCCTTTGATTAAATGTCATAAATCTGGTCCACATTCATCTGGACAAGAACCGCCCAATTAGACAGGAAGAGACCATTTGGGTGACATGTAATGCAGCTAAAGGCAATTTCTTTTGTTTCTATGTGCCATTTAAAAGTGGGAATATCTGGCATATATTATACAAAAAGGACAAACAAAGCAGCTATAACAAATGATATTACATAGCATAGATGCTATTTAGAGTGAATTGTGTACCACATTTAAATAGACACTGTCATAACAAACTTGTGTTACTAAAAAGAAAGAAAGTCTCATCAAATGGTTGTACAGAAGGCCATGAAAAAATACAGTTCTATTTTGAATATATATATATATATATATATATATATATATATATATTAACTTAAATTAATACTTGTATTTAGCAAAGATGCATTGAATTGGTCAAAACTGACAGCAACATTTAAAAAATGCTGTTCTTTCTATTCATCAGAGAATCGTGTAAAATGGGTCAGTATCCACAAAAATAGTATGCATTCTAAACATTAATAATTAATACGAATGAATGCCAAATAAACATATTAGATGACTAAAGGCTGCTAAAATTTCAGCTTTTCCAATCATAGAAATGAATAACACTTTAACATATACTGTATTTAAATAGTATAATCAATCTATTATAAAATAATATTTCACAATATTTCTGTTTCTGTGTCCAACAAAACACTAAATATCAAAAATGTGATACACTAACCTGTCAAACTGGATACATCCAAACGTTGATTCCTCTAAACATATATGTACATTCCCAGAAGTTGAATAATATTAGCCATGCAAATTAGTGTTTGCCATATAGCAGAAGTTGTCTACTTTTGTGAGCAAAATATATCAGTCAGAGAACCGACTTTGTTTGGTAAATCTCTATAAATTTTTTCTTTTCTTTTTTTTTTCTTTTTTTGGCTAGCCACCTTAAATAGCCACCAAAAAGCTAATGAGAAATATGTTTATTCACTTACACTAGAATGTTTCAAATGTTCACAAAGCTAAACGTGAAGGAAGGAGGAAATGCAGTTGTGTATGCTGTAACCTGTTTCACAGAGGATGGTTTTGTGTTTACGATCGTTATCATGGATGACAGCTCTTTGTCACGCTCATCTTCATGCTCGGTAATGTCTACGGCTTGATCTACCACAGAACAAAAGGAGAAAGGGAAGTGAGCTGAAGGCAAATGCAGGGCTGGAGTCCTGTGTGCCTTTTCAATGGTATTCCTGAATGAAAGAGATTACGATCTGGCAAATCCGCATCTCGTCGTTATCAAGCGGGACTTATACATGTATATATTTGCCTGGCTGCAAAAGAAGAGCAGGGCTTGCGATAAACACTCCTTCTCCCTTCCCTCACTCTCTGTTTCTGTCTGTCTGCAGGTGAGAAGGAGCCACCTTGAACTCTGAGTGCTTTTGCAGAGGATTGCTGATTTTCACAGGCATGGTTCAAAGGTCGGTCCATTCCCAGCGGGGAGCTGCTTCTCAACACTGAAATATATCATGCGGTATAACTTCTACAAGAGAGCTTGGATCATCCATGCTCTCTCTTTCACTTTGAGCAGCTTTGCATTCCTTCCTGGGCCTCCGTACCCCCTCAGACTGGGCTGAATGAGAAATCAGCATCTCTATAAAACGCCTTTTTACGCGTGGCCCAAATCCCCCACTCCCAATAACCCCTCCTTGGCCTCCTCTCTGAAGTTGGGAATCCATAGGAGGTTTACTTGAGATGCAGCACTAAGCGTGAGAACTACTGGGTTGGGAAAATCCATCCGGCTGCACTGAATGGACGGCATAGAAGCATTCCGTCATTCCAAAATTCAGACATCTCCGGGGTCTTTTTTTTTTAACATGCTTTCAGCACAACTGGGTTTGTTCTCAGTCAGCTCGAAACAAAACCAGCTGTCGCCCATACAAAACTGTCATTGCCGCAGTGCTGCTCTCCCTGATTGAGCCTTTTTGTGGTGTCACTGGAGGTCCTTTGTCAACATTAGCTGTTTGTAGTTGTTTCTTGATTTGAATATATATAATGTGCTGCCGTTGTGTGTGAGTGTGTTTGATTGACAGAAGCGAGGATTTGGCTGTGGAAATGAGACGCAGGGCACAAATCAGATGCTTTCTGTAAGCTTTGGAGGATGCTTAGTTACTGCACTCTTGGAATGAAAACGGGAGATGCTCGCACAATGAGACCCAGCAGTTTTATTCATTTCTCCCTTCATTTGGATGTTCTACCATGATCGCAGTGTCTGTGTTAGAATACCATTAGAGAAAATGAGTAAAAATAGCAAGGGGGACAAAGCTGTTGTTGTTTTCCAAAACTAAGCTCTGTGACCCACAATAAAGTCCAATTTAGCCATCACAAGTATGAATAATGCATCCTGAAGTTCATTTATTTAGTCTGTAGCATTGTTTTTGTATGGTTTAATTATTCATGTAAATGCATTAGAATATCAACATTTTGCACCTTTTTAGTGCATTATTAATGTCAAATGTGCTTTTTGACCTGTTCTCACATCTGACTATTTGATAAGACATACAAGTCAGTTTGTCTACAGCAATAGTGCATGTATTAACTTATCCACCAGTACTGTAATTCATAAAGTATGTTTTGAACTAAATGCTTGGGCTTTTTTCCAAGCAGACTGTTTTGTGCTTGGGAAAGCATTTTTTTTTTTTTACCACATAGCCTACCATACATACAAGTATTATCTATTCATGTGTTTTGTTGTTGTTGTTGTTGTTGTTGTTTTGTAGTTTTTTGGATAATACTGAGGTATTTTCAAATAAATTAAAGTAACACTTTAGGTAACAATTTATGTATATAAGATTTGGCCGTTTAATCCATTTAACTCACTTACTATGAATCTAAAGTTGCTATATTAATTAGACTTCTTATAAAGGCAAGTGAAATTATTATTTCATTAAAACATCAAAGTCGACATTAAAGTCTGTCATGAATATAATTAATATAAAATAAACTTGACTAACATTCCTAAATATTATTTTGACATGCATGTTATTTATAAGTAATGCTTTTATATTTGACAGCTCTTTGTTCTTTTAAATTTCTTTCATGTTTTTGATCTTTATTTCCACTAATTATCAACTGTATTGAATTGCTTGACTCTCTCTCTCTCTCTCTCTCTCTCTCTCTCTCTCTCACTTCCTCTCCCTCTTCATGGAGTCCTGGAATAGTAGTATGGATATAAATGTGTTTATTGAAGTAATGATTATGGTTTTGAATTAAGCTAAGATTAAATGAATAGCACTGCCTATCCAATATTGAATGAATGAACAAATAAATTATAAGAAGAAGAATTTAGACACAAAGGCATCTCCTCCACTGCTCTGTTGAGATGACTCTAGACGTTTACCGGAACATCGCCAGAGAGATTTATAGCATTCCTTCCCCTTACAGACACAACTCATCATTGAGCAATGCCCCAGTCTTTCTTATATGCCCATCTCAGCACTGATAGCCAGAGCCTTATTTTCCCATAAGGACAGTTTTGTGAAGGAAGAGGCACAGTGTGGATAGCCTGCATTTAATGTATTTGAGAAATATATTAAAATTGATATGACAGCAATCCTCTCAACAATGTACCGTCTCATACCCCCCCCCCCCCCCCCCCCCACCACAGTTTTTTCCACAGAATGTGCTCAGACATGCCAGTCAGATGGCAGACTTGTGGAAAACGTGGAAAAGCAACTCCCATACGCACTGTCCCACTTCTCCCTGCATAACTCTTGATCCTTCATTAAACATTTCATGGCTGACAGATAGTAAAGCTCTAGCCTTTTCACTGCCACAATGTCATAGCAACACTACACTGAAGTGCTTTTTATATCAACGATATACATAATGCAATTATAGGAGTTTTCTGTTTACAGGATTTGGCTTTGAGCATGTCTGTATAGCCTGAGTGTGTACAGAAAACAATTCTGAAGGAAATAAAAGGTCAGCAAAAACAGGGTAATTCTGAATTGTGAGACAAATTCACAATTCTGAGAAGAAAAATAAAAAATAAAATTTTGCAACGGAAACAAGAAAATAAATAGAATTGCCAGATTTAAAAAAATAATTCAAAGAAGAAAATCAGAATTGCAAGAAATTGCACAATTGTGAGATATAAACTCAGAATTATGAAATCTTACAATCTTATAATTCTGAATTGTTGACTCCGGCTTCAGTCCACTCCTTGTGAAGCTCTCCCAAGTTCTTGAATCGGCTTTTCCTGACAATATTCACAAGGCTGTGGTAATCCCTGTTGCTTCCTTCCAGTCAACTTTCTATGAATATATTTTGATACAGCACTCTGTGAACAGCCAGCCCTTTCAGCAATGACCTTCTGTGGCTTACCCTCCTTGTGGAGGGTGTTAATGATTCTATTCTGGACAACTGTCAAGTCAGTCTTCCCCATAATTGTGGTTGCATGTTCTAAACTGATCATGTTCTAAACTGATCAAACTAATCAAGCTCAAAATGTGATATTCAATTTTTTTATTTTCCTAAGCTATAAGTTAAAGTTTTTTAAGCTATAAGCTATAACTTATAAGTTTTTTTTAATGACAAAAAAATAAAGACCTTTTCCATGATATAAACCTGTATAAACTCAGAACTGTGAAATAAATAGTTACTTCTTTTTCTGTTGTGGAAATTGACTTTTATAACTTTCTTTCTTCTGTAGAACTGAAAATAAGATATTCTGAAGAATGCTTTTGTTTATCGGACACCACTGACTTTGATACATAAACACAGACACAGACACACAGGAAAATACTATATTTTGTTTTCCACAGAATGAAAAAAAAAAAGGTAAGTAAATGATGATCAAATTCATATTGGTTAATCTAAACTTGTCAGCTGTTTAACCAAAACAACATCACGAGAAGGTAACACTTTAATATAGGGTCCAATTCACACTAATAACTAGCTTAATTGTTAGTTAATAGTGAGAATTGGACCCTAAAATAAAGTGTGACCAAAAAAAACAAGCAGGAAAGTCTGCCTGAGCCAAAACTTTACTTGGGTGGTACACTGAATTTATACAAATTTACGAAAAAACAAAAAAAAACAAATATGATTGCCATGTGTGGTCATTTTGTCGACATAGACAGATATACAGTTATGAAAGAGAACCTAATTATGAATTCACAGAGACGTTAGACTTTTCCATCTTTTGAGCCAGGAAAATGGAAAACTGCAGCTGTCATGTTTTTGTTATCACTGGCATAATGAACATTATGATGCCGACCGAACCCTCAGTCCTCAGTGTCTCACTCTGATCACTCTAAAAACACACGATGCACGTCACACATGAATATCTTTTGGCTAAAACACATTTTAATCTGTCACAGTAGATTCTCCATATAAAATCGATGTTCTTCCGCCATGCCTAAAAACACACGCGTTGCCAAAGCGAACACTTATGATGTGGGCCAAAATAGACATTTTTCATCCACAAAATTCCACATGCAGCCAAGTTAGGATGTATTTCCCTTAAATTATGCAAAGTTAGGCGAGGCAGCATTATGAATATGTACGCAAGGCTCATTTTGATTCAAACCGAGAGTGATTTTGATGGCCAGGGATGGCAATGAGAGTTCACCAGGCCGGCGTTCACCAATTTTGCAAAGGCCAGCAATTAGGTTTGGCTGAAGCCAGACAGATGTGTCCATGTCAGAGTGATAGAGCTGATCTGAGAACAGCTGCCAAAGCCTGATGGTGGTAAAAGGAACAGGATTGCAAGCTGCTAATGACCAGCATTTTTAATATGCATAAAAAACCAAAACCGTTCATTTTAAGGGCATCCAATATCATATTGCAATGCAGTTTTAATCTGAAGCACCAGGACTGCTGTGAAACACAAGTAACCCAAAACATAAACAGATCATTATCAGTCAGGTGCAAAAAATTTCTAATGCTACCTGAGATGAGAATATGTCACTTCCAGCTTTATAAAGCTCTACACATTATCTACCCTGGTTGAGGAAGGATTTTTATTTTTTTTTATTTTTTTTGGCTAATTTGATTATGCTGTGAATTATGGCATCATTTTCCCAAAGGTCAAGGAATGGCAAGTTCATATGACATCATAGCACAATATCACAAACAACACAAGAAGTGCTGCACTTTTAATCCTTCCTGATTATATGAACACCCTTGAGAAACAGACTAACACATATTAAAGCATACTTTTTGAAAGAGTAGGTAAAACTTTAGTATAGGGACCAATTCTGACCATAAACTAGGTGCTTATTAAGCAAGCCTTTTAATAACATATCAGCTGTTTATTAGTAATTATAAAGCACATATTCTGCATGACTATATTCTACATCCCTAATCCTACCCAATAACTAAATTGAACAACTACCTTACTAACTATTAATAAGCAGCAAATTGGGAGTTTACTGAGCAAAAGTCGTAGTAAATAGTTTTTTAATAGCGAGAATTGGACCTTAAAATAAAGTGTTACCAAAGAGGACTAATTATGGGATATTAATAATATTCTATTAAAAATAAGTGTGAACTGAATGTAATGTTCTCTGACACTTGCATGTCAATTGCAATGAAATGCATTATAGTTTTAAATTATATTAAATGCAGTTAAAGTGTTTTATATTGAATAACACACCACAGTGAAAACTGTAATCAACTACTTTACATGTGTTTTAGCATGTTAGGAATCAAAATAAGTGCATTTCTTTAAAGCACGACAAATGATTATTACAACATAATGATTTAAACTAGCAAAAAATAGTTAAACTTTTAATTTGACATTATTACAAAATGCACTTTTTATAAGCGTACTTTGGTATATTAAGAAATGCTTACATGTCCTGGCCTATATAATGTATAGCTTACTTTATGTAGTACTCCATTTAATACATTTTCCATATTTACATTAATTAAGCATATATTTCCACAAAAATGCACTGCTAAAACATAAATTCTGACTGGGCCTGGTCATTTGTCAGTATATATAAAAAAATACTTTATGTGTTTTAACAACTACAGTAGTGCCAGATTTTATATTCTGGGCACAATTTCATAACTTCTTCAGACACACAGGATCATATTTCACGAGACAGAGTCTGTCAAGAGAAATGCTTGCTTCTTGACACATCATAACTCCCAGAAACTTTATGGTGAATGATCATTGTTCTTTTATGTGTCAGAGGCATTGCGATACTCACCCTCTCACTTGACTTTCCTATCTACATTGTTATAGTAATGTAGACAGATGACAAAGCTTCTCCCTCTCACTTTCCACATGACTGCATTACAGCAAGTATTGTGCCCATTTGTGTGTGTGTGTGTGAACAGCCAGGTCAATGTATGCATTTGAATATGAGTGTGCTTGAAAATGTGTAAGACCTTGTCTCTTCTCATTAACTAGATCCATAACTTGCTCTAGTGGAGCAAATGGGGTTGTAGTTTCAACTTGCCCCATTCTGACAAATGACTTATTCTCCCCATCCCCTGCCTCCCGCCTGCCTAAGGTGCTGAAGTGACAATGATGCAGGTATTCTGTGTCTCAGCCAGAACAGCTTTGAGGTTTTCAGAAGGTTTGCAATCATGGACACCCCCAGGTGCATTTATGTCTACACACACACACACACACACACACACAATAAACACACAAAGTCAGGACTAAAGAGTGATATCGTCTTTTAACAGCTGCACTGCAGTAACACCTCACTCAGGTTCACAGAGCCGAAGAGCAACAAATAAACACACATGTGCGCATACACAAAGCACGCATACTTAACATATCCAATTACAATCCAAGCCCATTCAGTCATAAGATATTCATTTTACAATAGGTTAAAATGAAAGGTAAATGCAAAGTGTGTAAAGTAACTTTGTGTTGAAGAGAATTTTCCAAATGTCTGAAGAGTTTTGTGTTTGTTCTCCGACCTGTGGCCCTTAATCTCCCTCCCGTCAACCCAGATTTGCTGCTTTTGACACTTCACTTTGCAGTGGCACAAATTCAGCAGACAAGCTGACAAACCAGGTCAAGGTGTAAAGCGAGCTTGCACCTGTGGCTCTTTTGTTCTTTCACCACACTTCAGCACATGGTCTGCTCAGACCTTTGCACTAAGTAGCTTTGTCATACTGAAAGCACCTTTGAATAACTGAAAATATTTGAGTGTTTAAATGTCACAGATTCACTCGCTCTTGAGTATCACTAGTGTGGAGACACATGCTGCTTTATCCATTTATTTTTGCCTTTTTTTCATCAAGCATCTTTAGAACAAGAAAATAAATGTTTATCCTGTTCTCTCATTGGCTAAATATTTTATTTTCTGCATAAACATTTTTTTCTAGTAAAAATATCATAAAACAAGATTAATTTAATTGAGAAGCAAAACTGCATGAGAATTTATGACTGATTTGCCTGACTGTTTTGCCTCTTTATTATTTTTTTTAATTAAAAAAAAAATTATGATGTCTGAATATGTTGAGATAATATATAAGGTGGAAAAAACAAACTAAAAATAAAATGTGAAATTGTGATTAAATTTCTGTAATGTAAATCAATGAGATATTTACAACACTTGAAATTCATCATAAACATGCATCCTAACATTTTATCTCCCAACAATATGTCTTAGTATAAGAATGCATTGTTTTATGATCAAAGTTTTTATTTTGGGGGCAAAACATATAAAGGTGATTGAAATATACAAATGTACAAATAAAAATTCCTCAAGAGCCTACTGAATTATATTTAATAATTGCATTTTAACAATGCAATTATTGATTAAAATATTATATATTTATATAATCAAGTAAACTCAAACTGCTTCAGTCTAGTGTTTGTCTTAAAATGTTAACAATATGAAAGTTATAATGCATTTACGCCATTAAAATCAGTAAAGATTTCACAGCACAAAGATACGTGATGCCAAAAATACCACTACCTGAAGGGGGACATTTCATAATTATACTAATTTATTAGCAGTATAATTAAGTGTAATTAAAGTGTAATTATATATATTTATATATAATTATAAAATATGAATACATAATATTACAATTATAAAATATTACTTAAAGGTTCAGTCAGACAAAGCATGAAGTAGATTGTGTACAACAAGTTTGTCAGAAGTTTTTGATCATTTACAGACCTTTTTTAAAAGAGAAATTTGCTATCAGATATGATACTGCATGCTTTTTAAGGTTAAACACCCATTCTCTTTCAACTAGTCTCAATATCTTATGCAGTATTGCTTCATGAGTGCATTTATCTTTTTTTAAGTTTTTTTTTTTTAGACAGTTTAGCTGGAAACATTTAGGCTGACACAAATAGTTAAGACGCAGCACTCTGGATGCACATTGTTGCTATGCTCCACATCAACCTTCCGGCCCACCACACCCCACCCAGTACCCTCAGCACCTCCATGCTGTCAGAAGATATCCTCACTGTAACCTAAGATTCCGTACCTGCCACAGTGTTACCGCTGAACAAAGAGAAAACAGAAAATACACGCCAAGGCTTGTTCTGCAAGCCTGCTATTCTGACACACACAAAGACAGCACTCATCCAGGCTTTGTGTTAAGGATTACTAGAGCAGATATGATAAATCCAACCAAACTGAGATTAGACCTTCTGTCTTTCCCAGACTCATCGGCCCGTTTACAGGTACTGCCCTGTCACTTTTTGTCTTAACCCTATAAAAGGAGACTAGAGTCATTTCTCACCGTGGACAATCGTAAGAGTGGCTGTGAAAGGGATATGGACATTAAATCATTCTAGTGAAGTAGCAGAGGGCTGAACCGCTGAAATACGCAGGTTGGTGGGCGGGGCTGAGAAAATACACAATGTGCAACTACTGACTTGTCATATTAGTCTCTTTTGAGGGATTGTGTCTTGTTCAAATAAAAAAACGGGCCTCTCCCTAGATGCCCTTTAGAAATATGAGTTTATGTTGTTGTAAAAAAAAAAATTTAGTTTAAACCCCAGGAGGATTTAGGTGAATGCAGAATTCATTTCAAACCGGTATGAATGAAATGCTCTATAAAATGTAACATCAGTATTAACCTTAATGCTCAATGCTCAGCGTAGTCGTATCAGGTATGTGCAAACACAATTCAGTCCTCTACCTCCTACAGTTTCAGGAGCAGTCAGCATATTTTGGAAAGAAACTTGTTTGAGAGAGTTATGTAAAAAGTCTTAAAGGGGTAGATGATCCAAAAATGCTAATTTAGTTATTATTTACTCACTTTACTCATTTTTGTGCTTCACAGCAGAAAGTAGGTCATAAAGGTTTGGAACAACACGAGGGTGAATAAATAACGTTTTCAATTATTTAAATATTACTTAAAATAAAATAAATAAATAAAACTGTTATATTTTAAACAGTGCTCCTTTAAAAGTAGATGATAATAAAGTGTGGTCAAGGGATAGAAATCTACCATTGTAATAGTTTTATGCATATTAAAATATACTACCATTCAAAAGTCAAAAATAAATTAATATTTTTTATTTACTTAGGACACATTAAATGATCAAACTTGACAGTAAAAACATTTATATTATACTATGTAACAGTAAAATACTGTAAAAATCCTACAGTAAAAATCTGTTAGCTGGTTAATTATAATTACATTTAATGTAATGATACAGTAAAATACTGTTAAAATTATGTTGTTGTTGTTGTTGTTGTTGTTTGGGGGGGGGGGGGTGAAAAAGAACATGTCATTGTATAATTTACAGTGCAAAACCTTATTATCTGCATAGATTTCTCTATAGTATTTATATATATATATATATATATGAGTATTTTATTTCATTCCTCATTTCGTTAAAAAGTGGTACATTAATGATATATGAATATTATATCAGATAATGAAATAGAGTTCTTTAGCTGTGAAGTCTGTAAGACCTTAAATTTTGCTACCATATATTTTACGGTAAAGTAAAATGGTTTCACCATTGATAAGAAATGCTCCTTTAGCAACAAATCAGTATATTATAATAATTTCTGAAGGATCACGTGACACTGAAGACTTGCTGAACATGCTTTTTTTTACTGTATTTTCATGACATATCATGACATGCCATAACATACTAATATTATAATAATATAAGTGACTTCTTTCAAAAACATTAAAAAAATCTTACAGGCCCCAAACTCCACTCACATTTACCAGCACAATTTTGAAGGAAAATGGCTATCAGTCAGTGCAGTCGGTTGTTATCTGCCTAAATGTCAGAACTGTCAAATCTGACATAATACTTTTTTTCCCCATACCCCCAGGGGACCACTGGGGTTACATTACCACACTATAAGTATATGCATCTAATAGTGTTTGAAAATGTGTTTGTGGTGTTAACAGCGTAATATTAGCTTTTCTGAGCTTCTGGGTTATGTGTGCAGTTTAACAGATGCAATCATTTGCTGCACTTTTTACAGAGTTCATCCACAAATTCTATTCCGAATAGTTTAGGAGCTTCATTGTAAGGGCTCGTTCGAAATCAGCAGCTGAATTCAGTGTAATACAACAGCCAGTTTTACTATAGTTTAACTCCAGGTGTCACCTCATCTTTGTTCACACCACAAGGACTACCATTTCAAATTAGTCTTGCAGCATTATCCATAGTCTGGATAATAGAGGCGATTATCAGATAAAGGCCTACAGAGCTCACAATCTTATTGCTGTGCAGGACTCATTTCCTTCAAGGCGCTTCTTTTAGACACATGGCGCTTTCATTTACAGAGGGAGGGCCGGTCCACATGAGTCACGTCCCAGGTGTCTGACAAAGCAAATCTTGTTGTCTTTCCACTATTTGAGAGAGGTTGTTTGTCACATGGACAGGGGCTGAATTTAAAAAAAGTGCGGTTACAGTTAAAAATTCAGATTCTGTCAATTCAGATTCTGATTCAGAACTTGACAAGACGGTACTTGATACAAATTGTTTCACAATGGATGGTCTCTGAACTGAACCGAAGACTGTTATTATTCAATTCAGTTCAAGTTTATTTGTATAGCGCTTTCCACAATGCAAATACACAGTTTTTGAATTTACATGAATCAACAGTGAACTTACTTCAGCTGAATAATGACACTATTGTATGTTTAAAGTTGCTTTACAACTGAATTTGAACTTGTCTCATATTTGAAGAAGTCTGCATGATTGATTCTGTTATTTCCTGTGTAGAACTGTATAAAGCACTTTTTTTTTTGTGTGTGTGTGGGTCAATGACAAATGGAAGCTTATTTCCAAAGAGGGATAAAAAAAAAAAAAAAATCACAATCACAAAAAAAATTCTCACAACTCTGAGTTTATTTTTCACAATTTTTTTCTAGCAATTCAGAAAACAAAAGCCAGAGATCTAAAGTCATATTTGCGTTATATATATTATAGAAAAAATTTGATATAAATGCGAAATTCAAGACTTCTTCTTGCCATTCCGAGTGTACATCTCACGTTTCTTAGTTTATAGCTCACAAATCATACTTTTTTTCTCTCAGAATTGCAAAAAAAAAGAAATACTATATATTCTCCTACACTTTTGAATATGTGTGTACACATCGTAATCCGTGTTCTTAAAAAAAGCATTTTTACAAGCTTTCTTACATTTTTTATGCATAAAAATTCAGTTATTGATGAGTCGTTTGCTTGATTTATTCTGTTATTTCCTGTTTAGAGCTGTATAAAGCACTATATAAATAAAGGTGACTTGACAAAACTTGATATTCAAGTTCAGCCCTGTGTTAATTCCTTTAACAATGAATGTAAAGAAGCATTAAATGGCCCACTTTTGATAAGTGCTTGTCTAATGTTGATGACGTGCATTATTACATAAATTTTGCATATTTTATCCACAACTCCTTTCCCAAATCAGGTCGGTCCAACAAAGCAAACAGTTCCTGAGGCTGATTTAATCTATTAGGTTTATTCATGGCATGAAACCACAGTTGAGAGCTTGTGAAGAGGAGTGTTAACTTAACTGATCACATAACTGTCATTTGAATTAATGTATTTGCCACTCAGATGAACTTTTAGCAGCCATGTTGTCTTTGTTTGGTGAAATATTGTGTTTGGTGAAGGCTGATGAGTGGGTTTAGGCATGGCCTGTCTGTGTTCAACTCTCAAACACACACTTGCTCTCTCACGTACTCTCTTTTTGTCTCTCCTTTGAGCTGTTTCCTTCAATGGTTCCACTGGATGCCTTTAAAAAATCTTATTTTCTTCTGCTTTTTGTGTGGGAGCCTCATTGGCAATAAGATTGAAGGCTTCACCTCTTTGTCAGTCAGCTGCATTGTGTCAAAGGATTTGCAGGTGCAAAAGGACGTCTTTATAAATAAGTAGCAGAGATGGGGGTTTATGTGTGTGTGTGTGCCTGTATGTATGTGTATGTGTCCAAATAAACATTGTACTTAAGGTCAGGCTCAATTCTGAAACAAGTCTCAAGCAAGTCACAGCAGAATTTTTTCAAGTCAGTACAAACAACGTTTTTGTGTGTGGATCAATAGCAAATGTATGGAAGCTTGTTTTACAAGAAAAATAAAAAAAATAACTAATGAAGTAATTACGGCTTTTTATCTCAATTTTCTTTTTGCAATTCTCAGTTTATATTTCACATTTGTCTCTTTTTTTTTTCAAGCAATTCAGAAAACAAAAGCCAGAGATCTAAAGTTAGATTTGCAAAATGTGCAATGCTGAGAAGAAAAGTTGTGTGAAAAAAAAATTATATATATATATATATATTTGCACTTTCTAGATATTCTTTTTTTCTCAGAATTGCAAGTTAATTTCTTGTAATTCTTAGTTTATATCTCACAAATCTTACTTATTTCTCTCAGAATTGTAAAAGTAAAAGTAATATTCCTATACTGTGAATGCATGTGTACACATCATAATCATTATTTTATTTTTTTAAATCTTCTTTTAATCTTTAATTCTTTTAGAATTTGTCTTGAAATATTAATTCAACGTCATCCCAAATGACATTTTACACTCTGAACTAACCTTTCTTGTCATAAAAAGGTCAAAATATCTTATATTTTAAGAAATGGACTGACCTTGGTACACCATTATGAGGAGTTTTCAGAAGTCTTCTATGATATAAGGAGACAAAAGTTTCTCATATGTTAATAAGAAGCTCATTTAATTAATTGAAAACATTTAAAACATGATACGTGCTACTTAATGAACAATATTCAGTCTTCATACAGTGCGCCTTCATTCTTCAGCCACTGACTTTGTATCTCTCAAACTTAATACTACAAAAACAGCCAACACCTTCCCTAAATATTTATATAGATGCAACAAAGAGGCAAGTATGGACAGCATCTGCGGCCCGGGCAGTTTTCGGCTGACGTATCTGGCAGGAATCGAGGCTTGTGTGACTTTCTTATCTAAAACTGCTGTGTGATTTCAAATTTCCTCTGTGTGGGCTGAGACAGCTGAAAGCCTAGGATTTATTTTCAGAGCTCCATACTGACAGATATTGGCAGGAATGCCAATGTGTCACAAGAGCAGCTGTTTACACACACACTCACAGAGACACACACACACAGGCTCACACACATGTGTACATATCAATGGGCTTCAATCAATAGCGTATTTAGCAGAAAAAAATGGTTTGCAGTTGTTAGGATTAACCTGACACACATTTTCACCTCTCCTCCACCTCTTTTTCAATGCTTTACTACCAAGCACTATGGGGTGTTTTACAGTGTTCATTCTTTTGCAGTCAGAGTGTGTACACATTTAGGCCTTTGCCAAATGGAATAAAGGTGGTTCTTAGCTCAGAGTGGTGGAGTTTAGATCAAGGCGCTGCACTGCTGCTACAATATACCTTTGCCAAACAGACAGATATAGCTGGGGCTGCTGGTGTGGATCACCTTTCCATAGGAAAAAAAAAAAGAGAGAGAGAGCGACAGCAACAGGAAAGAACATGTGTTAGCCATCTGGATGAGCAGTAGATGCAGCGCATCCTGCCGTATGCTCACACAGAGGATTTATTTCACTGTTTGCAAAGTCTAATTTTGCATTCTGCTGCTTTCAAAACTGCTGCCGTCTGTTTTGGTTGACGCGAACAGACTGGAACGGGCCGTGGTTACATAACACAATCCATCCTGCAAGTCACTCAGCTCTACAAGACCTAAGCTCTGAGAATATTACTGCTGCACTACTGTGTTTGAATTGGCATTCCGCTCTAGCTCTGCAGAGAAAGCTGATGGCAGGTCTTGGCACTACAATACCCAAACACTTGTTTTAAGACATGTTGCCTGAATACCAACTCAGGAGGATTTGTGTTGGCCGAGAGGTCGAAGCGCCCACATTTTACTTGGTTTGGACAACAGTGCATTTGCCAGATATTGTTTCAGCGAGGCAGATTTTTTGTTCATGTTGTGCAGGAATACTGAATTAGAGTACAGCAGATCCCTCTCCCACGTTGCATGTATTAAACAGCTTCCATCCCGCTCTGGGAGGGGAAAAGCCTGCAGACATCTGCTGAAGTCACTCCAGGCCTGTTTTCCTGGAGATGTCCTGCTTAACCCTTAAACATGCAACTTATTCTCTTTATAGTTCATTTGTCAACAATATGACTTTTTTATTATTCAGATATATTAATTTATTTAAAAATACACACAAAATGTAATTATTACATACAATGACTTGAATAAACCTCTTATATGATGAGTAGGTTTAAAATTTTGATCACACTTTATGTTAAGGTCCAATTCTCACCATTAACAAACCGTTAACTACACAATTTGCCTAAAAAAACTCATAATTTACTGCTCATTAATACTTGGTAAGATAGTTGTAAAAGGGAAAGTTCACCCAAAAATGAAAATTTGATTACTTTGTTTCTTCAGTAGAACACAAACTGAGATTTTTAACTGAAACCGTTGCAGTCTGTCAGTTTTATAATGTAAGGGGATGTGAATCACAGCTAAAACATACAATAAAAAAAATAAAAATAAAAAAACATATACAAACAAATCCAAATTAAACCCTGTGGCTTGTGACGATAGATTGATGTTTAAAGACACAAAACGATCAGCCTGTGCAAGAAACTGGACAGTACCTTTGATTCACGCAATATGCAAACTGTTCGAACTCTACTAAGTGCGTCCTCCTGAGCTCGTTCTCAAGCAGGCGCATGAGGAGGCTTATTCTTCTTCTTGCTTTACAACGGATGCAGACTTATAAGTGCATTACTGCCGCCTATCTCTCAAGTGGACCATTGACACTCCTAAGATATTCTATTGTAGAGTGTCAATAGTCCATTTCAGAGATAGCTGGCGGTAATCCACTTATAAGTCTGCAATTCGCCATGAAGCAAGAAGGAGACGCCTTATGCGCCTGCTTGTGAATGCGCTCTGGAGAAAGCACTTAGGAGAGTTTGCACATTGCATGAATCAGAGGTAAAAAAAAATAATATTATATATATATATATATATATATATATAATACTGTTCAGTTTCTTGCACTGACCGATCGTTTTGTGTCTTTACACATCAATGTATCATCACGAGTCGCAGGGTTTCATTTGGTTTTGTTTGTGTATGTCTTTTTGTTGTTGTTTTATTGTATGTTTTAGCCTGGATTCCCATCCACGTTCATTATAAAATCTCAGTTCTACTGAAGAAACAAAATGTGATTGGTTGTTTGACATGTCAGTCAAGCGGCCTCTTAGGCGGGCCTTGGCCACTGAAAGCTGCCATGAATTCCTACGCGAGACTAGGTACAAACCCAACTTATCCATACATACAAAGTAAACAAAACAAAGAAGTTCAGAAATTAAGTTATGTGTAATAATATGGAATGACACAGGGAGAAAGCATTGAAGACATGAAGAAAGGGAGGTGCAAAAAGGCATGGAAAGCTAAGACACCAGCTGAAATCTTTCAGTAATTTGAAAGCAATACTGCCCCTTGTCAGCGGAAATTAATATTAGCTGCTTCAGTCCAAACACCTACAGTACCAGGATGATGAAAATGAAACAAGAGTGGGAGTTTCAGCAAGACAATGATTCCAACAACAGCCAAGGAAACTCTGAGAAAGAGAAAATAAAGCTGCTAGAACAGCCCAGCTAAACACCTGACTTGAATCCAATAGAAAATGAGAACTAAAGATCAGAGTTCATAGAAGAGGCCCACGGAACCTTCAAGATTTGAAGACTCAGTGGAAGAATGAGCCAAAATCACACCTGAGCAATGCATGAGACTAGTTTCTCCATACAGGAGGCATCTTGAAGCTGTCATTACCAACAGAGGCTTTTATACATACTTTTCCCTGGGTCATTCCATTTTATTACACATTACTTTATTTCTGAACTTATTTCTTTTAGTTTTATTTTATTTTATGTATGGATTACTTGGATTGTTACCGACATCTGGTAAAAAAAAATTATGTCAACAGCACCTTTAGAAATATATTTACTGGGAAAAATGGTAACGTGTTCAATACTAATTTTATGTAATTTGGGGGGCTAGTCAGAATTATTCCTCATGGTTTTGACTTTTCCTCCCCTGAAAGTCACAATTACCTTTTTAATATTGTTTGTTCCATGCTGGAAACAAAATGTATTCAGACACCTTCAACATTTCTCACATTATCACAGTTTAATTGCTATAGCTTAGAAAATAGAAATAAAATATGACAAGAACTTGTTCTGAGTTAAACTGTGTCAGAACAAATTCACCTCGATCACATCAGATAACTTTGATAGAAAGGTATGTAATGAATTAGGTTGAATAGCTGTAAGCTGTTAAATTTGAGTACACAATCAGTGTAAATAATACCAATTTAGGTCAACCAATTACCAAGCAATGCTTAATTTAGTTCAGTTTGTGGTGTAAAAAGGTCACATTAGCAATTAAAGAAAAAAACACTTAAGCAAAACATGGTCGGGTCAAAGTGTCGGATGAGGAATTTTTGGGTATAATATGTGACAATTTACTTTATTTTACTATCCTCACTTACATAAATGAACTATAGTGTCCTGCGCCCACTAGTAAAAAAAAATATCAAACATGAGATCTGGTGTCTGAATCATTTTGGTTTGACTGTATTGTTCAACAAATTGGTGAATGAAAGGCATTTCTTGTTTTACAGCACTTGATCTGAAGGCTATCACAACTTTCACTTAAAAAGATGGTGGAGATTGTGAAGTCTCTATATATAGTAGTGTGTTTAATTAAAGTTCATGGCTAGACTGCATGTTGAAACGGAGAAGAGGATGGCAGCATGGCTTGAAGGCAACTATGAGTCACTGGTATTATTTTGGCAGTGGCAGTTGTATTGGGCCTCTGCCTTTTTCGGTTTCAGCAACTTTTAACCAGAGCCAGTTTCTGTTTCTCAGGGCTTTCTCTGCCCTGCCCTGATAAATACACACATGGCACTAGACAAAAGAAACTACTCCAGCTAATAGAGCAGCTCTATTCTAAAAATGATCGTTTAGGGTATGGTAATAAAATATCACCACAATCTGCTAACATAATTGAATTGCCATGAGGTGCTTTGGAACAAGGACATCTGCAACAAGTAGCTGCTATTTAAAGGCGTACTGTGACTTACAGTATCAGGTTTGTCTGGTTCAACGTCATGCCACTGTCAACAGATACCGTAATAAATGCAATAATGTCATTAGGCTGAGGGTTTACAAGACTTAGGTGCATGGACTCCTTATGATATGCCAATACCATTCACATACTTTTATTTCAGAAGGGACTCATTTACATAATTCTGTTAATATAATTAGCAAAACCTGTTTTGCAAAGTTATGATTTCTCTGGCAAAGTGCGGTATTACATGTTTAAAACCCCCAAATCTCTAAGCTTTTTCTGCCCTGAATGCTGCATTTAGATACATCTCAGCGGGGAGCTAACTGTCCCACAAATTACTTTCACATGTCTGTCATTTAGTGCCAGGATACCTTTTATGTTGTTTGTAGGATTTGCTCCATCTTTAACAGTTTCATTGTAATAGGCAAGCTGGAGCAATTACAGTCTAATTTTACTGCTAGTGATCAATAATAGTGTAATTTAGCTCATCGGAACTTTGCATTTGACTCTAAGTTGCCGGTAGGATATCTGTTAGTCATTTTCCTGTAATCAGCTGTCTGTGGTTTTTAATTAATCTGGACCTCCACAGTGACATTTACCCAGCTCATTAATGAGTCAGAGTACATTGAATAGAAACCTGTTTAACGTCTCTCACTAAACTTTCTCCAGCATATATAACCATGACATGTTAACATAGCATTGTTCTGTTTTTACTGCAACAAAAGGTTAACTGCTTGATAAATGTATCCCGTGTAAGAACTGCTGCAGCTCTAAACTAAAACTATGAATAATTCAGATGTACTCCGTTCAAATATTGTCGTGAATTAATTGACTTCCCTTTGTTGATCACTTTAAAGCCTGCATAATATTAGCCAATAATTATGGTCATGTTTAGCAAGCATAATTAAAACTTCTAAAAGCTTGAGGAATATTAAAGTTGGCATGCAACTCAAGTTCAGCAATCATATCATGAAGGGATAGTTTACATTCTGAAAATTCCATCAGCATTAAGTCAGTCCAAACCTGCATAAAATGTTTCTTTTCTAAAACACAAAAGCTGTTTTTGTCTAAACAATTACGTTTAGTAATGCTGAATGTTGTGTTGAAATCCGCTGACTTTAATTGTGTTGACAGAAAAGTATATATAAAAGGCAACAAGTTTGGACTGAAAGCCACAAAACACAACATTAATCAGCATGAAAAATAAATCCCCCCTATCTGTTTTATAAATGCATATTGATCTTATTGTGAACAATTCATTTATGATGTTTGTTTGTTTGGCCCATTATTTTAAAGTGACAGGAACTGTCATTGTGTGTGCTTTGGATGCGTGCACTCAGAAAACCAAATGATATTGCTTTAAAATGCACGATATAAGCAAAATGGACAGGATTGGCTGGGTTTTTTTTTTCTTTTTGCCAGAGTATCTGAGGTACAAGATGTAAAGGCACAG
This sequence comes from Carassius auratus, assembly GCF_003368295.1. Taxonomy (NCBI): domain Eukaryota; kingdom Metazoa; phylum Chordata; class Actinopteri; order Cypriniformes; family Cyprinidae; genus Carassius; species Carassius auratus. The sequence goes on along the minus strand of NW_020527582.1, from coordinate 1,067,415 downwards.
GTCTATTCTGGAAAAGGGGGTTGGGTTCAGCAGCTCATTTGCATTTAAAGAGACATGCACAAAAACAGCATGTTTCTGCTGCCACTCAAAATAAGTCTAGTGTCTTCAAAATAATGTTTAGTTTGACATTTGTGGCATGTTATCAATTCCTTTAATGTGTAAATTTACACTAATAAGCATTACAGACATAATTCTTGAGGGGTGCATTTGTCAAGCCATGTAAATAACGTTTTACAGATTATTTCATCACTTTCCTTTCATGTGCCTTCCTGGTATCCTCATACGAATGCCAAACAAAAGCAAAAAGATTACATTTTAGTTGGTGACATGATGACATGAGTTGAAATGGATGTAACTGTGCAGAGACAGGTATGGTGAGAGATGAATAACATTTCTTAACACTATGATCGTCTATTCACTTGCTTGAAAGTGTAAAAAAAAGTCTCTCATTTATACAAAAATACATTATCCGTTATGATCATCTGCCTGACACAAGCGTTGTACACAGAAATGAGGTTTTTAATGGATAATTCCTTTAACACTCAGATATTGAATCACAGATCAAACAGAGTAAATCCGAATCTAATTGATTGTTAACACTCTCTCAACAGGAAACTGATTGAGTTACAGCTCTCAATCCATATCCATATCCACATCAAAACAGCAGTCTATTAAAGGGGGGGTGAAATGCTATTTCATGCATACTGAGTTTTTTACACTGTTAAAGAGTTGGATTCCCATGCTAAACATGGACAAAGCTTCAAAAATTAAGTTGTACGTTTGAAGGAGTATTTTTGTTCCAAAAAAACCTCTTCCGGGTTTGTCACAAGTTTCGGAAAGTTTTTTTCGAGTATGGCTCTGTGTGACGTTAGATGGAGCGGAATTTCCTTATATGGGTCCTGAGGCACTTCTGCCGGAAGAGCGCGTGCTCCCGTATAGCGAGGCTCAGCAGCACAGACATTTGACTGATCAGAGCGATTCACTGATCAGAGTGAGAGCGTCGTGAAAAGTCACAGAAGAAGTGTGTTTTTGGTTGCCAGGGCAAGACAACCCTGCACAGATTACCAAAAGAGAAACAGCATTAAGGGACCAGTGGATGGAGTTTATTTTTACAGAGCATCAACGGAGTTGTGCAAGTGTTTTTGTTTGTTCCCTGCATTTCGAAGATGCTTGTTTTACAAACAAGGCCCAGTTTGACGCCGGATTTGCATATCGTTTATTTCTTAAGGATAATGCAGTCCCAACGAAAAAGGTCACGATCGTGTGTTGGAACCACATGCGGTGAGTAAAACTGCTTCAAATATCTCTGTGTTGTTAACTTAGCTATCAGCGCGTAAGCACATCAAGTAAACAACATGCGAAGTTGTCATTAAACTGCACTTTCCACATGTAACGTTACAGCTTAAAAAAAAAAAAAAGACGACATAAAGTGGAACTTAGTCATTTTCCAAAACCGCTAAGCAAATATATACCGTTTCAGTACATACCACATAGAGACGCCTTTGCTGATGCTGCTCTTGTTAAATTTCAGCCTCTGGATCAGTGTCACAGCTTCCAAACGCTCTCAACGCAAAAGCCTACTGGCGCTAGTGATTCTTTAGCTCCGCCCACACGTCACGCCTCCAGTCGGTCGTGTTTTTCCGGGAAAAATCGGTACAGACTATCTTTCTCTTATAAATATAATAAAAATAAAGACTTTTTGGAGTTATGAAGGATGCAGTACTACTCTATAGGTACTCAAGATTAACAGGATATTGAGTGAAAACGAGCATTTCACCCCCCCTTTAATTATACTTTTTTTATTTTGGAGCAACTGGAAAAAGCATCTGAGCTCCTCCAGCAAAATATGTATTTAGGCAACTTGTAGTTTTCTGGTTTTATGCTTTTTCCTTGCCTAATTAAAAGTGATTTAGTCTAAAGTGTTTCGAGGAGTCCTGCCAACTCGTAAAATTGCTTTGAAATCACATCTGCAATTCCACATACACAGTCTCGCACCACTAAACACCTGAGCCACTGAAGAGTGACATGAAGTGCATTAGCATAGATCTATGAGATATGATTCTTATTCAGAACCTGCATACTCCAATCTGAAGGATCCGGGCCAAATATCTTTTTTTTTTTGTCCATCACAGCTCTCAGAGCAGCTGCCATCTTCCGTCTGCCAGACAGAGAAGCTGTGAAGAATTGTGAAGGGTCGATAATTGGCTTGCAGATGTAGTAATTTTAGCTCTGGCCTTGGTGACTGGACATCACAAAGGAAAGAAAAGACGTACCCCTACAGCTGTGCATACAAGACTCTGCAGGACCCTCCTCCAATCTAACAACACACCCATTAGACACTGAGAGAGAATGACATGTCACTGACATGAATCACTTCCTAATCACTTGTTGATTCTTATCTTTGCCACTCACACGTTAGTATAATTGTGTGTGTAAAGTGCATGTCATCTAGTAGCCTATGTGAAGTTATTATATATTTTTCATTAGTTGTATATTAAATAGATGTTGGTACATGCACCAAATGTGAATAATTAAATTGATATTCCAATTCAAATTCCATTCATACACATATATATACACACAAAGTTTTAAATAATCCTGGCTTTATAAAAGGAACTAAAATGTGTGTGGCAATGTGTGGTATATGTCATATATGGACAAAAATGACCAACATTAGATAACAAAAAATGGTAGAACTTTATTTTACAGTCCTGTTCCTCATGTACATACTAAGTACTTATTATAGTAATTACAATAACTATGTAATAACTAGGTACTAACCCTGAACCTACCCCTAAACCTACCCCTACCCCATGTAGTTACCTTGTGTTACCAGAACTTTCTTAGATAAATACACTGTAAGTACACTATAAATACATGTTAGTACACGTACTGTAAAATAAAGTGCAACCCAAAAAAATAACAATTATAAATAATTCTAAAACATATTTTAGTTCATTTTAACATTTATACATGATTAAAATCTGTTTCTTCCAAGCTTTATAATGGGAGGGAATGGTGTTTGAGATTTTGAAGCATCCATCCATCCATCATAAAAGGTGCTCCTCATGTCTCCTGGGGGTTAATAAAGGCCTTCTGTGGCAAAGCGAAGCATTTGTTTAAGAAAAATATCCATATTTAAAACTTTATAAACTGTAATTTCTAGCTTCTGCTAACTGTCATACACGTGTAGTGTAATCTGTGAGAAGTGATGAACGTTGAAGTGCTGAGGAGAGAGCAAAACAAAACACTTGTCAAGAGACTTGTAAAGAAAAATGTCAGAGGATTTTGATATAAGCCAAGAGGAGACTGGTTTTCCTGTGCTGTAAACAAAACATGTTTTTTCGTGAGACTGATGCATACGACAATTAGCTGAAGCTAGAGATTACTTTTTTTTCTTTTCTTTTTTTTAAATAGGGATATTTTTCTTCCTCAAACGCATGAACTCACTTTTATTTTATTAACCCCTTGGAGCTGTGTGGAGTACTTTTTATGATGGATGGATGCCCTTTATTTTGCTTCAAAATCTCGACCACCATTCAATGCCTTTATAAAGCTTGGAAAAGACCGGACATTTTATTATTATTCAATTCTGACTGTATTCGTATAAAAAGAGAAAGTCATACACACCTGGATGTCTTGAGGGTAAGTTAATCATGGGGTAGTTTTAATTTTTGGGTGAACTATCCCTTTAACTGATGGGACTTTATCATAAAGGACCTTCATTGGGACAGCCGTGGCCTGATGGTTAGAGTGTAACCCAAAGGTAACGGGTTTAATTCTTGGTACTGGCAGGGATTGTAGGTGGGCAGAATGCCGAGCACTAATTCTTATTATGGGACACCATTCTTGGCCACACATCATGTCCTTTCCTTTTCTAAAGTGTTACAGATATATATTGGTTGCATTTTAGATTAATATTACTGTTATGGGATGCAGCAAAAATAAGTAAATAAATTAAAAACCTTCTATTTCAAATTTTACGCACACACACACACAGAGAGAGAGAGATATATATTGAATACTTCTATAAAAAATGGCTATTACTATTAGTGGTTACCATTGCAACAAAGATGACAGGAGCTAGGACTCCCCTTATGAACCCATTCTCTGAGAATCCACAAAGTTATCATTCCATCAACGAAAAAGTAAAAATTAATTCCCTTAAACGAATAACCTGTCCAAAAATGAAATTTCTGTTATTTGAAATCCATATAAAATAGAGTGAGATGTTAGGACACAGAATGTCTGTCTGGTTCTAGAATGGTGACCACGGCTGTCAAGCAAGATTTTCAAGGCAATTTTGTCTGTAAATGGCAAGTTAACATTTTTTTTCTTCACACATACAATATGGCTCCAGTAGATTTAAATATAGTGCACAAGTCATATAGAGCACTTTCTAAAGATTACCAGTGCCTAGTTTCCCTCCTATGGTGGCCCAGTAGTGCACAGAAAAAAAAAATATCCTCAACACAACGTTAACAAGCCACAACACAATTAAATTAGCACAACACAACAGAAACAATTTTGAAAAATGCTTTTGACCACAGCGTCGACCAAGTCCCAAAACACACTTGTAGCCAATTAGCAGTAAGGGGGTGTGGCTTGTAACGATAGCGAGAAGAGAGTGCTCAATTCGAGTGCACAGGACCGATATTAGCAGACCGACTATAGATAGAGAGCGATGGCAGATGGAGAAACAAAACATTAAATAGAAGGGTTACGATCAGGCAAGAGGTAGCACCCGCTAAAATATCAGAGTAGGTGTTTTTTTTTTTAAGGAGTGGGAAGGACTCAAATTGGACACCAAGGTTGAATTGTTTTTTCTTCTTGATAGGTGAGTAACGCTGATTTGAACTTATCCACATTGTCTTTTGTTTTTGTATGTGCTTGTGGGTCACCTTCACTTGTTTCTGCAATCGTTGTTGATATGGATTTGTACATACATGTGGGGCGGATATTTCTAAATAGATGCGAGGTCCTGTTGGGGTATGGGCGTGTTTGGTTTGGTGCTTTCAAATATCAACATCGTTCGGAAAAAAACGCTTAAAGGGGAAAAATGCCCCTTTAACAACAACACAGCGTAAACAAGCCATAACACAATGAAATTAACTTGGCACAGCACAACGGAAACAAGACACAACACAATGTAAAGCAGCTGTAACACAACATAATTAACTTAACACAATACAACGGAAGCAAGCCTTAACACAATGGAAACAAGCCACAACACAACGAAAATTAACTTTAGCACAACACAATGGAAACAAGCCAAAACACAATGAAACTGACACAAGAAATCATAAACAAGCCAGAGAATAATTAAATTAGCCCTATCCGTTATGTTCTGCACTACTGGGCCACGACCACCATACCATTCATTTTCACTGTATGGGGAAAAAAGGAGCTCAGAAAGTCTGTTCTTACTGATCAAATCAAGTTATACAGATTTGAAAAAAAACTTTTACTTTTTGGTGAACTGTCCCTTTAATTGCTCACATAGTATGCTGATTCATTATATTGTTTTAAAATAAGTGTTTCAACTTTAATAGTGCATTTTTTAAAGGTTTATGCATTCATTATTACCTTTAGGTCCTGAAGCCAAAGTATTTACCATGCTCCTTTCAACCAACTTGAAATTGATAGCCATTGTCATTTTGATAAACTCTAGTTTGCCTCTGGATTAATTCCAATTGCTGACCATACGCATCTCTAGGTGCAAAGTGCGAATTAAAAGCACATACCGGACTGATATGTCTGCTTAAGAAACATCGAACAGTCTGAGCTTTTAAGCCAGAATGTGTTTACATAATGAGGCTTTAAACATTCAGCTCCATTCCTCCACCTAAAAGGTGTTCGCTTATATAGTACTCCACCAGGATACACATCAATTCTGTCTGCATCTGATAAAGTGAATGTAATGATGCCTCCTAGCACTCTACATCAGTGGTTTGTGCTGTGCAGAGAGGGTTAGACAAACCCTCAATCATACAGATAGATCAACATTTTAAGTCTAGCACTATCCTGTGTTTTGTGGGTAGCTCCCTCCAAGAGGCACTTGTCGGCATTTATATCTGTTCTCATCCATTTCTTTTTCATTTGCTCTCAGGGCCACACATTTAATTTTGTGTTTCATCAAGGAGGAAATTACACGCCGGTGAGAATAAGCTAAGGTGATGTAAGTGCACTGAGACACAGCACACCACTGATTCTTTGCCTCTTTAATTCAGCTAACGCTCCTGATGCATAATGCATGTCTAGGCAGTCATCAATGGCTTCTCAGCACAGCAGCTCTATGAATTGTCTGTGTGTGCATGTGTGTGTGCATAATATACTGGGATTAGAAAAAACAAACAATCTATGGACATTTGAGTCATGAAACAAACAAGGGAATGTCTAATGCAAATTGTTTAACAGTCAGTTAGAAAAGGCATTACATAAAGCGTTGCATGTTCAGTTAAGAGATGTAGATGAAACCAAAGAAGACAGACAGAATAGCATACCTCATGGCGGTGTGTCTAGATAAAAAACATGGGATTGGTCCAAATGGATTGATCAGTGTTTAGTCCGTACACACTAATGACATCAGAGGGTTTTGATTGGTTGATTGAAATGTTGTTCCAGGACAAACAAAGGATGTTAATCCAGTAACACTTCCTATTTGGCAAAGTCGCAGTAACGTTGCTGTAAACTGTCTTCCTGTGTAACTGTAATTTTTTCCATTGACAGTCACATAGGCTCAATGGAAAAACAAGCCTCTGCCAAAAGCATACCTGTACAAATTGTACAATTCACTACAGCTTCCAGCTGAAATAAACACTCTGTGGCATTAAAAACAAATATATAATAATAACTCTCATTCACACAAATTATGATTACGGGGTAGATTAGCAGTTTATAAAGACTTCATTGTGTTTAAAATGCTTAAAATGCTTTTACTATGCATGATTCACACGTAGTAATACATTTTGATGTTTGCATCACATTACCAGTTTTAATTGTATGGCTTTTCTGACATATGGTAGTATTGCACTTATATCACTCAGGTAGGCATACTAGACCCATGAAATGCACAATGCACTGTAAAAGTGCTTTAAAGATGCAAGCTACAATGGCATTGTTGTTTCAGAAAATGTATTTTTATCTCAGGTTTACTTTGGTTAACACTATCAATAGGTTTAGGGTAGAGGTAAGTGTAGGTTGTACCTTATTTTCAAACATGAGTAGCATTAACCATTTCAGCGCCACTTACCAGACATTTAATTTCCAGAAATTATGTGATAAGTACAACAACCGTCACAATAAAACTTAAAACAATAAAGCCACATTATTTCATATTCATCTGTTTCAAATACATTTGATGTCACTGGACATTTCACTGGATGTTTCACCTTGAAAGTGACGTGAATCGTGCAAGAAAACAGCGCAATGTCATTTTGCAGAAATCTCAGCACATGCATGTTTTTCCAATAAGAACCAAAATTGAAAACTGAATTTAAAAAAAAATAAATGTAGTCAACTGTGCCATTAAGACTAACTTCTAGTTGTAGATATTTTAGTTATACACTGATTTCACCTATAACCTTAGTATTCACTGATAACTACTGCATTAAGGAAACTGATGCAACTGATCATGTTTCCACTCACTTAACTTTATCTATCCATAATAGGCAATGATTTCTGCAAAAACTGTATAATTATTAGCCGTTAACTTAATTTGAATATATAAAAAAAAAAGTATAATTTATAATGATAATGTGAGATAAAGGGATAATGGGAGCTCTGCATTTTTAGATACAGTCTTACCTGAGTAATTATAATCACCTGCCACCTATTCTTGAGGATTAGGTTGATGCATTATGCATGAAGTCTGAAGAAGAGGGATTATCCTGATATGCTCTGTGGGAGAAAGAGATAAATGAAGGTAGTTATTTCAGTTGGCACAGCAATCACAGATGGGGGTGTTCCTACCAGGCAGTTCTGACATATTTGTTTGGAGTTTGTCTACGAAACGCTTTGGCTTCATGTCTCATTAGTTATTGCTGAATCACTGAATTACCTTATCAGCAGGAAATAACTGATGACAGGTTAAGTCAAGCCAATCTGTTTGAAGTTGGTGAGAGTAATTTCAAAGTATCAGACTATACATTTATATATATATATATATATATATATATATATATATATATATATATATATATATATATATATATATATATATAGACACACACACACATATATACACACACATATGTAATTATGTAATTATGTTATGATGACAAAGAAAAAATGTGTAGATCAGATCAGAGAAACAGATTTACAGTCTCACAAAATATCTTTTAACTTAGACAAATTTCTTCAAAAAAGATAAATACAAATATACTGAATACAGAATAGCCTATGATGTTGATTTAAAGCAGTGTGTTTGATTAAGATCGTGTTGTGATGATTGTTCTCTGCTATTGTGAGTCATATGATGGAAGGGTTGATGAATGTGACAAATGTGTTTACTTAACAGTCCCGTACAACAAATAACCAGGAATGTCCCTGCAGGTAAAACCGAGAATGTAAACAAACTTGAATCTATCAGTTCTATCATAGTCAGAATTTATGAGAAGCAATAAGAGTCCACAGATGTTTATGAAACCACCTAGCCGTGTTTCCCATATAGCATTTGAATTCATTACATGCAGACTGAAGTCGGACATAATTAACCTTAAAGGAACACTCCACTTTTTTTGAAAATAGACTCATTTTCCAACACACTTAAAAGTGACCAAAGAGTTTGTTTTTCCTATTTAAAACTTCTTCTGTAGTTACATTGTGTACTAAGACCGATGGAAATGTAAAGTTGCGATTTTCTAGATGTAACTACAGAAGAAGTTTTAAATAGGAAAAATATAGAAACTTTTTGGTCATTTTTAAGCGAGATGCTAACGGTCTAATCAGATTCAATGATCTATGTTAAGCTAAGCTAAAAGTGCTACCGCCAGACCCGGAGATAGGCTGAATGGTTTAGAAAACAGTAAAACTCAACTGTTAAACTCTACAGGAGTTGGAAAATGAGCCTATTAAAAAAAAAAAAAAAAAAAGAAGTGTTACTTTAAATTGTTTTGTTGTGTGCATATTTAAATATGGAACTGGTCCCACAAATGTATCGCTATATAAAAATAACAGAATAGGATTGATAGCATCTTTTTTTACTTATTTTCAAGGGCACATTAAAGCAAGGTACACTTAAAAGCATTTTAGACTACACACACACTTCATTATTGTTGTGTTGAAGATAATATGGTGACATCTTTGTTTAAGCTGCTGTTTAGAAAGCTTAGTGCGGATATTCACTAGCTCACATATACGCTGATAAAGTCCCTCTTTAGCAAAGCGGAAAATGACAGTCTAGTCATTCTTTCAACTTATCTAACTAATTATACACAACACAATAGAAATAAGATAAACCTTCCTTTGATCATGCTTTCGACATTGTTGTAAGCATTCATCTCAAATGTGTGACCATGCTTCAGATCATAGTGTTCCTACAACAGGCTCTTCTTACACAAACACTCATAAAATAAACATCGGCTAGATTCACTGTGCCCAATCCTCTGCCTTTTCATGAGACAAATTGGAAAATGAGTGGTTTTCGCCCAGATCGGGATCCCACAGTCTCTTTCCATAATCACTGGCTGGAATGCCTCACTCTCTGGCAAGACTTCTCCTCACCTCACATTCTGTTATAGTGGCCAAGGCTTTAAGACGTGCCTAAAACTGACAGAGTGTCTATAATGGATTACATGAAACATAATGATATCGGCACTGTCAGTGTTCAACCATAAAGCAGATGAAAGGAAATCAAGGGGAGCAAAAAAGGGGGTTGTTATTGATTTTTCTTCATTTTGGTTGTAATAGTATTGTAATATTTTTTTTTTCATGTCTGAATGAGTAACCACTGAAATCAAAGTCATTGTGTTAAGTCAAAATATAATATATTCATGTTTTTTTTTGTTTTTATTTAGTGCATGTGTGTGACATCTTGTAGCTGTCTGGCTCTTGATGTGTTTTCTTCTTCATCTTCTATGTTATGTGGTTTCCTCTGTCTGACTCATATTGCATTCTTTATCCATTACTATTTTCACTTGTGTTTTTCTCACCATTCTTTAATTACACTATGCTGTTATTGCGTGGGTCTTCCTCCACTAAATATGCAACAGTCATTTTCACCTTCTGTCATTCGTATTTGCTAATGCTCTAGTTGGATTCTTAATTGCAGTGCTAAATTTAAAAGATGCATTCTTAGAGCTGCAAAGTTTATCACTCAGATGTCAGCCAAACGTGTATCAACTGAGCGTATAGCTTCAGCAAGCCTGGACTGTTTGCCCTTGCACCCCCCTCTTTTTTTGTCCTCCGCCAGCTGTGTTTGAGGTGGATGTCCAGCATCCGACTGTTCGAAAGCCATTCTCTTCACACCAGGGTGGAAACCTCTGCCTTGGAAACTAGCAGATTAATGTAAATGTGATATCCCTCAAGCATCTGTCATAGTCGTGGCAGGCAATGTCAAATATAAAATGTTACTATTTAATAAAATATGTTACTATTTAATTACATTAAGTCAAAGAGCATTTTAGGTTGTTAAACATTAGGTTGTTTATTTATGATGGCAACAAACCGTCTCAAATACATTTGCTCAGATATGTTCAGATAAACAGATCTTTTTTCAGCTTTTTTGGAAAGTGATGGGTATTTTTCTTTTGTTTCGTATGTGTGCACTCCAGCAATTCAAATGGCAGATTGGTTGATTTGATATGCAATAACTGCACTGTAACACCCCAATGTACACCCTAAGCATGCAATGCTTCAAAGACCTTTTTTATTATTTCAATGACCATTCATTATAATACAGTTTGTGCCGAACTTTTATTTATTTTTATTCATTTATTTATTTTTCCTGCCCTATGTCTCACATTTTTACCTGCAAAAATACATTCCATTTGAACAGCTTGTGTAAATTGTTCAATGGATCTCGCTCACAAGCGTAATGTTGTTCCGAATATCACAATAGTCAAAAGGGCTGCGGGTAATCTGAAAATCAGATAAATATTGATTTGTTTATATTGAGTTACACAGAATATTGCCAGTTGCATTGTCTATTTTTGCTTAATGAAAAAGTTCCCAAAGATGCATAGTCAGCCTTCAAGTTTCCGAACAAGTGCTGTTTTTCATCCATATGAAAGTGTTAAAAGTGTTAAAAATACCCACCAGGAATGCATTCCGGAACCATCAAATGAAGTGATATTTTCTGTATATGTTTTTATGCAGCTCATTTTTTATAACAATAAAGGATGTTTATGACAAATGACAAGCAGGTAGCGTTCAGTCCATCATAACATACAAAGAGTGCATGTCTGTCTGTTTTAGAATCAAAATCAATTTTAGATCACAATCAGAAGTTATTTTGTTATAAGAGTTTGAGCAAAACATTCATTATATACATTTTGAAATTTGGCTTGATGCTAATTGTACCTCTAATTATATTTTCTTGTAAGTAGTATGGATAGTTTGTGTTTCTGATGAAGAACCACAAGTTATTTCTCTTAATTAAATGCTGTATATTTAGCAGTGGACAATGTAAAAGCCATATACGAGACATATAGGCTACACGAGCGAAAATGCATTGCAGGTCGGTGCCACCTTGAGTGCAGACTTGAATTAACAGAATGCGATTAATCGTTTTGTGCTCGGTGTGAAAGCAACGTTCGTCGGTGATTCACCTCGCTTTTTCGCACTGCAATCAGTGTGAAACAGCTGCTAGGGGCTGTCCTTGCCATTAATGAATGATTGGATGAATAACCCCTTATTTACACTGCACATGTCTGCGGCACATTACGGCTCCGGCACAGCCACTCTAGTCAGTTCTTGTGTTTATACCAGCTGCGCCACGACTCGTAAGCATCCCAGAAGTGGCTCTCCATGCTACTTTAAGTTTCATCCATACGTCTCCTTCGATTAAAAACTATGATAAGTGTTGTGGCTGCGATATACGTGAACCTATCTTATCACAGGCACAGTGACTTCTCGCAAGGGAAAAAAAATAATAATTTTTTGCCTCATAACACTGGTTAAGGGAAACGTTATTATTACACAATACACTGGAAACGTAACAGGGAAACGTTGTTACACAATACATTTTTTTTTTATCAACATTTATAAAATATTGCAAAAGTTTCGTGCAGATATGTAATGGAAATTCTTATTCTAACCCTCCACCTCCCCAACACCACCTGCACAGAACTGCTACAGGGTCTCCCTCTTTCTTGTTCTGTTAAATTTATGTTATGAGCATTTAGCAGAAGCAAGCCATACTTGCTCTACAGCAGCAGCGTAGCAGATCTAGTCTACCCACACCAAACTTATGTACACTCCATTTACATTAATAAAATATTTTAGAAACTATCCTAAGAGTTGTCATGGCTGAATTATTAATATTCCCTAATTTCTCAATTTAACAGGACTTGAAAATATTACATGCATTATATATGGGATTGGTATAATGTAGACAGGTCATAGTATTTTATTTCTTAAATCTAGAAATGACATTGGCAGAGTTTAGTCACACCCCTGCTCTGCAGTTACCAGGACATGACTCAAAGCAGCCAGTCTTGTTTCGAACACTTTAGTTACTTTCTGGATCTTTGCCATTTACATTTAGACTGTCTAATTACATTATTTGTACCTTGACTGTTTTTACTAAGAGGTTGCATGTAATTACACCCAACAATAAACCAAGTCTAGTTTATGTAGTTTGTTTGTATGACATGTTTGTAACTATATGTGCGCCTACTTTTAAGAATTTTCCTAAATAAATACACTGTAGCCTGAACTTTTGATTTGCGATCATGTTAATGGATGTTAAAGTTGGGTTTCATCTGATTCATGCAGGTTCTCTAGAAGGTTAGGGAGCCAGGATAGACTCAAACCTTGGTCCCTGTGAGCCAACATCTGCTGGGCATGTGCACTTTTAAAAGTCCAAAGCTGCGTTTGAAATGGCATACTTCCTATATAGTAGGCAAAATAAAAAAATAAAAATATAAGTACATACATGACAAAATGTGAACAGAGTAGTATGCCTAAATTCACAGTATTCATATAGGCAGTTATGAAGTGTGCATCTGATATCCAATGAGGCCATTGGGGAGGATTTGTGAATGGCAGTGAGGTGAAACAACTGACATTGATGGTCACATGACAACATGATGAATAAAGTATGTCCAGATTACATTTATGCTACTCATGGGCACCAAATAAGTACTTATTCAGAAGAAATACCTACTCAGAGAGTATGCCGTTTTGGACACAGCCCAAGTGTCTGTGTTATCGCTTTCACTCCTTCTCTGTGTGGAAAGTTATACACAAAAAATCCTAGAATCGAGTGAGTACTGAATGCTGTGAGAGGAATACTCTGTTGTAGTCTGTGTGTTGCTTGCAAGTCAAAGCCTGATGCTTCTGCAGTTTTCAGACTATTATCGTTTGCTGTAGTTGACCAAATAAGAACTAGTATTTTTTTATTTACTTTTTTAATATATATTTTTTAATCTAAAACACATTGTACTTGCATACAATTTCTTTGTACAGCCTAAGTAATATACTGTGAGAACAGTACTGTGCTGCTACTGTTGTATAATAGCAACATCACACTCACAATATCAGTTATTACATGTCATTTTGCACAATTTGATGACCACATTAAATGAATGCACAAAAATTTAAATGTCTATGTTTTGTATTAGGCTATTATTAAAGTACATCCATGGTAACAGCAGACCATTAGGCTAATTAACACAGTTTATGGATAAGTAGTGGATTGGTTAACTAGGCTACTTCAAGCTGTAGTAGATAGGTATGGTAATTATATCTAGATGTTGAGACACACACACACATACACACACACACACACACTAAATTACAGACTAAAAATGTTTAAACCGAATGTGTTTGCTAATCCAGATACATTATAATCTTACCGTTAATCATAAAGCTTGGTTTAACAGACATAAGCCCGTGTTGACTATGACAGTGTGGGGAGTTGGAGACTGCAGCGTTGATCATTGTGCCTCACACTTTCAAACTCGTCATTTCACAACACTGAGGCGAGGAAACGAGCCAGCGCTATCAACACTGCTGCCCCGAGGGCTCTTCCTACTCAAGTCCTGAGAGCCACGGAGGAATCCTGGGAATACCACGGCAAAATGAAGAACACTATCGATTCGAAAACATTTCCGAGGTTTTCTTTTTTATCGCGTGTGTCTCGATAAACTGGTTGACGGATCGTACCTTCATTTCAAGATCACGACACCGATGATGAAAATAACATCAGACACCGCAAGCAGATTAGCAGCGTTAAGATAAAAAACTATCTTGCCTTTATAATAATAAACAGCTAATAAACAAGGGGAAATCATGCAGGGACGACAGGAGTGCTTAACCTTTAGTTTTACAACGATGTATAGACTTAAATAAGTATTTCGGATTACTGGTACAAAGCACGCCTGTTCGCGCTTCAGTCCGGATTCGACAGGCAAGCTTCATCCCGGTTCTGCAAAGAAACTCAACCCAAAAGTGTCGAAGAGCTCCATGCATTCAAAAAGGTGGGTTCTGGCTGATTTCTTGACAGATAGCCTTGATTCATTTCAAACAGTATGCAGTGGTTAGCTACTTAAACAGTGAACACTCTCTTAAATGGCACAGGGAACATTATATTGCATAGTCTCTTGTAGTTTTTGACTTAAAAGTCTGCATTACACTGTAGCTAGTACAGTTCTTCGTCTTCAGTGCTGATCTAGATATAAGGATTATGTTTAATACCAAGAATAATTTACATTTTTGCATTAATTAGGACAGAAGAAAGGGAGAACGGGATTTTTAGATGTCATGCACAGCTGCTGTCACTAATGAGTGCTATCTCAAAAAAAAAAAAAATATTTTATTGAATTTTTTATTATTATTTAAAAACAATTATTTTAGCCTCTGTCGCACTAGAAATCATAGACAGGCTATTAATGATCAATTAATCTCACAAATGGTTAGAGAACATTTGTGTTGGGTTCACAACACCATCATTAAGGATAAGATATAATCATGTTACGTTTTGGTTTAATGTACCTCCATTTAATTTTCTCTAATCTCAAAAGAAAATGAAGACATCACAGTTGAACTGTAAATAATATGGTTCTTAAAAAAAACCTTATACATGAGGACGCATCTCTGGAGATATCATTCATTCTCAACCACTGTGCAAGCGCCATCTGTTGGACTGCAACAGCTGACCACTAAAAACAACACCATATAGCTGCCCTATACCAAATCAACATTCCTTTTTTTTCTTTAGGACCTTTTGGATACCTTGGCCTGTGAAAATCTCAGCAAGACATTTATGATCAGATTGTTTGCTACTTTAATAGTACTTTAATGATACTTTAATAGCTTTTTTATTTTATAGATGGGCAAGTCTTATTCATTCTTTATTGCATATGTTCACAAAAACAAAAAAGAAGTCCTAGTATGATTATGTATTATATAAATAGTTCACATTTTATAGCAGTGCATCTTGTTAAGGTAATCTGTCAGGGTGATTTAATGAAGCAAATGCACTGACATAAGCTTGTTAGATCTCTTAACTGGTGTCACATCACATATTGGCTAGATGTTTTAAAAGTCCTAGGCATTGATTATGTATGCTGATGCTTAGGCGGATGCATTTACATTGACAGAGACAGAACACTATGTAACAGGTGATCATACATTATACCATTCCAGTTAATTGTGGGTGGTAAGGGATTCTCTTCCGTTTTTAATTTGAAGGTTTGGACAGCATCTGTCCTTTCTGATTTCAGTCTGCTAAATAAAGCATAAATTCCAAATTCAGTTTTAATCAGAATCTGATTCTCTCTTAGGCATTTAAATGAGTAGACTACATAACACAGGGGTGTCCATCCAGTCTGCTCCTGATGGGGGGGCTACTGTCCTGCAGAGTTTAGCTCCATCCCCAATTAAAGGGTTAGTTCACCCAAGAGTAAACTATGAATAAAGGCCCCCTGTAGCAAATCCATGCGTTTTTGTAAGATAAATATACAGATTTCAAACGTAATGAACAATTTTTTTTTCTCTCACTTCTGCTGACTGTGGGGAACCGGAAGACTTGCAGGTGTAAGATCGACGATGTATGCGTCACGCTCACGTGCCTCTGGGAAATGTAGGAGCAAAGGAAACAAAGTTTCCTTATTTTTGAAAAGGACACCCAATCTCCTCTTGGCTTATTTCGAAATCCTCCAAGGTTTTTTATTTATTATTATTATTATTTTTTTTTTTACAAATCCTCGTTTTGTACTTCTAATTCGTGATCAGCGTTTTGTTTTGTTCTCTCTCTGCGCTCGTCACTAAACATGCAGCGCTGACAAACTATGACATCTGCCTGCACATCTTCCAGTTCCCAACAGTCAGCAGAAGTGTGAAAAAAGTGTTCATAACATTTGAAATCTGTATATTTATCTTACAAAAATGCATGGTTTCACTACAGGGGGCGTTTAATCAACCCCCAGAGCCAAGTGAGGGACATTTTATTACAGATGCGCGCACTTCATTTCACGTCTTCTGAAATGTTGACAACAAACAACTGCTTACCCCCATTGAAAGGCTTGGAAAAGCAAGGACATTTTTTTATATAACTCTGATTTGATTATTCTGAAGGAAGAATCTCACATACATCTAGGATGCTTTGAGGGTGAGTAGAATATGGATGAATTTTCATTCTTGGGTGAACTAACCCTTTAAAGACCTGAACCAAAGAAATCAAGGTCTTCAGAATTACTAGAATCTTCTAGGCATGTATATTGGGACGAATTAGAGCTAAACTCTGCAGGACTTTGGCCCTTCAGGACTAGGATTGGATCTGCTATAACCCATCAGCTATACAAGCATGTATATTTAACTACTTGGACAGCCTAATGAAACAAACTTTTCATCATGTATAAAAAAATATTTTTTTTATTGAAAGTATGTTTTATTTCAGATTGCAAGTAGTAACAACAGTATAGTAACATTGTATTGTTAATATAGGCCTAAAAGAATGAATTCATATGTATTTGCAAATGTTCAGTTAACCTGTATGACCCTTTTTTCAACCGTACTGTGTTCACTAACACTTATTGTGATTATGATTTATATCAGACATAGCAATCTGTCTTGGATACATTTATAATGGACGCTTAATTATTATGTATACTAAATCTGGACATGTGACTATTTACACTAGCCATGCAAAAATCAAAACAAGACCGTCTGTAGCCTACTTTCATTTATAGTGAACAACTTTTCAATACATCAATTATTGGGATGACAAATGGGATTAAATGGTCAAGCTAATTGGTGAATTTATCTATAAGACAAGTAAACAATAATTAATTACCATAGTAATTTTAGAACTTGATTTAAATACATTTTCAGCCTCCTTTTGAACTGAGGATACATACAGCTGCACATGAAAGTATTCACTTTAGCAATTTATTAAAAAGTAACAATGTGTTCACTCTCATGAGTTCGCAGCCTACATTGCAAACGCGTGAAGTACTTTTCAAAGCTCAGGCGTAACTTGAAACTAGTGAGGGGTTGGTGGCGAAACAGTGACTTCTTATTGGTGCACTTCGCAGTGTAGGCTGCACCCTCTTGACACTAGCGAACTGGAAGATCGATGGCACGTTTCTAGTGAGGGTTGGGAATGTGTGAACACTGAGAATACCTGACAAAAAGCAGCGATATTTGTCCGAAGGAAGGGCGGGCGGCATGATTTCGCTGTGTTGCGGTTCTCCAGCAACTTAATCAAACGGAAAGTCGCAGCACTGCTCTAATCCGCCTTTCCTCACATTGCTGGTGTAAACAGGGAGAGGAGAGGAGCGCTGTCCCGTGCTGGATGGATGGTTATGGGGAAAGGAGCAGCACCATCGGCGCTACAAGTCTGCCAGTTCGTTGTTGGGTTTCTCTGTCTGTTTCCAGCAGGTAAGAACAACATTTATCATGGATAATCTAATTCGAGTTTTAAGGAATGGAAATAAAGATGTTTATTCGGAATTGATTTATCGAAGCAATGATGCAACGCAATCTCAACAAAACAACAAACACCCAAAGCAGTTAAATATGTTAAAATAACGCAGACAAACGCATGCTTTGTTACTTAGCAGCAAATTAAACGCAGTTGGGTGTATTTTGTTTAGTCATGACCCAGTTATGTCTAGTAAAAGTTATGCTATTTATCTTCTAATTCATGTTAGTGTGCATTCCTTCATTATGCACGCTTGAATAATGTTGTTTATAACTTTTTAGGCTAACGTTACACATAATACATTTAAGATAAAGGTGTTACATTTCCATCTAAACTTTTCCGCAAGATGCGAGGAAAAAAAAGTATGTTTGCATATCGCGAGTGATGAATTTTATTTGTTTTGAGCCATTGGTAAAACCGTGCGATGAGAGCGTGGTGATCCGAAGGTTCGGTTCGGTTGTGCTGCACTACCGCAGTGTTTCCCACAGCTCTGCCGGAGACGTGCTCTCGTGTTTGGGGGAGGGGAAGCGAACCCTCCACATCTAGCCTATTACATGCCTTCGCTGGGCTTGTGAGGGCAACATTTTCCAAAAACCATTTCACACACACAGTAAAGCCTTTTAAAACGCGCGAAGACCGTCTTCAAAAGTAAAAAAAAAAAAAAAAAAAAACTTCAAAGTTCTTAAATGGAACGTTAATCTTATTTAAAATCTAAAAATGGCAGAAGTTGTCTGTATTTTAAAAAATATATTTGTATGTTTGAATTCACATAACACATCTGAATTTACAGTTCTGTGTTAGGTAGTACTTTACAGTGAACAGTAGTAGGAAACTGTGAAGTGTGGTGTTGTAGGATCACAGACATTATCTCTGTCTGCATTACACTATATGTGTTTACAGATGAACTGTAGCTTAATATTTTGATGTCCACAGTAGGAATTTAACACTTATGTTCCCAGCATACACTGTGGCATGAATTAATTTGGCTGTTGCTGTTTTAGTTACTTATTTATTTATTTTTTTTAATCAAAATTTGAAAATTGATTGTCACCATTTATATTTTATGGTATTAAATGATAAATGACCTATTTATTGCAGAACATTTCTATTAAATTCATTTAAATGCCTTATTCTTTTATTTATTTATTTGTTGACAAAGTAGTATTTATTGTAAAAAGAAGTGTCTAATGTGTCTAATAAAAGTAAAAGTGCAATTCCTAATTCTTGTATCTCATTTTCTGCCAAGGCTCTGGTCAGCTGTAAGTAGTGTGCAGTTTGATTTTATACCCTGTGTCGCATCTTCAAAGTTATTTAACACCAGAGAAAAGGCAATCATGCAAGCACTAGTTGTTGACATCTTAAATGAGCCTATCGTCTCTTATCAGATGGATGATAAATGCCCTTTGTAGCTGGTAGGTGGATAGACAACAAAGATTGTTGCGTGATCATTTGGAAGCAAAGTTGTGGGGAGTTTTGGCATGTCCTTGCATTTTATCAAACGAAAAGAGTGAAAAACCACATGACTGAAAAGCCTTCAGATTTGAATTCAGATCTTGTAATCCGAGAAAGGGGAATGTGCTTGAAATTGCTTTTGCCTTTGATTACGGCCTTTTGCTCTGGACAGGTGGCTATCTCATATCCAGTTTGACCTGTGGAATGGTGAGACCTACTCTGTGTTCCGCCCATTGGTCCTGGAGCCGGTCTCTCTACAGAGATCCTGTTTCTTTAAGGCAGTCCTTAGCCCCCTTCCCTCCTGCCCTGCATGGCTGATGAAACTCTACCTAATCCCTTTACACAGGGCTAATTTATGACTCTGCTGGTTTCTTCTCAATGACAAATTGCATTGTCTTCATTCAGAGTCCTAATACTACACCCTCCCACAGACACACACATACGCACACACACATACACAAACAGCTACCCCCTTCTGTGAAAGCCCTAAGTGATTTTTTTCAGATGTGCATTTGCCCTAGGTCACTGACACCCACGGTGCTTTACTCAAAAGCACCCCCGCGATCTGCTTAGCAATGCAACGAGACAGCACAAGGTGTGAATGAGTGTGAATTTGATATGAGATGATTAGCACTTCTAAATAATAGACTTTTGCTGGTGTGATTGTCAGTTCGAGGGCTTCCTTCCCATTTGTCTTTAATTGCTATTAATATATGTTGCACCTTAAACAGTGTGAAATGCTAGATATCCAACTGGGATCTTGGAATCAGTCATTTTTCGATAAAGCATACAGCCCGTTTACTAATATAAAGTGATGTCATTCAGGTTGAGGTAATGAAGTTAGATAAGCCTGTCGAGAGCTCATTACTTTGTAACGATGCCTATTTAGATGCTTATTGCTTTACGTTTTGTATTACAATAGAACTTAAGTGTTGAACTTTTCTCTCCCCTGTGACACAGACGTAATCAGAATATCCCATTAACATTTAGAATTTCACATAAACTCAACAAACGTTGATTGGCCTGCTTGAATGTTTTTTTTTTTGTTGAATTTATTTTCGAAAAGGCAACAAGACGACAATAGCCTTGCTTTATAAAGCATTTAGAGCACTTAGACTTGATGGAAGTTGGCAAAACACAGAAACTTGGAACTTGGTTGGAATGTTGTTGTTTTTTTTTTACTGATGGAATTAAAGCCTCACTTTGTCCAGATGATGAGAGAATTCATGTGTTGTTATGAGAGAATTGAGCAACTGGCATTCATGAACATAACTGACATAATCAGAATAAAACGCATTCCTAAATGAAACGTGCATTAAAAGTGCAAAGAGGGTGTAAAATTAACTGTAAGAAATGAAAATGGGCTATTCTTGAATAAAAATGTAAAGGATGTTGATATTTTACGACACTTTTTCTCAAAAGCCTTTGTTTTTATTTTAACTGTTACTTTTCAGTTTAAAAGCTTAATCAGTTTTGTCAGCTACTCTGGTTGATGCTTATTTCATTTCAGCTTTCTGTAAACTTGGTTTGACCATGACAGTGTGTTTATGCTATCTCTCTTTTGACTTCACAGCAACTCTGCAGTGTAAGATCCTGAAGTGTAACTCTGAGTTCTGGGCCTCCACCTCCAGCTCTGGCCCAGAAGAGGAGTTCTGCACTGCGCTGCGAGCGTATAACAACTGTGTCCGCCGCACTGCCCGTACGTGCCGGGGTGACCTGGCCTACCATTCAGCCCAACATGGTATAGAGGATCTTATGAGCCAACACAACTGCTCCAAAGAAGGTCCCACTACCCAGCCTCGTGCCCGCACACCCCCACCCCCAGTCCAGGCACCACCGGACGCCAACATTCCCTCCGACAGGCCAGAGGTGTGCCATTACGAGCGGAGTCTACCACGTAATGCAGCGCCTCCAAATTACACTCACTGCGGCTTTTTTGGGGACCCACATCTCCGAACATTCAACGATGACTTTCAGACCTGTAAAGTTGAGGGAGCCTGGCCACTGATTCACAATAAGTACCTGTCTGTGCAGGTCACGAACACTCCTGTTGTGCCTGGATCGTCTGCTACGGCTACTAGCAAGGTAACGATATTTAGTACCTCACATAAAAAACAAGTACAAGTAATTTCAGCATCCGTCTCGGTTTCACTTCACCAACCTTTTAAGGAACGGTTTCAGCATGGAAGTAGTTAATGGTAAAAGTGCGGTTTTACCAGTGGGAAGAGAAAGCAGACTTTGTAATTGCAGAATGTAGTTAGCATTTGGATCTGTTCCAAGTAAGATGAGGATGAGATAAGACAATTAGCGAAAGTCTGATTAAGTTTTTTTTTTTTTTTTAAAGAAACGCCGACAAAAAAAGAGAAGTAATAAATTAGAATGTTAGCAGACTCCCATGCCTTAATTTTTTTTTCAGACAGTCAGAACTAATGCTGCTATATCTGTGGTAGCCCTTGCCATTGTTTGTGTGAGTTAGGAGTCTTGTTGTTTTAACTAAGTGCTCGGTCCATACAGGAAACTGCTGATATTTTCTCTGCATTAGTTGGCCCTCATACCTCATAAATTATCATTGTTTTGCTTTACGGCCCATTGGTCAAACTGGGGAGCTGCCTTAGAATTGGCCAGCTGTGGAGCCTAAGGTGAAAACACAGGACTTCAAGTTTATTTGTCCGATTGCCGAATGCTAATTTCACTAAGTCTGATGTGCTTTTGGCTGCTGGAGTTGTGTGACCAGGGTTGAATGTGTTTCAGAGTTTTTCCTTGTGGCAGGAAAAACACAAGAACTTTGTACTCAGTCGCATTAGGAAACAGAGCAATTTTCCGCCATCGAAAAAACCTCTAATGATTCCCCATTAAGTAGATGGACCCACAGTTCTTTCTTGTTGGAGGGAAAGGGATCGTGATATTTTTGTTAAACTGAGGCCTCTCAGAGGCCATTCAGCTTGGACAAATGCGCAAACAGGTCTGCAGGCAGATGGCACCTGTGCAAACAAGACATCTCTTTTTTATTGATAGACCCTTTGCTTTAAACGAGCTCTCGTTGTCCTGTGAAAATCTAGGGTGGTGCTAACAGGAGGTAGATCACTGCACCATTAGTGATTATAGGGTGGTTTGGTTTAACTGAGTCTCCAGACATAGACACACATGCACACACTCATATGCATCATTTGCGAGATCAGAGCAGCCTGGACATCTCGAGGTCACACATGTGTCAGCAGTCCACTGGCCTCCTAATGGCAGCTTGCTGGAGGAGTCGGAGGTAGGAGCAGCCTTCTCTAATTAGCCCCTGTGCAGGCTGTGCTCTCTAGCTGGCACGAGTCCACTCCCTGGAGCTGAATCCGGGGTTCACAGGCAGGCTCTGAGCAGCATGAATGGATTGTCTTTGTGTCTGCATACTGAGGCCTGCTGTAACATAGACTGGACCTGTGTTTCTCCCGAGTGCGTTTACATTGGCCCCCTGTATCTTGAGCTGCTGCTGCTGAAATGTGACATTACGAAAGCTTCTGGGCTTGGAGGGTCTGCACTACACAGTCCTCTGCTTTTATAAAGACAAGGCTCGGTTATGCAGAATTGAGTACTTAGTCACCATCTTTTGCCATATGCAGTGGTGCATAAAACACTTTATGTCTGTGGTTGCGGTTTCTTGGCTGGTTTTGATTGAACAAATATAGCATTTTCAACATCAAAACTTTGTGCACTTTAAATGTTATGTGTACTTTAAATGTTAATTTCTAGCCATCTCCCCTGTAGAATTGTTTTGTTTTTAAGTATTGATGTCCAAGACCATCATTGATCTTGAATACTGTTCTCACTTGTTCTCACTTTTACCACAGCTAACGATCATCTTCAAGAACTTTCAAGAATGTGTAGACCAGAAGATGTACCATGCGGAGACCGACGAGCTTCCTGCTGCATTCGCTGATGGTTCAAAGAACGGAGGCGACCGCCATGGGGCCAACACCTTGCGCATAGTAGAGAAGGTGCCTGGACAACACGTGGAGATCCAGGCACGCTACATCGGCACCACCATTGTAGTCCGGCAGGTTGGCCGCTACCTCACCTTTGCGGTGCGGATGCCAGAGGAGGTGGTGAATTCGGTGGAGGACCAGGACAACCAGGATCTTTACCTCTGCCTGCATGGTTGCCCTGCAAACCAGCGAATAGACTTCAGGAGCTTCAGAGCGCGGGCGGCGGAGAGCCAAGTCTTAAGCAGGGGGCGGCCAGGCGCTCCTATTAATGGCTTCACATACCAGTCAGCCATGGCCAAGTGCAAAGAACGTCTACCAGTTGAGGATCTGTACTTCCAATCCTGTGTTTTTGACCTGCTATCTTCTGGGGACATCAACTTCACTCTGGCGGCCTACTACGCCTTTGAGGATGTTAAAATGCTCCACTCCAACAAAGACAAGTATCACCTCTTTGAAAAGGATACAGTATTCAACTCTGCCTCAGAGAAATGGGCTTTTAGTGTCCTAATCCTCATCAGCCTTGTTGTCATACAGTTGTGGACTGGCTCGTTTTCCTTTCGCCTGTAGTCCCCATTGGACATCCTTGTTAGATGGTTGTAAGATGCTGTATGCATGTGAAATGCTGCTCTCACCGTGTTGTGTTCCATCTACCAGAAGCTGGGCTTCTCAGCTAGAGCCTGAGCTTCTGCTGAGGGCTTTCACTCTCGTGTGTCTTGTGTCACACCATGGACTCATCTCTCATCATCATCACGTACGTTCATTCATCAGGCCAGAGCAGAAGCATCTCTGTGGTCATCCTGCTGATCTCACAACTGCTTCATGACAGAGAACGCAGCGCTGAGAGGTCCCGAGACCTGAGTCAGATTAAACCACCCTTGTTCCCACCAGGGTGACGTGCCACTGACAGGAGTGAGAGGGAGATGATCCTTTGCAGAAAGAAGAGCTTGGAGATGTTCTTCAGTTCACTCGATGCCAAGTGAGAGGTGAAGTATGTCTCCCGGAGTCGGGCTGGAGGACATGACAGGAGATTTTATTAATGTTTCCAAATGCTGGAGGGACGGCAGGAGTTTTCTCTTTGAAGAAGCTCCAGCTTCAGGAAAATGTTAGCTTTCTAGAGAAAACCCCCTGGCCAAGGCCATAACAGACTAGTAAGTCATGTTGTCTACAGAGATTAACAGGCCATAACATCAGGCCTTTTGTATAGTTTGTCTATGTGTGTGTGTGTGCAAAAGAAAGATGTTATTTTGTGTGTGTGTGAAGTGTTTCGTAGTATCTGTATATTGCGCCCAGGGTCCTAATATAGCTCTGGTGTGGTGGTTCATGGGTCAGTAATAAGTTTTACTGCCTGCCAAGAGCTCTTTGCTACATTTCATATAAAAAAGGGTGTCAGCCATTGTGTCAAACAGACCTTAAACTACACCCAAACTGCTTTGGTGTTATAATTTCGGAAAATATTTATCGAATTCCCTCCATTGTCAAATAGGGTGTTCAAAATCAGCCTGAACAACTACAGAGAATAAGTTAAAAAAGTAAAAGCCATGGAGTAAAAAATCCACGTCATACAATGGTATAATGGTCTCTGAACACACTTGCTTCAAATATACACGTTCTTGGAAAAATATTCATGTCAGTTTGCAGTAGGTAGCATTACCATCAATGTATATATCCAGGACAGAGCCAAGTTCCTCCATACAATGTTTGCAGTTTGAGATGGGACCCACAAGGTAGATCCATCAGTCATCCTTACTGCTTGTTAAAGAGCAACGCCTTGCTCTCCATTTCAAAAGGGTGTCGACGTGGCTGTGCTGTAGGCCCCGTTTAACTCACGACTCTGTAGATCTGTGAATTTATGGCGAGGCGTTTTGCCAAAGAACAAGTCATGGTGCCAACAATTTCCCAAACAGATGAATTTTCTCTCTCTCTCGCTTTCTCATGGGACCTTTTGTGGTTTACTTAAGTATTTGGGCTCGAACCAGATGTCCCGATTGTGTATAATATTGGAAGGTGCTGCTAACTACAGTGTGGTGGATGGACCAGTGCAGGAGCTTATGAGAACATCTGCCATGCATTTCTTATAACATTTGAAATGGGGGCATTTGCTCTTCAGCCATTAGCAGGCTCAGGATTACTGGCACGCAGTATTGTAAATAGCAGTAGTAATATTGGCGAGCTGAAGTCACACGATACATAGCACCACTATTTTGAAGAGTGAAACTGCACCCTTGGTAGCCTAATAGTTTTATAGGCCATGTCTAGAGACTGTTGGAAAGGTCTTTATGGAAGATGAAGCCCATGTAACTTCATCATCATCATCATCATCATCATCATGTCCCATTTCTTCTAAGAACATCATTCACAGCTGTCACTTATCAGTGTTTGTTTTCTCTTAGTAAAAAGTTTGGACTATGAAAATATGGTTTAGATATGAATTATGCACAAAGAATCCTCTGAGAGACTTGACAGTAATTTATTCTTACACTGTCAAGTTTTGCAAGCCTTACTACTGCTTAGAAAGTTGTGTTGTAGGTGCAGTTCATGGCTTTAAAAAGACTTTTGAAAGCATGCAAAATGATTGTAATGATTTTTGTGTTTAAGTGTGCTTGTGTTGTCAGTGCTTTTCGGATTTATATGTGTAATGTGACATGTATATAAGTTTGTGTGATTTAGTAAATAATATTTTGTGCTGATTTTTTGGTACATCATAGGGTGTGGTCAAATTTACCTTTAAATGTAAAGGGATATGTACACAAGCAGCAGAAAACAATACGATAAGGGACTTACAATCTAGTTTGGAACCAGAGTAAAACAGACATCATGTCCTTTAAGTAAATACAAAGTAGGAAACGTGTGACTTGCGGTGTTCATGTGTTGTTTATTACAAAAGCACTTTATGTTTTTATTCTCTTTAACCTAGCTCTTACTTGGTTTTAACTTGATGGTGAAAGAGGTTATCAAACTTGTAATGCTATAAAAGATAAAAGTGTATGATAACATTTTCAAATGTATTAATGTTGAATGGGAGATACCAGACAGCTTAGTCTGTTTTTGTATGTAGGACTAAAGCGGTGCCACACACCACCTGTAAATACTGTAAATTATTTATTAAAGAAAAAATAAAGTGTCATGTTGATATATTTTTGATGTTTGGGTTTTTGTATTCAGCCGTTTTCCATTTGGTTTGACTTCACCACAGACGTAATGCGAGTACGTTGAGCTAAGACTGCCACCTAATGGTACAAAAAGTAATCACAATATTCTGAACCATCTGTAGACCACAGCCATGATCCTGTCTTTACATTACAAATTTTCGAGCCCTATTATAACTTTTGCTCTATGAACCACAAATATTCTAGTCAAATGTGCTTTCCCCACTTATTATAAAAGTTAAAGATTTTAAACAAGACAGAGCAAAATATTTGAAGGTTTTTATAATGTGTTACATGATCCAATTCGTCACTATGATTCTAAAAAGCGTGTTTCATGTAGGTTATATCTGACGAAGCCTGGGGTTTGCAGAACTTTGGACACAATTTTATAATTTAGAGGATTCTTCCTAAATATCACATTAAATGAATTGAAATGAATGAAATAAATCTAAGCTGGTCAACTTGCAGTTGACAGTTTGCATAAAACTAGTTCTAAAAGCCGCAATTAGTTTTAATTATCACTGAAGAAAACAACAGATAGTCCATGATGTAGGAAAGTTTAATACATATAGGTCTATAAACATATGTACAGTACATTTAATCTGAACAGTGGCTTTTCACAAATATAAATTACTTTAAATTGGCTTGTTTCGAACCTCAACACGTCTGCCGAGTGTGAGCAGGAGCTCGGGTGGGAAAGAAGTAACACATCTTCAGTATTCCATCGCAGACGTGTCCACAGCTCACCTGATCTCCGAGTCCAGACACCAGGATCTTTCGGGGATTGAGTGCACCACATTGTCCCCCCCAACTCACCAGAGCTGGCTTTAACATGCACCCAAGTTAAAATTCCATCCTGGCGAATGTTTTGAAATTGTACACAACCGCATAATACTGCGTCATTTTCGACCGCTCAACATCCTTATACCAATCCGGTGTTTGAATCTACACAAGAATAAGGCACAGATGGAAAAAACACATCAAATAAACAATCAATGAACAGTGTCTACCAGCATGCCAGTCTGTCAATGCTTTGGCACAAAATCTGGTTCACCAAAAAATAGCTTGTGACACCTGCCCACTCCTGAAACACGCATCTGTCCGTTCATACAGAACTCACATTTCCACTTAAAGGTCAACATTATCAGCGTTTCAGCACACTTACACTGAGAAAACAACATGAAAATCAGATTCGGATAACGTCTACCCATTACTACATACTCAAAATCGAGCAAGTACTGTCCTTTTAGTGCAATAAAAAGATGCAACAGTACAAGCACTGACCATAAAGTGGACTTAAGTGGTGCCAAGTGTTACAGATATAAGAAATTAAAAACAAAGATAGCTTAAGTGTTATGATTATCTAGTGTTCGGACAAGGTCTACATGGACCCTGAATACTGTTTAGCCTTTTTTTTCCTTCTTTGTTTTTTAAACAAGGCTACTGTCCTCCAACATGGCAATATTAACAAATGGCGGGTCTGCAATAGCGAAGACTCATTAAGCCAAAAAAAAAAAAAACCAACAATTCCAGTATTTGTTGCGGTCGTTGCTCATCACACAAGACAGACACAAATGTACATGTAATTACTTGATTTTCTTTCCTCAAAATGACATACGATCACAGGGGTCTGGGCATTTCGGAAAGCAAAAGTGACAGTTTCAAATAGCTCAACAAAAATATGAATCAACATCTGAAGGTGCAATTAAAACAATTCCTTTTTCTCCTCCCACAAAGGCTACTTTCATGAAATGATCCTTTTTTGCACAAAACCAAAATAACACGAAACAAAAAGACATAGTATAGTCCCTTTCTGCTAATGACTCTCAACAAAAACCAAATACATGAGGCACTTTCTAACTTTCGTACTTGAACACTTTCTCAAGTTCAATCGTAGTCCATAGGACTAACCACGCTTTGTTCTGTCTCCTCAGTCCAAAATGGCAGACTTAACCTGGCTGAGAATCCTAGAAGAGAGCGGAGGACACAGTGGCAATGAAGAGGAGTTTGCTGGAGGCTCCATTTATTGCCTAGGTTGCTTTTCAGTCACGTCCTTTTGGCAGTACAGAGCGTCTCTGCACTCAGCAAGTATTCACCTCACGTCTTCCTGTTGTTCCAATTAAAGTCCGTCACAGGTTTCTGCTCCACAGTTCTTTCCATAGCAGGTGAGATGGGCTCAAGGGGGGATTTCTGAGACTGAGGGGAACGGGGGTCAATCAGGGGTGGGGGTTTGTCAGGGTGGAAGGGGCGGTAGTGATCGGGCCCCATGGGGCCATGGTTTCCAGGGGGTCCCCTGTGATCCGGCATCCTTCTGAAGTCCTGTGGATGCCCTCCTCCACCTGGGTGATAGTTCGGGGAGCGGTATTCATCGGAACGCCTTCTCTTGGGGTCTGGATGTCTGAAAACAAGAAGCTAAATATTAGTCCTACAGCTCTACACACAACAACACAGTTTTGGGTAAGAGGATGGCTCGTAAACGTTAACAGATTTAATAAAAAGCCACTCTTGCTCACCTGTCATAATAGTCTCGATGGCCACGGTGGTCTCTATCATTCCCATACTCATAGGGGCGTTTGCGAGGGGAGCCGCTGTTACGGTAACCTCCCGAGCTGCGGTAGTCACCGTGAGGACGGCGGTCACCGTAATGATGGTCCTTGTACCGGTGAGTGTCATACGGGTGATGCCGGTCCCCTTGCCAGGGCTGATTGCTGTTACCTGGGTAGCTGTACTTCCGGTCCCTTTGCCAGTCTCCCCTGTCTGTTAAAAGATACCAAACCAGACCAAAAGGACATTTTTAAATGGCTTTTTTTTTTTGATTGTACAAAAATTATCCGACATCAAAACCAGAATTATAGTAGCTATGTGATGTAGCTATACGGTTTGTGGGTCCAAGCCTCTACTCCATTTTAATTGAGAACACTTTCTCAGAAGACATTTATGAGCACTATTCGGTTAGTACGGCCTTATGAAATCCATTTTTTTTTTTTTTTTTTTTTTATTAAATTAAGTAAATTAAATAAAAATATTATTCAAAAAGCATGTCTGATTAATTTAATTCACGAAACCTACACAATTTATTATTAGTTTAACAAAAACGACATATTTAAGGTCCCAAGATATTTGTAATTTGTTTCTCAAATTCAGTCCTATTTTAACCAAACTGTTAAAATTTTAACTGTTGTCCATTATTTTTCTGGATTCTATTTTATGTTACCATTAAAATGTAATAATCAAAAGCATATCTAATTAATAGATTTTATATATAATTATTATTATTATTATTATTTTATGTTATTTTTTTCTGAAATACTGTGTTGTGTATTTAAATTTTTCTGCTAAATAAATTCTGGTGAATATTTTTTTTATATCTGGTAAATATTACTTTTTTCTTTATTACTATTAGTAGTAGTAATACTATCATTACATTAAGTAATATATTTGTCACAGTTTCCTCAAGTTAATCAAACTTTTATTTTGACAGGTTGCTATGAAGACCAAGTTTCTGATTGTATATGATGTAACTATAGTTTTTCCTCAAAAGAAATGGTCAAATCCCCATGAAGTGGCTCTCAGAGCATGTGTTCATGTACTCACATACATGAACACATGCTCTTAATATTCAAAGACACTAGTCCATATCGTCTTTTGATTTAACTGTACTAACCTACTTTAGATTTTTATCCATACAAAATTTGACAAATTCATTTTTATGACTTGGTTCCGCATCACAGTCATAGGGTCCTGGTTTAATAGTACTACAGCACAATGTGAGTGCAATTGTCTGTGTTTATTTTTCTGATCTGATAAGAGTGTTTGGACCCCAAAACTATGACACTTGATGGATTGTTGCGTCTCTCACCGTCATTAGGAAAGTGTCTTTTATTGGGCTGGTTGTACTCTCTATGGTGGGCGTGAGGGGGAGGTCCAGGCGGATGGCTGACCGGAGGATGGGGTTTGGGTGCATGCTGGGTTCCTGCAGAGTCCCGACTAGATCCAGACGGTTCTGGTCTGAAGGGTTTTTTCTTGGCAGGATCATCTTTCTTCTTTTGCTCTTTCTGTAAGAGGAGGAAGTGAGTAAGCGGTCCATGAAGAGAACAATGATAATCAGAACTGTGAATTTAAGATCTGCTTACCTCTTCTTCCTGGGAGCGCTTCTTTTGAGCCATCTTATACAGCTTGTGCAGTTTCCGGGCCCCAAACTCAGTAAATTTAGAAACAAAAATCCAGAGGTTTCTGACAAATAAATAAAAAGCGGTGTTGAATATACTGTTTGAATCTAATGGGAGCTCTTGAAATCAGATGTGTAATGTGTAGTTGAGATACCTGCGCCAGGTCTTGACGTGCTCTGGGTCGCTGTATGATTTAAGGCACTCTGTGATGCGGTCTCCGATCTTCAGCAGGCAGGTACGAGTGTGCTGCAGCTGCTCCTGCACGGACAGCCCCTCGTCCGGCTTATCTAACTGCTTCAGAGCCTTCTTCACCGGCCTCATCCTCTCCTTACACTGCAGACACAATCACACATTATCAACATACTTCGGTGTACATCACGCCAAGTAAAGGGAAGATTGAAATGAGAATTTTAACACTCACAATACTGAATGTCTCCTGGTCCAGCTCATCATCTTCCTCTCCAATTGGTACAGGCTCACTTCCTGCAGTGATGTGCACAGGGCCTTGCGCTTTCTTCCCTTTTCCTCCTGGTTTGGCCTGAAAATGTGAGAAGTCGAGAAGCACACGGACACATGGTATAACTCGTTCATGTACAGATTAAGTCTAATCCATCTTGGATTAAAAAAAATTATCCAATTCTCAAAAAGAGACAAACTAATGCTTTTATAGTTATAATAACACAGATAATTTAACTGCAATTAAGCCTAAATCATGAGTTTGAGTCAACCTGTTGATCTAAGAAACTAACAACCATATTGTGCACAGGATGACAGTGAAACATAACACTTTAAGTCCAAGCTTCTAAAGGAAATGTTCTCATGCTGAAACTTAATACTGCCATATAAAATACCTTCTCTTTTTTGGATCTGGAACGCTTTTTGTCTTTGTCCCCCTCCTTCTCTTTTTTAGGAGTTCCTGTTTTTTCTTTGTTCTCTTTGTTATCCTTTTTCTGTTTCTTCTTTGTGGGTGATTTTTCAGCTCCGTCGTCCTGGAAAGCGAGAGAATTGTAAATATGCAGCCTAACTGGTTAGTGCGGTGGATTCGATGTCTTTACATCTCTACATTAACAAATCGGTTTCTTTAAATCGGTGACACGATGGAACAAAAAGGAACAAACCTTGACCTCTCCCTCTTCTGACAGGTTGTCGGAGAGACGAGGAGAGGTGATTTCATTGGCCAGATCATTGTTGGGGGCCTTGTTCTTCGTTCGAGGTTTCCTCTTTTTGGGTTTGGTCTGGGAAGTGAGAAGATAAAGAATGAAAAAGAAATGCAATTAAATCTATTGGCTGAAACTGATCTTCAGTACACATTAAGACCACCTATTTTTCTAAATGTCTTTGCAAACACATTTTTTGCTTAAAGCTGCCAGCCCAAAATGTTATTTAATCATTACCACCACTTTAAGATCTTCTATTGCTCCAAACCACTAGGTGGCGCAAGTCTAAACACCTGCAAACCTGAAACACCCACAATCCTTACCTCATCTCCTGTTTTAGCAGCATCTTGGCTTTCTTGCTCCTTCTTCAGCATCTTAAGCAAGTAGTCTGCTCGCATCTGTAACTGCTTTGCCTGAGGTTTCTTATCAGGGTCATCTAGGAGAATCTATGAATAAAGACAACAGGACATTTGAGGTCAAACAAGGCAAACTTGCACATTGTTGATGCTGCTTGTTTAACTGCAAACGAGCTATAACTTGACTTAATAATGTACCTTCTCAGAAAGTTTGAGATCGGGATCGGTCTTGATCAGGTCCCAGTTGGCGTAGCCGTGTTCGTAGATACCCAGTAACAGCTGCGTGTCATCATGAATATCCCAGTCCACGTCAAAGTGTGGAGTCTTCACCCGACAGGTCAGCTGAAATCTAGCCGAATGGAAAATTTCACTGACTCTTTTCAGTCCCATTTTATTCCTTATTTATAAATGGATCAGTGTTGGAAAAACGTCATCATCAAATCCTTCAAAAATGCATTCAAATGCAACCAGAATTTAAATCATAAAGAGGAATTTGACAGAAAATTTAAAGTGATACAGCAGAGAAAGTCAGATTAGATAGTGATTTTATTTGGATTATGCCCATTTTCCTCAACTGTTTACATATTTTCAATATAGTCCAAATTTACCACACAATATTCAGACAACTTTATACATTTTGGCAACTTAATAAACATTTATTGATTATACAATACTGAGTAAACTGAAGAATTATTTGATAACTGATTATATGCATTTAAAATGTACTAAGTCAAATAATAATAATTCTGAATTCTAAATGATTCAAAACTACATGCAGTGCAGCTATCAGATTTTTTCTAATTCTACCTCCTTAAATCCTAGATTCTGTTTTCTCCACAATTCAATAGCCTCAATTGAACTTGGGTTTAAAAGACATTATGGTGCACCACCCTGGAATGTATATTTATTTGAACTGACTTAAACTGAAGTTCCCCAATAAACCCATCAAATCATATTCAAGTGGCTTGATTAAATCTCCACCCAGCAGCTGTAGCAACTCAACTGTGTACTATATTATGAAAAAGAATCTAGCTTTCATTAGGACTCACTTGTTTCTTTCAGCAGGATTTGAAGGCACAGCTTTATGAAGTGGTTCAAACTCCTCTTCGTGCTGGATAATAGACTTCGCATTGACCTGAACTCCAGAGATCTTTATGTTAATTCCTCGTCTTTTCCCCGGGCCTTTAGCTGCAACAAAAATATAATACAAGTTAAAGATGATTTTAAGACAAGGGAAACTCAGCACTGGTGTTAACTTCCCACACCTTCCACTGGGTTTTCTTTGACGTGCTCCTCATGCTCCTGCACTGCAGTCACACAGGTGTTGTGCACCAGTTCCCCCAGTCTCTTCAGGTCTGCAACGGACTTATCCACCAGCTCAGAGTCACGGGCAATCGCCTCCAGCCTGTACAAAACACCAGAACCAGTTCAGTACTACTGTTAAATCGACTGCATATTGTTGCTGTTTATGAAAAAAATATTAAAAAATAGTTTCTGTTAATTGAAATAAAGCTGAATTAAAATCTGAATATTAAGAACCTCTTGGTTTTTATTTAAGGGAAATATTAAAGGCATTGTACCTAAAAGGGACCAATATTTATTTAGGTTTTTCTTGTGGCTTGCAAAAAGACTATAACTAGGAATTGGCTTAAACATATTACTTTGAATTGTAAACAATGGTTTGGCATAATTGAAGAAATTCTGTTAATGGAAGAACTTACATATACTTTAAAAATAAAAAAACAGCTTTTACAACGGGCTGAGAAAAGTGGTTGATATATAGAGAACAAAACATTCCCAGCTAAGTAAACAGACAAAAAAGCTATAGTTATAGTTAACCTCACCTAACCGGCCTTCTTCTTGGTGTTTTTTTGTTTTAAACTGGGGGGATGGTACATACGCATGTGGATGAATGTACAAATATATCCGTGTATATGCGCATATGTATATACGGGTGTATTTATTTATATTGGTGTATGTGTGTTAATATAGATGTGCAAGTATACAACTGTACACGCTGTAGCATATGTTTGATATGTATATGTTAAATGTATGATTTGTTCTATCCCTTCCTGTTAAAATTGTTCTATATTTATTGTGAATCTTGTAAATTAAACTAATTAAAAATAAAAGTAAAAAAATAAAAAAAATAAAATAATAATAAAATAAATAAATAAATATAAATATATATATATATATATATATATATATATATAAATAGGGGTGTAACTGTACGTGTGTTCGTTCCGGACCGTTTCGGTACAGGGCTTTCGGTTCGGTGCACGTGTGTACCGAATGACGGAATGCAATGTTTTGTGCGCGGAAAATAAGTACATTTTCGTGTTTCCAAACTAACATATTAAGTGGCGGAAGTCTCGGCGTTCGGCGCAAATCCCGCCCTGCAGCTGATTCTAATGCCGGCGACACACTGGATGCGTGGCACAAGTGTCTCAGCTGCGTGCGGCTCCCATGTTAACAGGTTAGAGCTTGTAGGCTGCCTGCGTTTTTTTTACAGTCTATGGTTGAGACGCGCATTGAATAGAACCGACGCCTATTTTTCACGCGACACACAAGCGTGTTGGAAGCGTTTCCAGGCAAAATAGAATAGGAATATATGTTTATATGTCATTTTGTACACAAATACATATTAATTCATGACACTCTGATGTTTGAAAGTCAACAGGTTGACATAAATTCAGATATAAATGTCATTTAAAAAATAAATTAATAATTACCGATTTTCAAATATTGCACCTGTCAAACATACGTAGTCTATTTTGCCGTCAATACTGTTGACGGTGTCCTTTATCAGTAGGCTTTATATTTATGCTCAACATGAAGTATAGATATTGTTGTCATGAAGACAAGAGCCTGGTCTGTCGGCGGTCTCCCTGTCACCTACAGCAGCAGGCA
Organism: Carassius auratus; assembly: GCF_003368295.1. Classification (NCBI taxonomy): domain Eukaryota; kingdom Metazoa; phylum Chordata; class Actinopteri; order Cypriniformes; family Cyprinidae; genus Carassius; species Carassius auratus. The sequence continues at coordinate 1,032,166 of NW_020527582.1, read as the reverse complement.
CGGCACGATTCTGGTGAAGCAGGCCTACAAGCTGGGATTGGTAATGCTGCACTGTAATCATAGTTATTTATTTATATTTTTCATTATATTTTATTATATGATATTGGTTTGAGACAGAGTATTTTATTTAGTGGAGAACTTTGCAGCAGTATTTTATTTCTTATTCTTTTTTTATTTTTTATATATATTTTATTAAAAAGTATTAAAAAAAAGTGTATAGTAATAAACAACCTGCAGTTTAATGTTTGCATTTCTTTCCCTTACTGTACTGAAAATGAACCGAACCGCAAAAACTCAAAAAAATTACAAAATCAAAAGGTATAGCAATGGAATATAAATCAAAATGTTAATAAATATTATAATAATATATAAATAATACTAACATAACCTTGTTCAGTACTGCTTCTCACTGGACTACATCATTAAAAAGAGAAGTAAAAACATAATTATTAAAGACATGGTTCACCCAAAAATTTTAATTAGCATTATTTGCTAATATTTGCATGATTTACTCGTTATTTCTTCATTACTGTTATTTTTTTATTACTGTGAGAAGAGATGATGCCAACCCCCAAGAAGACCTCAGATGACGCCAACCCTCAGACAACATACAAAATGACCAAATTCTCCTAGAAGTCTGCTCACAACATATAATCGTGGGGTTAATAGTGCTCACCTTCTGTTTAATTACATGACAAAGAGCTTGAAGTGCTAACTGCTTGATTTTTTTACTGTACATATCTGCCATATGGTCATCAACTTTAGATAGTCACTCCTAATAAGCCATTACTAAATCTAATGTAGAAACTTTAATTTTCTGTAAAGCTGCTTTGCAACGATTTGCATCGTGAAAAGCACTATAAATTAATATAGCTGTACTTTTTATTTTATTTCAGACCTATTCCTTTATATAGAATAGAATACAAAATTTGGATTTGCAACAAAAAATATCACTTCTGATCACTGTGTTTCTCACCTCTCAAGCGGAGCTCCAAATTTCTTGTATGCTTTTATAAACCTGCAATAAATAGACCATTAAGTACATGAAATGTTTACAGCCAAGCCCTTTTTAAAATAGTAAGTGGAATTTAAGTGAAATTACCTGCGGATCTCTGCGTCAGTAAATCCCTCCACATTGTTTTTGCGAGCCCTCGGCCTGCCTCTTCGCTTGGGCCGTTTGTCATCCTCACTATCATCTGTTTCACTGTCTGAACCAGAGGATCTGTGCTTCAGTTTGGATCCCACGTCACTGTCGCTGTCATTGGCCTGCGCCTAAAAATTGAATTTTCATGCATAGATAAACAAAACCATTTTTAGGAATATTAAAACAGTGTTTTCACTGAATCTTTTGTGGGCGTCTCTGTTCTGCTCTGGATTAAATCATCACAGGCGTAAAGCAAGAGTAATGAGCATGTGACACACATGGCCTTATCATCGGGGAGTCCACTGCTGTGTAAAACTTAATGACTCATTTCCAAAAGCTATGATGCCGCATACTTCAGCATGTGCTGCCAATCACATGGGAATGCAGCGTGTGGCTATAAAATCTAATGAGTCATTACAGCCTGCGCAAGATATTATGGATCCAGCTCAAGGAGAGGATAAAAGTGCTGAAAAGCCACAGGGAGCACTTCACAGTATGCTATGTACATTTATATTACTGATACACACATATAGTAGAAATGCATGCTGATAAATGAATCATATCTGTTTATAGAGCTGAAAATCATTTTAAGCCTTTCTATAAAAAAAAAAAAAAAAGATGACATGTACAGGTCATATTTCACCCCCCCCCCCCCTTTATAAATTTTTTTAATAAGTCTCTTAAGCTCAACAAGACCATATTTATAAGATCCAAAATATAATAAAATAAGAATATTGTGTAATAGCATTCAAATGTAAAATAAGTGTTTTTCATTTCAATGTTTTTTTTAAGCAGCAAACTGCTTAATATTTCCTGGAAACATTGATTTTTACCTCTTTTTCTGTAGGACACTTGTTATAAACAGAAAATTAAAAAAAAAAAAAAATTATTTGAAATATAAATATTTTGTAAAATTACTTTTGAAAAGAATAATTGTTTGGATGTGCTGAATTGTCAAAGTATGTCAGCCCAAAGATTTCAGTAATATTTCAGATTTTTATTTTGAGCAAAATATTGCCTAGCTAACACTACCGTATTTTCCGGACTATAAGTCACACTTTTTTTCATAGTTTGGCTCATCCTGCGACTTATAGTCAGGTGTGACTTATTTATGAAAATTAAATTTAACATGAACCGAGAAAAATGAACCAAGAGAAAACATTACCGTCTACAGCCGCGAGAGGGCGCTCTATGCTGCTCAGTGCTCCTGTAGTATACACTGAAAACATAGAGTGCCCTCTCGCGGCTGGAGACGGTAATGTTTTCTCTTGGTTCTTGGTTCTAAATAAATGCGACTTACAGTCCAGTGCGACTTATATGTTTTTTTCCTCGATTTTTACTCAATTTGAGCTGGCACAAGGCAAATATATCGGCCAATATTTGATATTTTGTAAGTATCGGCATCGGTCAACTTTTTTTCTGTTTGGCTGATGTTTTTGAGGCACGACTTATTTTGACGGCGTGTAGAACTACAGGGTCTACACATGCAGTGCTCACATTCTCCCTCGTTCGCTTTCATCATTTAATATGCATAGTAGTCTGTATAATAATCAGCTACAACAGTTCAACTAAGAAAATAAAATGTATACAAAAAAGTATTATAACGATTGCTTTTATATCATTAAGAATAGAAAGGCAAATGTCATAATACTTTCTCGTTTGCCATCAGCATTCATAGCAAATTTAAACAAATCTTTGAATGACTAACAAATATAATTTCACAAACCTTGCAAACTTAGTCGAATCCAGCTGTGAGATCTTGTGAAGTGTGCATTTGTAAATTTGCCTGATCACATGTTCTCTGCACGAGGTGGGGGCCATGCTCCCTACCCCGCACCGGGCCCCGCGACAGCTAAGGACGGCCCCGTGAGTGTCCTTTTGGTTACAGTATTTACTTACTTGTTAATTATATTTTAATTAAATATTTATTTGTGAAAAATACTTTGTCATCTAAACAATGACTATGTTGATTTTACACATTTATTTTTTAAATCCATTTTCAAATTACTTCAATTTCTTAAACATTAATTCATATAAATAAAATTACATCAGCTTTATATCGGCCATCCTGTTTTCCAAGATATCGGCATCGGCTTTCAAAAAACCAAAATCAGTCGACCGCTAATGAAATTATAGGCAGTAACCACTTCAGGTGACCTAGAAGCACTTCCTTACCCTCTTTTTAGATCTGCTTCTGGGCAGCATGTAGATGTCTTCCATCTCCTTCTGCTTCTGCTCTTCCTCCACCTTCCGCCGCTGCTCCTCTGGGATGATGTCATCCCAGTCGCGTATAGGCTTCTCCTCAAGATCTGGTGTGCTTTCATCCATGGTGAAGTTAGCAAACTATTAGAAGGGAAACACAGAGTTCATGCTAGGCCAAGGCTCAGGAGAAAATATGCTACTTAACATTAAACGTTTGAACAGACTCTTGAGTACCTTAAACTGCGACAGAAGCTCGTCTGTAGCACTAGATCCTTGATCGCTCTCTCTGGTTTCAGCAAGCCGCAAGATCTCATCAATGTCCATTTCCTGTGGTTCGGATTCCTCTCCCTCAGGTTCCTTAAACAGATCCTCGGCTCCGAACTTCAAGATTGCCGTCAATTCTTCTTTACCGAAAGGGTTTGAACTGGAGATGGCCAACACACAGGCGTTTAATACATGCTTAAAACAACATTCTGACAAGAGAAATGTCATTTTTTTCCTATACAATATTCAAGGTTCTCACTTTGAATTTCCGGAGCTGTTATCCAGAACGGTTCGCCCAGTGGTGTCCATTCTCTGAATCACAAGATGGTCTAATACCATCTTCTTTTTGGCTCTTTCAATAATGTCTTCCTCCACTGTGCCTTTTGTGACCAGACGATAGATATTCACCTATGCAAACATATATTTTAATTGCAGTCTACATATGCTACTTATGACACTATCTCATAATCCTCCAGAAGTGCGGCTACACATTAGGTCAAACATTCGTGATCTACTTACTTGCTTTTTCTGGCCAATCCTGTGGGCTCTGGCCTGGGCTTGAAGATCATTTTGTGGGTTCCAGTCCGAGTCAAAGATAACCACTGTGTCGGCAGAAGCTAGGTTAATGCCAAGCCCTCCAGCTCGGGTGGACAGCAGGAAACAGAAGTCCTGTTTAAGACCGTGGACAGTGAGGACAACAGCCAACTGCACGGTGATGAATGCTTAAATCTATTTATCCTATTCCAGGTTAATAAGCATTAAAAAAAAACTTTATAATAGCCTATGCAATGGTATAAATCATTTTGTCTGAGCAACAGCAGGCAGGTGGAGTGATTGTTAGAAAACCATCATTTTGGCTTTGTGGTTTTGCATTATTTTTGGTGACATTAGTTGGCACAGAAGTTATATTACCTAAAATCAATATTATATGAATGATCAATTAGCCTTATGGAACCTAAAGGGTTAGCGTAAAACAAATGTTCTGTGTACAGTTTACTACATTATGTAAATCTATTTTTCTTCATGAGTTTTGCATTATTTTTAGTGACATTAGTGGCGCTGAATTTGCATCACTATTTAAATACAAAGCAACCCTATATTAAATATGAACTCAACCTTATGGAACCTCACACATCAATATATTTTATATATAGTATATTATATTTTTAAAAGAAAACCTTTTTTTGTTTGTTTGTTTTTTCAATTTTTACTTATCTTTGGTGACACTAGTGTTGCAGATGTTGCATCACTACTTAAATACAAATCAACCTTGAATAAAATATAAAATCTACCTTAAGCAACACCAAACATCAATATTTTGAATATACTGTATATTTTAGGAGTTAAATACACATCAGCCTTGTAGAACCTCATTTCACGAACTAATGAAACATTAACTTATTGTATATACTGTATTTTTTATGAGTTTACTGTATTTTTGAACAAACATCTTGTTTCATTCTGACAGAACTCTTCTAATCCTTTATGCATTACATTTATATTCTTCTAATAATTACATAAGGCCTGTATTTCCCATGGATCAAGCATTCCCATAATCAGTAAAGCGCCTTGTCAACTGAGCTCTGACGCAGAGAGCTGACTGGAACATAACAACCATAACAAATGCCTCCAGACAGTGCAGCTCTGCCCAAACAAAACAAACATGCATGCCACAGTTCGGGATCTTACCTCAGAGCCTTCTGCATTAAAGTGGTCCAGTGCTTGTTTTCGGAGCTCGCCCCTGATGGAGCCATCCAAACGCTGAACATGAGAGAAGACACAGATGTGGTTAAGGAATGTCAAAGCGTGGCGCTCTGACCAAACTAGGGCACCTCAGCTATACACCCAGAAAATCCTAATAACCACCCAAAAAGTTCCTGCAAAATTATGACGACACCGAGGATGTTTTGCAAGACCAAAACAACATTAAGACGCAAGCTGTGCGAATGCTTGAAGCTGCACCGATCAAAAAAAAAACAACAACCGAGGGATAAAAATAGGCTCGGGAACTTGCTATCTGAGCAGACGTACTGCAATCCTGACACATGATTCCCTAAATCACCCGAGCAAAGTCAAGCTACACCTCTGAATGAATGCCTCCCTCAGACATTAAAAAAATACAAATTGTCAACTGTACAAGGACACTAAAGCCCTTTTCACACTGCCATTCCGGAAAATACACGGGTAATGTGTCCCGGGTCGCTAGATTTTGGCCCTTTCACACCGCAAGTGATTACCCAGAATATGTGCATGCGTTCACACACAAACTGTAAAGGTCCCGTAATCAATGACACGTGACATCAGGATGTTACGTGTAATGTACGAGTTGAAAACGCTAGGCACGTTAACTTGAACTGAAACTGACGAACGATCTCAGCGTCAGCGAAAATAGTGAGAAACTACTATACTACTAGAATACTGATCTCTGCTTCATTACAGTTTGCACATATTTTTTTCCTCGCGAATGTTGATCTGCCTTCAAAACACCTGGTTAAAGAGTCGCGCGATAACACCCTTTACGGCATCAGTTCGGGCTTTTGTTCACACAGCGCTCGCTCCAGGACTGAACCCGGCAATGTTACCAGGTCCCAGACCCGGGATTGATTCCAGGATCGATCCCGGGTCTGGGACCTGGTAACATTGCGTGTTTGCGTTTACACAGAAGGTGACCCGGCAATGTTCCGGTAATTTTCTGGGTCCAAAATGCAGTGTGAAAGGGGCTTAAGCAAGTGCATTTTGTAATCAAGTACTCGGTAGAACGCAAAAACAAGAACCACATTTTTCCGGAAAAACACATGATTGTAAGTGGTCAAAGTTTCATTGAAGAGAAAGAAAATAGGACTCATGGGAAATGGGAAATATGGTAATCCATTTCTTATAAAAATATAAAAATTAGTGAAAGTACAAAAAACACTGATAAGCAACCAATTATCTTTTTTAACTTTACAACAGATCCTTATTCATTGGTATTACTTTTTATAATATATAAATATTGCCACATGGGTTCATCTTTTATCACCTTAACAGCAGATATCCAAAGCACCACCCAGTGCATTCAGAGAACACTGCAAGATTTAGGAACAGGAATAATGCATTTACTAGTCGGGCCGAGCAAAATTACACATGTACATTCCTAGTAGACATCTTTCTAATTAGGGTTCATGGTGCTGTACAAATAAACAATTTAACATTTAGCATTGCTGTTCAGATCATACCTGAAATGGATATCGTTTCAAAGACAGGTATTCAGCAAGGATGTCCAACATTCGGACCATCTGAGAGAAGATGAGCACACGGTTGCCTCTCTCCCGGAGACGCGTGAGAAGCTTGTCCAGCAGAACCAGTTTCCCGCTGCCTCGCACCAAGCTCTGAACAAACATTAATAAAACAAGCTCAAAAATATATGTTCACCTATGAACAAAATCATTGGGTTCCATTCTAGGAGAGTCATACCTGTAAGTGCTCGTGTGTTTTTTCATTCTCAACCTCCTCTGGTTGTTTAATGAGAAAACCATGGTTACAACATTTCTTCAGCTCCATAACAATGTTCAGAAAGCCAGAAGAGCTGCCTCTGGTGCCTTTAGACAAGGCTTTGTAGTTTCTCGTTAGGATCCATCTGAAAAGGTCACATTACAAATGAGCAGGGATGAGACGGACAGATGTTCTCTGAACGCTTGCATGCCAATTGCATACGGTCTTAAAGTCTGGAATCGACATTTGGCTCAATCAATGAGTTCCTCCATTTAGAGAGCATTTGGAAAGAGGCATGAAACTGGATAAAACAGCACTCACTTGTAGAACTGTTTTTGCTGGGCAGACATGTCAACTCTGAGGATTTGCTCCACTTTAGCCGGCAGGGATTTCTCGACATCTTTCTTGACACGGCGCAGCAGGAATGGCTCCAGAACTTTGTGGAGGCTCTGATAACCATTATCCCTGCCTTTACCATGCTCATCCTCAAAATCCTCCCAGGACTCAAACCTAATGGGAAGCAAAGTCAAAAACAGGGGTTTGAAACTTTTTGACACTAAGGACAGCCAAATAAGACAGATGACCCCCCTAACTAAAATATAAAGGCAGCTTCATAAGTGCATGTTAAAAGACCCATTTATACTGTGTGAGAACATACTAAATATAATATCATAAAGAGTACTGCTTATTTCTCCAAGTAAGTAATTAGTAATTCAAAGGGATTAGTTCAAAGGGAGTTCAGCAAAAAATACAAATTCTGTCATCATTTACCAAACATCTGACGGCAGCCATAGTACTTTTTTTCCATACTATGGAAGTCAGTGGCTACCCTCAAGTGTTTGGTTACCAACATTCTTTAAAATATCTTATTTTGACCTCAACAGAAGAAAGAAACTCATAAAGGTTTGGAACAAGTAGAGGGTGAGTAAATTTTATTTTCGGGTGAATTTTACCTGAAATAATAACCTAAAAAAGACTTCCACTGAAAAATTTTCAAAGAATTTAACGATTTTCTGGTAACCAAAGACCAAAGATTTTTTGGTAACCCTTTACGGTGAGGTTTCATTTGTTACACATTACCATAGTTAACATAAACTAACAATGAAAAATACTTCTAAAGCATTTATTAATCTTAGTTAATGTTGCTTTCAACATTTACTAACACATTATTATCTATTCGTGTTATCTAATGGACAAATGAACAGTAACATTTTTGATTAACTACTGTTAACAAAGATGAATACTGTAACAAATGCATTGCTCACTGTTATTTAATGTTAGGTAATGCATTAAATGTGGTTAACAAATGGAACCTTATGGTGTTTCGAATTTAAGTGTGCGTGTGTCTATAAAGCTCACCAAGGGCACATTTATTTGATCAAGAGCACAGTAAAAATAGTAATATTGTGGATTATTGCCATTTAATAAAAACAGTTTCTATTTTAATATAATAAAAAATGTCATTTATTCTTCTGTTGGTTAAGCTGCCATTTAGATCAGTAATGTAAACCGTATATACAGAACCATTTTCAATTCAAATTTATTTGTACAGTGTTTTCACACATATATATACACACATATATATTTATATATATATATAAAATTTTAAATATATTTACTAAATGTCTAAAATTAAAATTTTAACTTGGACATATTTTTCTTTACTCTTAATTATTTTGGTGGACCCAAATTGTCAAAAATGAACCTGCAAACCCATAGTGTGAGCACCTACTTGTCAGGCATAAGAAAGTGCAGAAGGGACCACAGCTCTTTGAGTGAATTCTGCAGTGGGGTCCCAGTAATGAGTAGCCTGTGATTGGATCGAAAGTCGATCAGAGTTTTATATAGCAGTGAGTCGTCATTCTTTAGCCGGTGAGCTTCATCAACTCCGAGAAAAGCCCAGTTTATATTCCCCAGCACTCCCTGCACACACAGACACGTCTTGACTCAATCATTTGTGAATAATGAAGACCAACTCATTTCTATGACAAACAATCCAAGTACAAAAGATCATATCAAACATATGAATATCATACCTTATCCTTCAGTAGAATTTCATATGTGGTCAAAAGTGCATTAAACTTGATCCTTTTTGTCTGCTGGTGGATCCATTCATAGTCCCGGATCTGGACAAAAACAGAGAGTTATACCTCAAACCAGCATTATTATAACAGGTTGGATTGTACTAACTTACTGTTTTTCTACTTGTGACGTCTCCCAGGTACACCACTACATTCATGTCCGGGGCCCAGGTATCAAACTCCCTCTGCCAGGAAGTGAGGGTTGACAGGGGGACCACCAGGAGGAACGGACCATAAAGCTGGTGCTGATGAAAAAGGTAGGAAAGGAAGGAGATCGTCTGAATGGTCTTCCCCAGGCCCATTTCATCAGCCAGGATAACACTGTTACACCTAAACAACAAAACACAAACCAGAGATGAAGAAAGCATGGTTTATTCAAAAACAAGAACTAATATTGATATTAATTACTTTTTTTAATTAACTAGAACTATTGAAATCATGTTTGTTAATCAAAGTAATACCACTGAAATAAAACAAACAATAAATATATTAGAAGAAAACAAATAAAAAGAAGACAATAATTTTTTTTTTTATCTCAGCAACTAAATAAAATAAGATGAAGTACTAAAACTGAATTTAAATAAAAAATAATATAAAGCTAAAACATACAGAAAGAATAGTAATGTAACACATTAAAATAGTAATGTAAATAAAAACTAAATAATTTAAAACTAAAATTAATTTTAAAGTAAAATACACACAATTAAAAGCTCTATCAAAAATATTAATAATAGTATATAAATAATACTAAAATAACATTGTTATAATTATATAAAATGTTCTTTAAAATAAATTATATAAGCTAATAACACTTAAATTGTATAACAAAAGAAAGAAAAAAGACACGTAACCTTGAAGTGTTTCGATGTGTGTATATCATTTAAAGGTTTCCCCAAGCAATTAAATAGCGAGTTAAAAAAGTACTCTTTTTAGTACTGTTGTTTATTTTGAATTTTAATAAAGCAGCACATTAATTAAGTTTTATTTATACTTCAAGGCTTTATGCACAGAATTAATATTTTGACACAAATTGAACACCAGTGCCTGTACTTCATCTGTAATAGTATTAAGTTCCTAAATAGAAGCTCCACTTGTATGCTACACACCTGCACCAGGAGTGAGCGAGCCAGTTCACTCCATCTAACTGATAATCTCGGAGTTCAAGGACCTCATCTCCAATGTAAGAAGGCTGCTTCTTCAAGGCCACAAATCTTGGCCTCTGTTTCAATACCTTCCATTTGAAGAAAAAAAAAAAAAGAAAGATGACAACTTCAACACCTTTACTTAAAGAAGAAAGAAAAGCTCAATCAGTACACAATCTCATACTGACCTTGCAATCTTTGGAAGGAACTGTCTTACAGGCATTTCTGTTTTGAAAACTTTCAACGCAGGCTTGAAACTTCTTTCTGATTAATGCACCATCCTCCCATGTGCACTCTGCATACGGCAGCCCCATCCACTTACACAGATACTCTGGCTCGCTGGAGCTGGTTTTATGGGCTGCTGCGACAATAATTTAAGTAGTAAACATCTCTCTTGGCCAAGTAGATCAGAAATAGTGCAATTACAAAAGCAGCAAACTTACAGGGAATGTCTGAAGGTGGTTGTGATTTCCCAGTTCTTGTTGCTGATTAAATGAGAGAAAAAGAAAATGAATAACAGATCGTAACAGGGTTTTTTTTTTTTTTTTTTTTGCTTTTGAAAATAATATTTTACACTAATCAAAAGTGACAGTGTTAAAAAAGCGATCTAGCTGAACTTTCTATCACTCAAAGAATCATAAAAATCTCCCTCTCTCTCTCTAATATCTATATATATATATATAACAATTTCAACGTAAGATTGTCTTACTCGAGTCAGCACTTACCGATTACTCTCTCTACTATCTGAAATTGCTTGCTCAGGTCATTGGTTAGTTCTTGCTGGCAGTTGTAATATTCTAAATCTTCAGGTGATGCTTTCTTCAACCTAAAAAACATAATTGTAATTTAAACATTTGGTGTCAGTTTTCAGTCAGTAAAACAATGGCGTTCATGTTCAGCTTCAATGTGCCAGTTTCTTCCAGAGATCGTATAAAAATTAGAACATGGCATCTTTGACAGCACTGACCAAGCATTAAGCTCTTCGTTTTTCTTCTTGAAGTTTTCCAGCTTTTTCATCCCTTTGACCTTCTGCTGAGTGAGGGAATCGACACTCTCCCAGGTGCTGTGGATGTAGGACCAGCCTTTCCACTTGATGAGGAACTGAGTTTCCCCTTCATCTTTCTCAGGGTCAAAGTCTGCTCCAGGGTCCCCATTCTCCTCAATAGCATAGAGAGTTGTGGAAGCGCCAGTAGCTGGAAACAAGGTGGGGAAAAATTAAGGGCTTTAAGAAACAAGCACAAGAGAAACTTGTAAAAAAACAAAACCTCCTTTACCTCCTTTTTTGCCAATTTTGGTCTCAAGGACCTTCTCAATGGTTTCACTGTCATCGTCCTGTTGCTCCTCGGCTCCTTCTGCCATTTCAATAAGGTCATCAGAGTCCGTCTCGAAATCATTCTGGTCCTCCTTGTAACTGCAACACATACTTCATTACTGCTCCGCCAAGTCATAATACTTAATTGGTCAATCGCAAATAAGAAAAATGGTTTTAAAACCTTTTATGCCATTTTCAAAAACAATTATTTATTGACTTTAAAAATTAATTCGGTGTCAAATATATGTGTGTGTGTGTGTGTGTGAGAATGAAATGGAACAGGAAAAATCCAAACCATAAATAAAATCCAAATAATAACAAAAAGTTTTCATTCATGTTTTCTGTTGAATATAATTTTTTAATCTCAGTCCACAACAGTTATACGATAAAGGTTGAGCGATGCAGAAAATAATGTTTCTAATGTATCATATTGGCTACATTTTTAATTTAACTAATAGGATTAAGCTAAAAGACAGTATGCTTGATATTTTTTTCTAACCGAAAAACATAACTCAGAAATAGTTATGTTATTTCAGACACATTACCATCTCAATCCTTACCTGACTTTAGTTGCTGCTCGCCGCCTTGTCTGTCTTTTTGGGGTATCCTCCTCCTCATCATCGTCATCATCCTCATCTTCCTCTTCCGAGGACTCCTGCTTCCTCAGTTTCCGTCCCTTTTGTGACTGCTGCTTACTAGCAGATGATTTGGTCTGTGGCCTATGAAGGGAAAGAGAAAAGTAAAGACACATATATACACTCATTTACCATAGCAGGCTTTTTGTCTTTCGTTCGGCGTCCCTGATGTGTTTGCTAGTGTAGCGACTTGTTTCCACACCTATCAGCCTGACTCATAAGCCAATAGCCTTGAGACAGCTGTCAGACTTCTATAGCAGTCCTAATTCTTCATATGTTATATATTAATCAATATTTTAATTATTATATTGATCATTATGCATAAAGTACATGCTTTAATAATTTAGGACACGTGTGACAATTTATAATAGAGCAAAGAAAAATCACATCAATATTTTTAGCACAATCAAAGCAGTTAAAAATGAGCCATCTTCTCTTGCATTTAATAAGACAGCTCATTTAATAGTTTACGATGCGCTGTCTGAAGGCCAGGCTTCGCTACACTCTTACCTTCTAGCAGGAAGTCGTCTGGATCTAACTTTTTTCTCTTCCTGCTCACTCTCTGAACTGCTGGCCTCTTCCTCAACATCCTCTTCGTCATTTGAGTCATCATCTTTCCAGGTATTTCTTTCAACACAGAAATACCACAGGTTCATCTATTGGACCTCTGTTAGCTTCTAATTCTAGCCTAACGTAAAGCTGCAAGCCAGTCCGTTTCACTTATTACCCAGCGCACGGGCAATTAAACCTGCCGTGAGAAACACTTCAGTGAGTATACAGTACTGTTCAAAAGTTTGGGGTGGTAAGGTTGTTGTTTTGGTTTTTTTTAAGTCTTATGCTTACCAAGACTGCACTTATTTGATCACAAATACAGCTAAAGTTTAATATTGTGAAATATGTCCAAATTAAATTTCCGATTTAAAATTTTAATTTATTCCAGTGGTAGCACAGCTGAAATTTCAGCAGCCAATGACTTCTTTCTTCTGTGTGACATGATCCTTCACAAATCATTCTAATGTGCTGATTTGGTGTTCAGGAAACATTACTTATTATTATCTTACTGACCCCCAACTTTTGAAGTGTAGTGTACTCAGAACTTATGTATTGCATGTGCTTGTGTCAAATGCTTACATTCATGGTTTACACTTAAGACAACTTTTATTTTATTCTATATACTTTATAAACCACACAATGCGTGACTGTCACTGCACTATACACAAAACTTCATATCAAGCGGCATCTGCAACAACATCTTTTCTCAAAACTTTTTTTCTGAGCCATTTAGTTTTTTCAGTTAATATTTTAACAAGCAAACGTCATTTATTTTTTCAATTACTTACAATAAATGACTCGGAAAAGTGTTAAGTTCTTAAATACTTTTTAATATATACAGTATGATTATAATATGTTTAGTGTAAAGACAAACAACTGCCCAAAAGACATTTACATGCAAAAATATGGCTGAATGTTATGAATGGAGACATATATGATTGCATTTACATATTTGTAAATGCAAAATGGAAAAAGGTGAGTGAGAGACCTACTTAAATGCTTCCAGTGCACTTACTCTTTCTTTTTCTGCCGTGGGCTTTTTCTCTTGGGACTTTCACTCTCTGAATCACTGCTGCCCTAAAAATCCATGAAAATTCATTTTGAATAGGTGGCACTAGATTAAAAGCCATGAAAATGTCATGTTTCAGGTTAATCAAGAGAACACAGCTTTCAACTCATGGGAGTCTGTTTACACGACTTGGGCTGCCAAGACTGATCAGTTCCGAGTCTAGAGCCAAACTTAGACGTTTACACTTAAGCAAGTAACCATGTCTGTAACTACTTTAATCCAAGAAGCAGAACAAGTTGTCAATTTACTTGCAAATGTCAACACTGTATGTGAAAGAACGCATGAAACCACTAGGCGTCAGTGTTGAATTCATTTTTTCACAGTCAGCCTACCTCCGCTCCAATGTTGAGGCGTGCAGGCTCTTGTCTGCTGCGACTTGATCTTCTAACGCCATAAATATCTGGATGTTCCTCCCACATCTATGATAATTAGGGATATCATTCATTTTAAAGCAATAAAGCAATTAATCAGCGGCTAAATTTAAATTTCCACTGGGAATAATTGATTGATCCTAATGTTCAGGCTGGCCTAGTTTTGTACCTTCTTCACATCTGCCAGACTGTCTTTCTTCCTGACTGGTTTGTCTTTGACCTGCGCTGAGGTCTGATGGGATTTGGACCCAGCGGATTCACTGCCTGACTCCGAGTGGCTCTCTGAATCAGATGTGCTGTTGGACTGGGAACGCCGGGAACGAGCTCGATCACTTCCTTGCTCGCTCTCAGACTGACTCCCAGACTCCGATCCAGAGCGGTTTGATTCCTCTGATGCTGAATTGCTACAACATTAAACACGTGCATGTTGAGAAACAATGAAACAAGTCGACTTAAATCTCAGTTATTGTCAAAAATGACATTTAGCTCTTATGAATTGTCAATGTTAATTGTTAATTGATTTTAACTTGTTTCATTCTAAATCATTTAATTATGCCACTTTTTCTTTTCACTAATTTTAAACGGACAAGTCTGTTTTTTGAGCCAAATTGAATCATCTCAGTCCAACAAAGAAATGCTGGGTCCTCAAGTGGGATGTCTTCAACCATGCTGTTTCTTTGTCAGTGTGAACAATAGCATTCCAAGGATTTGGAAACTAGGAATGGAGAAACCCAGCACAAAACAATGGGAAACTTTTTGCATTTAAAATAAAAATAAATAAAAAAAATATTCTACTTAAATGACAAACTGACAACACCTGTAAAATTAGAGCAATTCATTTAATTGACAGAATTAAGAATCTTTTTTACATGTGCAAATGTATAATGAGACATTTACATACTGATTTTTTTTTTTTAATGATTTCATATAATTATATTTCAAATTTCATTTTTATTTTAATTTTTTTTAACCAAAATAACCTTTATAAAATGTGAAACTATCGGATATGTGGAATCATCCTGCAGATCATTTTGTGTCGGACCACTTCTGCTGTACTTTTGCCTTTTGAGACTAAAAATAAATGCAATGGCTTCTACCTCGAACAAGCCCAACCCTGCTTACTATAAATGAAACACTCAAAACAGAACATTTATCTTCCTTACATGGTTAAATCAATGTACTTGTTTCCTTAAGCCTGTTAAAAGTATCTCGGAAGTGCTCTTTTAATTTGGTACAATAGCATTCATGAGAAACCGTAATGCAGATCTGAATGTGAAAACTAGCATACAGTGCTACACTGAAAGACACTGAAACACCCCCCTCATGTGCTCTGGAGCTAAACAGCTGCTGATGTAGCAGTCTTATAAGCCAGACTGTCCATATATGGTTGCTGACATCACATATGGAAGGCCCAATGAAAACTCAATATGAAGTCATCTGACCTCTACAAGACTTCCTGCTTCTGCTTCCTGTAGTTCCAAGAAGCTTTCGTGTAATGCAGCAACTAATACAAGCTATCCAGCACAAAGCAAGAGCCATTTTGTGATTTTGAGGACTTTCAGCCATTTAATGAAACCAGTCTCATACAATGATGAAACAAAGCCGTGCTTTATATGTAGCGCTAAGCCATACTAGCACCTCAAATAAAAGTACACTTGCTGTAATATAGGAAAAATGACACATTTTTCAACTCTGGTTTCTTTTAGTAATACTTAGAAAATGGCTGCCACAGTTAAAAACACAGTGAAGATATGTTTCTGAGGACACTGCATTGATTTAGGCTCTAATGTGCATCTTTACTACTAAAAAAACATTATTAGCAACCTATAAAAGTGAGCATACATGTTCATTTGACAATTCATGTTCACATATACAGCATTAGACATAACTACTGTTTGTGTAATTGTGAAAAGATAACATACATTTGAGGGTTTTTTTCAGTTTAGACTCTGGTATCTGGCACATATGCAGGAACTTCAAAGCGGTCATCAATTCAGAGGGACATTCTTGACAAACAACCATAAAAATAATGACAGATCCAGTCATAAGCACTATACATAACATTAAAACATTTTTTTTTTTTTTGAGAATTATGACCCACAGGGTAAAGCCCTCATTGAAGAGGTCTTGTTGTTAAAAGTTGAAGCAAATTATATGTCAAAATGACACAAATTGT
Organism: Carassius auratus; assembly: GCF_003368295.1. NCBI lineage: Eukaryota > Metazoa > Chordata > Actinopteri > Cypriniformes > Cyprinidae > Carassius > Carassius auratus. The sequence continues at coordinate 1,015,747 of NW_020527582.1, read as the reverse complement.
GTGTCTGTGTTTAAGTGTTTAGTGTAAATAAATAATTATTAGACTTTCAAAACTGAATAAGTGTTAATTAAAGGGGTCATATGATGCGATTTCAGTTTTTCATTTCTCTTTGGAGTGTTACAATATCTTGGTGAATAAATAAGATCTGTAACGTCACAAAGACTAAATTCTCAAATCCAAAGAGAAATTCTTTATTAAAGTTAAGACCCAACCACTCCTACCTAAATCAGTTCATTCTAACGCGGCCCCATGTCTACATCATTGAGTGGAAATATTTGCATAATAGCACCCAAATGTTCACGCGATGAAAGAAGCCGTAACTTTTATTCTTGCTGTAGTATGTTGTGGAGACGCCGTGTTTCATTGTGAAAGCAAACTACTTTGTTTGGCCTTTCGAAAGAGAACGATATTCACTTCTTCATGCCTAGAGCTGATCCGTACTGATCGCTGAGGAAATCTTCATGCTGTGGATCACCGGATCCGCTTTCACCGTGGACGAAGCAGAGTCCCGCCCGCGGTCATCGCGTGTCCTTCATCGGATCCACTGGCCGTTCCTCACTCAAGACCACAGTGTGTGTGACGCTATGTGATGCATTTTATATAGGAACATTTCCTGAACCTGCAGAGTGGCCTACAATGGGTCTGTGCTCAAAGACTGTTTCCATAAAGTGAGGCAGTTCCAAATTTGCAAGGACAGTCTGGCTCTTCTGACTCACAGCCTGTAAGTATATTTTTTATATTTAAAGAATTGCCACTGATGATTCAAACATGAGTTTTGAGCAGTGTAAAGTAGCACTTGTTGTCGTTTCTCCGATCACAAATGTAGACATGGTTTTATGTTTACGAAGTGGCATTCTTTAACAATGCGTAAAAACACAGTACGAGTCATTATAATCACTAATTACGTCCACACTGGAAGCAACTAATGCCTCGTTTGAAATTGGTTTTATTGGTTTTGTCTGGTCGGGCCGGGACACGCATCATAGTGTGTTTAGGGCCGTAATATTTTTGTCACATGCTTGAGTTTATTCAGCCAATCACAACGCACTTGATAGCTCACTTTTCAGAGTGAAGAGCTTTGTAAAAATCGACATATTTCAGAAAGGCGGGGCATAGAAGAGAAACAATAATATACAGTATGTGGAAAATAACATGTTTTTTTACTTTAAACCACATAAACACAATGCATTACACCAAATACACAAAATAATGTTCTTTTTAGCAACATCATATGACCCCCTTAAGATAAAATATTGCAGTCAAATGGTTGTCTTAAAGTATTTTTTAATGTATATTTCCTGATTAAACAAAACATGAACCTCTGAAAAATGGCATCACTGTCTTATTTCAAAGTCCCCTGCAAAAACCTTGTCGTTTTGTAATATTTTAAAGAAATTTATATTTAAATACATTTCTGAAAAAAGGCAAATTACTCTTCTTAATATGAAATAACTATTTACGACTCAAATAGTTCCAGTTTACATATGGAAATGAGAGTAACTGTGAGTGTAGTAAAGTATCTAAAATAATTTGCTTCCACTTGCTTGTTTGAAACCAATACATCCTGTTTTTTATGTGGTTTGGAGGGGATAATGATAGAACATATACATATTCACATTGGAATTTAAGATGGTACTGGAGCAAAATATGTCTTATTTTTTTCAAGGTTTTTAATGTTTCACCCAAAAACTAGCTTTGCTGCAGAAAGTTATTCAAACTAAACCAATTGTGACAAAACAGGAAAAAAGCCTGGTCCTCAACAACGCTTAAAAATCATAAACACTCTTAAAACAAAAATAAAGAGCGGAACCCAAAGTATTTTACAATTAATTGTTTCAAAAGTAGTGAATTATGAAATATGTGACTGAGTGCTAAGCAAGAGGGTACTAATATATGAGGTCATACACCCAATGTCATTAGGGAAATATAAATATTTACTCCACAAATGTTTAGTACCCTTATAACCAATGACAAATATTGTAATTCATATGGGTCATGTGTAGCATTTTAGTAACTATATATATATATATATATATATATATATATATATATGAACATACAAAAAAAGTTATCCTTATTTCAAGTAATAATCAACAGTTTGTCATAATTTAAAATAAAGTTGCACAGTAAACACAAGCAATAATTTTGTTGCTACAAAAAAACAAAACAAAAAAAAAACAATTACAACATATAATCATTCATATGTAAAATTAAAAAAATAAAACCCTCTTCTTTTTAACTTGCTTTAAACATTTTATGTGTGAAATGGGATTCCATTAAAATATTTTAAGAAAATCAGACTGAACAGGTTCTCTAAACAAGTACAGCAATTTTAATTCAAAGTTATCAAATACTAAACTCATGCAATGTAAAAAGTGTTTAAATGTCATTAACTTTACATAGTGGTGCAATGCAGCACATACTAATCAGACAAGGTCATTTCACACGATCACTAAAGTGGAAATATTAGAACTGTAATCACTGCATAAATCTGTATAAACCCTGTGCATCTTGAGTATAAATTTGGGTAAAGGCCCAAAGGCCTTGAATTCACTTTTAGAAATACTAGAAAAATCAGGGTGTGGCTATCCCAAGGTCAGTGATCCGAAACCCAAATATTTTACAGACATTGTGGGTTAAAGTTCTGCACAGGTGATCAACCATGCTTGTAAAGGTAAACAAGCAAGACACATGTCAAAAAAAGAGAGGAAAAATGTGAAAGATCGTACCTGGAAGCATTGCTTTGAGTCGAGCCTTCATCTTCCTGCTTTTTATTCTTATTCTTCATCATGATTTTGTCTTGGGATTTGTTAATGATGGTCTTTTGTCCAGGTATTAACTGTCAAAAGTTTAAAGTGGGATGAACCATCAAAAAAAAAAAAAAAAAATCCAGCCGTTGCGAAATATGGAGAAGGTAAGCTGGCGTCGGGTAATTTAAAATAAATAAATATTTATATTATTTCTTAAATTAAAAGGCATCGCAACTGAAAGAACACCTGCTCGACTCTATTCGATGTCAAATATCCATGTGTTGAAGGCATTTCAAGGCAATAGATTCAGAGCCACAAGCATAAATTCTTACTGCGTCATCAAACAAAGGACGATTAAAACATAACGATGATAGCATATAAAATCGACAATAAAAAAAAGAGAAACTATGTAAACATACCTATTGCATTGACAGGAGGAGGACTGTAGCAGTACATTCACATCTGACAAAATATCCGATTTGTTACTTTGGCCATAACATGAAAAAAAAAAATCAAAAATATTACAGGATTGAGACTAAATTAATAATCGGAATAATATTCAGAAAGAAAAATAATAGCAGTAATCCACCGATGGCTATTTGAATGGAGAGAGAGAGTGAGAGAAGAGCCCAGCAGAGCGCACTAAAAATGGAGGACCGCCATGGCTGCCAGCGCAAGGCAGGGAAAACAACGACTGGCCGCTCTACGCACACACCAGAGCCGTTTTCGACGAAACAAAGTCGCAAAACGTGCGCGTTAACGTCTCTACAGTCCAAAACGCACTAAAACGAACGATTTCGCGTGATTACGGTGCCCCGGGAGGCACTCAAAGTTCACCAAAGTTGAGATACAAGTGCTATCGAGAGCCCTGCGTGGCTCAACGCTCTCCCCTTCCCAAGGTTCATCCGCCATCTAAAGCTCCTTCCCAGCTTCGAGAGCTCAGCCTTTGATTGACGTTCTCTCCATTTACCCAGGGCTCAGGTGATGCACCAAAGTCCCACCCCTTTCATTTGAAATATAAACTAGTTTAGAAGATATAATAAATGTTTAAGTTAATTTTCCCTTAGAGGGATAGAAGCTGAGTTTTAAGATTGGTGGTTATGAAGGGCAGCAGTGATCTTTGTTAATAAAATTATTTCTTTAAGCCTTCACTTCCTGCAGAGACAGGAAATGAGAGAACAGACTGCCATTTTGCAGTGAGTGCTGGACTACACTGGACACCATTTTAGACCACTTAATTTGAACCCTTTTACAGCTGCTCTGTATATGTAATGTACTTTGCAAACGTGATATTTGAAAGAGTAAAGTTTGCTTGAAGGACGGCTCCTGTGAGCAAATTAGTTATCTTAATTCAATAAGAAAGAATGGGTAAAGTAAAAAGCAAAATCATCAATTATTGAATACAACCTATGAATTTAAAAATAAATTAAATTAAAAATAAACCGTTAAATGTTAAATAAACCCTTTAATGTGTGAAAATACCACCTAGCTTGTCAGTTAACAATTCATAGTTTAAGTAAATGTATTAGACCTGTATTTGTATTATTTTCTTTTTTATAAATAAGACAATAAAACCTTAAACCCGGACAAGCGGTGTTAAACTTAGACGTAAACCGCAAAGTAAACCTTTTGCGAAACGTCATTTATATACTCCATCCAATAAGAGCAACTCGATATTGTTCAAATCACGAATTGTTTTTATTTTTATTTTTTAAAAGGAAAATAAGCATTTAAAAATTTTGAAATACAGGCATTTCATCAAAACAACAATGCAGTAAAATATGAAAAAATACATACATTTGTAGCGCACGTTAGCGAATGAATTAAAATATCACAGCAAATCACAAACAAATAAAATGTCTTTCCAAATCCAAAAGCAAAACATGAGCCGCCATCTTCCTCATTAAGCAGTAGTGTCCACTTGACTGTCCAGAATTGGTTCTTAATGAAATCAAAAAGGAGAAGGGAAAACATTTAAACCCCAAATGTATTCTGTAAGATGCGATGACAGCTTTTCATATAAAATGTAACGTACAGCTATGGTGTAGCTACGAACAAATTGTATAAGTACTTCCTTTTGTATAGTTCTCTAACTAACAATTATCATCAAGTTTAAGACAATGATCAATCTCCCAAGGTGATCAATTAAGGCAACTTCAAAATTAACATGCACAACTTTTCCATACAATAATAGTAGCATAATAACAGACAATAACAACAAAGTGCGCTATTTTTCGTATATTGATGGTAAAATGCTAACAGAACAATGCTACATAGTTGCCGCAGCTTTAGCATAATTTTGTTACATTCACCTACAGATGTAGGTACAAAAAACTATTCACACTATATTGTTATCATAAAATCACAAGAAACAACACTACAAAACCCTTTACTTTTCAACTCCCCAAAAAAACCTATAATACTTGGATTTGGTTCACTTCCAAGTTTAATTTTTACATTGCTAATCAGAAAGTGTCTTTATGATAGACGCAACGTTTAAATGATCACAACATAAAAAACATTTTGAAATCCTGTAGTGTTACAACATATGTCTGTCATTAGCTATTATTTCTCTGAATGTGCTTCACAAAAGGTAACTTCATTCCAATCTTTGTAATAATGGTCACCGATACAAGAACAATTTATGTTAAAAGTCAGAGTTTAAAAGCGTTGAAACAAGTGACAAGTGAGAACTTCAATAATTTAAGTGTAATAAATAATTTTCATGTGTCTGTCCTTGTGATAATGTTATTACAATGTGTAACGTCGGCCAATATGAAAAATGTTGTTAAAGGAAATTATAAAAAAAAAAAAAAAAAAAAAGTGTCACAAAACTGTCCTTGTGATAATGTTATTACAATGTGTAACTTTGGCCAATATTTAAAAAAAAAAAAATTATTAAGTGATTAAAAAACAAAACTGTAATAATGTTACATTTAAGTCATTTGAAGGTTTAGGCTGCTAAGCATTCATTTATATATTTATATGTGTGTGTGTGCGCACACAAAAAGTGTCACAAAGAGGCTTAATAACCACCAAAATTGACAAGCGACCTTACAAAGTGTCCCTTCATAAACAGAGAAATCTGCGTGCATTAGTGTGTAACAAGTTGTCCAAAATGTTATAAAGAAAAGAAAAAAAATCCACGAAGAAAAAAAGGCCAGGTATGAAGTACGTTTAATAAAAGTCGGGCTTCAGAAAAGTGATTAAAAAGACTGCAAGTCACTGCTCTTAATAAAAATATGCCATTTGCTTACTGAAGATGTCAATAGCTTTATTCTCAAGTTAAGATCATTTCCTTCTAAACTGTTTGGATCCCTTTTCATCAACTATGTCATTACAATAATTAGGTGGCAGGTCGTATTTAACAGTGTCTTAATATGAAGGGAACGGAATAATTCACTAAAATAAGCACATTATTAAATGTGCAATAGGTGGTCTGTCCCTGTCTGGATCCCTATCCCAAAATCAAAAGCAGAAAAGTTTCCGCGATCACACGACACAAAGAAAATGCAAATGTTGCGGTGTATTCCAACATAAAAGTGGCACTACTGAAAGTGAAAGTGAAATCTTGAATGCATAATGAACTATGCAATAGCCAGTGAGAACAAAAAGGAGGCCATTTGTGGCAGAGAATCAAGAAAGATGTGTAAAACAAGTCGCACAAAAGCAGAACTGACTCCACAAGAAACGAGTCACTTTTCTCAAGAAAGGTTTCCAGTGAAAACAAGATGAAGTGAAGACAGCACTCAATCATGCTCAGGTACTGAAGACAAGTCAATGGAAAAACGTCTGGTCATCAATACAAATCCAAAAAGTTGAACTTGAAGCTATTCCTATCCTCATTTTAATAAGCTTTGAATTTTTTCGTTACCTTTTGTAAAACTGCGGACATTCTAAATTAACTATTTTGACAACATTAATTTCATGCTGTTTACAGACTACTACATTTGCTTGGCTAAAATACCTTAACTCGGGGGCCTAAATGTAGCTATAATGACAGACATATGGAGTAAAACCTTAATAATACAAATAACACTGTGAGGACTTACAGAGCAGTCTTCTGTTCCTTGAAACTCTGCTGAAGCTTCCTCTTCAGGCAAACGTCATCTGCAGGGAGAAAGACAATCGGTGAGATCAGATGTATAAAACATAATACTTTTAGCTGAGTTAAAGTCACACTGCCCAATGATTAATTCAAGATGTTATAGGTTCAGTAGTGGAGCCTAAAGCCTATTTATCTCCCAAATACCGCTAAATGTATTTTCTGTTGAAAATGTGAAGGATGCTTCTTAATACAAAAGTCGCTGCCGTGATGTTCGGATGTTTTGATTGGTTGTTGGAGTATTACTATGCAGTTGGCTGTGACTTGATTATTAGCACCCAGTAAACAGGTCACAAGGTTCCATGCCCAAAATACTGTGGTCCCTATATATTATTTATGAATTTTTAAAGTGTAAGGGATGTTCAAAACTTGCCAGATGAAATTCATGTGTCTGATCATTTAGAAAATACAACAACTCTCCTTTTTCTCATTAGGAGCACAAACAGTGCACGGTGGATTACTCACTGAAATAGAATACTTAAATTGAGCAATAATTACAGTAATAATAATAATTTTTTTACATTTATATAGCATTTTTATTGGTACTCTGTGTGTAGCGTCCACTTAGATGATACTGTTTGCTTTGGGAATCATAAATAAAAGGTATCACTAATTAGACTCCATTAACCTGGCTGCAATGAAGTAGCTACCTTGCTATTAGAAACCACAGTTTGAGCAGGAATTGCAGTGCTATTAATGCAAGCTCAAACAGTAGATCCTTGCACTAATTATGGTTATGGGTTCGATTTCCAGGGAATCCATGAACTGACAACTGGTGCAGTTTCTGGTTGCAAGTTTCATAAACTGTCAGAACTAAAAGGTATAGTAAAGTTCTCAAAAAATGCAATGAGCTGAAGGTATACCGGCAAATGTAAAATAATAATAGGTTTTCAAGTAAAACAACAACCCCAAATGTAACTGGAGTGACGATTAGCTTTTATTGTAAATATAAAGTTTGTTGCAAGGTCACATGTCCTTTATTTATGTTTGCTGCATTAAAGCGGTTCACATTAGGGATGCTGATGTGTTCTCAGGAGTGAAATATAAATAAATTATTGAAATTGACTGAATAATTTAAACAGTTAAAATTAATTTGATTAGTAAAAGTTGCAATGTTCCAGCTATTAATGTTGCAATGTAAAGGAAATTATACCATTCGGTATATTATGTAATGTGACAAAACATTTTTCCACACTATTCCCAAACAACATTGTGCAATAATGTTGCATTTAGTATATTTCTGTTAATAAATTATCATTTTTTTCTGTCTGCATTTCATTGCTAAAGATGGATGCAAGTTAAAATGTTAGCACCATTAAGAATGTTACTGTTATATTAACAGATGACATAGCTACCATAACAAACTTTATTTATTTTTTAATCTTGAAAGCGTATAGAGATTAGAATTTATTGTAGCTGACTGCATTTAGAATAAAAGCATTATTGTTGATTTGCTTTTATGTAAATTACAGTAAATAATTACTGTAAAGTAAAACTGAAGCAAATGTGAAGCTTTTTCAAAGGCATTAATAAATATACCGCATAACTATAAAGTAGCTAAAATATAAACTGTATGACGGTCAAAAAAAAAATCAATAATTTAGCCTTCTACAAGGTTTCTTTAAGGTGCAATACTTACAGCGAAAATAATTTTCCTCAGCTTTCTTTGACGTATGGCAGATCAGAAACCTTAAACAAAAAGATTCTTCGTTAAAACATATTTACAAAAAAATTTGAGCACAACCTAGTGGTAGTCAGTGCTAAAGTAAATATAAGGCATAATATTGCTTAAAATGTCCAAATTACAGTTCTTTTTTTACATGACATTATTCAACATTACGTTATCAACACTTACATTTACATGATATGAGACTGAACGAAACACCATCATCTGTCATCCAGTTGTTCTGATTCCTGTACACAAAAAATATAGATAATTAGTGTTTTATTGTCTCCTTTACATAGTAAAGCTCGCTTCAGCGTCAAAATGTTCAAAAGAAATACTTCAGTCATATGGTTTGTCTACATGAAATCCAATTTCTTTAGTTAATGGCCAAGTAAATGGAACTACTTCATGTACATAACATGAAAATACACCTTGTACAAAGAATATTCATATATCAGAAACCTCTTTGATACAGAAACATCACTGAGGGCTCATGTTTTGTTTTTATTTATTCTTACATGCAACATTTGCAGCAACCTTTGTTTTCTGAATGACAGTGAACAGTTGATACTATAAACATATTTAGCAAAGATCACATAATACTTCAAAGTTAACATTTTGCACTTTAAATAAAGACATACTAAAGAACATTACTCTCCATGTTATTTTTCTATGATATTGTGGGATCAACCAGAGGGAAAAAGAAATTCCAGATTTAAATCTGACTTTATATACTGAGCAATCATTTTTGCACAATTTTAAGGCATTTAATACTTTAAAACAGAACTAATCAGGAACAAATGTACTTCACATAAATATCTGACCAAAAAGGAAACTGAAATTAAGACATAAGTTTGTAAATTTAATATAGAGATCTATATTTAACCCACAATGGGTTAAAAGCCTACACCCTGTTATTTAACGTTGAAAAATACAATATAAATGTTTTTCAAAATACAAGAAATACAAGTGGATACCTCTATTTGAGTTCATTACCAAGTAGAAAAGAACCGAGAATTGAGCAAATGTTTAACAAATGCATTTTATGCAGATAACAAAAGCATCTTTATTTTAAGTAAAACATCTAAATTTACGTGCTAAATCCTATGGTAAGTTGACATATTCACAATGTTCTCTTAAGTTCAAAACAATGTACATCAAGAAAAAAATAAAATATTTTTCAGTAATTAACACACAACAAATGCATTAAAATGTTTAATAAATCTGTTTATTCAAAGAAAACATTTGAAATCAACAAAATACACTCAAAATGTTGATAATGGGAATGGCACGTCCAAATTGCATTATTACAACAATGTTTCAATTTAAAATATTTTTTTCCGCTTTCAGTGTTACAAGGACATTATGTCCTCTCAAGGACAAAGCGAATTTTAAATGCGTAGACAGTTAAATCCTTGTTTCTCTTCGTTGCCGCCAGTTGAAATCTTCACAGTTTTCCTGCAACATATCCATACACTGTTTTCCTAACATTTTCGCGTTGTTTTTGCCATAAAATCGTCGATTAAATCGAAGGAAATCTATTTTTCAGTACCTGGCAATGGCCCCATCATGGCCATTTTACAACACCTCGTCGAACCCTCTCCTTTTCCACCATATTGGTGCGTCTGTAGCACTCGCTCAAACACGTCAAGAAGTTAGAATCTATAATGAAATCTTACCATATTCACACCGTTGTGATCTGCTCTTTCATCTGAACGGGTCGACGCCCTTCTCGTCGTTAATATTCTTCGTTTTAATGAGGTCTTGTCGCGCAGAGCTCCCCGCATCGCCATCTTCCCCATCTCCGCCGTCTATTCTCTCCCGTCTGCGCTCCTCGTCCTGTGCCTGCGCTGTTATACTGATCGGGTGGACAGCCCTGAGCTTCAGCGTAAGCAGAGACCACTTCCTCTCACTGCAGCATTCTGGGTAGAAGAAGCGCAGCACCCATGCTTGTATCTGTTACTAGCGTTTTGATTTCAGTGACTGTAATAAAAAAAAAAAAAAAAACAGTACTTTTTGACAACACTTTAATTTAACCACAAATGCCGATTATACAACAACAAAGCGTTACCAAACAACCACTTACCTTACGTTTCTGTACCAGTGGCAGCTGCCCCTGCCACGCAAAGATTTTACTCCTACTGCACTTATATAAAGCTTTGACATTTATATAACAACACAAAAGAAAAAGAGCTCCCGAGTCTAGTTCTAAAACCAAAAAGAGAATTAGCATTTTTGGTACCATGTTTTCCAATTGTACATTTCTTTTGTTTTTGATTTACACCAATCCAAATTTGATTTATGCATTTGTCGTTAACATTAGGTTAGCTACTTGAAGAGAAGAGAAATAACACAGACCTCAAAAGAAGTGGTGGGAGATATGGCAAAAAGTATAATATCACGATTTTCTTTCTTTCTTTTTTTTCAGAAATATTACAACGATTTTATCACGATTCTCTGTCATGTTGGTTTTAACATAAATTTATATGTAAGCTGTCTGAGCAGCCAAACTAATTTCCTTATTATAAAGACATAGCCTTTGGTAAATAATGACGGATTTTAGGCTAAATGGGTGAAGATAAAAATCTTTGTCATTATTTTATCTTTGTAATTAAAAAATAAGAACAAAGATACATTACAAATACCAATAATATATGAATAATATACAAATAAAACATAAAGCATTTTATTTTTAGGTACAACTGTATTTAGCAGGAGAATTCAAGAAATTGAATATGATTTTTCTCTTAGTGTTTTGTTGTTTTATTAACATTAAAGCAATATTTCACCCAAAAATAAAAATTCTGTCATCTGTCGGTTAATTCTGTCGTAGTGTTTTATTGTAATACCATCATTTATGCATTCAAAAGTTGTTTTGAAGAATGTGGAAAACCAAACAGTTGCTAGTCCACAGTGATTTCCATAGTATTTTTTTTTCTACTATCAAAGCCAATGTGGACCAGCTACTGTTTGGTTACCCACATTCTTCAAAATATCTTCTTTTGTGTTCAGTACAAGAAAGAAAGTAATAGCTACAGGTTTGGGATAACATGTGAGTAAAAAATGACAGAAAATAAATTTTAGAGTGAACTCTCTCTTTAAATGGGTCATATGATACGATTAAAATTTTTCTTTTCTCTTTGGAGTGTTAGAAGACCTTGGTGCATAAAGAAGATCTATAAAGTTGCAAAGACTAAAGTCTCAAAACCAAAGAAATATTATTTATCAAAGTTAAGACTCTGCCACACCCCCTAAAATGGCTCATTCAAACATGGCCCCACATGTCTATGTCACTATGTGGAAATATTTGTGTAATGCCGCCCAAAGGTTCACGCAAAGAAAAAAGGCATGGTTTCAGAAACCGCAGTTAGTGCTGAAGCAGCCGTGTCAGAGAGATATTGTGTGTTTAGGCGAAAGCAAAAGCTCTTTACTTGGCCTTCCGAAAGTAGATGCATTTAGGAATCTTTAAGATTACTTACAACAGAACAGCAAAGCATTTCTAGACGACCATTTCATGAACTTAATTAATTCTGACTTTGCTACGACAATCTGGTGCTTCTGACGTGAGTTTAAAATATTCTAGCTGAGCCCCCAGGCATGAGGTTTTTTTTAGACGATTGTTATTTTAGAATGTACCGCCTTATTGTTTCCATGGCGAAGCGTCCTGCTTGTCATGTGACACAACACAGCCAAAATAGATCTGTATGACACATGGACCGCTTTTACTTAAGTTTTTCCTGGTGCCACACTCTAATCTGCTAATTAACTCAAAACACCTGAAAAAGGCCTTTAAATGGTCTCTCAGTCTAATTCTGTAGGCTACACAATCATGGGGAAGACTGCTGACTTCCCAGTTATCCAAAAGACGACCATTGACACCTTGCACAAGGAGGGCAAGACACAAAAGGTCATTGCAAAAGAGGCTGGCTGTCCACAGAGCTCTGTGTCCAAGCACATAAATAGAGAGCTGAATGGAAGGAAAAGATGTGGTAGAAAAAAAGTGTACACGCAATAGAGATAACCGCACCCTGGAGAGGATTGTGAAACAAAACCCATTCAAAACTGTGGGGGAGATTCACAAAGAGTGGACTGCAGCTGGAGTCAGTGCTTCAAGAACCACTACGCACAGACGTATGCAAGACATGGGTTACAGCTGTCGCATTCCTTGTACCAAGCCACTCTTGAACAACAGACAGCATCAGAAGCATCTCAATTCAAAAAGGACTGGACTGCTGCTGAGTGGTCCAAAGCTATGTTCTCTGATGAAAGTAAATTTTGCATTTCCTTTGGAAATCAGGGTTCCAGAGTCTGAAGGAAGACAGGAGAGGCACACAATCCACGTTGCTTGAGGTCCAGTGTAAAGTTTCCACAGTCAGTGATGGTTTGGGGTGCCATGTCATCTGCTGGTGTTGGTCCACTGTGTTTTCTGAGGTCCAAGGTCAACGCAGCCATATACCAGGAAGTTTTAGAGCACTTCATGCTTCCTGCTGCTAACCAACTTTATGGAGATGAAGATTTCATTTTCCAACAGAACTTGGCACCTGCACACAGTACCAAAGCTACTAGTACTTGGTTTTAGGACCATGGTATCTAGGGGTGCTCCGATCACGATCGGCCGGTCATTATGCGCATCTCGTCAGTAAAGCCGGTTCTCTAATCAGCTGCAAATTCCATCAGGTGTGTGATTTCACAAAGAGCAGCTGTTACTACCAAGAGCCATTGTTAACTGAGAAGCTGCGCAAATCCACCTTCATTTTGAGGGTTTATTTGCGCATCTTCTAACAACGGCTCTGTGAGGTAACAGCTGCTCTATGTGAAATATCACACCTGAGGGAATTTACAGCTGATTAGAGAACTGGCTTTACTGACGAGATGCGCATTAACCATCGGCCGATCGGGATCGGAGCACCCCTAATGGTATCTCTGTTCTTAATTGGCCAGCAAACTCGCCTGACCTTAACCCCATAGAAAATCTATGGGGTATTGTGAAGAGGAAGATGCGATATGCCAAACCCAACGATGCAGAAGAGCTGAAGGCCACTATCAGAGCAACCTGGGCTCTCATAACACCTGAGCAGTGCCACAGACTGATCGACTCCATGCCACATTGCTGCAGTAATTCAGGCAAAAGGACCCCCAACCATTTATTGAGTGCTGTACATGCTCATACTTTTCATGTTCATACTATTCAGTTGGCCAAGATTTCTAAAAATCCTTTCTTTGTATTGGTCTTAAGTAATATTCAAGTTTTCTGAGATACTGAATTTGGGATTTTCCTTAGTTGTCAGATATAATCATCAAAATTAAAAGAAATAAACATTTGAAATATATCCGTCTGTGTGTAATGAATGAATATAAGATACAAGTTTCACTTTTTGAATAGGATTAATGAAATAAATCAACTTTTTGATGATATTCTAATTATATGACCAGCACCTGTATATTTGTAAGAAACATTATTGCCGTTTCCATATACATCAGCGTGTATTTTACAATGTATGTAAATGTATATTTTTGCTAGTACTTATGTGTATTTAAATATCAGAAACCTAAAATAAGCATTATATGTTTTAAAACCCTGAATATTTGTGCATGTGAATATTTTGCGCTCAGCACGTCTGATCTGGCTCTGCGTCAGCCAAAGGGCGAAAGCGGATTTAAACTCAGCAGTTGATGTTGTGACGCACTGAAAGTTCTAATCAGACTGATGTGATCGTACGCTTCAGGAAACAGCCAAGACTGATCACACCGGTGTGATCGTACGCATTAAAGGGTTAATGACAGTCGGCAGCATGTTCAGTACTGTCCCTTTAAGAGCTGAATGCATCCATTTTTCTCTCAACTGTTTACTTTCATTTTAGACATAACCAACTGAGTCTATAAGTAAACCTTGTGTGCTTTGACAGTATTAGCTCAAAAGATAACTTAGTCCAGTAATCAGGTGCTGTTTAACAGACATTTTAGTGTGCGTGCTTCAGGTACATGCTCAGAGAAACATTTAACTGGAGAAGCTTTAAAGCACATGCAAATAAGGTCCAGGTACATCTCAATAAATTAGTTGTAATGTTGTGGAAAAGTTCATTTATTTCAGTAATTCAACTCAAACCCTGAAACTTGTGTAGTGAAACATGTTTAGTGAATTGTTGGCCTTCTGGAAAGTATGTTAATTTATTGTACATGTACTCAATACTTGGCAGGGGCTCCTTTGCTTTAATTACTGCCTCAATTCAGCGTGGTATGGAGGTGATCAGTTTGTGGGACTGCTGAGGTGGTGTGGAAGCACAGGTTTCTTTGACAGTGGCCTTCAGCTCATCTGCATTTTTTGGTCTCTTGTTTCTCATTTTCCTCTTGACAATAGCCCATAGATCCTCTATGGGGTTCAGGTCTGGTGAGTTTGCTGGCCAGTCAAGCACATCAACACCATGGTCATTTAACCAACTTTTGGTGCTTTTGGCAGTGTGGGCAGGTGCCAAATCCTGCTGGAAAATGAAATCAGCATCTTTAAAAATTTGGTCAGCAGAAGAAGCATGAAGTCTTCCAAAATGTCTTGGTTAAACGGGTGCAGAGACTATGGTTTTCAAAAAACACAATGGACCAACACCAGCAGATGACATTGCACTCCAAATCATCACAGACTGTGGACACTTAACACTGGTCTTCAAGCAACTTGGGCTATGAGCTTCTCCACCTTTCCTCCAGACTCTAGGACCTTGGTTTCCAAATGAAATACAAAACTTGCTCTCATCTGAAAAGAGGACTTTGGACCACTGGGCAACAGTCCAGTTCTTCTTCACCTTAGCCCAGGTAAGACGCCTCTGACGCTGTCTGTGGTTCAGCAAATTCCTTGACATGTCTGTGTGTGGAGGCTCCTTGACCCCAGCCTCAGTCCATTCCTTGTGAAGTTCACTCAAATTCTTGAATAAATTTTGCTTGACAATCCTCATAAAGCTGCTGTTCTCTCGGTTGGTTGTGCATCTTTTTCTTCCACACTTTTTCCTTCCACTCAACTCTCTGTTAACATGCTTGGATACAGCACTCTGTGAACAGCCAGCTTCTTTGGCAATACATGTTTGTGGCTTACCCTCCTTGTGAAGGGTGTTAATGATTGTCTTCTGGACAACTGTCAGATCAGCTGTATTCCCCATGATTGTGTAGCCTAGTGAAACAAACTGAGAGACCATTTTGACGGCTCAGGAAACCTTTGCAGGTGATTTGAGTTGATTAGCTGATTGGCATATCACCATATTCTAATTTATTGAAAGTGAATTTTTGTTAAATTTGAGCAATTAAAAGAACCAAAGAACTTAAACTACTTCAGTCTGTGAGCATTGAATTTATTTAATACACAATGTTTCACAATTTGAGTTGAATTACTGAAATTAACTTTTCCATGGCATTCTAATTTATTGAGATGCACCTGTAATTTTATGATTGCAATTAATGCAGTGTTCCGTGCTGAGTTAACACTGATGAGAAAGAGGCGCCAGAACTACAGCTTATAGAATGTGCGCTGTAGCACCATACTACAATATTTCTTCAAAACCAGATTGTGGAGACATTTTTATCGCCCACGATCAAAAATCGTTATATCGCAGACCCTTATTAATAAGTGATTTTTAAAGATTCATTTTTATTCTCTCTTTCTTCTTTTCTTTTTTTTTTTTTTTGCTAACACAAGAATGTGAGACCTGTAATTAAAAAAAAAAACAGCAGCTTCAAAATTTGTGTTTGGCCTACAGTGTTATGTTGTAGTTTTAGTCTCTTATAATGATGATAAATACAGACCATATTTTACTATGTATGAAACTCCCAACCTAATCTCATCACAATGTGATTTGTATAAAACAATATGCTCTCTGTGCTCTTCTTAATTTTGTAGTTTCATCTGAATGCTAACATTTGTAAAAGTCAGTCAAAACAACTTTTGAGGTTAATTGATCTAATTTTGTGTCTTCAAATAAAAAGTCTGTGGCCTATTCTGTACTATGTTGAATTTGCCTGTAGTCTGTTTGTTAATAAGGGATTTGTAAAGACTGAAATTTGTCCCAGAAGGCCCAGAGTGCCATAGCGTTGTTATTTTTTATTTAATACGCAGTGTTAATATTCAGTAATTCCATGAGTTGTACATTTCAGACATCTTCACTATTCATTAAACCTATAGGCTAATTAAGCGAAAATGAGTCAATCTGAATTTGTGTTACTTTTATGACGTCTTTAATAAAATAAAAAATAAAATCAGTCTTTAATTCTTTATCTAAATAGTGTAAACAGTAGATTTGATTATTTTGGAATTTTATATTATTTTATTTTAACATTAATTTTATATTAATTTATATTATAGTTACATTTAATATAAATTACATTATCAATGCAACAGTCACCAAGAAAAAAACAGGTTTCATGTGCAGGTTGCAACAACAGCCCAAATATATGACACATTGGATTAATGCTATTGCAGTATGAATAACATATTAAGTTGTTTTACAATTTAGAACCTTTCATTTATGAACAAGTATAGCTGATGTTTAGCCTACAGTAGCAGAAGCTTAGTTCTGTCAAGGGCTCATTTCTATCTTCTCCAACAGCTAGTCTGCATACCGCATTTGGTCACTAAGCAACTGTAACTGGATCATTCCCCTCCCCCTTCTTCTCTAAAGTCATGCCACGTAGGCACCATAGACTGTGTAGGCGCTTGCAAATGCACTGGGTGGACGTTCATGGCAGGCAGAGGCCCCGAGCTGAACTCGATTGATTATTTGTGTACATCTATATGTACAACCAAGACTAGAATTATATATAAATTAGCCAAATATAAATAGAATGTGGCATCGAAGCCAATATGCTATTATAACTGTACTTTTCTAAAAAATGATAATGATAATGTGATATTATGGCCCCTAATTTCAGCACACAAATTTGGATGCACATGCTAGTGTACAAAGTGTTAAATAAAATATGGGCTGGTCTGAAAAATAGGCTGCACAGATATCTAGGAGCCCTCTTGTGGCTTTATGAATATATTTTTAAACTGTGGATCTATAAAGAAAGTTGCAGTTCTTCCGACTAAATGTATGCTTGAGAGTTGACTTATAAATGTTAAATCAGTGCTCATGTACACACACACACAAACACACACACATGTTACTCTGGACCACTGTCTTAAGTTTAACTTTTTCAAAATTGTTTTAATAAATAAGATTTCCATTGATGTATGGATTATTAGGATTGGACAATATTTGGCCAAGATACAACTATTTGAAAATCTGGAATCTGAGGGTGCAAAAAAATCACAGAATTCTTAGCAGTGCATATTACTAATTAAAAATTAAGTTTTGGTATATTTACGGTAGGAAATGTACAAAATATCTTGGAATATTTGGAGTAGCTAAAGTGGAACTATTGCAAGTATACTTTGAAATATCTTGCATTTAAAACTGATATTATTTAAAGATTATACAATCCTCAACAATAGTGACATTAACATATACATAACATATGCGTAAACATATTCTCAACCATTGTCCAGTACATTTTTGGTTTGGGATCCAAACTAAAACATGAAAAAAAATGTTTCCACTGATTGTATTTGTGCAGTGCGCCATCATGTGGCTAATATAAACTATGCACTTAATTTACTTCACTTTTTCTTTGTTTTAGAAGTGTTTAACTTTGAGGATAATTCAACAGCACCTCCAAAAAATCACAACCTCGGTTACAAAACTAATTATGTATTTAGAAGTGTGACACACCAAGGAATGTGTGTCTGCTTATGATCAAACTTTTTTTGTTGTTTTAAAAGTATTATTATTATTATTATTATTATTATTAATAATATAAAAAAACACTCATATGAGTTTGATTTTAATGCATATTATGGATTTAATATAGTATCATATTATATGATTTTGATTCAGTAGGCTATATGAACTGAGACTCCTCTGTTATTAATTGTTCAAGTATGGAACACAGGAAAGCCCAAGCTGAATCCAAGAATAACCAATTTCCTTTACTTATAACCTTAAGGGGTCAAATCATGCACTTATTAACATATCATGTTTTTTTTATTTTTTCAATATAAACCATCTCATTATTTTTTTCATGACCATTTTCCACTCTCTCTTTCTTTCTCTCAAATTAAGCAGGCTGTTTTTGTGCTGCAGGGTACATTTAATGCACTCTTATTTTAGAAACAGAGATTTTCTCTGATAAGATAAGGGTTTCAGGTTTTCTGTTGCGGTTAAACAGTACTTTAATGAATAATTCTTCAACAAAAGCTGCTTTGTAAAGTCTACATAGCGTATATTTTTTCCCTATTTTTTTAATAAGCTGTGTTCTTTGCATAAGCTACTCAAATTGGCTGATATAATGATAAAAATAAATAAATAAATAAACTTTACCCACCTTTATCTATCCTTGGCTCCCTTTTAAGGTGAGTTATTCCTAGATGGATGGATGGATGGATGTATGAATAGCTGTTAGCTATACAGACAGACAGACAGACAGACAGACAGATAGATAGATAGATAGATAGATAGATAGATAGATAGATAGATAGATAAATAGATAGATAGATAGATTTGCAATATGTATATAATTTATAATAAAATGACGACACATATACAGATTTCAATTAATTATTAAAATGTCTGCTGTAAATCTGTCTTACAGGCTACTCTCGAGGAACAGTGCAATAATTCAACACGACAACTATCAACATGCGCCCTTCTTCCATGACACCACGTCTGTGCCACACGCTGATGCGCATTGGTTCCTCGTCGGCTTGGACCCTCCCGGAGCTCTTCCGGGTGTGGATAACCCACATTTCCTCCTGCCGCCTCGCATTCCCAAGAAAACATCCTGGATAACGGGCCGAGCTGCGAGTGAGTGCAGGCCATCGATTGAAACCGAGCACCCGAGGTGGAAGACAGATAGTTCGCGAGATACAGGACACGTTTGGCGACCGACTGGAGGAACCGTGGAATATTGGAGATGTCACAGCATCATTTCCCAGCACCATTCGCCAGCCAGCTGTTGTTCACGTTTTGAGTTACAGAACGCCGACCTTCTCTGTACGGACTCTGTACAATATACAAGACATTAAGCAAGCAGTTTAAACAGGGAAACAATATGTGGCTATATACTTTGGCTATTGCTCTGGTTGTGATTGCGCATGAGGTGAACGGAGAGCCACATACGCGTCCATCCTCAGCGACGCCGCTCAACTCAACATTACCCCCTCAAGAAGAAAATTCATCACATAATGAAACCGAGTCAGCGGTGGGATCGCGTATTTCCACTATTTTAAGGGATCTTCCTACCATCAAAAGCATTTCGATTTCCATCTGCGTATTAACAGTCTTGCTAATCACGTGCCTTGTCATAAAAATATGCAGGTAACATATAATTTGTCCTCTATTTAAATGGTTTATTATTGTGTTGGTCTGAGTGCTTGTGCAGATATTCTGTTATTGTTGTTTCCAAGAAAATGCCACCTTGCTCATAATTGAAAATGGCGTAATTTTCGACTCATTGGTAGCTAAATGTCTCTGTTGTTTAGTGTCGCAGTTCGTCTAATATATAATTCGTTTATTTCGGAACATTCTAGATTCTCTGTTAACGTTGACACGTTATCCCTGATCTAATCCTCTAACGGCTTTGGAAGCATATGGTTCGCCTGTAGGAACCTGTTTTTATACAGTCTACGGTAGGAACCCGAGAACCGACTCAGAATCTTTATCTAGGAACCAGTCCAAATATTTTTTGACTTTCGGTACCGTTAACGGATGCGAACGAAACGGAAATACTCTGACAGTGTTTCCAGCACTGTGTACAGTAAAAACATACATAGCACGAACAGTCCGGTTTCTGAACAAACGAATATTGACTCTTATGAACCGGTTCTTTTTAGTGATTCAAAACACTTAATGAACGAGTTTGTGTTTTGTCATTGTGGTGCTTAAAACGAAACTTGGTGACTGATTTGTCAACAGGATATGTAATTGAATACATTATGAGTTTTGTGGAAGTGGTGTTTCATAAAAATAAATAAATGACATTATATATAAAAGCAGAATAATTTATTGGATTGCATTTGTCATATCTAGAAAGTAGCATATGTGAAAAGTATGTCACTATAGACAACCTTTTAAAGAATTGTATTATTTATGATTTGTTATATTAGTTCTAAAATTATCTAATTTGGCAACAGACTGTGAA
This sequence comes from Carassius auratus, assembly GCF_003368295.1. Taxonomy (NCBI): domain Eukaryota; kingdom Metazoa; phylum Chordata; class Actinopteri; order Cypriniformes; family Cyprinidae; genus Carassius; species Carassius auratus. The sequence goes on along the minus strand of NW_020527582.1, from coordinate 995,010 downwards.
GGGAAGTGAGTGACCATTTGTTTTTGTTTTTTTGTTTTTTTTTTCAAAATTGCTAAAATGCTCATTAATAGCAAAGGAACTGAAATCTGATTTTCCCATCACTACTTGACTAAAAAGAAAACTCTCATACATTGAACATACAGTTTGTAAATTTACTCACCTGTTCTCTCCATCCCTGGTTTGATTAGATCGGCAAAGAAGATCAGAAAAACACGAAAGTATGACATCATCACAACTCCTGCCGAGCGTGTGGAGATGGCTCCTTTAAATGAAGAAAATGACGAAGAAGACGACTCGACCCTATTCGATATCAAGTACAGGTGAGTACTTTACCACAACATTTGCTTACAACATTGCATAAGATCTTGTGTATTAACTTTATTAACCTTTTTGTTTATAGGGGGCGTTCCGATGCTTTTTAAAATGGATATTTTAAAAACAAGTTGAAGGGAGGGGGACTGATGTCTAAACTAGTGGCATGTGGGTCTGAATCATATTTGATTTGTTTCCAAGTCTGCCTGTTAAATACCGTCAATCTTCACAGGAAAACAAGATTCCGTTTCTTCCCAGATGTGCGGCAATAAATGTAGTGTAGTGCAGTGCAGCTATATATTTTTTCTGCAGTTAACACCCCATTTGAAATATGTTTCAGTAAACAGAGCAGCGACGTCGAGGGACAAGGAAGTGGTGCTAAAAAATAGAACAAAGACCGAAATGTCTAAGGACTTTCATCTCATTAGAATAAAGTATTAGCTAATGGAAAATGCCTCCCCAAGCACTTAATGCATATTTGAACATTTTGCTGAAGAAGAGTGTTTATGTGCTACCTTTCTGCCGGAAATGTTTGCTTTTTATACAGACTTAAGTTGTTAATGTTTCCTGTTTTTTGTGTTGCTGGGCAAATATCTTACAAGGCGCATTATTATAATCTTAAAAGAGCAGTGTTTTAATACTCAGTAGTTGTTTACTGACTATATGAATGTTCTTAGTGTGACCTCACAGGTCACAATGGAAATAGTTGTGTTATTTGGAGGGCTAGTGAGCGTCAAGACTTGACTTCTCCCTTCCGTCCAATTGTTCTTTGACTGAGAAACTGCTTCCTTTTTGCTGGGCATGGCTCCCTGTTTATCAGCTTTTATTGGCAATGTAGCTGTTTGATAGTGAGGCAAACCCGTTTGACAACTAGAAACGTGATATTTTTGTTAGTTTTCTTATCCCTCTCATTTAAATTCTTTGCTTTTTCATAGGTGAATTCCATTCTGCACTCCGAGTCATTACCCCCCTGGATACCTCTGTGTGAACACATCTATACAGGAACTGTGCTCGGCTTGAATCTTCAGTAGAAGCAATGTTTTGTTTATGTATTAATATGTTTTGACATTCCAAACCAGCATGAAACCTGATGTTTTATGGGAGCTTTTCTGTAGAAAGCACATAAAGTTAATCAAAGAGTAGGAGTTCTTTTGCTCCAAAAAAGGGAGACGCTAAAGTTAATCCTCCAAAAATTAATTATTGCTTTAATTATTGCACGACATTTCATTTTTTTTTCTTTTGCTCCAAAAGCATTCCAGGTAATTCAATATAATATATTCAACATTTGGCCTTGAATGTATCAGGCAGCTTGAAGATTTCTGTTAGAGTATATCACACTAAAGCTATTTTGAGTCATATCTTTGAAATGTAATCAATATAATTCCAGACAATTATTCAAATTATCGATTCAAAAAGTCTACACATAGCTTACTTTAAGTGATTTAGCTGTGCTTGAATCAGCTCAACGTTTCAAATGAAATGAATATAGATATATTTGTGATGGACAGAGATTATTATTATTTTTTCCCCTGAATCTGACGATGTTTAATGGATTTTTATGTTCCAATACTGAAACTGTCTTTATTATATATATATACTATTGTCTGTAAATACTGTATGCAAATTATTCCTCTGAAATAGTTTATTTTTTAGACAGAAAAAGGCATATTTTGATTTAATAAGAGTAATATGTTTCAAACCTCCCTATATTTTGAGAACTATTAATCTACTAACCACTAATTGTGCATATTTACTGTATAAGGGTTGAATGTATGCGTGAGAGAGGATGTGTGTGGAGTCTGGAGAATATTGTTGCCGTATTGCTGCTCTCTGACGTTGGGGGTTGTTTTTTATTGCATCGCATATGCACACCTCCTTTTTTAGTTTAATGGGTTTTACAGTGGAAAACTGCAGTGCCACACATCATGAAGGGTTTAAATGCATATATAGCTGTCATATCAGAAATATTCAATTATATTTCCCAGGTTTAGAGCAGCATTGAAAGAATATCTTCTAGCTACAGTGATATATTGTAATATGTGACTTTTCCTTCAAACTTCTCGGTGCTCCTGCTAGATGTTAATGTGAAGGACTTATGTTCAACATCTGAGGGCCAATAAGAATGTTTATGGAATTCTAAATTGTTTATGATGTAATTATTGTCTGACTAGAAACTGAAGTATGTGATTCTCTCTCCTTCTGTTCTACTCGAAATGTTTCCAACTTCCTAATGTTTTTCATACAAATCTGAATGGAGAGGAATGGGAAGTTACAAGTATTTAATGCGAGCGATTGCTGACGGCTGTAAAACTGCACTGTTAACATGAAGTGTTTTTTCTGCACTGTCTTGTCTGGGGTGTTTTTTTCTTCTTCTTCCTTTGGCATTTTGTGATAATTGAACATGTCTTAAAATACATGCTTTAACTTTTTTCTGCTTTTGTCTCGACATGCTTGCTAGTCTAAACACTGGACACAAAAAAAAAAAAAAAAAATGTGCTAATTGTAGGTTATTGTTTCTGAAGAGTACCAAATCATAAATGTACTTTTTGGGGGGGTTTCTTGATTAATAAAAATACTTTCTAAATGAAATAAATACAAATGTCAATGCATCAGAATTATTCAAACAAGGTGTGTCAAATGCGTTGTTTGAAACCTGGTTTGAGCTTGAATGCAAGTTGGCAGATCTGCCCACAAACGTGTTAATCAATAACTTGCAACAGCTCAAGAAAGGAATAACAATTTTTTCAATTGTCTGGCTTCACAAGCTTTAGCTGCACAGAATAATTTTGGCTAACTCAACAAAAAAAAATTGACAAATACATGCAAAAGACGAGTTTCAAAATTGGTGTTCCTTTATTGGTGCGCACTCAGAAAAAGTTAAAAACTGTCATTGAGGTGGTACTGTCAAAAGGTAATAACATGTAGTTTTAAAGTACTAATATGTATAATTTGGAGGTAAATAAGAAAAGATGCCACAGTGATAGCTTTGCACCTTTTTTCTTTGAAGTGTTCACCTAGAATGTATCCATATTAATAGCCCTCTTAGTTTTTTAATTATTACATTGAGTTCTAACACATGTTATGTGTGTGTGTGTGTGTGTGTGTGGAGAGTTTTACTGAGAGAGTATGTTTCACTTAATCACATGGATGCATGCCACTTCATTACTTGCAGAATGCGGACACATTTTGCTCCACACGACACAAATCTGGCTTTATGTGGAATTTTGGTGTTAAACAAGCCACCAAGTCCTTCCATCCTTTGTGGCTGTTGCCCTCTAAAATAAAAGTTGTGAAGCACCACATATTTGCCTGACATGAAAGGCTTTTAAAAAAGTTTTTTCCTGTGATAAAATCTTAAAACAAACTTTGGCTGAGCTGAGTCATTGTCTACAGCTACTCCTCACGCGTTGGTCACCCACAAGGCTTTAAAACGCCATATTTCCAGAAATTTGCCTGACAAGACATCACGCCACATACTTTTCTGAAAATATAGGTGGCTAAAATGCTGTGTGGCTCATAAATCATAAACGATTTACTTTTTCCCAGACTGGATCCCTTTTGTAGCATCTGTTTTCCTTTTTATTTAAACTCTATAATACTTCATTAAAGGAACCGTTCACCTACACTCTTAAAAATAAAGGTGCTTAAAGATTTCTACACAGCGATGCCAAAGAAGAACTATTTTTGGTTCCACAAAGAACCATTCAAAGGTTCTCTCTTTCTTACCTTTTTTATAATCTGAAGAACCTTCTTTCTCCACAAATAATCTTTTAGTGAAACAGAAACATTTACACAAAAAGGTTCTTCTATGGCACTTTTATTTTTAAGAGTGTACAAATGAAAAATTGCTGCAAAAAAGGCCATCTAAGATGTAGATACGTCTGTTTATTAATCAGTTTACATCAGTTGTACACCTATGGATCCTCTGCAGTGAATGGGTGCCGTCAGAGTAAGAGTTCCAACAGCTGATAAAACACTAGAATAATCCACATGAGATCATCAATTAACATCTTGTGAAATTAAAAGCTGTGTTTGTAAAAAAACGAATTCATAATTAAGTTTTTATAACTTTAAGCCAACGCTTGTGGACAAAATACAATTGCTTGTGGATTATTGTGATGTTTTTATCCACTGTGTGGACTCTCAATCTATAACGGCACCCATTCACTACAGAGGAAACATTGGTGAGCAGCTATTGGGTGGGGGGGGGGGGGGGTGAACCATTTCTTTAAAGTATAACAGCATGACATTTTAAGCTCAGAGATCCAGCATCCAATTTAAAATGTGCATTTAGATCTAAAGTATTTTAAACAGCCTGTTACAGTTTTACCATACAATGAAGACAAAGAAGCTCTCATGCCCCCAAACATCTGGGCTATTTTGGGTGTAAAGTTAATAGGGTCCCTAACCACACAGGTCATTCAGTAAAAACAGAAACAAAAGGATCCCCCTTTCTCTTCAAACACCAGACACTGTGGTAATCATTAACACATCCTGAAAGCAGGAAACGTGGACATCTCTTCCGAACGTCCTCCTAGCTGTGACCTGCAGTCAGTTGCGGCGTAATTAAGTTTACTCATATTGGTTACAGACCGTTTCTGTTTTTTTCAAAACACAGGGGTGCTTTTACGGATAAATGCGTTCATTATGTCGGATGGCCTGCTGACGTCTGCGGTGAGACAATTATCTATTTTTAACTTAACTGGAGACATAATAAGAGCAACATGTAGTGCTGCGAATTCTCCATGTCAAAAACACGACAGATCACATGGTTCGAAACACATGAGAAGCTCCTCGCTGGACTGGTGTTTATGCAGAAAACTATCCCAAACATGTCACTAATTCTGATTAACTGCCTCCAGAAAACCTCCAGCAAACAACTTCTAGGAAAACATCCTTTTATTAGACCTCAAAGCAAATGTAATGAAATTTGTCCCTCAGCTATTTTAATTTTTGTGTGTGTGTATCTGTTTTCCAAAATAAAATGAACCTTTAAAAATGTGTTTTTTTCTGTGTATTTTCAAGAAGTTAAATGCTAAATTAATTTATGTCTAGGGTCATGACATGTGATGTAACCGTTAAATAAAAAAAGTTATATTGTTCCTTGATTACCATGTCCACTTCAAAATTATTTAAAGACATTCAAATATTTTATAAAGGGAAAAATTATTGCTTACAAATATCATGGGTTTTTACAATACATTTGACTTTTTGGGGGAGCCGCATCACATTTTACAATCTCAAATAAACTTGCATTGTTGTAAAAAAATATCAAATAAATTTGTTCAATTCCAAATGAAAATCGGAATTAAATTAATCTGATACTTGTTGACCTTGATAAAGGTCTGCAGGGGTCTTTCTGTGATTAAATTTGCGTTTTATTTTATTTATTTTTTTGATGTCACACCACAATACTTTTTATAAATGTGAAGTTTAAAAAATTATAAATAAGCAATTAAGTTCTTTTGTGAAGCAATTTTCTTTTTTATTTATTCCTGCATTGCTCTTATATTTTTCCTTTTTTTTTTTTAATAAATATCCATAATAAAAATAACAAATGCATGAATTTTACCAAAAGTGAAAGTAAAAACTTACATTTGCAAACATATACATTTCTGTTGATATTTCTATTTTTAAAAAATCCTAAATTGTTATTTTACATTAAACTAGAACAATTCAAATGGTAATATTTTACAATATTACTTTTATTGTATTTTTTTTTTAAATGCAGCATTGGCATAAGAAACGTTCAGAATTATTATTATTTTTTTTAATCTTACTCCAAACTTTTAAACCATATGTTTAGTCTTAATGAGAAATATTATAAATGGAGATTGTTATTAAACAACTTGTTCCCAAGCAATTTCCTATGATGCCCAAATAATAAATCTTATTTGAGGTAACATAAAACACATGGAGTAAATGGTTACATTTTAAATGACATCATTTGCTGTAGTTTTCTAAATGTTTGACCAATGAAAACATTTTAGCTTCAGTAAAGGTTGAGCCAACTAAAAACTAACAATTCAGATAACACTTCGAAGTCAGAAATGGACTGAATGTAAAATTTGTGAAAATAGTTACTAAATAATAATTAGTTGAAACAGCTTGGAATATTTTTTTACAGTTTATGCATGAATAAACTGGAAGAAAAAAAACATTGTTATGTCACTGACCCTTTTATCACACTGGGCAGATGAGTAAAGCAGTATTTTCTTTACTTATAAGTTATCACAAATACATTCACTTAAACATGTAATATGTGTCACATACAAAAGAAGTCCAAAACTCCCCCCAAAAACCCCTTAGATACAGAGACGCCGCTACTATGTGGCTTTAACAAATTCCAAAGTGTACACACTGAGCATCCCTTCACGGTCGACCATCCTTGAGTACACAGGAGTGTGTGAACAGCTGGGTGTGTACTGGATTCGGCTACAGTATCTCAGCGTGGGACTGCACCCGCTCTGATAGCTGCCTCGCTGTGCAAACACCAGAGTGTTCAGACAGCTGCAGTTCACATGTTCCACAAGTATTACTGCACATTTATGCTAAAGTTTTAACACCTGCTAAAAGTCACAACACTACTCGCTTTGTCTTTCTAAGGCAACTTGATCAAGTGTCACATGATGCAGCATAACACCATCTCCTACTCGAGGCACTAAATTATCGTCCAAAACATCGTCTAGAAGAACGCATGTAGCAACGTAGTGATAAAACCCTTTTAAACCATTTAAAATGTCTAAACCGTATCATGTTAAATGTAAAAACTGACAACAGTCCTACATTCAGTCATGCTGTCTCTGGGCTCAACAGACATGTAGACTGAAAAGGCAACAAATAAATGACATTCTTAATTTAGACTGTTTTTATATATATATATATATATATATATATATATATATATATATATATATATATATATATATATATATATATATATATATATATATATATATATATATATATATATATATATATATATATATATATTATATATATATATTATATATATATATATATATATATATATATATATACACACAAATTGTCCCAAAAAGCTTAAAGGCTAAAGACAAAAAGAGCCTCTCATTTTATTCTCTCATATGCTTCCACCTTGTGGCCAAATATGGCATAAAATCTTGAAAAAAAAAGAAAAAAAAAGTTATTTTTCATGTTTAAAAACATGGGATAAAACAATGGCAAGGGACTTCTAAATATATATTAAAAAAAATATTAGAGATTAAAAACCTTCTTAAGGTTGAACACTTTAAAAGAAAGAAACAATATCCCCCGTTCATATTGCATTCCCACATTTGGTCAGAAATGTACCTGAAGTATTCAGGTAATCAATGTCTGCGGTCCAGTGTATGAAACCATTTGGAACGAGGCTGCAAATGCTCATGTTGGAAGTTTACAGGGTCCCGTGTGCAGCCGCAGAGCCCCCTGTCTATGAAGAGCACTTAAAGTTCGAAATTCCAAAGGCATGGTGTGTGGACTGGCACTGGATGTGTAGTGGTAAGTTAGCGTGTCGTAGTAGTGGTACTTGACCGGTTTGCCGTCAGGATCATGAGCGAAAGGCCAGAAGCCGTACAAGTGGATCTCATCACAAAAGCGTGTGGCCATGGTGTACATCAGGAGTCCCGTGGTGGGTCTTTTGATCTGGACCTGATTGGTCAACCAGTATCTGAAAGAAAATTAATGATTACAAACATAAGACCGAGTGCATGATTTCTTACTATTATTATTATACTATGCTGTTTTCTATTTGTAGATCAATTACATTGAAGGGATAGTTCACTCAAAAGGAAAACGGTCATTAATTACTCACCCTCATGTCATTTGAAACATGTAAGACCATTCATCTTTGGAACACAAATTAAGATATTTTTAAAGAAATCTGAGAACTATCTAACCCTGCATAGACATCAACACGTTCAAGGCCCAGAAAGGTATTAAGGACATCATTAAAATAGTCCATGTGACATTACCAGTTCAACAGTTTTATGAAGCTACGGGAATACTTTGTTTGCCAAAAAGAAAAAAGAAAAAAAAAAGAAATATGACTCCATTCAACAATTCTTTGTCTTCGTGTGTTCAGAAGAGTGTCATGTTTTTTGTTTTCTTTGAGCACTAAAAGTATTCTATTATAAAATTACAGCTTAACCACTGATGTCACATGGACTTTTAATGATGTCCTTACAACCTTTCTGGCCTTGAACATGTTCCAAAGGTGAACAAAGTCTTACAGATTTGGAACGACATGAGGGTGAGTAATTAATAAACTATGCCTTTAATAAAGTCTTCAGAAAGATTGAATGTTCAGCAGCCATTAGTCACATGGTACGTCAGAAATCATACTAATATGCTAATTTGGGGCTCTAAAAACCTTTGTTCCTATTCTTTATATTGAATTTTTTATTCTTAAGAGTTTTGTGGAAACTGTTCCCTGTTTTTTTTTCATTTTTAATGAATTGTTATGATTCAAAAGAGTTAAAAAAACAACAACATTAACTTTAAATTAAAAACTGTTGTAACATTAGAAATGTCTTTCCTTGTCACTTTATGAATTGATTGTCTCTTTACAGAATAAAAATAGTGATTCCTCTCAAAAAAAAAAAGAAAGAAAACTCACCCAAAACCTGGACAGTAGGTGTATAAGGTTTAATTGAAGTGCCAATCCAAATCCTAAGTGTGCTAACAGCTAAAGTTACTAAAAAAGGAGTCTGAACTCAGCTGCTGAATTTAGGCTAAATCCCATTTTTAAAATATTCTCATGCTAAACTCTAAACTGCCAAACCTGACGGCTGTGCCGCTCTTCCAGGTTTAAAAGGAGAAGATCAGACAATTGAACAATGTCCATAAAGATGCACTGAACCCTCTCCAGTCCCCTCACCCCTGAATCACCCTCACAGTGGGGCTCTCTCTGTGTATCTGTGAGGTGTCATTCATTCAGAACGGTTGGCGAAAAGGGGGGGCTTTGAGGAAAGGAGTTTCAGAAAACAAAGAGGGTCGCATAACTTAAAGCTACCTCTGGTCTTTGTACTTCAGGTCATAGTACAGAATTCTGCTTTCTGATTCATTTGGGATTTAAAAAATATTTAAATATTCATAATATTTAAATTTGTAATTTATTCCTGTAATGGCAAAGCTAAATTACCATCAACCATTTCTCCAGCTGTCAATGTCACATGATTGTTTAGAAATCTTTCTAATATGTTGATTTGCTCAAGACAGATTTCTCATGATTATCAACCTTGAAAACAGCTGTGCTGCTCAATATTTTTGTGGAAACTGTTAAGTTTCTCTCTACATATATTTAGAAACAGTATTGTATCAATGAAATATTCTCTCTGCTAATGCTGTAAATTATAGCAGGCACTGATCCAGACCTAACTGGTAACTGTATAAATTTATGCCATGTTTGTGAATTATTATTTTAAAAGAATCAACTCATAATGTATTTATTTTTTTAGATTTGCACCATGTAAAGCTATTTAATGACTTAAACTTGCTGATCTTCCTTCCATTTAAACTACATGGAATTTTTTCGAAGTTGTGTATACAAAAAAAAAAAAAATCCCAAAGTACATTAGACAAGAAAATATGTTTTTCTACTTCAAAATTCCATGTTTAATTCTGTTTCTTTGTAACCGTTTGAGAAATTAACTAGCAATTCCTGAGGTTCTGGAAAAGTTTTCTTCATTGTAGTGTATGCAAATATTATTTTTAAATGAGTACTACTTTTTAATCATTTGAACAACTGCAACATATTGTAATGGCATATTTTCCTCAATACACCATTCACTGAACAGCTGTCTCTTGCATGACCTTTATCCTGGCCCCAGCAACCCATGTTACACAGATGGATCGAAGAAAAAACATTCTCGGCTAGGTGCATTGTGAGGATGGCGGGCTCCAGCCACTCTGCTCCAAGGGAGGGCTGAATAGCAGACTTAAAATATGCAGAGGTCAATGAAAGAGGCAAAGGTTGCGTGCTATTTAAAGACAGCCGACTACAATTGAGCCTGGAGGGGCTTGAATTTATTGAGAGAACTTACAAAGACCTTTTGAAAAAAATACAGATATAGAAATGATGGTATGCACTTGCGCCTCGGTCCACTTACAGGAACAGCCCCACACTGTGGTTGCAGAGTAGGATGTGAATGTATTGATGCTTGAACTATAAATAGCGAGAGGCCTGATACACCTGCTTCAGCGAGCATGAGTGTTGAGTAGGCTTAAATGCACAGACACGTACCCTCTGACAGCATGGAGCAGACGCAGGGAGGGGAAGGCGGTGCGGACGTTCACGGTATGCAGAAGAATTAGGCGGATGGCCCACTCCACTCGCTCCTCTCCTCCTTTAGCCATGAAGGCAGGGATCCACAGCACACTCCCGCTGAGGCTCTGCAGCCTGTGGACGAAGCGCTGTACCCACTCCTCACTGTTCAGGTCCTGAAAAGCACGCTGCACCACAGAAGGGTTCATAGTCACCAGACTGGTGCGCAGGCCCACATCAGTCGCATACTCCTCCACTGGAGCCAGGTTACACCTTGGAAACACATATATTCATATTGTTAAGTCCTAATATTAGTGCTGTCAAATGATTAATCGCATCCAAAATAAAACTTTGTGTTTACATAATATATGTGGGTATACTGTGTATATTTATGTATAAATGCACACACATGCATGTATATATTTAAGAAAAATAAGTTGTTTATATAAAAAATTTTTTATATATAACATGAATTTTATGAATATAAATATGTACATATCAATATTTATGAAATATATGTGCATTTATATATACATAATAAATGTACACAATACACACATTACGTAAACAAAAACTTATTTTGGATGCGATTAATCGGGATTAATCGTTTCATAGCACTACTTAATATTATCTCAAGTTAGTTTCTTTACATATTGTATATGTAAATGTGACATATGATCAAGCCTTAGTTTTCTGGTAACAAGCGATCAACTATAAATATATCTGAAGTTTATTTCACTCTGCATGGCTGCTTCAAAGAGACTACTTTACACCCATAACATACTCTACACAAATGTGTCAATGCAGATCCTTCAAATAAGTGTTGCATTTACGCTGTTGCCAAAAGGAGTGCGATAGCACTGACGAAATGGTCTTCTTTTAATGTTATTTCTCTATAGAGTGCAACAGCTGGATTCTGGAAGTAAAAAATACCTTTCATTTTACCAGCCCTTAGGGGGCTTTTCAAACAAGTAATTTTTTTTAAAAGACCTGTGCTGTAGGTGCTCTTTTTTGCACTTCACCTTTATTCTTTTAGTTAATCATATTGCTTGTGATTTGCTTGTCACAACATATTTAATCCAATTATTTTATTTAACTTTTTTTTATTTGACTTATTCATAATGATTCACAGGATTGTAGTTATTTCCCTTATTAAACCTGTTAAGCAAACAGTCTTTTATACCTTATATGATTTTTTTTTTTGCTTCAAAGACAAGTTTGTGATATTTTGAGTCACCCCAGACCTTTAGTCTATAATATGTTTTGCTTATAATGCTTTAATGAAGACTTTACAAAATCTATGTGAAAAAAATATACAACTAAAGGTACTGCTCACAGAACACTGCTTGAGTAATAACACATCCGATTTAATGGAACAGACCTTTGAGAGTAAGTCTGTCACTCCCTTCATATGTAAATTTTTTATGGGAGTTTCTGGACCAATGATAAAGAAAAATACATCATGCCTGAGTCTATAAACATGAAGTTAAAAGAGGTCAGAAAGAGGTTACTTTCTTATAAAGCAGTGTTTATAAGCGCAGCAGTGTTTTGTTTACAGCAGTAACCAAAGAAACGCTATATTGCTGCTGTTCCTTAAGCGCCACCTGCTGTCAATGAGTGAATTTGCGTTCCTTTAGACCCTCTGTAGTTTTTGTTTCAGGCAGATATTTTATGAAGCATCATTTTACAAAGATAAAGTCAGACCGTTCTGTTTTCACTTTAAAGGGGTCATATGATGCTTTTTCATTATTTTGTGTATTTGATGTAACTGAATATGTTGACATGCTTTAATGTTCTAAAAACAGTATCGTCAAATACTTTACATTATTGTAGGTCCTCTATGCCCCACCGCTCTCAAACGCATTGTTTTCTACAAAGTCCCTCCTGCCGACAAGTCTGCTCTGATTGGCCAGCTGACCCAATGCATTGTGATTGGCCGAACACCGTGAGCACTCGTCGGAAATGTAAGGCCCCTTTCCATTATAGCGATCTTTTAAAATTAAATGTAAAAACAGTTAAAAATTTCCTTAGTTTGACCATCAGTTTAAGCCTGAAAGTGGAACGGAGTATCGTGACAGACACAGTGATGATGCTCATTTGTGTTAGCAGGACACAAGCCACGGTTAAGACCGCTGACTCCACTGTGTGACCCTGTCTCTAACGCTCTCTCTCTCACACACACACACACACACACAAAACTCTGCATTTAAACATTTAATAGCAAATACTTCAACTAATAACAAAACATACTTACAGTAGCTGATTCAGAAGCACCAGACAGTCATAGCAAAGTCAGAATTACCTCCTCTCCTAGTTTCACGAAACGGTCATCTATAAAATGCATTGCTTTTCTGTTGCAACTAATCCTAAAGATTTCTTAATGCATCTACTTTCATAAGGCCAAATAAAGTGCTTTTGCTTTCGCCTAGATACACACAGCATCTCTGTGACACGGCTTCTTCAGCACTAACTGTGATTTCTGAAACAATGCCTTCTTTCTTTGTGTGAACATTTGGGCAGCATTACGCAAATATGTTCACATAGTGACATAGACATGTGGGGGCGTGTTTGAATGAGCCGTTTTAGGGGGGCGTGGACGAGTCTTAACTTTGATTTTGATAAATTAGCTTTAAAAAAAAAATGAAATAAATTAATCTGCAACCAGCATTGGGACGGAGTAATTTGGCCGGTTTTTTTTTTATTTTTTTAAAGGAATCTGCATCAGCCATGAAAAATTATGATTGGTGCATCACTAATTAAAAGGCCTCAAATTGGACGTACAATCTGCCCTGGTGAAAAAAAAAGTACACTTCCATGATGTACTTAAAGACCTCTATTTTCGCACACTCATTTTGTACTTAATATACTAAAAGTAATCCTTAAGTACTTAAAATCATTTTAAGATTATCTAAGTATACTTAACTGTGCTATTTTGGGACACCATGAATATGAACTGAAATAAGCTTTTAACATACTATCTCAGTAGGCACTATCTTCTCACATACAGAATACTCCTACAGACTAAGCAAGTGTTTTTAAAGCTCATCCCATAATTTAACTTTTTTTTATAAAAGACACACAGAGGTGACTTTAAAGCAAATACTGAGCACAGTGTTGGCATTATCATCTTGCCACAATACCTGGAAAACCTTTCAACACTGGCTTCATGCCGACTGCCGAGGCTTAGCTGTCACGGTCACACTCCCACACAGTCTTGTCCTTGCCCAGCAGAAAAGCCATGCCAAACACACAGGAGGGATTTAAGTTCTTCCATTACTTAATCTTCGAGGCTCTGTATGTCCCTGGACTGGGGCTGAATGACATTAATGTCCTAAGAGCACAGCTGGGCTGATGAAGACTCATTTAGGACTGGAAATCTCACAGTATTACACTAGTATATTACAAGAAGCGCACTAAAATAAATGTTTTTTTTATTTATTTTTTTTAAGAAAACAGCTTTTGGCTGTTAGACAAAGCACTTTACAGGGAAGTGAACTGTAGTCACTTTTAGAAGACAGCCTAATTATGTTTCCTGGGCTGTGGCTTAGTATGACTTATACAAATGTCATACTGGCTCAGCTGGTCACTAATTGCAGTATGTATCACCCTTCTGGAAGCCTTCCGACAGTATGAGTCAAGCCTGGATGTAGTACTGACAGCGATTTCAAAAGTGCATTGTGTCGCATACAGATCGTAATGTTTTTGAAATCCAACCAATTTCTTTAAAGCAAGTTGAACGCAGAGCATGTGAATCAACAGCTGCAAAGATACACACATCACAGAACGGGTTTTAATTCACTTCAAAATAAATGAACATCAGCCTCGCCGCTCTGAGGTATTAATACTAGGTACTCATGTTGAACTTGAAACCTCCGAATCCGAGATTTTTTTCTGCCTGTTATTCATAAAACAAGTTTCCACCTCAGAGTTAAAAAAGAAAAAGAAAAAAAAAGGTAATTGTGACAATAAAGTCACAGTTACAAGAAATAAAGACCGATTTATGAGAAACAGTGGCAATTGCATGACACTTTTTTTTACACAGAGGAACAAACACAGTTATCATGAATCTGGTATCAAAGGAGAGAGTATTTTATATATAGTATTAGTTCTGGTACATTGTTCTTTACAGCTAGTTTAGGTGGCTTTATTGTTTGATTCAGGATGAGAGCTGGCTAAGGTTACATCGACCGCACAAACTGTTGAATGCAACGACACAAAACAGAAGAAAAGTTGTTTACCTGATGACAAAGTCATGTGAATCGATCTCTCTGCCACAGCTGCTATTCAGCAGTATCCCAGAGTTCCCTACGATGGCACATTGTTTGTAATGCCGGTTCTTCATGGGAGACACAGTCGGCAAAAGGTTGTACAGGTTCTCCGAGATGTTTGTGGTGCTCTGCCGGTCAAATATATAATGAATTACATCGCCGGGTTTAAAGGTGCTCTTAAGAATTGAGATGTCCCTCTCAGCATCCAGGAACCTCAAAATGTTTTTCCTGGAAGGAGAATGAAAAACAGCAACACACTTTATGAATGCTAAGGGATTCGAAAACAAAGTATTAACAGGGCACCATATTCTTTAGAAATGCCATACAATGCATCTGAATAAATTCAAGCCGTACCTGATGAGGTTAGACAAGGTTCTGTTGAAAGTCCATTCTGGTGAGGATGAATTGCTGGTTTTTCTCTTTATGCCTGGCAGTGGAATTGGAGAAGCAGAGACTTTGCTCTTTCTATAGGCGACTAGTGAAGTAGGAACAGCATTCAGGACTGAATTTCTGATGGAGGAAAAAGATCAGGTTTATGTGCATGTCTGCCAAACATCACTGTTAGACGCAGCTACAAATAACAACATCTGTCACCTCAAAAAATACTTGCAGCTATGTTTAATGAGTTCTTGAAATATGAAAAAAAAAGGTCTATAACACTGAGAAACGGACTTAAATGTGTGTTTTGTAAGCATCATTGGAATGATCTCATGAAAACACCATAAATCATAAATGATATAACAAATCAGATTACAAACCTGCTGGACTGAAGGACGAAGCTTTTTAAGTGAAACTTCTGTGAATCCTCAATGTTCCTAAGAGCAGAAGGCATCAAATATTCATCATCATTATCCAGCAATAGAACCATTAATAATGCTCTCTGAGTAGATAATTGAGATAAAGGCAATTAGACCATGGACTGGAAAAATATATGAAATTGAATTATGATGATGTTTATTTAGGTCTTAATAGAAGGCGCTCCCACTTCTAAACTTTTTAGAATATTTTAATGGTACAGACACAAGGTTATGGTTATTACGGATTAATCATTTCATAAAAATAAAGTGTCAGAATTTGCACTAAAGCCTAGAGGAATTACCCTCAGGCCATTCAAGATGTAGAACAGATTTGGATGAATTTAGCGTTGCATCACTTGCTCACCATGCGTTGAATTTGTTCATTCTAAACATGCAACTTTTCACATCACAGGATAACCGATGGACTGGTGTCTTGTGGATTAATGTGGTTTTCATCAGCTTTTAGACTCTTATTCTGACGGCACCCATTCACTGCAGAGGATCCATTGGTAGAAGGTATTGTATTGGCAAATTTCTCCAAATCGGTTTTGATAAAGAAACAAATGCATCTACACCTTGGGTGGCCTGTGGGTTAGCAAATTTTCTTTTTTTGGTGAACTATTCCATTCAGAAAATAATGGCAAGGATAATAGGTAACGGACATCATGCCGTTCAAACCACCTCTTCCTGCGGGGTGCCCCCCTTCAAAACCGTTAGGACAGGATAGCATTGTCTCCTTGAGAAAATCAGTCCTATTTTGTCTACCACTCTTTGTAATGTTCTTCATGTCCCCCTCAAAGTCATGGCTACGAACATTATTAAGCAGACAGAGCACAGATCTCTTAAAATTCTGGGGAGCAGCTTCAAATGCAGATTTAATAGTGGTGTTGCTTCAAAGCGCTTATAACTGCTCTGAGATATACCCCTTAGATCCTTTGTTTGATATGGAATTATATTCTAAATTGCAATAAATTATAAATATCACCAATAACTTAAGCAAAAAATAGATCATAAGCATCATCTAATGCCTTCCGACAGCTAGTAAATGAGGTGTGAAATTTCCAAATTGGGATTTTACAATTATATTTTGTCTCTGGGATATTTTGGGTTCGCAAATATGAGGGATGGAATATTCCCTTTCCACGCTTAATGGATAAATAGTAATCAGTGCAGCAGGAATGTGAAATACAATCTCACGGTTTACAGAAACAAGCCAAATACTTTGCATAAAATGTCAAATGTGGCAACTCTAGGCATGATCCATTTAAAAATTAAGCACTAGGCCTATATGCATATCTTGGCAGCATACACTTGTGTTTGAGTGTTGTTTTCACATGCAATTATTCTTGCAATTAATCCATCCACACACAAACATTCTTCTTGCTCAAGAGCTTTAAAGTGTATGTCCAGAGATTTTTGCAATTATGTAAGCCTGAGGATTTCTGCTACAGGGTTCAATTATAACTGAGGAAAGGCAAGCCGTTCATTTTTGTCTCCAGGCTGTAACTTTAAAGTCACAAATCAAACAGTAATCCCCGAGCTGCCACAAACCACAGATCAGACTGTCTTTTCACTTGCCATGAATGGGCACAAACGGAGCACACTCAAGAGCAGAACAAAAACCCACAAACCAACAGCCATCCGTTACAGAGCACCAGGGTCAGCCGCATTTATCTGATGACTCTCATACAGGGTTTCACACTCAGCAAAGTCTGAAGGACTTGTTTTGGAGACCTGCCAAGCGTTAATAGTTCGAGACTATATTAACAATATTCAGCTAAACCAGTTCCAAAATATTATCACTCTGCTGGAAAGTAACGGTGAATGGATAAAAGATTAACTTTAAAAGCTTTAAAATCTCACATAACCCCTCCAGATTCTACAGAACTATCAATGACATCAAACTAAGTAATATCAAACAAGCTATTCCCTCAAATTTAAGAACCCACAACCACAGGATATGGCTTTGCAAACAATAGTCCTTGGGACAACACATTGTCTCCCTCTTTTGACTTAGACCCAGTATTACCCTGTTTGATGAAAGACCAAACCAACCCTGCTTGGAAGACACTGTTTAAGATGTAGGCTGTGTTTTACAACATTGTAATTGGTGTAAGCTGGTTATTTGTGGTTCCAAAATGGTTATTAGCTGGTCCAAGGTGGTTATTAAGTTGGTAAATCATCTTGGAACAGCAACAAATCAGCTCAGTAGGGTGGTCAGCCTGGCTTTTTGGAATATGGTTGCTTTTTAGACAGCAACTGAAAAGCTTAGACTAACTACAGACCAGTTATTTTTCAAAACACAGCTCGAATTTAAGATTGATTTTTCAAAAAAAAAAAAAAAAAAAAAAAAAAAAACAATAATCAAGTAAATAAAATGCACTGCTCTTTGTCATTTTCTTGTATATATACAGCAGTAATGGTATTAACACAAGCTCAGGCTAGTCCTAAATGGACTGTCCATTGTTTGGGCTTCTACAAAGTCTCTCTTGAGACAATCAAAGCACGGAGGACAATGTCCTAAACATTAACGTCATAAATAGAGTGCAACTGTGCGTTGAAACGAAGACCAAAACAAGAATGCGATATATTCATCAATATTGTTTATTGGACGTTAATCGAATTTACTTACGCGATTTCTTCCTCCACTTCCGATATATCAGCTATAATCACAAATATAACCAGGGCTGTCCCGATTCCAAACATCAGTATTCGGAATTCAAAAGACATGACTGGAGCGATATGTGCGGTTGTACAGATGCGTTGAACTATAAGCGCAATAGAAATCGGTTCTTCTTCCTCACGCAGGGCAACGCATGTGCTGTTCCTCCGTCTCCTCGACAAAGCCGGACCATTCTAACCGGCCGTGCAGGTTAGCGAGCAGTTGTCTGCATTAAACATCACGTCCACCAGCTTCTTCCACTCAAGTAGTGTAGAGATGAGGCAAACGTGAACGTGCTTTCTTCTCTTCTACTCCTGTCGTTACTCCTCGGAGATCTGGTGGGTGGCAGTTCCCTTGAAACTTTGCCTGCAAGGTGCATAAACTCGCATATGAATGTTATGCGTTCAGTTAAAATTGGTATATAGTGGCAGAAGGCGTGGATTTGAAATTGAATATGAAATATGATTCCCTCTCTCCATCTTGCTCTCTTTGTTTCTATTTGACAAAGACACAGACGTTTGTTTCTCTACAGTGAAGACTTTCCATTGACTTTTATTGTTTTTTTATATTGAACTAACGGTATTTTCTGACATCTAATTCTAAATCCTTGTCCTAACCAGGTGCGACGCGACAGGGTTACAACGAAAAGCAATTTGTCTGTCTACAGTCAACCTGAAACAGCTGTAGACGCGACATGATCAATCACAAATCACAGCCAATCAGAACAGTTCCCCCCGTCTGCGCGCTTTCTAGTGTGTCCTTTTATTTTCCCGACTTCTCTGCTGTTATTTAGGGCGGCATGCTTTTCATAATTTTCTTTGTTAAACTTAAGGGATTTGTCCTATGATTTGAAATATTTCCTAACTTCCACAATCGTGGAATCATGTTTAATATGCAGGACGAGCCTTAATTATGTTCAATTAGATTTTCGTGTGGGCGGAGCTACAACTGCAGTACTAAATGCAACATTTTATCCGTTTCCTGTTAATGTGTGAGTCTTCCGATTCATTATCTCTACATAACTAGAAGAATATCAGAGTGCAGTAACAGTAACACCGTTTTCTCACAGTTTGTTTATTATTACAATACAATAACTAAATTAAAGTTATATTATAAGAAATAATAGTCTGCAGTTTGAGTTTAATTTGAGGGTGAGAAATTTCTCACGCAAATTTCACAGCAGGTTTCAGTTGATCACTTCAGTTGATCACAATGATTTGCCACAAAAACGGAAAACTGCTTAGTTTGAAAGAAACTTCCGCATGAGCTATGCTTTATACATTACTACACTATTGACAATATTTTTATTTTATTTTATTTTTTTATTTTTTTTGCCGGTGAAATTTCGAAAGTCTGACTGCACATCACAAGCTAAAATGACAGGAAGTGGCTGACAAACCTTGCACATTAAAGTTAAAAATGTCTGCCCCAGCTCTTACATGAAAAATACTGTGGATGTTGCCATATATTTACAGTATATGGAAAAAACAGTAAGTGCAGTGTGTTAGCTAGTATACTCTTGCTCATCGCCTTGCAGTCACAGCTGGTCAGAAAACAAATTTAATTATTTAATTTGCCTCATTTAAAATTTAACCAAATTTTAATTTGGTCAATTAACCCCCCCCACCCACACACACACACACACACGTAGAGCCAACAGTCCTTTCATCTTTGATTCTGATCGTCTCTGATTTCATTGAAAGGTAGTAAAACTCTAATTTGCCTAAAGCCTATACAATTAGGCAGCATAATTGTTTTTTAAGCTAAGATTGACCGGTTATCATGATCACTCACCAAGTGTTTCACAACACCAGATGTTATGAGAGGTATTAAAATTTGCTGTCTTTTTAAGAGTGCACCCAGCAGGCATAACTGAAAAAAAAAGCTGGCAAAAATGTTACTAACGAAGAATGTTTATGACAGTTTTCACCATTTTCCAGGCTCAGGAATAAACTCAAACAGTCCTGGCATATCATTTCTAAACCTACAAATGAAGAAGATTCTCGCACTGTGAAAGATGAACTGTTTATATCACAATTTCCTGTCAGGTCTAACACCCTCACTACTTATCAAAATAAGCTTGTGTAGGCAACTGTAACTTTGTATTACAAAATACTGATAGTGGGACACTTTGGAATTTTTAGTCCATTTATTATATTTGAATGATTCAAATATCATAATGCATTGCTGCCATACCATCGTCACATGCATATTTAGGATGAACCTAATCCTGTTTTTAGAAATGGAAGAATATACACATAATGCTAGCAAACTGAAAGTGTCCTATACTGTACATCCAGCCTATTAACTGATTGTTCATGATCATTTATGAATTCATGCATAATGTTCATATTGCCATTCAACTAATCGTCTTCCCACAAATCCCCGTCTGAATTTTTTGCATGTTAAAAAATAAATACGACCTCACGTTGTATCAATCACATTTACACACTGCCTCCAAAACTTTCATCCTTCATAAAAAAAGAAAAATAAATAAATTGGACCAAGTTCGATTTTCTGTGATTTCGCATCCATAGCAAACATTTTTATAGAAAAATAAACAAATATTTTTCTTACAAAAACGAATGGATTCACTACAGAAGGTGGTTTTGTTAAGGATGTTTTATTAAGGATGTGCATGCTTTATTTGATGACTTGTGATTTTTTTTATATATAACTCTGACTGGATTCGTCTGAAAGAATAAAGTCGTATACACCTGCTTCGAGGGTGAGTAAAACACAAGCTTATTTTCATTTTTGAGGGAACTAGGCTAAGCCTTTTACTTGATATTTCGTCAGCATAAGATCTGTAATTTTCTTTTTTTGTCAATTTTTTTTTATATATGGGCAAATGAGCCCACAAAACATTGTTTTGTGCCCACAAACCAATAGTGAATTTCTAAAAGAATCAGAGGGAATCTTATTTGAATCATTCTGATACATGTGTGTGCTCCGTGCTGTAAGAGATGGCCTAGAAATGGTGGTGTCCATGGAGAAAAGAGGAAGGAAAGGAAAAAGGGGGTCATCTTTCTGCTATATTTTTAATTTGTCCTCACAATTGCTTTAGGGAGTCTGTATGCATGATGGGTTGTGAAAACCTTCTAAATAACATTTTGTTTATGTGTGAGCGTTAAATAAGCCTACTATCTGTCAGTGAAAATGATACCTAAAGGTTCTTTATTATTGGCCATTTGAAGTAGGGTCAGAAATAGAATGGGACATCGGTTTACTGTCGGGAATTTGTCCTGCTGCATTGTGCTGCATCCAGTACGCAGGAATCGAAATGGTTCTATGGTATAACTGCAAACCCCTCCTTGTAATGTCAATACTAGTGTAGTAAAGTGAAATAAGTGAAAAAGTAAATCAAATTCAGAATGACTGTGTTAAAGGGTATTTCAAGTAGTTTGTAGGTCTTTTTTCATCTTGGACTTGGACCAGGCTACTGAAGCTGTCGGAGAGTCAGCGGAGCTGCTTGCAAATAAATGAGCAACATTTCATGTCAGTGAGTCACAGCAGTTCTTGAATGCCTTGAGCCAATATAATTCTTCTGCTGCAACATTAAGGTAGAAAATAGTGCCCATATTTCCATCAGCTCAGTGTGCCATTGCACCGGACCCAGTTTAGCCCTGCATGTGCAATGTGTATATCAAGTTATCCAATGGAAAATGACCATGCTCCATTTCCAACCTGCTTCTAAGGATTTCATGAAGGCAAGTAATGGGTTTTTGTAATGCTTTTAAATAATCTTTTCCTGCCTCCGCACACACACACACACACACACACACACTGCTCAACCCTCAGCCACAGGGAAGGGAAATACTTTTGCTGTTTAATTTTTATGTAAGATGTTATTTTGAAACAGTCCAAAGAATAAGTGAAAAATGCTTTGGAGGATATCTGACACTTTTTCTATTGTCTTCATCTAAAAAAATCTCAATATGCAATCATATATTGTAATGCTTACACAATAACTGCTAGAACATTAATGGAAAACAAACAAAGTTAAAATTAAAGAATATTCTGAGCATTCAACATTTATTTTAGATCTAGATTGTAGTTTATTTTTGCTTGCATTGAACAAAATATATAATCAAACTGAAGGATATATATGTGGGGTATATATAATATATAAATAGGATATATTTATATCCTTAGGTTTTGATCACAAAGCATCAAGTTCCTTGTTTATTCCCTAAACTCAGTCTGTATTTGAGCATTTGAGCTGCTCTCAACATCTACTTTGAACCGAACATCAAAAATGCACAACACAAAGAGCAAACTGACAATCCTTCCTTCCCGCTTCTCTCTCAAATATTATGAGTGCCATTTGAAGAGTGTCAGGCATATTTTGGATTTATATTTGTGACACAGCAGGGTTTATCTTCAGCTGAAGACGATTAAGTTGTTTGATTATTATGGACAACTTGAGCAGTGGTTCTGAAGGATAATTTACAAAACCATAAATTCAGCATCTTTTTTCAGTCAAAGCACTGCAGCAGAACACCGACTCTCTTTGGATTGACTTATTTACATAAAATATCCTGTGCATTTTCACACAAACACTTCAGTCTCCTGAGAAATTAGGCCTTGTTACGAATCCTCAAATTAATTACGCACAGTTTGATGGGATAGCCCTAGCAGTGATGGATTATTATGTGAAACAAAGCAAAACAGATGCAATGTGCAGAGAAACACATACACAACACATGCCAGATCAAACCCTACTAATGCACTCCATGGTTAGAGATAAAGTCTTTAGGGAAACATTGTAGATATTGTAAAAGCTTTTAATTCCCAAACAAAAACACTTTACATTTTTAAGAGTTTTCCCTTTCACAGGGAATATACCAACAAAGGCTTCTGTACTAGCAGTTAAAGGAATAGTTCACCCAAAAATGTAAATTTGCTGAAAATGGACTTACCTTTAGGCCATCCGAGATATAGTTGAATTTGTTTCTTAATCAGAACAGATTTGGAGAAATTTTGCATTTACATCACTTTTTCACCAATGGATACTCTACAGTGAATGGGTGCCGTCAAAATGACTGAATGACTTCAAACTCAAAATGAGAGATAAAAATATCACAATAAATTCCACATCTGGCTAAAATAGAAGTTCTCTCTACATAATATTGCTTTTTCAGTGAAAAGGCTGTCTGAATCAGTGGAGAAATATGCACGGATCAAGCACCATTTACAAGTGAAAAAAAAAAACATACGTGAGATGACAACCTTTAATTGGAGGGAGTATTATTATGGATTATGGACTCATATTTTGGCAAGAAGCAATGGTTTAAGTGTTTAAGTGTTAATGGTTTAACACACAGCTTTTCACTTAACAAGTTGTATGGAATTCTTATGGCCTCTATACTAACGGCACCCATTCACTGCAGAGTGAATGCAGCAAGTGATGTAATGTTATTTCTCTAAATCTGTTCCGATAAAGAAACAAAATCTACATGGATGGCCTGAGGGTGAGTACATTTTCAGCAAATGATAATTTTTTGGGGTGTACTACTCCTTTAAGTATGTGAAATGGTGGGTAATTGAATTAGCTCTCTCAACTGTTTCATTGCTGCACATCAGTTTAAATAGCTCTCTATTTGCTGATAATAATAACCCTGATAAATAACCCTGCACCGCAGAACATAAATGCTTCATATCCCCATCCCTCCTGCATTTGGATCCTCTGAGATGTATGAAAGTGGGAACTGAACAGTACTGCACCAAAAACATATTTGAGATGTCAGTCTTGACAACAGTGTGTTCCATGGAGCATATTTTTAACAAGAATAAACCTTTTGTAGTGTTGGCAGATGTTTTGTGTCTTCAGCAGGTGCTAATGAATAGGACATCATGCTATAAATATCCTCTTGAATCTTTCAGGGATATTTAGTACATTATTTTGCGAATATTGCTCTTTTGTTGTTGGTTTTCGCATCAGAAATGTGTCTTATTGCCGCATTAAAAATATATGTAACATATGAGACATAAAACAAAAACGAATAAAAAATAAAAATCTAAACTGAAACCAACACACAGTTTAAAATCTAGTAAAAAAAAAAAAAAAAACTATACTAGTATAGCAATTATTCTAAAACAACATTGCTGCAAACTACAAAAAAATAAATAAATAAAAAACATTGCATCTGTTTCCCTATTAGTTAATGGGTATCTTTGCTTTAAGTCTCTCATCATATTCTCCTTCCAGTTCAATCGGTTCTTTGTCAAGGCTGCAAAAGGGAATCTAAGCCACATCAAATAAAGACTTTAATCTTCTTACACACCAGGGCAGATTAACACACAGTATATGTGTCACCTCACTTAAAGAGACACTGTTAAAAACTGATGGAAGATAATAAATCCAACAGATGGATTTCAGTTCCAATACTCCTGCAGAAATCTTCCCGTCGATTCCAAACAGCCTGACATTTGGCGTCCATTCAGTTAAATAAATAAAAAACTTTTAAGGTTGCCAGGTTTCCATATGACCTTTTGTTGTGAAGAGCGTGTGTCTATGAAGGATATCAAAAGAAAGCCTTTTTACCCAATAGCGGTATAGCCTCTGATGTTGGAGATGCTCCAGAGTTCAATTTCAAAGGCCCATGGTGAAATAATGTGCTTTTCACCTTCATAGCCACAATAGACCAAGCAGTTTCTTTATTTCAGGACTAGCTTCAGGTTCTATGAAAAAAAAAAAGCTTTCTGTGTCCATACTTTTAATAACTCCTTGGTTGAACTGCAGGGTGTAGCTCAAGAGGAGAAGGTAAAGCAAGGAATATATTATCAGAAGCAGATAAACACAAATGCAATAAGGCCTTTCTGATTGAAATCTCTTTTTCCATAGAGTGGAAATCTCACTCCAGCAGTCGAATGGCTTATAGTCATCTTCTCTCCATTTTGCCCTAGATTTTATAAATAACCAAATTGGGTCCATTTACATCTACACTATAATA
Source organism: Carassius auratus (assembly GCF_003368295.1). Classification (NCBI taxonomy): domain Eukaryota; kingdom Metazoa; phylum Chordata; class Actinopteri; order Cypriniformes; family Cyprinidae; genus Carassius; species Carassius auratus. The sequence goes on along the minus strand of NW_020527582.1, from coordinate 969,733 downwards.
CATCCTCTTATTCTTATTTTGATGTGAATACAGAATTGTATGAAAGAAAAAAAAATCCTAGTGAGTATTAACATGAAAAAACATATTTCAGAGTAGATTCTGCATAAAACTCTACTGATAAAATATCTTAAATTCTATTCCATTAAACAATAGTTCACCCAAAACTGAGGATTTGCTGAAAATGTACACACCCTCCTATAGGCAATCCAAGATGTAGTTGAGCTTGTTTCTTCATATGAAAAGATTTGGAGAAATGTAGCATTATATCACTTGCTCACCAGTGGATCCTCTGCAGTGAATGGGTGCCGTCAGAATGACAGTCCAAACAGCTGATAAAAACATCACAGCAATCCACACGTCTCCAGTCCATCAGCTAACATCTAGTGAAGTGAAAAGCTGGATGTTTGTGAACAACAAACCCATCATTAACACATTTTACTGTTGCTTTTGGCCAAAATATGAGTCCATAATCCATAATGACTGTTCCTCCCCCTCCACATCACAGTTCAGTAACATCTTTGTTTAGAACTGTTTTCAGTTGTAATTGGTGCTTTATCTGTGCATATTTCTCTCCTGATTCACTTTTTCATAAAAACAAAATCAACATCATGCATACAGGACTCATATTTTAGCCTGAAGTAATGGTTTGAATTTAAAAATGTAATGATGAATTTGTTCATTGCAAAACAAATCACAACACATTGATACAATGTAGTCATTTTTAACAGCTGTTTAGTCTCTCATTCTGACGGCACCCATCCACTATAGAGGATCCACTGCTGAGCAAGTGATGTATTTTTTTTTTTTTTTTTTTTTTTTACTGTTCTTATGAACAAATAAACTCATCTTTTTCTTGGTTGGCCTGAGGGTGAGTACATTTTTTTAAACTATTTAAACTTTTAAGTAAAAAAGAACCATAGAGGCAAATCTGACATTTTATGAAAAATAATTTATTTGCAGAATAAAATAAAAGTTATTTTGCCATTAAAAAAAAAAAATGATATGAAAAGTACACTGCTTACATTTTTACCTGCAGTTACCGCTTGTAAAACAAGAATGATGTGCTATGAAGAAGCTTTAGAGGAAATTCAAATAATGTAAAACCAGAAATTCATCATGAACAGTTTTTATCCAAGTGTCTTTTGTATACAGCTCTATTTCTACCCACAGTGCCATGTCTTATTGCAGTGAAGTGAAATAAAACAGTTTAATCTCAATCCAAAGCTGAAACACACTTTACATGTTACATTATAATTGTATAAAATGTAATTCTTCATCCAACTCATAAATACCAAGGCCAAGCCTGACCGTCAGAACGTTATTTGCTCTACAGAAAGACGAGAGCACCACTCACAAATGACAATAGTCTTCTGCCATTTAATAAAAACGCCTTTTCCCAATACCTCTCCTCTGAAGTCAGTCACGCTGTAGATCACAATATTTTCTCAAAGTCTAGTCCCAAACATGTCATTATTCTCATCTGTATAAAGAGGCATTCCTAAATTCATTAATAAAACTACAAATCTCATTCGCTATGTCTTCACCATCCGAAACAAAATCAAATACACTCTCCCACTATTGCACAAATATATAAAGAAGCTTACAATGTACAGTATCAATAACCTTTACAAATTAAGACATTATAGGCCTCAATAAACAATATAAATTAACAACAGCTAGAAGCAAATGCTGCAAAAAGCACTTAGAAAAAAAAAAAAAACATGTCTCAAACACCCCTAATAATGTTTTGAGAAATAATTGATATTGTTTTCATATATATATATATATATACTGTATAAAATTGCAGTATGTAGTATACAATAGAATGATATATTAGTATTAATAAACTGGTTGTGATGTACTAAATGATCCCCATAATAATAACGGACTGGGGCGGGGGTCAAGAACATAACCAGCATCAACCAGCCGGATGACTGATGACGAATTAAACTTGTTGATTTTAGTTGTGTATATATATATATATATATATAATTTTTTTTTTTAATTTATTAAAAAAGTCATTTTGTGCATGACTTCAGCTAATGCACAGCTGTGTGAAGTGAACAAACCGGCTACACAATCAGGCATTGAAGTAGACGCCTTCAGCTAACTACCACAACATTTTACTGGCACTGGAGAAACACCTGTGAGAGTACTTGTAAAAACAAGATGGACCCAGTAGAAGAGTTTGAAGGAGTTTACAAGAAAGTCGGACACATCCTGGAATAAGAGACGATCCTTCTTGAATTAGCACGAAACCACTATAAAACGGACTCCATGTTTTCACACCACTCGTGATCCTCCAGGCTATATATAAATTTAGTCCTGTTGACTTGGCTTTGACTGCTGTCCTTCCCGATGCTGTCCAGATTCACGCTGGACGAGAACATTTCGGTGGGTGTAACGTAACCCTCATTGTTTTTAATGTATTTCTTGTAGTTTCTGCGCAGGCATTGCCAGGTGGTCGTGTAGAGGAGGAATGCCACGACCTTGAGGACGATGGCCATGCTGACGTACAGGTGCCGGTAGCTCACGTTGTCGTACAGCAGACAGGCGCCTTTGTCCCCGCACTCGGTGCTCCAGAAAAGGCATGTGGAATCGATCCCCATGCCAAATATCAGAGGAGGAGGAATGAACCCTGAAAGAGGCATTTAAAAGACAAAACTGAAATTCTGATCTGCTTCTACACATATTAGCTGTTTTACAATACTGAGAGAATGGAGAAAGTCTTCATTTTCTGATTAATAAAGCAAGTTGAGAACTACTTAATTAGGACAAACTGCTTAAAAGGGATAGTTTACACAAAAATGAAAATTACGTCATTAATTTCTCATCCTCATGTCGTTCCAAACCTGTTAGACCTTCAATTATCTTCAGAAGACAAATTAAGATATTTTTGATGAAATTCAAAAGCTCCCTGACCATTCTGAGCCTTGAATTTATTTGTTGCGTTGTTGACTAACCAGGGTCAGAAAGCTTGTGAATTTCATCAAAAATATCTTTAGTTGTGCTCCAAAGATGAACGAAGGTCTTACAGGTTTGGAAAGACACAAGGGTGAATAATCTATGAGCTATCCCTTTCATTTTAAAGCTAGAAAACTATTGCTTTTTTTTTTTGACCAGACGTAGCAAATGCATTTATCGTTGTTTTATGGCACTTTGGATTGCGAGGAAAATGACTCTGTAGAATGCTTATTCCACTGAGGCAAACCAATGACTCTCCACAATATACTGTGAAAGCATGTAGTTTGAGTAGTAAATGTGGTTGTTCTGGGATGTGATATCTCACCTAACAGTCGCAGAAGCAGAAAAAGGACTCCAAGAGCGTATGACTTCAGCTCTGGGCTCACAGTTCTAAAAGAGCAAGAAAGCAAGTCAACATATTGAACACAAAATAAGTTCATAATCATACACACATTCATGACGCGTCCCCTCAGATCTAAAAGAAAAACAAATGAGATTTTTTAAAACATTTTTTAGTGAGTATACAGTAGAAGTCTTACAGACAGACAGATAGATAGATCAATGCTTCATCACTGATAGCTGCAGACGACCAGACTGCAGTGCACGCTTATAATAAACAACACTATCACAGTTATCATCACAGTTATTGCTCTTGGTTTGTACAGGCCATAACACTGGAGCTCTGTTTTTTAATAAGTTTGGTAGAGTCACCTGATGAGGATGATGACGGAGGGCGTCTGGGCCATGGCTCCGATCATACTGCAGGCACAGATCACACACAGGAAGGTGAGGAAGGCCTCCTTGCAGCCGGGACGTGGGCATTTCCCTGGCACAGCCGTGGCAGAGTCATATGCGGAGATACACGCGCACCCTGTCATATTCTGAAAGTAAAAAAAGATCAAATAAGGTTACACTTTATTTTAAGGTATTTATTTGTTACAGTGTAATTATACATTTAAGTATTGAGTAATATACATTTTATTACTATATATATATATATATATATATATATATATATATATATATATATATATATATATATATTACTTATATTATTAGAGTATTATTAATTTTTTTATATTAAAATAACTACAATACATGTACTTACTATATGGTTAGGGTTTGCCTTAGGGTTACTTGCATGTAATTATGCATCAATTATTATAATAGTAAGTTTATGTAACATGTTACAAGGACACTTTAAAATAAAGAGTTACCTCAAATAACATTTATATTCTCCTCATAAAATAATTTACTAATAATTTTGCCGTCTGATATGTGCAAATATGACAGTAAGCATGATAAAGTGATTTTAAATCACTTACAGTAATATATACTACCATCAACCATTAAATTAAAACAAGGGCTTATTTAAAAATAAAAACATTTAATATGAATATTAAATGATGGTTGAGTGGACCAGTGTAAAGTAAACGAGTCATTATGATCTGTCTGAATGTGCTATAAATTTATGTATTTAGCAGACGCTTTTATCCAAAGCGACTTACAGTGCATTCAGGCTATCAATTTTTACCTATCATGTGTTCCCAGGAAATCGAACCCCCAACCTTACGCTTGATAGCAATACTCTACCAATTGAGCTACAGGAACACTATAGTCTATAGTCAGTGCACCCTTGAACCCTGGCAGAAACGGGCTCATTAAACCCACCAGTTGGTATATTCATGTCGTGAACCAGTGCTCAATTACGATAACGCTACTGGCTGTGACTTATATCTTGGATTCATCTATTCCAGTTTGTACCATTCTCTTTGTATGGTAGTGAGCGCAGAGGCCCATATTGCAGTGGCTATTATGATGCCTGGCAGGCAGACATACTGTATATCTGATAAGCGGCGTGGGCTTCGCTTCTAATGACCCACGCCGGACATGAGCTGTCCAGAAAATGAGCGGAGAGCCAGAGAAGCAGACACACAGAGAGTATGTGACAGCGAAGAGGAAAGAAAGAGCGAGAGACAAAGTTGTTGTGTAAATGAGATGGGTAATGACCTGAGAGAGAGGAGGTGGAAGTCCGGTTCTGATGACTCTGGTGCAGCCAGCCAAACAGGAGGACAAGTAGGTCACACCGTTGGAGCCACAAACGGGGCTAACGGAAGAAGTGTAGCAGTTACAATGACTCATGCAGGGGGCTTCCGGCCTCTGGCCTACTTGCAGTGTCCTATATACACACAAACATACATTCACCTGTTTGAAGCCAGTTATTTATATATACTGAGTGTCAATGAGTTCATTTTGTTTACCACACACAGCCCTGTTTGTCTAGCAGCTTAGATATGAGCCGGCCCAGATGGAATTGACTTTTTGGGATGGAATTGGTCCCATTTTGGGGAAAATCCAATAGCGTGTGATGGTGTGCACAGCAATATTGAACAAATACTGAATGAGTCTGTGTGTTGAGTCTGAACAAATTGGAGCATGAGTGACATCTTGTTCTTGAGCAAACTGAATGACTGAATCATCTGCTGACCGACTGAACAAGAGGGGCATGTGAGTTCATTTAGATGGTCAACGTCATTCAGAGAAGAATTATGAATGTTCAAAAATGACACAAATCTGGGATTCACTGAAAGGTTTTCAAAAAAAAAAAAAAAATTGTTCTGCTAATAATATAGTTCTGTAAAATAAAGAAGGAAAAAATGAAGAAAACTACTTTACTGAAAACAATAATAAATATAATGTAAAATGTATTAAAAATAATAAAACATTAATACTTAATAATAATACTAAAATATAAATAAATAAATAAATTTTTTTTTTCTTATCAACAATTAGAAGATTATATAAAAATTTTATTGTATTAAAATTTAACTATAAAAATTTAATTAAATTAAATCAGATCATGAAAAACTGTATTACAAAAAATTATAAAATTAATTTTAATTAATTTGTGTAAAAATCCAGAAATTCCGATTTTCACTAAAAAATCTTTTAATAATTTGCAATGCAATAAATAGTATTGCATTAAAAAGAAGGACAAATCATAATATAAAATGTGTCAAACTAGTTAAAATGATTATAAAAAGTGTAAAAAATCTTATGCTAATAATTTAGAAAAATCATTTATATCAAATTACTAACAAAATAAAAAATTACACATTTTTACACATACACATTTTACATTATTTCAACAAAATTTGTATTAGAAGAATATTATAAAAAATGTAATGTATTAAAATTAAATTATATAAAAAACATTTTCTGCTAATAATTGGCAATGAAAAACTATATTACAAAATGCAATAACTTTTATTTGTTTAAAAATGCTTATATCCAAATAAAATAAGAATCTGAGTGATTCAATGACTTGCTCAAAACACAAAAATACACTAATTTTGCCCCCTACTGGTGTAATGACGATCAGCAAATGAACAGATTTCAGAAGCCACTGAGATCAATCTAAATCCAAAGCACTATGTTTGCAGATCTATAAAGCAAAGATTCAATGTGGGCCTGGAAAATAAATTGGGATGTATTACTAATCTGTTTTCTCCTGTTCCCTTGAAACCAGTGAAATCTATAAAATACTGAAGCTGGCTCATAAACAAAATAAATGAAGGGGTTTCAGCATGTAGACTTGTCATCCTCTAGCTTCTTTGCAAAGACATTATAAATGGCACAAAAAATAACAAGGCTGAGCAGCTGAGCCGTCCGTACTTGTTGCCATAGGCGACGGTCACCCCAGCGACAGGTCCTGTGTCACAGCCCAGGAACAGGAAGGACACGTAACAGGCCGTGGAGATCAGATTGACCAGCATGGCCATCCGAATCGCTCCCAGAGCAGACAGGTTCAGCTTCTTCACCAGTAGACCTCCCAGGAATATGCCCAGACAGGCACAGGGGATGGCCGTCATCCCTGTTTATGACGAGAAGATCCACAGAATGATGTGTTACATAAAGTCAAGAGTTGGTTTCCCTCTTATCTTTGTTCTTTTCTTTGTATTGCGGCACTTCAGATGTCGATAAATTGCTTTTGTTGTATTCTTCATTTGTAAGTTGCTTTGGATGAAAGCTTTTGCTAGACAAATAAATGCAAATCTTATAATTATAAATTATAATTTATACTGTTACTGGGTAAGAGACAAAGATAAACCTGTTGGGATAAAATGAGTTTCAAAATACTGAGAAGGTCTTGACAATCTGGGAATCCAAATGTTTTTCACAAAAACATTGTTTAAACAAAAAGAAAAAAAAAAACTTAATTTGCAAAGAAATAAACGGAATGAAATGAAATTAAGAAGTGACAAAATATACACATTCACATTAGGCACATGTTCTGTGAATGATGTGTAAAAAATATTTGAATTAAATTATTAAAAATAATGATAAAAATACAGTAAAAATAGACTAATGCTAATAGTTTAGAAAAAAAATACAATTTGTAAAACATTAGAAATGAACATTAAAAATATGGGGAAATCTGCTACAATTTGCAATGAAACCATTAGAAATAAAGTTTAATAATAATAATAATAATAATAATTTTAATTGCAATTGCAAGTTTCATTTGATTTCATTCCTGTAATAATTTGCAATGAAAAAATAAAAAATAATACACATTTTAAAAACAGATTTTCTGTTAATAATTTAGAAAAATATATTCAATTAGAATATAATACTAAAAACTTATATTCTTGTTAATAATTTACAATTCAAATGTGTTTTTTTTTATTAATTGTAATTACAATTAACATTAAATAATAAAAAAATAATAAAAATAGGAAACACATTTTTACTAATAAAAAATAAAAATAAGAGAAAATTCAGTAAAATACACAAACTGCTAATATTTTGGGGGGGAATTTTTTTTGTAAAACATTATTAAATAACACTAAAACTAGGGGAAAATCTGCTATAATTTACAATGAAAGAGTATTAGAATTTTTTTTAATTGCAATTAAAAATTTAATAAAAAAAATTCTTAAAAATGAAAACAGCAAACCAGACGTTTTCCTCAAATAATTTGTTGTTATTGAATTTTTAAAAATATATATTTTTTTTCGCTAAAAAATTGGAAAAGGTACTATTAAATTATTATATAATAAAAAAAAAAGGGAAAATTTAATTTTTCTGTAAAAAATTTGCAATAAAACTTTAGAAAAAAATAGTTAAAATAATAGCCATTTTAAATAAAATTAGAATAAAAGTAAAACATTTTTTTTTGCTAATCATTTGCAATGAAAATTTGTATTAAACTTTCAATAAAAACTGCATTACAAAAAATATTAAAACTGTATTGAAACTAAATCGTAATGTAAAAATGGCAAAAATAAGAAAAATAAGACAAATACATTTCCTACTAAAATCGGCAATAAAAAAGAACAGGAAAAAAAAAGATTCTGACCGACTTTTGCAGCTGGTTGTATGTGTGTAAGTGTGTGTTTATACACACCCAGCAGCTGGTTAGCAGAGGTGGTGGTGAGGTTGAACTGCTGCTCCAGATATTTGCCCAGGAAGGCAGCAAAGCCAGCAACAACAGCAATCTCCATACAGGCAGCTAACACAATACACGTGAACACCGGGTTTGACAGCAGGTGCTTGGTCACCTTGGGAATAACTGGAGTGAAAGAGGAAGAGACAGAGTGGAGAGACAGAGAGTTCAGTGACTGAGTAATGACAGACTAGTCTAGTCTATAACATTCAGTTAAAGTTAAGATTGACGCTTGTAAGACTTGAATGCAGAAACAGATGATTTATGATGCAATCAACAGACATTCACCTCCTAATTTCCTCTTTCTTTTCTAAAGTGCTGCAGAAAAATTGTGAGGAGCCTTCATTCTGACTGATATATTTGACAGATGTGTCTGAAACATCACGACGGAGACTGCTTTTACACCAGATGGTAAAAGTTGGACAAAACCGCTGCCTGCATTATTGCTGCACAGAGTCTTGTATGTTGCCATGGCTTCTTTGCTGGTAATGCATCATGTTAGCTAGCATGTAATCAGATCTTCCATGATTGATGGATGCTGTTGTACAAAATTACAGCTTTACAAGTATAGTACAATTGCAGCATAACAATTACTCTATTTACAGACAAACAGACGAGAAACAAGAACGGCAGCATGAACCTGGAGAGCGACAGTTAGCGCGCAAAAAGTGCTTCTTCGTGTTTGGCTGGAAACATGTTTAAAACCTTGACTCTAATAAGCAGATCCAGATGGAAAATAATGTTTTTTGTTTGTTTGTTTTTGCACATTACTCTAAACTAAATATGTTTTCTTAATCTTTTAAATCAAATCAATCTAATTGTGAGCCCCTGTCATCACTGCTACAAAAGGGCTTTTCTTTTTTTCTTCTTTTTTTTATAACAAAAAAATAATTTACTTGACCAGAAACAATGTATAACATTTTATAAATGATTTATATGATTTATTAAGTATTTCTTACACTACACTTTGTCTAATTGAACATTATATTTCATAAGAAACACTAGAGCACCAAAAAGTTAAATTAAATTACACAATATACTTACAAAACACTTACAAAACATAACAATGTTATTTATATGACATTTATTAATATTTTATTAATAATCCGTTTTTATCTTTTTATAGTCAGTTTTCATTTATATTTTAATTTAGGTTTTGCTCATTTTATTAGGATATGCCCTTTTGTCATTATTTATCTTTATTTTATTTTTTCTTTATTTAATTTCAATTTTAGTTTCAGTAATTTTAGCACTACTTTTAATTTGAGTTAGTGGCCAAAGCAACTTTTTACATTTTTAAAATTTTTCATTTTAGTCTTAGTTTTTTTTTTTTTTTTTTATGTCCATATTATATGTCTGTCTTTTTTAGTTTTAGTTTATTTAATTTGAGTTATTTTAGTATTTGAACTTAAACGGAATTAAAAATATATATTTTTATTTTCTTTTAAGTTCAAGTACTACAATAACTAAGTACTTAAAGCAAAAAAAGTCAGACATAATATATTCAGTTAATGATTTTAGTTTTAAAAGCTGAAACATAAGTGGATGTGGATGGTTCCTCCAAACTCCTGCGGGTGCAGATTCCATGCAGGCCTGCTCATAAATACAACTTAACTCTAACTGTCTAATTACCTCCTCAGAGTATCATTAAGTATAATTAGACTTGCGATTAGAGGAAGATGTCCGGTACGGTTTAAACAGATTTAAGCAGATCAACTCTTCAATTTAACATACACGCAATCAAGAAAAAGACCCACATCAGGTGTTTGCGTCTAACATTTCTCCTTATTCTTTAAAGACAAGTGTAACCATATTCAGCTAAAGCAGACTAATCTCAGTAAGAACATCACACGGTGGGCTTGGAAGTCATAGACTCAGTGAAAGGAAGCGTTTAGCGGTTGTGTAACATAGTGAATGGAGCCAGATCCTGGCACAGAGACCTCGGAGATGCTGGCAGCAGGACAGACTGTTGCTGTTGGGCTGGTAGTTCTGGTAGACTCCATTGCTGGGCTTGGATTTCTCATAATCCTGGGGTAAAGACGAGGGCAGCATAGTCTGTTCGCTCTCATGACCTCCCTCCACCTCCTTGCCAGGCAGAGACTGAGGGAAACCAAACATGAATAGGGCTGAGAAGAAGAGTAAGACACCGCAGAGGAGAAAGCCGCCCCACCATGCACCGATCCAGCGGGGGTCATCAGGAGTGATGTTCAGCTTAGCTGAGAGAAGCAAACACAGGGTGATAAATACATGACAAAAGTGCAGCAGAATGATGAATCTCTCACATATGCATACATTTAAAAAGATTCAAATTACATGATGCAATTCACAGACATCTGACATCAAAACCGTCGCGCTGTTCAAAGTCACTGGAGTCAATGAGCTATTCGGTAAGCCTCATTCTACTCCAAATGATTTCGGTGCTATATTTGGTGGATTGGATGTAGCTGAAATGACCAAGCCGCTTAAATAGAAAAGGATGCACATTTACTTTTGACAACATAATGGATCAGCGATAGTGTGGAAATTGTCTGTGCTTTTTGATTCTCTCGCTGATTATTGATCGTGACAGTGAGACAGAATACAGTTGAGAACAGAATCTAGAATACAGAGCGGAAGACAGTGCTTTTAATTATTCAATAGATGCAAGAGCCGTGTTGGTGGGAGACAATACGCCTCGCAGCAGTTTTCTGTTGCAGTAAACTGAGTGTTTGTGTTGTATCTGGAGATAAACTGAAACTCACTTGTGTCGATGAACAAAGCATCCACGTAAAAGTTGGTACAGACCGATCCCAGGATGAAACCGCAGGCAGGTCCAAACACCAGTGTGGAAAAGAGGATACCTGAAATACAACAATAAAAATGATCAGATATCAGATTTTGGAAACATTACAATTATAAAATGGTCATTATATGATCATACCACAGTTACAAAGTAAATTCCAACATTTCCTGTTATATTTGTTGATTTTTTATTTATATTTTTAATATTCTCTGAAATAAATCTAAATAAAGGGTTACACTGTATTTTAAGTGGTCTTTGTTACAGTGTAATTATACATTCAAGCACGGAGTAATATTAATTAACTACATGTACTAACTATATGGTTAAGGTTAGGATTATGGTTTGGCTTAGGGTTACTTGCATGAAATTACATATAATGTATTGTTATTATAATAGTAAGTACTGTACATGTACCACGTGTAACAAGAACACCTTGAAATAAAGTGTGTCCAAATAAAATTCAATTTGTTTGGCATTACTATTAAAACAACATTTTATATTATAAGGAAATTATATTAAATAAATGTAAATATTTTCTAATCAGGTTTATGATATAAAACAACAGTAATCTATTTTCTCAATATTATCTCTATATATTATAATATAAATAATAATTTTGTATTATTATTATTATTATTATTATTATCGTTGTTCTTGTTATTAAAATGACATTTTATAATATAGCAATATTAATGTAAATATTTTCTGATAAAGTTTTTTTTATTTAAAACAACAGCTGGCAATTTTTCACAAAATTACAAAAAGAGGGAAAGATTTCAGTTTTCCAGCCACAAGGTGGCACAGTCAACCCAAGGAAAATTCTACTAAAGAAGACAGATTTACTATCAGAAATACATGAAGGAACATTTTGTATGATAAATATTGCAGTGTGCATGCAGTGTTATGTTTTCACCCTTTCCCATATTTTCCAAAAGAACAGATTAATTCAAACAAGCAAGGTGTATCAGATCTCTTCCAAAACCGTAAGATCCCTTGATGCCATTGCTATATGAAACACTAATATGCTGTTATTTGACACTACATGTTACAAAATCAATAGTAATGCATTATAAATAAAGAATGGTTTACTAAAAATACAATATATTAAGGAGAAGCATTCAAATGCACGACCTTCCCAAACTATGAGCACAAGCTGCCTGAACAAATATTCCAAGTGAAGAATGAGAACTCACTTCCACAGTCCCAGTAATTCTCCAGTTCTTGACAGGTTTGCACACAAAGCAAGAAAAAAGGATTGGCTTTTGAGCGGAATGGAGTGGCAGAGTGGCAGACATCTGGGGCACAAATCCCTATTAATATGCTGTCAAAAAGTGTGACAGCGGCCCAGCAATAGCCCTGTGGGTCACATGCAGCTTCTGAGATTATGAAGCCTTTATCCAGGCACTCCTCATCATCAGCTTTCCTGATCCTCTGTCATTCTCTTATTAAAACATACTCAATATTGTTTCATTTCAAGCAATGCGTCTCTGTGCAATCACAAAAGCTGGTGCCAAATGTGTCTCACTGAGTGTTATGGACAAAACAAATGTGCGATTTGACGGTAGCAAGTCTGACATACAGCTTTAGTTGCAATTTCTGACAGCTCTGAGTCAATGGGGTACAGCAGGACAGAGAGCTGACAGAGAGCTGAAAAACACAAATGTCCAGTCTGTTACTGACAGGTGTGGAGTTGGATGTTGCTTATGTCAGCATTTTATATCCTCAATACTGACCTTCTATATAAGATAATATAAGAGTAAAAGATGTATTAAAAAATGTGTGTTCACCCAAAAATATTATATATATATATATATATATATATATATATATAATTATTTATTTTATTATTATTATTATCTGTGAAATAATATAAAACTGTGAGATTCACTACTTAATTTTTTTTTAATTCATAGCCCTGAAATTAAAATATAAACTAGACAATAATTTAAGATAAAAATCAAAATTTCCAGGTCATTTATTAAAACAAATAAAATATTAATATTAAAAATATTTATAAAAGGATAAATAGAAACTCCATTATTATAATTAAAATAAATTATAAAAATAAATACAAATAAATGATTATAATTATAACAATTACAAATATTACAACTAGGAACCATGCAAAATGTATCATAATGAATGTATATGGGTAAAACCCTGCTTAATTTGTATTGATTCCTTACCTTAATTAAAAGATAAACTAACACAATTTACTTAAAAGTCTAACTTTTTTTTATAAAACAAACATTAAAATTGATTATAAAAAATAACTGCAAATAAATGTGAATACTATAACAATTATAAAAATGATATCTAAAACCCAACCCAACCCACTGAAAACCACACTCATCAACTTCAGAGAAGCATCACTTTGATGTCGTTCCTGAAACAAAAGCTGCTGAGATACTTGCTAGACTGCGACCTTTGAGCAGGGAGCTGGAGTTCCTCGTGGACTGTTTAATGTGCTTGATAGGAAGACAATTCTCAGACTCTACACTGAAAAACTTCATAGATCACACATTAAAATGCAAAAGGGCATGAATCCTTTAATAGATACACACTCAACCCACAAGCAAACCAACAGAGACACGTCATCTCTGAGTACTGATGGAAGGAGCTGAAACCACAATAAGGTCAGCCAGACCGACGCTTCAACCACTTATAAGGCAGAAGCACAACAGATGTGGCTCACTATCCTCCAGCAACCAATTAATGAGTCTGTCTGGAAAACATGAGTCACTTTCACCAGTACTTACATTAGAATTCCTCAGATTAAAGCAGCAGTTTAAACATGTGCATGAATGCTTGTTTGTGAGCCCTGTTTCCTGAGCTTCTGGCCATAAGAGAGTACTCACACGTACACAGAGCAAACCGCATGTCCTGTTACAAACCGCAACCACAAGACCTGTTCTCGATTTACAGAACATCTTTATGTTTCCCATGAATCAAATAGGAACAGGTTGTGAAATGTTTTCCTTCAGTTTTAATAGAAATAACTAATTACTGACAGAGGGGTTGGGCTACATGGAGAAATATATATATATATATATATATATATATATATATATATATATATATATATATATATATATATATATATATATATTAGATCATGTTTTTTGAAAAGCAAAAAATGTATAATTTTTAAATAAATGTATAATACGAAAATCTGTAATTTTTTTTAAATAAATTGTTTTACATATACTTTATTGTATATAATTGTAATTATTATAATTATGTAATAATATAAGTGAAATGTCTGCTGTTTATTTTATTTTATTTTCTCTTATTTACTACTCATTTATCATGTCTTGTATCACTTTGTATATAATTATATTCTGTATTTTACACATACTTAAAATGGTTTGGAAATATACACATATGTCATGACTCATGCCAATTAAGCAACTTAAACGTGAAATTAATATATTTTTTTCAAGGACACAAAAAATTATCTGAAGTGACAGTGAAGAGATTTTTTGGAGAGATTAAAAAGGTATTTAAAAAAAGTGAATACTTTTCTCCAGCAAGGATGTATTAAATTGATCAAAAGTGACAGTGAAGATGTTTTGAATGTTACAAAAGATTTCTATTTAAAATAAACTGACCTTTTGAACTTTCTATTGATCAAAGAGTCCTGAAAAAAGACATTTCTCAAAGTTTCTGCAAAAATATTTATTTTCCATAATAAGAAATGTTGATATAAATCAGAAATGTAAAAATATATATTTAAATTTTTTTAAATAATATACTATATGTTATATAATACATAAATGTTTTATACATATTATCTCTAAAGAGTATATATTTTTACATTTAAGAATTGTGAACATTATTTAGTCTGCAGGTTTCACAGCGATTTGCTTAAAAAAAAACAAAAAAAAAAAAAAAACCTGTGTTTGAAAACACAGTAAACCCATGGTCCTGGATTCACAAGAAACAGCTGCAGAGTTTCCATCCCAACTGTTGTGCTGCCCAGTGGAAGGCACTGCAGTGTTTTACTGCGTGTTTCCTTAGAGACTGCATGTTTCTGTTTGCATCTATGTATGCCGATTGCTCATAGCAACGCTTCAGAACTGACTACCCCAACAGGAAACCTCAAAAAGGCAGCAGAAATCTTGCAATAACCTCTAAAGTATTGTGACAGCTGGTTTGGGCAAAGGACCCTACCACAAAAAAATTCCACCAACTTCTTCAGAAGGCAGCTTCTTTCTGTATAAAGCAAAAAAACATGTTTCTTATGATCGATAAGCGTCACTTCTTGTTAAACAAACTTCATTTTTAACCCTACTGAGGTAAGATGGTTTTGATATGAAAAAAATCAAAACTGAAGTTCTAAAATGATTTTGCCTGTATAATCTGATGTTTTAAAGGTCAAAAAGTGTCACTTTTTCTTTCCTTATCTGTCTTTCTGCTGCTTCTCCAAAACTGTGTCTGTCCTGAGTGTCCTTTCATTTGTTTTTCTCATGGGGACGTGTAACATAAATAAGGTTAACTGGGCGTTTAGTCACTGGAGAAATGGGCTACTTCCTACATCCTTTCCGCTAATCATCAACGTGCAGGTAATTATGTCCAATTTACCGCACAGTACAAATTCGGTGGTAAGCATTTTTAACTTTACAACTTAAATCATCATTAAAGAAAAGAGCAGGTATTAAAATGGCATGCTGTGTAAGGTCCATTATTCTCTTAAATATCTTTGAAATTACTCTTTTTTTTTTCTTCTTCCAGGAAATCTTGTTTGGATAACAAGGAAAAACATTCATGTGTGGCCTATTCCACTGCAACATTTTAACATCTACTTTCAGCGCAGCCTAGACGTAATGGTATAATGTTACAGCCTTTTATTGCCTAAAATGTCTCTTTAGAGGACAGAAAAGAATGACATTTACTGAGAATTACACATGAATCAGCTAAGCGTCTATGATCGTGAACTCCGACGATCCTTCAAGAAAGGATCTTTATAAAAGCATGTGTAAAATGCTTCAAGAAACAGTGGTGTGTTCAATTATCATACGAGACAGTATTGCATGACATAGTGTTGCACTTTATGATAAATCACTAACATTTAGGATAAATAATAAGACAAATTATATTCAATCTGATTGTTATCAAGATTTGAACACGAGCTGGTTTTTGCACTTCACACAACAGACCACACTCACACATCTCAGCAAGTCTTTAGCAGTTATCAATTCAATCTTTCGGCATGAGACAGAAATGAAAAATAGAGCAAAGAAACAGCTGCTAAATAGTTATCCTAAGATCTACTGCATTCTCTGGTTGCATTTTATGCTTCACTTTGTATACTTTTCCCACCACAATTCCGCAAAAAATCCAGAAGCCAAATTATATAAATTACATGTTATTATTCCCGTGATGGAAAAGCTGAATTTTCAGTAGCAAGCACTCCAGGCTTCAGTGTCACACTATCCTTCAGAAATCATTCAAGGATCCACTTTATTTTAAGGTGTACTTGTTACACATATTACATTATTATTATAGCAATAAATTATGCAGAGTTACATGCCCTAAATCAAACTCTAATCCTAACCCTATAGTAAGTAGATAAATAATATTGCAAAGTGTGTATATCTATAATAACACTTAAACCAAGAAAACTTTAAAATAAAGTGTAACCTCAAACTTCAATAATCTGATTTGGTGCTCAAATAGTAGTGCATGTGGTATATTTCTGAATTCAAGTAAATTTGATTTGATTTCAA
Source organism: Carassius auratus (assembly GCF_003368295.1). Taxonomy (NCBI): domain Eukaryota; kingdom Metazoa; phylum Chordata; class Actinopteri; order Cypriniformes; family Cyprinidae; genus Carassius; species Carassius auratus. The sequence continues at coordinate 952,809 of NW_020527582.1, read as the reverse complement.
CACAAAAACTAAGGATGCACAGTATATACTGATACAATAAAATTACTGGTTACTGGCCATAACATGAAAACAATTATATTTTGGCCAAAATCGTAATGTCACTGTCAGGTTTTTTTTTTTTTTTTGTATTACTTTCAAGCTGGCATGAGTAATATGTTTCCATACAGGTACAAATAAATTGCAGTTGAGCTTCAGTTAAGTGCTTTGTGTTCATTATAAGTTGCTGCAAGAGACTTTTTACCTGTCATAATCCAGAGTGAGCTTACAAAGCAACTCCACCGGTGTACGTTATACACCAGAGCTTATGCGACATAAACACATACACACACTCCCACAAAATTGCATCGGTAAGCATGCACATATACTGTATCATGTGTTAAGTGCTTAAAGGGGTCATATGATGCTGCTAAAAAGAACATTATTTGGTGTAATGAAATACGTTTATGGGGTTTAAGGTTAAAAAATAACATTATTTTCCACATGCTGCACATTATTGTTTCTCCTCTATGCCCCACCTTCTGAAACAAGTTGATTTTTTACAAGGCTCGTCGGTCTGAAAAGCAAGGTGTGCTCTGATTGGCCAGCTATCCAGTGCATTTTGATTGGCCGAATACCTCAAGCGTGTGACGAAAATGTTACGCCCCTTCACATATTGTGTTGCCTTGTCCGGCCGGAGTGACGAGGCATAAGCGTAAAACCAATTATAAACGTGATATAAACATGATTTATAGTCATGTCCTCTTTTGAAAGGCCAAACAAAGGAGTTTTGCTTTCTCAACATAGTTTTGCTTTCTCAAGTCCGTTTGGCTTTTGATGACCCTGGGCTGGACTCCGCTTCGTCCACTGTGAAAGCCAATCCAGCGATCCACAGCGCAATGTATTATAGTTATATAGTTATAAATATAGTTGATGTATTTCCTCAAACGATCAGCACAGATACGCTCCAGGCATGATGAAGCAGATATTGTCCTCTTTTGGAAGGCCAAACAAAGTAGTTTAGCTTTCACAGTGAAACACACAGTGTCTATATGACATGGGGGTGGCGGCAACAACAATACAACAACAAGAATAAAAGGTAAATCTTTCTTTGCGTGAACATCTTGGTGGCGTTATGCAAATCTTTCCACATAGTGAGGTAGACATGTGGGGGCGTGTTAGAACGAGCCGTTTTAGGGGGGTGTGGACGAGTCTTAACTCTTTATCTCCTTGGATTTGAAACTTTAGTCTTTACAAATTAACAGATCTTCTTTATGCACCAAGAGCATATGCATTCCATCACAAATCAGACTGAAACAATAGTCTGAACTGTGTGGCATGACATGTCAAAATCTCAGGTGTCACAGTGTCTGACCTAACAAACCAGGCTGTTTTAGACAGTAAAAAAATGAAAACAATGTAAACGAGAGCAAGAGAATGAGTGCTTTCCTGTATGTAACGTGTGCCCTTTAGAGCGTGCTGACAGACTGACAGCGAAAAAAATCCACAGTGACACTGAAGCAATTGGACTAGACATTTCCGCAGTGAAGGAACGCAAGAATTTCGCAAACATAAAGTCAGGTCAGGGACTTATTCACGCTGTCAGACGGAAATTTTCACTTTCTGCTCCATTCCTGTTTCAGAATGTGAATGTGCATTCGTTTCATTTTCCGTAGGGGAGATCTAGAGCTTTGTAACACGACCCATGCTATACAGGGGTGAAATTATTATCAAACATGACCAACATTAATATATTTTTAAAGCACTTGACTGATGAAATGACAGTGTTAAATGCTGAAGGAAAGTCAGTCAGTCCCACAATATTAGGGCAGAAGAAAACTGACAGTATGAAATTGTGTCTAGCAGTTTCAAAGACAAACAGGAGAAAGGCAGATGGCCAATGTGTCTGATAAGCTTAATATGATATATTATTTTTACCAAAGACAGACACTATTTTCTTTAAGAAAAACTGACACAAAGAAATCTAAATTCAGTGTATCCATGTCAACAACAACTGCATAACTCTATATTCTTAAAGGAACAGTTCACTCAAAAATTTGAAAATATAATTGTTCCAAACCTGTATGACATTCTTTATTTTGCAGAACATAAGGGGGAATTTAGGGGCCACTTATTTTAATTTAAAGATGATGAATTGGTATGGATGCTGCCAAATGAATGAATGAATGAATAAGAAAGAAAAAAAGATGAAAAATATCATAAAAGTATTGGTGTATGCAATAAGGTATGCAGTACTGTATGCAGTAGGTCTCAATCTAAATATGGCACTGTAAGATGCATCATATCAGGTCTGATATAAGTAATTATAAGCCATCAAGTCTCATAAGTCACATATAATTATTTATATTTTTTAATATTGCCTTAAAACTTACTCAAATTCCCATTCACTTTCATGCGGTTTACAACATTTTATTTTATTTACATATTTATTTTTACAATTTTGATTTAAAATCATGTTATAAACTCCTGATCAAATAAATATATGTGTCCCTTCTCTTCATTTCTCCCCTGCTGTTCAAAAACATCAAACTGTCTGTCCCTCACAGACTAATGCTACACGCCACTGACCAGAGGCCTGTCAGTCTGAATCAAAGATCAGATGTTGATGCCGTGTGTCTGACAAAGCAAAGACTGTACTAGAAATACGTTTTGAAATATTGCAGCCTTAATCTCAAACGTTATTTTCAATGCCAAAAACCTAATCCCATATTTCTAAATAAAGAGAATATTTTATGTAATGGAGCCACAGTTACAGTATATCTTAGCAAAACTGGCCAAATCAACACAGCAACCCAGTGCAAACAATTAATTTTAAGGAGAACCCAATGCAAATTTTCCTATGGTGCATTATGCACACATCTTTTCTGATGCAGGGACATTTAGAGGCCAGGAGGCTTTTGATTTCTGTCCAAGTAGTTTAGGGCTGTTTGGTTTTCCCAGGGTGTGGGAGGAATTTTTTACAAATTCCCCGTCTAAGAACTTTACTCCGTCTGGCATCTGGAACATGAGGCGAAAAAAGGGCATAAGCAATCTCTCAGATTATATAATTCATAACCGGCTTGCCACACACATTCTGGATTTATCAGAAAATGGATTTCTATTTTAGACTAGCAAGCTGTTTGATGCTTAAAGATTTATGAGTCAGCCACCTATAAATAAAAAACACAAATGAGCACAGATTATAATAATGATTATGATTATATAATTATGTAATTATGAGGTAACTACCTCAAAACATGATCTGGAACACAACATGTCTTTTATTTTGAAGTGAACCTGTCTACTAATCTTCATCATTTGATCGACATGCCTCATATTATCAAAGCGACAGCGAGGAATGAATGTTGGCAATCAATATTAAAAGGAAATGTTTTCTCTGGTTTATGGACCATCATAAAGCTTGTGAAGTGTCACTGAATGTCCTCCTTCAGGTCACTTTCCACATTTCATTTCAACAAGCAGCCACTGTGACAGCATCTGTGGACTCAGCATGTGTGGATTTGTTCTCTTAACTTGTTTCCTAGAGATACACATCTTTAACAACTCATCTCAGGAAAGCAAACACACGCAAACATTTGAAGAGCCGGCGCTTAATGACACGATTACGGATTGCTCACGAACAATATCTAACTAGGGCATTGTAATATAATCTTTACTTAGGACAACAAGATATCATGGCTTCAGTGTTTTTAGGGACATAAATGTGTCAGAAAAGGCAAACACATTGCCATTTATGGTGTTAGATGGGTGTTTCTTCAACTTCAGGCACTTTTATGACGCAAATCTTGTTTTTTTAAATTAACATGCTAATCTTTATAAATTATCAACAAATTAGCCTGTAATATTATCAATCTCAATCACAGAATGCTATTAAACACAATAAGTTATTTGAAAATGACTCTATGGTGAAAATGTTAAAGACAAAATAAAATAAAATAAAAAACAATTCTTCAAAAGTGTTTTTATTAAAAGAAATTCAGAGCCATAATGAGCAATAAAGCACTGATTAAAAGTTTTTTTACACACATTTCAAATAAATAAACATTTAAACTTTCGATTTCTAATATTTTCTAATATATTAAGAATATTTTCTTTCTAAGAAAATAATAATTACTTAATATTAGCATTAATAATAAAAGGTAATGTCTCTTGAGCAGCTAATCAGCATATTAGAATGATTTCTGACTGGAATGAGGCACTGAATGAAGGCTGGAGAAATAATGCTGTAAATACAGCTTTGCCATCATAGGAATAAATAACATTTTAAAATCTATTTAAATAGAAAAGTAATTTTAAATGTTTTGTTTTTTTTATTTTATACTTTATCAAATAAATGCAGTCTTGGTGGTTCAAAAACAAAAAAAAAATCTTGGTAGAATTGCAGTGTGCGATATGTATATCTCTATCTATCTATCTATCTATCTATCTATCTATCTATCTATCTATCTATCTATCTATATATATATATATATATATATATATATATATATATATATATATATATATATATATATATATATATATATATATATATGCCCATAGCTGAAGAAACACCCATTTATGGTTATATACAGAACCCATGAAGAGTTGAAGGCAAAAAATAGAAAAAAATAAACAAATAAAAAAAGCTTTGACAAGACAGATAATCCTTTAATCTACTTGAGCCACAGAATTTAGGGTCCCATAAGCCAAAATGGCAGTGGATGCTTATAGATTATGCTGCTTTTCATTTATTGCTGTTGATTACAGTATGGGTGCATCATAATGAAATATAGGACATGATGATGACACAACAAGTAATTACTCTTTTAAAAAGACGTCTTTGAATAAGAAAAAAATATCTGATTCTGTTGTACTTGCAACAAGACCAGATTAGTTTGCAACAAATAATACAAAATCAGAGGGATATTCTACTATGACTCAAAACCAATCTCAACTATGACGCTTGGAGTAAGTATCTTTTTGGAATGTTTGTGTGAGTTATCAGGGATCATATGTTAATTAACTTCTTCTCATTAAATCGATAGTGTTTCAGTTCTCCATCATATTGCCCTAAATAATCATAAAAAAGCCAATGAGAGTGAAAGAATGAGCCAAATTTAAAATGCACACATTACAATATTTAAAACTTACATGCACTTCGGTATACTGTTCTTTATAATATTCATGCAGTATAACAATTCTTGACAACCTCTTATAAGGTTGAGACCTCTCATTAGACTTCAGTATCAAAGCTGATGGATCTTTAATGCATTGCCGCTTCAGTGCTGAGAACCGTAGCCTGAAACCGCAACAAATAGCACACGGTCTACTTCGCTGCAGGCAAGAATATAATAGTAACAGCAATTATGCTTGAGAAATGGGGTCTTTCAAGGACAGAAGATATGCTTTAGACCACAAGTGCTCTGTGTATTCATAGAAAATGCTTAAAATGAACAAAACATATTCTTTTATGAAATTACAGCCTTAGTGTTTCATTGGAGGAGTTCTGAATGCAAATATAAGCAGGAAACATTTGAACAACAGATAACATATAATATGATTATACAGTGAAGACGGGTCACTTAAAAAAGAAAGCATTATTAAAAACACACAATATGTAATTTTTTTTTTACTCCAAAGAAGAAACACAATAATTTGCAAACACCCTGCTTCCAACTGATTTGCCTTCTATATTAACTCAGTCGATCTAAGAAAAAAATGTGTGTTGAGAATATTTTAAATCTCCAACATCTTCATCAAAACAGCTTAGCACATACTTGGAAAATAATTCAGCGCGCCAGCAGCATCACAGGCCAATGTTAACCTTAAGCCAAGTTTGCAGGAATGAGATAAGCCAACCTGCCTTTTGAAGAAAGATAGAAATCTGCAACTGTGCATTTTGTTTGACTCACTTCAAAGCATCCCAAATTACCTTGGGGTGGCAAAACCCACCAAAATACAGGCTTATAATGTTCACACACAAACAGAAGCTAAAGTGTGAATAAATGAAACACGCTCTTGTGTAGAAAGAAAAACACATTTTAGTCAATGATGATGTGGTCACAAGCCATATAATGTAATTTAGTCTTATTCAGGAAGGTCTGAAATAGCTGGAGAAAGCTCTCAGTTGAAAATAACCCTCAATCAAAATGGAGCAAAGCAAAGCAAAACAAAACAGGGCAAAGCAAAGCAAAACAAAGCAAAACAAAGCAGTGCAAAACAAAGCAAAGCAAAGCAAAGCAAACAAAACAAAACAAAACAAAACAAGTAAAAAGTAAAAAGAAAATATAAAATCAATAAACAATAGATTAAACTAAACTAAAGTTAACTAAAATAAAATAGCATGGGATAACCGAAACTTATCAGTTAATGGTCAAGCAGTGGCTAAATGTTCCTTTGTCTAAATAAAGAACAAGGGAACTGATCCCAAATTTCTCTGCATCTTCTGCATAATTGCACTTTCTTTGTAGCAGTTGGTTGTATCATAATAGCTTGTGGCAGTCTCATATTACAACAAATATGATAAAATTATAAAACCAGGGCTGGCATGTTTGCAAACAGACTGTCCTTCTGAATGCTTATATTGCACCACAAGGGCAAAGAGTGAAACAAAAACCAAAAGATGGAATGACAGTAGTCATGTAGTGGACAGAAGTCCAGCAGTTATGTCCTGGCCACTGGCACCACTAGCATACTTTGGCTGCTGTGTCTGATGTTTCCTTTGTGCTAAACGCCAGAAACACAAAAAGCCCTGAGAGAAGATGAGCATGTAGTAGTGTTGAAGAAGCAGCAGGCCTGAAGTCTCCATGGGCTTATTGGTGAAGAGCTCCAGCTGCACTGAAGGAGGGGGCCGCAGTATTGACTACAGCTGGTCCACCCTTCTCCAGCAGGTGCCTTGGCCTAATTATCAGTATAACAGTGCCAACAGCGGGTCTCCAGATACTTCCAAGCTGTATCCAGAGAGGAACCAGGCCAATGAATAAAGAAGCCCCTCAGAGCAAAGCATGCCTGCTATTCGTAATTAGGCGCTAATTGTACTGCATCCGGAAGGAAAGCAGTAAATAGACTAGATCTGCCATAAACTTTAGTATTGGTAGAAAGTTGCAATACTGATCTTTCAATCAAACATGACTGTGATGAACTGTGCTAAAAATGAATTGTAGATATATTATGTCATGATCTGACTAATGCGCTCTGATATGGGTTTTGTAATGACAGATGTCAATGCTGATATCTAAAGGTGAATGTTCACGACGCTGAAAAAATTTATTAAATAGAATACTTTAATGAAAATACATAACATCTAAAATTACAATAAAATACAATTCAAATGCACTATAGTATGCTGAAAACTATCAAAAATTATTCTAAAACCAAACAGACAATAACCAATATTAAAGGGATATAGTATTTGTCTGAATAAACATTCTAACGTTTGAGGACACCAGCACTAGTGCCATTAAGTTGAAGGTGGCACCAGCACCTGACAGTAAAGCACTCACCCTGATCACACATGTACATCTAATGTCTGCATTTAAATGTGCAAGATGTATTTTTAAGAGTGCTGGTTCATCTGCAGTACGTCTCTAAGATGTTTTCTGTCAGATGTCAAATTGACATTTATTAGAATGCATAAAACTGCTTCTGAGACCTTTATCAGAGTACACAGCAAATGATTCCCAGATCTTTAGCAGACGTCTTACAGATGTAATAAATATACTACATCTGATAAAATTTACTTTCAATACTGTCAATCATAATGTCTAAATATAATTTAATGAATACAAAAAATATACATATTAGGGAATGGAAATGACCTGTAAGTACTTCTCTGCAGCCATCTTCTAGTGGTCATTTAATATCTTTTTTATTTTTAAATAATTGTTTCCACACCTGTGGCGTTTGTTCTGGTATCTGTAGCTTTAACATAATTTTGCACTGAATTTGAATGATTCTCACAAGATTTAAAAGAGATTGATTCTGTGGTGAATTTGACTACTTTCATCACACTTTATCTCCCAGCGCTGTGTATATCAGTGTCGCGTGATCGAGATCAGCTCGTGGCTCCGGCTCGAGCAGATCAACGGTCTGTGCTGCGTAGCCCAAACTAGTAGCGTGGATTCATTCCACTTTCGGTTTGTTTATCCAATGTAGCTCTTGTACATCGGTCATGATGAGAACACCAGCCTGTTCATTCAATTTTTGGAACTGAGCAATAAACTTTCTTTGACTTAATGTGCATTGCGATGACGTCACGGGACGCGTTTAAGCCCAGATTATGCGGGAAATTTGCGGCAATTACGGAAATTTGCAATCTTTTGCGAAAATTGCGGAGTTTGCTTGATTTTGCGATAAATTCAGCAATCGCAAAATCCTGGAGGGGCTGATTAATCTTGATTAATCATATCCAAAATTAAAGTTTTTGTTTCCGTAATATATGTGTATTTACTGTGTATATTTATTATGTATATATAAATACACACATACACATGCATGTGTATATTTGAGAAAAATATGTTATATTGGTATATTAAATATATTTATATGTAATATAAATTCTATAAATATAAATATATACATGTAAATGCCTAAATACACACATAATATATACCTTATGTGTGTATTTATATTTACATAATACATTTACACACACATATATATTACATAAACAAAAACGTTTATTTTGGATGCAATTAATCATGATTAATTGTTTAACAGCAATATACATTTAAACAGTGTAGTCATCTAATAATTATTATTAATATACTAATAGTAATTGAGGTAAATGCAATTTCATGTTCAATATTTGCAGTTTGTGTTTGGGAGTTTAGTAAGTTTTGTTTTTTAAGAGATCTTATTCAGGAGGGAAATATGCCCAGATCAAGGACTGTTTACAAGTTTGTTTGTTTTTTCGAATAAATTAATACTTTTATTCAGCAAGAACAATTCAAGTCTGAAACTTAGTGCTCAAATAAGCTCTGTTTGTTATTCATTAAAGAATGCTTCTATTATAATTGAAAACAGCTATTTATTTCTTGCAATAACATTTCAGGGAATTTCTGTCTATTAATTCAGACTCAGAGACTTACTTAAATCTTACCAACACAACATTTATGAGCAAAACTGAACTTATCTTAGTCTCAGATTTAATAGTCAAAATGGCCAAATTATTTATCATCCTGACAAATATATCAGTCTGTCACTGATCCTAACAAAGGGAAGAATTTATCCACAGCCAGTATTGATTTTTTTTCAATCCCTGTAAATACTTTTCCATCAACTTATACTGTGGATAAACAGCCGATTGTGGTTGGAAACCTGAGCTGTGCATTATCTTAGAGGTGTATTTAATGTGCAATCCCATTCTGCATATCTACTACTAATACCTCTTGTGTTACTCAGATAGGCATGTTCAGAGAAAAATGGAGGATATCTCTTAACAATTAATAATACAAGTGAACACTGAATATAATCATTTTAGCCAACCGTTATTGATCCACACCCATTTAATTAGACAACCCTATCCTGCACCTCAAACCACCATTAATGCAAAGAGCTGAACACACAGAAAGGAGTTTAGAGAGCTAATAACCACTCAATCAATGAGTCCAGGTATTTACACTAATGCCGGGGGCAGCATGAATCTGTAAGAACAGGCTAGTCTAATAAAATCATGCCTGATTTGAAGCGCCAAGATTCCTGGATCAATAAAAGACGGTGAGAATTTATGTGACAGTGGAGGAACTGAGCATCTCAATGTGATAATTTCGAGTCTAGATTGCACAATCAGACAAACCACTGATGTGATGTGTTGTATTTTATAATGCCCCCCACCCCCCACCACTCCATGTTTTCAACAGCACCAAAAAAAATCCGCTTTATAATCAGCAGAGAAAGAGACTTGTGACCCAGATTTCAGCAGTGACGGGTTATCAAGTTCATGGGGATTGGTGAACAAGTGAAAGATGATGCTTGAGGACCACCATCAGTCCCACAATCTGTGATTTGTGTCAAAAAATTATGAGCAGCCACAAAATGTATTTGAACACTTCAGTAACAAAAAACAAACAAACAAAAATTATATATATATATTTCCATATGCAATGACATTGATACTAATTGTGTGGTGGAAAGTTCCCAAGCAGTTGGACTACTAGATCATCACATCTCATAAGCCATCTCCAACAAACCATTTTTGACAGGGCTACAAGCACTTTAGAGCATGTAAACAGAAAATAACAATTACGAGCAGCCAGTAGAATGCATAGATCTGGCTTGTGTGTCTGCATGTAACAACAGTTGACATCGCATCCTCTAAAGCTAATGGAGTGGGATGGAAGCATGGAAATCAATGTGCAAAGCCATTTCTTGTCTTTTTATAATAATGAGCTTTACAATGAAGAATAAATTAAGTGGTTATAGTAGCAATAAAACATGATGTAAAAAATGGTCATGCGATTCAAACGCTGTATCCTGTTCCTCTACATGGCTGAATGACAGTCTATTGTTTGCACAGATTGTTTGGAAGGGAAAGTAGATCTTTTCTATTATCTAGGATTTTTTTAGTCTGAATTGGTGAAGCAGGATTGACCAGTGATAGGATTAAGTAAGGCGAGTGATGCCAGATGACACTAATGATGTTACTCAACCTCATTTTAATGCAGTCTTAATGCTAATCTTGATGTCTGCCTTTGTTCCATTTAAATGAATCAGTTTTATCCAAGTTCAAAGGCAGACCATTCAATTGGGCTTCACCAAGGTTGGACATGCTCTTCTCAACATAATCATCTTAGCACTGCTTTCTGCCCACGTGATTAGTTTCTTTCTAAGTAGCATATCCCATCTTTACTTTAAAAAAAAAAAAATAAATAAATAAATATATATATATTTGGTTATTATTTGGTCTCACATAAGTGAACTATTTCTTACCTCCAAAAAAAAAAAAAAAAAGGTGCTTGAGACCCCTTACTATGAGCTACTGTTAATTATTCTAAACAAGCATGCACTAGAGCACTTGAGACTAACTTAAAGTGAGGGCTGGTTATATTTATTTAGCAAAATAATGCAGGAGTTGACAGGAGACAGAAAAGAATGGATTTGTCTGGGAGAGAGAGGACTGCTGGACTCTGTTCTCTCACCCCCGCAGAGCAAGAGACGACAACGTTCATTGTTCTCAAACAAACAGGAGTTAGTAAGGCGCGGTCTTGGCATGAAGCTTATCGGCGAAATGGAAAAACCCATTTAGAACTTAATCCTTCAAGATGACATTACATGACACATGCAGTGTTTCAGTAGCTTGTGAGCATGCGTGGCTGATGGCAGGGGGTGAAGCTGAATGACTGCAGCAGCCACGTTGACGTGTCTCTTAGGGATGCATCTGAGATCTCTAAACATCATCATTCAGATAAACATCAACATAGCAGAATAAAGTTCAATGTTCAAAAGATTGTATTTTATTGCATTTGCCAGTATTGTTAATCCTTATCATAAGTTTCTTTTGATAACTTCAGAGAGAAACATATGAACTTTTAAAGATCTGTGGACAACAGTATTGACAGACAGAGACAGAGGTTTAAAATTAAAGAGATAGTTAACCTCAAAAAAAAAAAAAAAAAAAAAAAAAAATGTACTCACCCTCAGGCCAATCAAGATGTAGATGAGTTTCAGAATAGATTTGGAGAAATTAAGCAATACATCCCTTGCTCACCAGTGAATCCTCTGCAGTGAATAGGTGCCGTCAGAATGAGAGTCCAAACAGCCAATAAAAACATCACAAAAATCCACAAGTAATCCACACGACTCCATCCATCAGTTAATGTCTTGAAAAGCAAAAAGCTGTATATTTGTAATGAACAAATCCATAAAGATGTTTTTAACTTCAAAACACTACATTCGGCTAAAAAGTCCTCTATGCTTTATATCTTATTAAGGAGAGAAATATGCCCAGATCAAGCACTGTTTACAAGTGTAAACAGTCTAAAACAGTTCCAAACACATATGTTAAAGGATTTTGATGTGAGATGACAACAAGGGGACATATTATTTTGGAATTTGGTATTTTGGTAAAAGGGACAGTTAAAGGTTTAATCCACCCCAAAATGAAAGTTTTGTCATTAATCACTTACCTCCATGTCATTTTCAAACCCATAAAAGCTTAAATCATCTTCGGAACACAATTTAAGATATTTTGTTACTTGGCATTCAATGGGAAAGTCACAAGCCTCCTGGTTTTCACCCAAAATATCTTAAATTGTGTTCCGAAGACGAACAAAGCTTTTATGGCTTTGGAACGACACGGGGTAACTGATTAAAGACAACATTTTTAAATTGGGTGGAGCAGCCCTTTGAGTTAAAATGATTAAAACATTTCATTATGCCTTCATGATGGATTTGTTTCTTACAAACACAGCTTTTCGCTTCACAAGATATTAAATTGATGCACTGTTGTGTGGAATACTTCTGGATTATGGTGATATTTTTATCAGCTGTTTGGACTCTAACTCCGACGGCACCCATTTACTGCAGATGATCCATCGATGAGCAAGTGATGTAATGCTAAATTTAATATTTTTTTAATCAGGAAAAATGACTGAATGTACCTATATGCAAAATGATTGCTATTTAAAAAATTATGCACACATTACATGTTTAACAGCAGGCCCAAAACTTTAATATGATTAGACTTGCCACAACAAAGTTCATTATGCTAATAAATGTTCACATTGTGAATATGATGCCTATGTTTTATTTTTTAAAGATATTTGCCAGTATCCTGCATATAAATCTACAGCAGAATAAAACAGTACTTTCATTTCCCTGCCTCCACCAACCACTTATCTGCCATATCATCTTTGGCCTGGGTGGTAAAAAAAGCTCAGAGCAGGTTAAGTCTTCCCAGATCTGCCTAACCAGAGACAAAAACAAACAGTCTTCACGTCTGCCACCGTGTTAGCTACAGTGCCTGACTGCATATTTAATTGATTTTTTTTTTTACGTTTTACTATTGCAAAATGTTTTTTGTTAGTGTAAGGAATTTTTTCCTCAGTATTTTGGTGAATCTTATCAACAAATCAGAGTTTCAGAATCCATCGTTCTTTGTTGCAGACTTGTCTGGAAATTTTTGTGTATGTATTGATTTTTATCAGTTACCAGAAACAGGATATTCAAACACAAGCAGGCTAATGTGTTTGAATAAGCTGTCTGCAGCTGCTGTCCCCTCACTGTCTTTGGGCTACATGAATTCAATCATCTACGTCAACATGCAGGAATCATGTTACTGCCACTGTAAAAGCTTGTAAAGCATTGAGAGCCAGTTTGGTGGGGCTCAAGCGTTCCTGACTGTCATGACAATACCCTAATCCCTGCATGTACATGCTGTGAATTTCTAGAGTCAAGCCCCTGTGGGAAGACCCAAAATTAGCAGTGAACTGCAAAAGGTTACAAGAGTTCTGGGAACAGCGTCCATTTTCAGTCCTGACCCCATCTGCGTTTGTTTGCTTTAGTCAAACGCCCAAATGTTGAGGCACTAAAAATAAGATCATCATACAAAAGGTTTGTTTACCTGCTTTATAAGTAAAGTGTCATACATATTATGTCACAACTGCAGGATGTGAAGTCACATTGGCTACGTTTACATGCACACTTTTTGGGTTTAATCGGACTGAATTCATTACGATTGATGAATCTGATTGTAGTGTTTACATGAACGCTAAATAAAGTGATCCGGTTGATGTGCGTGTTTATATGTCACAAGCTACAAATCGGAATAGATTTTTTTTTAGACATGCGCACACTGCTCAAATAGTGAAAGTGAAAAGTTAAAGTGACATATAGATAATATTGAGTTTCTCACTGCTTACACACAATAACCACTCTCCTACATGGTTTCTTTATTTGTTTTTAACAGCAGAATTATTATATATACCTTTATGGATAAATAAACATATAAACCACTGTGCTGTGCTGCTCATATTTATCACGCGAAAAAAAAAAAAAGCCCCTCCCCATGCCCAAAACGGGTCGCCTGTGGATGAGTAACCAAAACAAGGCTGTCCTGCTCCACTTCACAGTTGCCGAGTGAAAGGAAAGTTTTATAATGACAGGACACAAATTTATACAACACTTTATTCAAAAGGAAGAGCTGCTCGTTCTGTGTGTCATACGTCATTAAGTTATTTCTGCATCATTGCACATGCGCAGTCCTTTCAGTTTCATGGTTCAATCCGATCGACTGTTTACATGCACGCTCAATCGTATTAGAAGAGGAATAAACCACCCCCTTCAATCTGATTGAAATTTCATTCGGATCGAGCGCAATCGGATCGATTAAAGTGTTTATATGAACGTTTTTCAATCCGATTAAGCGGTCAATCCAATTACAAACTGATTATTTGGGTGCATGTAAACGTAGCCTTTTACATTTACAGTCACATTATCAGATATAAAGTCACAATTATGAGAAATAGTTGTAATGGTGAGATATAAAGTCAAAACTGTAAGAAATAAGAGTTTCAATAGCAAGATATTAAGTCAGAATGTGAGATATTAAAGAAGTACAAAAATGTCACAATTGTCAGATATGTTTTAGCATATTAATCCATGTGTTATACTTTCAGATTTACAATAAAGTTGAAACTACAAGACATAAAGTACAAAAATATAACCGCCTTATTACGAGAAATAAAGATGCAACTGAGAGAAATACAGACATTGTGAGATATAAAGTAATAACTATGAGCAATAATTGTAATTGTGAGACCTAAATACAAAAATGCAAGAAACAAAACATGCAAATGTGAGGTATAGAGTCACAATAACCAAAAAAAGAGGTGCATTTGCGAAGTGTAAATCTGGTTGAACCAGTGTTTCAGAAATGTTGTTGCAGGTGGCCTCTGAACTACTGTTTCTACTAATGCACTGCTCCATATACGCCATCCTTTCATGTCTACTACAGCTTAAATGAGAAGCGGGACTAATAGTGACCTAATAGCTTAAATCTGTGCGTTTGCTGATGAAAAGCACTTGGCATGGCAGTTAGATCTGCGGGCAGCTTACTGTAAGGAAGCAGGAAAAGCCAAGATCCCCCTGTGGGAGTTGTTTTTCATAGGGCTGTGCGGTATGCATGTGCTGCCGGGCCAGTTCAGACCCACCTCACGGCTGGCTGGTTGGCATTCCAGCCTCATTCTGTAATTACGTCTCCACTCCTACAGAGATCTTCCAGTAACATGCTCTAAAAGCACTCATCTCTGTCATGTACTGGTCTCATTTTAACAACACACACATGTAAAACACTGTGCTTGTGCAATTCATACTGACTTATGCTATTCATGAAGATTGAATGTAAGGCCAAAACATCACAATATTTTTTTTCCATATCAGACAATATCGATATTTATTACAACATTCATTTACCATTAATGGGGAAGGAAATGCTTAGCAACAACTGACACGCTTAAGTTATCACACTTATTAATAGAAGTTAACTAGTAATAAACCCCCTAATCAGACCAGGTTCACATCAGATCAACACACATCAGAAAATGTAACACACATAAACCCTCCATCATAGCAACTCATTAAGAGAAAAATCCTTGTTTGTACCTTTTGGAAACAGACTTTTCAAATAAAAAATCTAAAAGCTCTCTGATGCAATCAATGTTACCGTCTCTTGAATTCTGCTTAATCTTTTCAATTCCAAGAAAAAAAGAAAGATGGCATTTTATGGTTACATTCACAAAAATGATGTCTTTCAACAGGACTCTTTAGATTTTTTTCTATAGCACTTCTATGTTTCTATGATGGTGTTTTTTTTTTTTTTTTTTTTTTGTGCGCTTCTGCAGATTACTAAAAAAACCTTCACAGATCATGTTTTCAAGTCATTTCAAGGTTTAATATGACATGATATAAAGCGCTGGTCTCTAAGTAGGTGTGTTTTTGATTTACTTTCAATTAGTTTATTATTTACTAATTCAGATCAGCTTGTGGATATGAACTGCATGAAAACGAGAGACGGGTTTTATCTCATGAATACCACAATAGGCCAATCATTGCACAATGGAGGGACTGCCTTCTTTCATATGATTTGTACACTTTTCATATGCCATTTTTCAGAATATTGTTGTTTTATTTTTACAGTGGATTTTTTCTCATAAAAAAAAATAATAATACACCTGGCATAGCTTTTCTTACATTCACATATTCAGTACATGTTATGGACACAAATTGGCCCAGTTCATTATTAGAAAACACCTCAATGCCATGCGTGCATCTTGTTGCATTTTCATAATAAGTTGTGTATTGAAGCAATTTGCATCACCATTTAGTAATTCAGTCGTCTGTTGCCATGGCCAACAGGTGGTAATTGTCTCATCCACCATTAGCATACAGTATTTCTCAAACCGCTTTCCTGATGATAAAAGCTCCATTTAGTTTTCTTTTCAGATTTCAGCAGAAGTGGGCTAGCACTTATTGAGACAAAGTACTTGATGGATAATAATTGAGACATTGAAAGGTAAGGTGTGTATGTTCAACATCTACCATGAAGATTCTTTTCTTCCATGCTTTCTTGCTTTAAAGCACTGAATCTACTAATTTTTTACTTTTTACATTTTCATCTACATTTTTTTTTATAAGATCCTACCATTTGCTCCACTAATGAAGGCTTTTTACTTTGTGCAGAAACACGAGTGTAATGTGACATTCAGGCTGCATGAGTGCAGAAAAGAACGACAGTGTGGGTTCATACGCATTCTTACGTATTTTAAGAGGTGGCTAATTAATTGGAATTCGTAGGAATGACCACACCTAACCCCTAAACTAAACCATAACTGAAATCTTACAAAATTGTACAAATGAGGTCATACGAATCTCTATGAATTAGCCACCTTATTAAATACATACAAAAAAGCCATGAGATAGCATTGGACATTTATAATGTTATATTGTTGAGCACCAAATTACGATGATTTTAGAAAGATGACACTAAAGAAAATTCTGCTAAAAATTTTGATTTGCAAAATTTTTAATTAATAGATATATTACAATATATCTTTAGCAAATGTTTTTATCAAACATTTTTAGACATTATAAAATACATATTTATAAACCTGACACTATTTTTGTTGTACCTCTTTTATTGCTATTTTATTAGTTTATCAGCGATGTTATATTCAAATATCTTAACACTCACATGCCAAGTCATGAGACAAGGAAACTAGTGTATAAATTAAGTTGGGAAACTTGCATTACACTTGCAATATTTACAATGTTGTCTAGTTTTATATCGCCAGCAAATAAGTGCAAATATATAGCAAATATTCAATAAATAATTAGCTCTAGTCCACAGCTCTTTCAACACTGAATGAAGGCTGACAAAACTACTCTGAAAATAGCTTCACAAAATAGTATAAACCATGACAACAGACTACCACACATGTGGCATAAACCACAAACATAGCTCAAAATAATTGCTTCAATTTGCTTTCTCTTTGCTGTACCACTTATTAATGTGTTTTTATTTATATCAAACACATATAATGTTTAGCTCATTTGAAGCAAGCATTTAGCCTACATTTATACACGGCAAATGGCACTCAACAGTTTCTAAAAGAGGAAAAACAATTACAGCTATGTTATTGTGTTACAAATTGAGAATATATTAGCAGTGCGTAAAAAGAAGAAGAAGAAGAAGAAATCTTGGTGATGTCTGAACAATCTGGCCCATTCATGCAGCACATGCCATGCCTGAAGCCCGGGGATTTACACGATCAGCTGAGCGCAGCTTCCACTACAAGACGACATTGTTCTCAAACGAAACGCCTCTTGTTTGCCTTCAAACTCTGTTGTGCGACTTATCAGAGAAGCACAGCTCCAAATCTCCCTCTGAGCTTGCAAACTGAAATCAGTGTGTGTCCATTTCCTACTGCTTACTGTCAAACAAGCACAATGTTTGCCCAAAACCCCTTTGAAATGCTGGTTTTCAGACAGACAAGACAGCACAGGCACATGCAATTTAAATTATTACAAATATACTGTTCACAATGACACTTTAATGATAATGATTATTATTAGCAGTACACATTTAATGTTAATTAGTAGAAATGTCACTTGATCTAATATTTTGTATCTAATGCAATCACATATATTGTGATTCATCACTTTCGCACCTGTTTGATGTAGAACCTTTAAAGCATCACAGCATCAAACATGGACTGAAGGCACTTCCTTTTCAACACTTATCTTCTCTTCCTCATCACTGAAATGCATGCATGTGAAACAAACCATGGCCCACTTTCTTTGAGGCTTGGAAATCTTTGTGGTTTGATAAGAATTGCTGCCTGTACCTGTATGAGATGTGTTTCTTGTTTTCCTTGAACATGAAATTTGTCTTGTTACCCTGACAACTGCAAAATCAACCAAGTAAACTATAGTCACATGTTTATATACTGACGATAATATTAAAGTTGTGTTCTGTGGAAATGGAAGTACTGACCTGAAATGGGTGTAAATATAATGTGTATATCATTTGAAAGTTTGTGTGTGTGTGTGTGTGTGGAAAATATTTAAATGATTTTATGCCCACCAAGGCTGCATTTATTTAATCAAAAACACATTTAAATATTCATATAGTTAATTGTATTTTTAAAATTCAACACATATTTTAAAGTGTAATTTATTCCTTTGAATAAATTCCAGCAGTCATTAATCCAGTATTCAGTATCACATGAACCTTCATAAATGATTAAAATATGCAGATACCATTTCTTATTATCAGCGTTGACAAGAGTTGTGCTGCTTAGTATTTTTGTGGAAAACATGGAACATGTTTTCAGGATTCTTTGATTACTATAAAATGCATTTGTGTTAAAAAATTAGTTGGCAACATTGAGCACAAATCACTTTATGGAAAGTGGAACTCTGAAGCGCTAAGTAAGAGTATTCAGCGAGTGAAAATATACATGTGCTAAACTTATATTTAGTCTCCAACTCACACACTGGTGAGTAAAATTGGAGAATGTGTTAGCCATTGGCTAATACTAGACATAATTTAGTCGCCCAGAGTGAAGATTTAGTCACACTAGGGTTGTGACAGTAAGGGAATTTTCCCACGGGTTAATCGACGTGCGATACCGGTATCACAGTGGGGGCAGTTTAGTCTATATATAAAACATAGACCTTTTATTAACAAAACAAATAAAAATACACCATGCTATAGGGCAGGCTGTGCCTAAAATAAAATAACAAAATAACTTAAAGTACAAACTTACAAATTCTAAAACTAGAAATAGGCTAAGAAAAATATAATAAATAAGAATAACCAAATAAATAAGAAATGTAGAATGTTTTTTAGCAAAAATAGTAAGAAAGCTTGGAGGCACGGCATATACCTTGATGTTAAATAAAATAAATGCATTACACAATGTTTAAATAAAGTAAAATCAGCAAACAACGTGGAACCAATTAAATAATAATAAATAAATAAAAACTTCACTTTAGATAAAAGGACAAAGTCAACAGGCTTTTCAAAATCCAAAATATTGCCAAACAGGCGCTATTGCATTTCGTTTCAAAACTAAATTATCCATCATCGCCTTGTCTGTCTCATCTCAGTCTTCTTGTCAGTCAGCTCACTGGATAAATGAAATCTGATCTGTTATGCAACTGTCGTTCGGGCACGCTGCATTTTTGCAGCAGCATTCAGATTTTAATTATAGTGTCTGTTCTGTTCTGTTACTGAACTAAATTATTTGTATTACTATAAAACATCGAAACGACGATGGGGGTCAGTGCCGTGGTGGCCAAGCAATATTAACACCGTCTATCACAGCAAGCCTGGTTCGCACAGAAGAGTTATTTGGTTTTACACTCTTTTTCCATCCCTTTCTTCCCTACACATACAAAATAAAAGTTATTATGTTTAAAACCCTCCGAGCACTGCTCACCTGCTGATTATATTGTAAAAGCTGTGGTCACAAACAATATAAAACATAACACGTTTCCACACACGCATATGCTTTTTTTTTATTGATCCAGTGGTTTTGTGCACATGCTGCTTTCTGGCACATAACAACTCAGCCTTCTTATTTGCTTTTCCACTTTAATACATCAGTGGTTTTGGCTTGCCATTGGAAGGCCTGAAACCACAATAAATCACTCTGATAATCATCTACTTTTTACTTACTAAGCCATAGGGGAGATACATGCTTTTCCTTAAACAATTGTGCAGTTCACTTATATGAAACAATTGCTGCCTGTGGCCATGTAAACTAAGCATGTAGCGAACATAAATTACGGTATGCTTACTTACCTATATAGAGAGAGGAGTCTTTCTTCCGAACATGATCGTCTATGTAGGACACACCCAGGGGCTGAACAGGTGTGGCACCAATACCCAGCAGCACCTGGGCTCCAATCAGAAGCAGGTACATCATGTTGGTGTTGGCTCTATTCCCACACGCTTCATCAGCTTTAGAGGTGTTGGAGCACACGTCTCGCCCCAGATCCTTGCTCCATGTGTCTGTGATCTTGTATTGACTGGCGAGGAATTCTGGTAATGCAGAGAGCAATGCTCCCAGAGCCATGACAATGCCACCGCAGCCAATTAACCTAGGGCGGTGGGCTTTAGCACCAAAATAACTAACGAAGAGAATGAGGGCCAGGTTGCCAACCTCAAAGCTGCTGGCGATGACGCCCACATCAGCGCTCTGAAGATTGAAGCGCCGCTCCAGTGTGGTCAGCACACTCACCTAAGAGATAAACAAAGCAGAATAAATGGCAAATTCTGTCATGAAACTCAAATTGATGATATTGATGATATTAAAGCGTTTAATTGGCACAAGCTGATTGGTTCATGTTGTATATGCAGCCAATGAGCTTGCTGTTTTACATTTAAATGGTTTATTAGCATTCACAAGAGCAATTCACAGTGTGCTTTCAGAGTTTCTCTGAAACCTCCACCTCCCCAGCTCCACCTGTATAGATTCTCTGCGGATTATAATATATGCTATTTGTGCAGCAGCAGTACAGTATGTCTTAAATACTCACAGCATTGTATCGGCGTTATGTATTGGAAGTAGCAAGTTCCTGTTCTTGTTTTATCATTTCATTCTCATATCTTTTACCATGCTAACAGTTCCTGTAATGTAATTACTGTAATGCCAATCTAAAATAGTTGTATAATATCACCATTTCACATATTACTGTATCTGAACTGGATGAAAATTCTATTCAGCACAGGTTGGTGTTCAGACAGCGTGACTTAAAGTTTTAAGGCATTATAACTTTTTAACTTTGTAATTTAGTTTAACAGGATTTTTAACAAAAGCATTTTTTAAAGAAATCTCTTATGCTCACTCATAGGCTGCATTTATTTGATAAAAAATTCTGTAAAATATTAATTTCGTGAAATATTATTACAATTGAAAATAATATAAATGTGTATGTGTGTGTGTGTGTGTGTGTGTGTGTGTGTGTGTGTTTAAAAAATCAATTACTCCTGTGGTGGAAAAGCTTTATTAACTAAATGTATTACCATTAATTCAATGTCACAATATCTTTTAGAAATCATTCCAATATGCTGATATGAAGCTCAAGAAACATGTATTATTATTATTAATGCTGAAAACAGCTGTGATGCTTAAAATTTTGTGAAACATCGTAGACCTTTACTTAATGTATCCTTGCTGAATAATAGTATAAAAAAACCTATTGACCCCAAAGCTTTGAACAATATTATATATAACTGAATATAGCTCCTATAATTTATTTTTGTTTTTATCTGTTTATTTGTTTTATTTGATATTGATACTAAACAGCCAAAGGCGGGCATCATACAGAAGTCAAATTTGATTCTAAACAGTGTAATACCAAATGTAATCTAACCTGCCCTAGTGAAAATACTAAAATGTATTTGAAATACATATATTACAAATAAATGTACATATTTATGCACTTAATAAAAAGACCCTGCAATTGTACTTTTGGTATACTAAACTGGTATACTTAAAGTTGGGTAAATTTGAACAACTAATTTTGTACTTTAATTGTGTGGAAGTAGTGTTAAATTCCAAGTCAAGACTTAAATATATTTACTAAAAAGACTACAAATGTATTTACCAAAATATTTTCTATATTTGATTGTGCTAAAGTGGAACTATAGCATGTATACATTTTAGGCTAAATATTTAGAAATTTGAATTGTTTACAAGTAGTACTCCAAGTAAAGTTGAATTATAATTGTTATATCAGTAAGTCTCGAGTGATATGCAGATTTGACCTATATTTACTAAGTAATAAATGTATTTTAAATATATTGTTTTTTTTTTTGTTTTTGTTTTTTTACAAGGGTGAGAGGTAACTTGATGGTAAAGATAAGCAGCAAATTTCAAATAAAGGAACTGTTTTCACTTTCACTACTATTTAACCTAAGGTGAGAAAATGAGACATAGTAAGGGAACATGGAAATGGGCATGTCACATTAAAGTAATCAAGTCCCCAAACACATCTATTCTAACAAGTGACAATAAAACCATGTCAAAGAAGACAACTAATGACCCAGTAAATAATGATTTTGAGAAACGCTTTCAATCTGTGAAAACATGAACATGCTACTTGTCACACATTCATTATAGAGGCCTATGACAAAAATAGCTAGTGAAAGTCAAAAATGCCACCAGGCAGCCTTGATAAGCAATTGCAGAACTTTAATGAAGCAGCTTTGAGCTGGAGCACCACAAATATGGCATGGCGGTGAAAAGAGCATAGTATTGAGGCCACGCTCTTTACTATAATCCTATTTCTCTAGAATAGGCCTCTCTCAGATGTGGTGTAGTGCTCTTTGCACATCTCCCCATGCTGCACTACAGATTCCTACAGAGTCGGTCATTTTGATTTGATAAACAAGATAATATACATGGATTCTCTCAATTAGCTACATACACATTTCTCTGAAATACTTGATTATGATTGGCCAATCGTGGCAGTAAGCAACAATATGATAACAAATATTTATTTTCCTCATTAGTCATGTAAAAAGGAGTCATTATTAAAATAAAATAAAAACTTTAAATCTCTTAGAAAAAAAAACCTTTCTCTCACTCTTTCAGTTTCTATAAAGTTGTTAATGCAAGTCTATGGATATCCAAAAAGGACAGAATCATCTGTTCATACTTTTGATGATGGCTTTGCTCTACCACTCTATCCAGTGTTATTTATAGCCCTCTTTGTGAATCATGGATATTCTAGTGTCATCAGAACTTCTGAATAGCACAGCTCAATGGGTGGACTAATATAATTGTGCAGTGTGAAAAGGCACAATTTCTGTTATCATATCATCTGTACTGTAAATTCTGTACAGAGGAAGATAAACAGTTAAAATGCATGTTTTGAGTAATGAGTTTATTATGAGCTTTAAGCAGAGCAGTTATGCTGTTGTCATAAATGTCTGATAATTCAGATTGCTTTAACTGAATTTCCCATAGTTAGTCGTTTGCAAATGAATTGTAAAGTAACGTGGACAGTCTGGCAAACTGCTCTATTGTGTGCAGAACTGTTGTCTGTGATACATTTGCAGTAGATTTTTTATAGTAATAAAATAATTTAGTTCAGTAAAAGAACAGACACTACGATTAAAATCTGAACACAGCTGCTCAATGTAGCGTGCTGAATGACAGTCGCTTTTATTTTACATCAAGGTGTATGCCGTGCCCCCAAGCTATCTTATTCGTTTGGCTAATAAACGTTCTATGTTACTTATTTTTATTTGGTTATATATTATACATGTTTACTTATTTCCAGTTTTTTATAGCATACCTATTTAAACTATGCAAGTTAATTGTTATTTTATATTAGGCATATTATTTTTATTTGTTTTGTTAATAAAAGTTCTGTTTTATATATAAGCTAAAGAGATTTTGACGTTGCATTTTGTTGTTGCATTCAAACAATTGACGGCGAATTGCGCTAATTCGAGTAAAATGTGCAAGCTGCTTTTACAAGCTATTTAAAAGTGAAGGAAAGGGAGGAAAAGAGGGAACGTAAATGCCCCCACCCCCACCCCCACGGTCATACCAGTATTATCACTGTTGTCACACTTCGATTAACTGGTGGGAACATTTCCTCACTGTCACAAACCTCATTTGCAGTCTGTTAGAAGCCTGACTTGAAGCTGTCTATAGTAGTGTTCTCAGTTAGTAATATGAAACATGCAAAACACTTCTCACTCCCTTACTGTTAAACTGTTGGTATATGACTTAGATAAACTGCAAGGAACATAGTAGGCTACTGTTCATGTGTGGCATCACAATTTGAATATCAAAGCTACTTGGTCAACATTCATAATCATTCTTCACATTTTGAATATTGTTCTTTCAAGAAGGTTAGAGAAGACTTTACTATACACAGTCTGTGTTAATGTATATGGGTCTAAAGTTATGTATTCATCAAAATGAATGAAATAACAACGGAATCTTCCCAAAAATATTTCCATTGTGCCAGTACAGAACTATTTTGAGACCTGGCCTAAAAGTTACTATAAAAATAATTTGCATGTTTCAATCTCAAGTTATCCCAACATTAGCAAGATTAAATTTAAGAGCTCATAATGTCAAGTGACAATCATGGAAACAGGATTTAAGCTTTAACACAGATTAATAACCAAACAGTGTATGTGTGTTTGTGTGTGTGTATGTACACACAGTCAAGTTTGAAAACAGGATTTTTAAATGTTTTTAATGAAGTTTCTTAAACTCAGCAAGGCTGCATTTCTTTGATCATAAATACAATTTTTTATTGTGAAATATAATTTCAATTTGAAATAAATATTTTCTATTTGAATATTGTCAGGAGTATGGACTGTTTTTGTGTTTGTTTTTCTCCCCATGTGCTCCCCATGACCCACGTTCTCCCTCTCATTTTGAGTAGTCATTTGATTATCCGGTGTCCCGTTCATAACCCCACGTCAAGCCCTGTATTTAAAGTGTTGTCTGTTAACGTCTATACCAAGTGCTACATGTGTGTTACCCTGTGTTTGGATGATTAAAGACTGTTATTTGTGAAACTCCTTCATCTTCGTTCTCCAAGAAGAACAAATATATTTTAAAATTTAATTTATTCCTGTGATGCAAAGCTGAATGCTACATGATCCTTCAGAAATTATTCTTACATGCTGATTTGCTGCTCAGTTATTATTGATGCTTGGTTATTAATAATGGTTCTTATTAACAATGTAAACAAAGTTCAGAGTAAAAACTTCAAACAATAGCATTTATTTGAAATAGAATCATTCGTAACATTCTAAAAATTTCTGGTGTCACTTTTGATCAATTTAATGCATATTACCTGAATAAAAGCATTAATTCCTATTAAAACATACAGACCCCAAACTTTGGAAATGGTAGTGCATCATGATATCTGCATAAATTTTAAGTAGCACAACTTTTTTGTTTTGTTTAATAATAATACGTTACATAGCTAAAAGTTGTATTGATAAATTATTCTGTCACAATAATCAATATATCAACTTATCGCACAGTATATGTAGATGACCTTAATAATTTTTGGTGATGCAATATATTGGCAATTAGATTTACATCAAAATTTATGTCACCATGTTTCCTTGTTGCATTCCACCTGCGCCTGTGTCTTTTGCAGCTTCTTGCACATTATGTGATGTAGTCATGAGCTGGTAGTTAAAAATTGCTTCTAGAAAAAAAGTTTCATTTGCAAGTATGGCCTTGTTCAGGGATATGTGCCTTTGTGCTAAGTGGGGATTGTGTTTTTCACCAATAGTGTGTACTCTTAATTTACAGAGAAAAGAAGGTCAGGAAAATATCTAAAGATGGAAAAATCTCCATTCAAGTTCTTTGTGCTTTTTTATATCTACTTGTTACATTGCACTTTTTGTTAGAAAATGTTTACTTACTATTTATTAAAGTTTTTAAACGTATATCATATATTGATACTTAATTTCCATTGTCATTTGAAAGTGTCTAGGTATAGGCCTTCTTGCATTATTATGCTGTTATATTAATATTATATATTCAGTGGCATAGAATGGTCTTAAAATGACAATAATATTGCTTATTGCAATTATTTATTATATATAGTTTGTAGTACATTTTTAGTTCTGTGAATCCAGTCAAATCTTTACTAATAAGGGCACCAAAATATTGAGAAACAGATTTCAGAACATCTTGCATCTTTCAGAAACTAAATCTGATGCTTAAAAAAGCCAGTGTGAAATAAATTATTAGTGAAGAAGAAGAAGAAAAACTTTTTCATTTTAGTCAAGCAAATTTTTCCTCTCGATTGACTTTGTGTGTGTGTTCTTGTGTACTATTCACACTGGCTCTTGCTCAAATGCCAAGCCCAAAAATATGTGCCAGCCTACTAGTTCTGGAAGCATGACGAAAGGACTGGGACAGGCCACATCCCCCATCTGCCTCCACTTTCTGCCTGCCTCAGAGTCTCTGCCAACCTGCTGAAACCTGTTGACTGAATAGCTGGATCCCTCTGCATACATCAGTGCCAGTGGCACAGCGATAGGGCACATAGAATGCCACCTTAATGCCAAGACACATTCAACATGCCAGCAGTGTCAACTAACGCTAAATCTCTGTCGATAGTCACACCCATCACCTTCTAATCCCTCAGCATGAAACCATATTATTAGGAACACTATGAATTATCGAACAATGAGACAAAAAATGTCTATCATGTTATAGTTGAGTCAAGTTGAGCTTACATAATAAATGATGACAAATTCCTGAGTGCAGAACAACCAGTCTGTATCATTCAAGCGTGAAATGGTTTCTAGAACATGTGCGCTAGCAGGCATCCTCTAGCAATCTGTGTTTGATTTCCAACATGAGAGAGACTCAGCATTGCTTTATCAGTATGATAAGAAACAGAACAACCATAGTACTTGCACTTTTAATTGTTTTTCTTTAAAAAGAGGGTGGACTGATAGAAAGCAGTGATTGACTGTTTTCACAAATTAATTCTTCTGGGTGCGGCGCAAAGCTCTTTTATTGATTTTATACTGTAGTGATGTTCTTTCAAGCAGTTTACACTAGTAAACTGCATTAGAGACAGAGTAAAAACAATATATTTGTTTAAAAAATATTGTTTAAAAGAATATAGAACATTAATACATGACAGATTTCAAAGAATAAAAATAAATAAATTACAGTGAAATATCTGGCTGTTCCAACTGCTAACAGCGTCCAACACAACGTTTCAAAAGACAATGTGACGAGAATATAAATGAAAGCTGTCATTTACGGTATCAGCCCAGTGTTTGCTGACAGGCAGAGATTGATTTTGAATCCTGCTCCAACCACAAAATCACCCCTAAAGAAACAAGGGATTTAAAGTCATATGCACTCATTTTCGGAAGCATTAAAAAGTGCATATTTAAAGTTGCAATACATCCTTTCTTCTGTATTGTTAGGTATCCGAGTGTAAAAGATTATCAAAAAAGAAAAATGTAGAATGTGGACTTGGATCTATGCATCAGTTATTGATGGATTTTGAGATGTGGCCGTCGCACTAAAAAGTGGATATAGATGAATAGAGAGCTGCAGGGATGAATTCTTTTTGTAGGCCAACACCTGGAAACAAACTAGCATTTCATTTTAGCACTTTGAGTTTTATCGTCCAGGAGTGAGGTCAATAGTTTTTTTGAACGTGTTTTTAGGTAAATGCTTGAAATGAAGTCAGTGTGGTTGACAGAAGCTAAATATATTTTTATGTTTTATTCCACAACTTAAAAAGCTCAGGCCTGGGGATAAACATATGAACTGACACATGCAAAGAAATAAGTATGATGTGTCAAACAAGCCACTGATTCAGTCTGTGAAATAAGATCTGTGGTTAACACATGCTCAGTATATTTTCATGTTTTATTCTACTACATTTATTACATCAGTAATACTGCCTTGTGATATTTTTACACACAAACATACACACATTAACATATGCCTCACACAAGAAGAGTTTCTTTGAGTGGGGAAGGGCATGGCCTTAAAATTAAAGGTGAAGGACACAACATGTCGCCAGTAGGGGTCACTCATAAGTCATTATATAAATACTAAACAGATAATTTTGCTGAAATACATGATATATTGCTATGGGTGTTGCACTGTGATACACAGAACCATTAGGTAAATATACTGTAGCTGTCGACCAATCAGAATCTAGGACTGGAACTAACCGTTCTATAAACAGGAACATTAAATATCACACCAAAAAAAGTAATCTCAGGTACTCTGTATAGTCCACATAATGAACACAGCCTCCTTGTGTTCATTATCATGCTCTTGCAAACTATTTGAAGTCAAAATTTTAGGGAAATACTTTTTAAATATAGTATGAAACATTGACATTGAAGTCATGCGACTGTGGTGTAGTTCATTTATAGCCTACGTTTAGCTTTTTACTTATTTAGGCTTCAACATTAATAGAAGTTGGGTTTATTTGTAAAGATGATAATGATAAACAAAATCATGCTGATCACAAAGTTTAGTTTTTTTTTTTTTGTACTGTAAAGTCTGGTAAAAGTAAAAATTAAATGCACGCATGGATGAATCATCCACTGCAATTTAGAAAAAGGAAAGGGTGAATTTTCATAGCATGCCTTTAAATGGTTATTTGTTCCTAAAAGAAAGATAATAACTATAGAAAGACTACAGTGCATCGTTTTACATCACAATTAAACTGACCTTTTGAGACTTCTGCATCTGAAGCTCTACTTAACAACACTTATTGGCTTTTATCTTATTGAAACAGCTAATCTCCCAGGAACCATATTGGTAGTCATAAATACACAGTATACAGCCATCTACATGTTCTGTCTACTGCATTAAGTACAAGCAAACTGAGTTGGCACAAAGTAAAGCATTGAGGTTAGATGAACCAGATATATTTGTTTGGTTATGTCACGTGACATGTCTGCCAAAGGACATTTGCAAACACTGCCCCAGCATTTTTGCATCTCAGTCAGAGTACTTAAATATATGCATATTGAGAGCTATACAAAGATGTGTGCATGTTTTGAGTGCTTTTCAGGAGATTAAAAAAGGACACAGTCTCTCTTTGCACATGGGGGAAGTCCAGACTGCCCAGAGTCAAGCTCGGGGCTGAGGCTAAACATAGGAAACTGACACAATGCCCAGGAATGAGTATGATGTCTGAAACAAGCCACTGAGTCAGTCTGTGAAGGAGGGTGGAGACTCGATCTCAAAATGGACAATTACAGCTGCTTCTGAGATAATCGAATTGAATCATTTGGAAATTACATGGAAAATTTAATTAAATGTTACTACATGACCTGCGGGCTGATAAACTCTATTCTATTTTTAACTTTGAACAAATAAAGGTGGATTTGAACAAAACATTATCATGTGGGAATACTAAATATACATATAAATAAATAACCCATGAGTCAACGACCAGACGTTAAACAAGCACTCCGAGTATACAAACTTCTACCGTTTCACACAAATGTTTGCTTCAGTTAGGCATATTTGGAAATATTTCGAAGCAATCTGAAGGGCTGGTTTGTCTATGGAAAAAACCCCCAGGGAGGATAAGTTTAGTTTAACGCTGTATCTCTCTGTCAAAATAAATCTGGACAATCTCTGAATCTTCCAGTCCCACAAACTTTTCTTTTAATGGCAAAGTTGTGTTGATTTGGTTTCCAAACATCAGAATTTCCATAAGCTGGGAACAAATCCAGTCCACAACAAGTGTACCCCTTTGAGACTGTTCCCATGATGTATTGTGGCTTTCTGGCACAGAGCAAATGATTGTTGCTTTTCCAAATATGGTCTGAGCGCGCACAGATTTCAGAGACGTCCCAAGGGTACGGAGGACATGGCTGGACAAATATCTTCCTTATCAAAGATGCTATAGAGCGGTGTCCAACTCACTGACAGCAAGCGATGTGAGAATTTTCTTTTAGATATTGGACACTACAAGCAAAGCAGAGGCAACTGCAAAGCATCACTGTTGTGTCAAAAAAGCAAAGAAAATGTGCATATTCGCAAAAATATGGAAGAGATTCTAGCTCCCTGTAACACTAAGGGGCAAATCTCTCAGATATCTAAAACAGATTGTTGTTATCCTGGATTCTGTTATCTGCATCCATAATTATTTTTGCAGAATAGCACCACTTGTTTTGTCAGGGATTAAAGTATGCCAATTAATTAATAAAACCTTTTTTTTCATGCAAGATTTTTACAAAGCCAACTGCTGTGCTGTATTGTGAACAGTCATTCAAAATAAGAGGAACGTTTCTGGACCGTCTTGCATGTTTGCCAAAATAAGCACAAGATAAAGACTTTGACATGCTCCCTTTCAGTAAAAAAAAGAGATTATCATAAAAATATCTAAATATGTTATTTCCGTCCTGGATTCTGATCCATCATTATTCAGCCTCCATCATTATTTTTAATACATAGCAACACTTGTTTTGAATATATCTTTTAATGCTGTAATTTAATACATTTTTCTAAATACATTTCCTTATTTTTTCATTATGTTATCTTTACATATATGCTGCTGCATAATATTTGCTGTACTGTTTTGTGAATTATCTTCATCATGAGGAGAGTTTTTTTGACAATAAAGAATTCTGCAACCTTATTTTTCTTTAATTTATCGCTGAAAATTGTTCTAGTCTCTCTTGTTAGTGAACTAGTGCGAGAAATGTAAAACGATTTCAAGTGGACTCTGTCACGCCGTTCCACATTCCAACCGGCTTACCTCCGTAAAGTGCATTGGTGTTGCAGAAATATACAAACTAACAGTTGTCTTATGCTTTCTTCATGAATTATCCTACTTTTGAATAAAAGCAATATCACACCCACAATCTGAATATCAGCAGATTTGTAATCGTCCACTTCCAACAGTACTTCTGCTTGTGTGATGTTGTTTAATTGTGCTTTTATTGATGTAGATTTTAAGGATTAGTTCACTTTCAAATTAAAATTTATTTAAAGTAATGCTCGCCTTGTATTTCCAAATGTGGAGAAGGAGGACGGTTCAAAAGTTGTTGTGTGTTCAGTGACACATATTCAGATATTTTGTAACTGGTGTTTGACTTAAGCCCTGTTCACACCAAAAATTATAACTATAAATGTAACTATATTAGCGTCAAAACCAGCCAACGATATCATCTGTTTATTCTAAGCACACGCATGTCTGTCACATTAAAGGGTTAGTTCACCCAAAAATGAAAATAAGCCCATACATTTCTCACCTTGAAGTCATCCTAGGTGTACAGTATTTGACTTTCTTCTTTCATACGAATCCAGTCAGTGTTATTTAAAAAACTTGTCTTTGATCTTTCAAGCTGTTTGATGCAATTCAGCAGGTGTCGCACTCAATCGGTCCATGAGAAGTTTAATAGAAAGCGAATCCATTAAAAAAAGTGTCTCATGCAGCTCCGGAGGGGTGAACAAAGGCCTTCTGTAGTGAATCGATGCGCTTTTCTAAGAAAAATATCCATATTCTAAATGTAATAATCACTTTAATCTAGCTTGTGCTCACTGTTGTAAATCAGAAGCAGTCCTGGGGGAAAGTCATATACACCTAGGATGAGTTCAGGGTGAGTAAATTATGGCTTAATTTTTGGCTGAACTAACCCTTTAAACCCTCGACCTCTTCACAGCAGGATTGTTTCAGACTGGCTGTCAGTTTTTATCGTTCATCAGCTGAAAAAAAAAAATAGTTTTGAAAGTGATTCCAACGATATCGTCTCTCTGTGCCTTTATCTTTATTTTTAGAACTATATCTTTATCGTTATCTTAATAATTATCATGCTTGGTGTGAACGGGCCTTTAGTCTTTGCACGTTCGACTTGTAAACACTGAGTCTGTACTTCCGCCTACGTCACGCCACTTTTCAACGCGAGTACGTACTACGTGAAGTCGTGGACCCGCATCGCAGAGCAGTGCAAGAAGAACATTTCTGTTTGTAAAGCATTTTTATTTTTTGCAGAAAACTACCATTATCGTTTCGCTAGATAAGACCCTTATTCCTTGTCTGTTATCGTGTAGAGCCCTTTGAAGCTGCACTGAAACTGTAATTTTGACCTTCAACCATTTGGTAGCTGTTGAAGTCCACTATAAAGAGAATAATCCTGGAAAGTTTTCATCAAAAACCCCAATTTCTTTTTGACCTAAGAAAGAAAGAAGTAAACATTTTGGATGGCATGGGGGTGAGTAAATTATCAGTTAATTTTAATTTGAAAATCCTTTAAAATGTCTCATGTAAGGTTATCTGTAATGGGCATGTACTGGCCCACAGTTTACAATGCAATTTATTTCTCTCAGCCTGACAGCTATAATATTCTGTTTATGTCTGCTGAGGCAGCTGCTTTATTGCATGAACACTCAGTCATGTTCCTTTTTTTCTTTTCTTTTTTACATATTTTCTTTGAACTTAGGGCATGGCATGTTATAGATATAATGACTGAAGATCATTGTAAGATTGTAACCCACATCCGTGTTTCTCGTCATGATGTTTCTCGAGTGCAGGACGTTTAAGGTTAAAGAAACGGATTAGCGTAAACCAAATAAGTTCAGCAAGTTCAGTAAGAACAGACAGTCACTCCCAGAGCCTAAAGTGTAAAACTTATCCAAAACAAAAGGAAAGCGTCGCTTTACTTACCAAGTATGCGCCCACTGTGCCCTGTGCCAACATCAACGCACATTCCGCCACTAAAAATATCTTAATATTTGAGAAACATGAGGGCTTTTTCTTCATTTCATCCCTCTGAGAGTCCTCGGAGCTCCTCTGCTTTTTCACCTGCATCCTGAGCAATCCAACAGCCTCGAAACGCAGCGAGAAACTATTGTAAACGGAGAGTAAACGCTAAATCAAGCGTGTCTTTATTTATCTGTAGCACTGACTGTTGTTTACAGTCAGACTCTGTGCCGCGTGATAGGTTGTACACTTTTCATTGAAACTCCGCCGATGAATGAAGCCGAACTAAATTCTCCTCCTGTGCACTCTATCGCGAAAACGGAGAATAAAACGTCTCTGGGTTTTACCCCAAACATCTTTCTTTCCCTCTGAGACTGTCCGAGCTCCCGTCGTGTTAGTGTTTGCTCGTACTCCGTCACCATCGCTCTGGTCCGCGTGCTTGATTCTCCGCCTCAGTCATTATGACTGATATATCTTGTACAGTATACACGACACATACCTCGGTAGAGGCGCTGTGCAGCATCATAAGCTGAATGCTTTACTGATTATTGTATTCATAATACAAGCACATGAATGGCAGGTAAACTGCATGTTTAAAACAATTTCTTTCAGTAGTTTTCTGGGTATACACAACACTGACTTTGAAGCCCATAGCACTCAATTACGTTTGAAACAAAACACTAGCGATATTTGTAAAATGTTAATGCGTAAATAAATCATAAAAAAAAAAAAAAATCTGCTACCTTTAAACGTTTTGAATAATTAAGATTATTTAATATTTTTAAATAAATAACTTGCTCTTAGTCTGCATACATTAGATCAAAATAGACTACAGTAAAATAATAATAATAATAATAAAGTGACATATTATTACAATTTAAAATAACTGTTTTGAAATATATTTTAAAATGTAGCCTAATCTATTCTAATCTAATTTTCAGCAGCCATTACTCGCATGTCCAGTGATCTTCACATATCCTTCAAAATGAATATGCTAATTTGGTGCTCAAGAAACATTTCTTATTATTATCAATGAAGAAAACATTTTGCTACATAATATTTTTGTTGAAAAAAAAAAAGATATCTTCATTCCAAACTTTTGACTGGTAGTGTACACTTGTATATAAATAAATAAACAAACAAACATTGGGCCTACATTAGACACTTGTTTTCTTATGTATTTTTTTTTTTTTTTTTTTTTTTTTTTATAATGCTGCACAGAAAACAACACAATACTGGTATGAAATAAATAAACAAGGATATTTTTATATGCTCATAGGAACCATATAGGTGATACAGTACAACATCTCATAACATACACAGTAATTTTTTTTTTAATGCTGAATTATTATCTGAAAGAATTTAAAGACTTGTCATGAAGACAGGCCTAGGACTATTTCATTGCAAGCTGACATAACATGCTTAACAGCTTGCTTAACTCAACAGCTGAAGTTTTTACGGACTAGCTTTTTGTCTTTGATGAATCGCTGGCAAGTGTGATCATTTCATAATATATTACTGCAGCAGATATGCCTCACAAATTGATTTTTGAAGGAAAGTTATTAGTCTCTTTGAGATCCATCTGCTGAACAACTTCTAGTTTCATGACTTTGAACAGCGGCTGTGGTTACAGTACTTACTAACACAGTGTTCTGCTCAGAGTTTTGAGGAAGAAGAGTGTGAAATTCTGACTCATGCTAGGTGCAGTTATAGGGTGGAGGCCGACGCTCGCCACTCTCACACTGAGAGCTGTTGTACATGGGCCTGATGACACACTGCTGTGTTTGGTTACTATAGCAAACATATTCCAGCAGCTGTTAAGTCATGAGGACCTGCTTTCTCTGAATGTTCTTATGGTTTAGCATACATGTGTGTGTTTAGACAACTGAGAGAATCAAGATGAATAGATACTGGCTTGTCAGAATCCAACATAGGCCTATTAAGCAGGGTCATTATCACTAAAACTAAACCAACTAGAAATTGAAGTTGAAACAAAATAAAATATTTGCTGAAATAAAACAAAACTTAAATAAAAAACGAATTAAATATATGCATTAATATTTAAAACAAACGATAAAAAGGACAAAAGGACATAGCAAAATTACAAAAATAAATATTAATTATAATATTAAGAATTTTCTTATTAAAGTATAAATATTATAAAGGACACATATGGGGAGTTTGATAATGCAAGATTTTGTACAGTTTGTTCTTTCAACAGGATATGAGTCAGGTACGAAGAATCATGTGGGGGTTCCAGCCTGTATGGTGGAAATGCATATAAACAGACCAAATATAAATATTTCTGTCGTTCTACAGCGATGTTATTTATAGGTTTTTGAAAACATTTGGCATTTTTGTAACATCCTTATTTGGATAAAAAAGTAAAGTTGAGTGGAATTATAAATCATAAATTAAGAAAATATGCATGCACACTGTTTGACCATTTACAAAAACAAGATATATAAAACATATGTGTGTGTGTGTGTGTGCATACACACACATATGCATATATTTTATATATTTTAGATATATATATTATATATATTGTTTTTGTAAATGGTATATATATATAAATAAAGACAGACTGTATTCACATCCAGAATCTAGAAAGAAAAGAGGAAATTGGTCTTAAACGGTATTTGACTTGTATTATGTTTCCCATGAGGTCAATATTTCAACACTTTTATGAATGGAGCAATAGTGGTGAAACTAAATTTCATTTAAATGATGCAATATGATGCTACAGTAGGTCTGCTAAAATAAAAGAGGCTGCGCTCACATTGCACAAATGTCTTTACAGCAAACTGGATGATATGAACATCAGAGATCACTTCTTTTATCTAATATCCAATTATGACTTGACCAAGTTAGAGAATATTTATTTAATTTTGTGCTTGTTTGGCTGCTGATGTTACCTCTGAGATGTGTGTGGGTTTCCTGACATTTCGCTCTCAACTGTGAAATCATTGACGGTGACCACGGAGAAGTTCCTTGTGAGCCAGATGTGTGTTTTGAGTGCCTCACTGAAGAAACTTCAGGTTGCACTTCACTCAAGTTGTTCAACCACTGTGGGTTCAAGTCTGATAGGACACAAAAGCTTAAAAATACAGCTTGAGATCCAAAAAATGTGCTTTTACATAAATAGATTAGATACGGAAATACTCACCATGCAGTTCGTTCATGCACACAAGTCAAGTGCATCATGGAAAAATGTTAAATAACTTTTTCAGGCACAGACTTGACATGTTAGCATCCATTAGTAGATGCATTAAAGTGACTTGCTGGGGAGGGGAAAGCCATCTACACAGCACAAGCAACCTCTCTGACAATGTTCCATATGACCAGTGCATTTTTTTATGTGAATTTGAGAAAAAATGTGACAAAAATATTAAATACTGCTTTAATTTCTGTTGGAAATTATCTTATTTTACAAATTATTTGATCAGTAATACTGTTTTTATATGTGTCACTTATAAATATCCTTTGGAGAGATTATAAGAACAGCAGCTCAAATTTCATGAAGTCATCGACTTGTTTACATTAAAGTACATTGCTTCTTGCATGTTTTGCAACATATTCAACATGAAATGTTCGGTAAGTTGCACTAAAAGTGTTATTCAAAATAGATGACTGTTTATCTGGCAACATTATATTATGCTGGTTGTTGTAAGTATCATGGCAGTTCGGAAATTAAATGTCCAATAAGTGGCGCTAAAAAGGTTTTTAGGTGAGCTACTGAGCAAGTTTAATATACCAGAAAAACAAAACATTTGGAGCCGCTTATGTAATGCAGACATGAAAATGTACTTGTTACCAATCACCAAGACACAGATCAAGTGGACTGACTTTCTGTCAACTGCAGCTAAGCAAAGAACTTGTTTTCATGGAAGTCTTAAAAAAACGCCTTGATTGTGGATTATGCATTTGTATATGATTTACATACAATAAGGCTAATAAAACCATAAAGCAATAAAGCATCTAAATGGTAACTTTACTGTCCACACACAAAATTCTAAGAAAGAAAGAACATTTAAAGCCTTTTCTGGAAACACTGTTTCACTCACATTATCAACAGGCCAGACAAAGGTTACATACAATCATTAGACAATTTAACAACAACATGCCTCTGTACACGCTAAATTATATGCACAATATCCAGTCAGCCCAGCACTTCTGAAACTGATTTGAATCCGTCTCTTAAGAAACTTAAATACCTAAAGGTATGCTTAAAAAATTACATTAAATAATAGAGTAACTTCTGTAGTGCACCAAAGTAGCTATTATTGTGTGAAACTTATCTGGGTTGGGACAAAAAGTTGATTGCAAATGGAAAACATGAATGTATTATTTATAAAATGATGAACACCAAGCGACCAAAATAACAGATAGACACACTCCCTCTCCTGAAATTATTTCCACTCTTCATTCCATGCATGGAAACTCCCTTTATACAAACAAAGAGATACAAACTTGGCATGTTTCTGTCACGGATTCTGGTCTCATGGAACTGTATTATACATGTACACATATTATCATAATATATTGCATTTTTACAGTTTTTTTCCCCTTTTCTTTTCATACATAATAATGAATCTATGTGAATTATCAACAAAATAATTTCAATAGGTTTTGTTATGTTCATGAAAACCTCACATTTGTATTGAGGCAGACTTTATCACATATATTTATCTAATATTTTACAGCTAGAAAGTTGCAGGATATCAAACAAATTGAGAAGAAGTGTTTCCATATGCATTAGTTGTCTCTGAGTTCTCCAAATGCATTAGTACATATCTAGGCACTCCATTGGCAGCACACATTATGGTGAAGGCAGTCAGCAGGCTTTAATGAGTTCTCCATGCGCAACGAAGGCTTGCTCATTACACTAATGTGCTTTATGGTGCACAAACTGCATGATATTATGACAACACCAGTGGCCCTATATTTTACTAGTAAACACAAATGAAACACAGGCTCCCACAGCTAAAATCAATTTACATTTAATTAAATTGGCTGTCTTTTGCTTCATAATGAAAACTGGCACTGTAGTTTTCAAATAGATGCAGCAATAACGCTGTTCTGTCACATGACATTATGAATGGGAACAAATTGTAAAAAAAAAAAAAATTGATGGTATAGTGTCATTTTATCTCATTTGAGCATTATTGATAGGCTTGTGGAGCTATAAGAAAAAAAAAATACTGGCCTAGATTTCTCCACATTGTGGAGCTATACTTGCAGCCATCAGTTAGGTGCAGAGGAAATCTGGCCTGTGGCGCAACATAATTACTCGCGCCAGCAGGCTGGAGTTTCACCTGGAGACTGAACATATGTGATGTCTCCAGATGCCAGCATTTAGCAGATACCATACTGCAAGTTCCCCGCATATTCGACCATTGACTAATGGAAGATCATTGTGTTGAAATTTAAAACCAGCTGAAACGTATGTAGCTTACAAATCACCTTGAAACAGTGGCGGCTCCAGACAATTTTGATTGGGGGGGCAATGGGGGAGTCCTGGTCATTTCAAGGGGGGGTCAAATGAAAACCAACAAAAAATACAGTGGACACGGCTAATAACTGTTGTAATAAGGTTGCACGTGTTTTCGTATCACCAGCAGTGATGGGAAGCTCGGTTCTTTTTTGACGAACCGGTTCTGTCGAACAGTTCGATTCAATAAACTGGTTGAAGAAAACGGTTCACCGTCTCTTTTGCACTCGACGTAAGGGCGTCATTGGCGATGATTGCCCTTGATTCAAGCCTTCGGTTTACCCACGCTCATAACATTAGCATAGAATCAGTTCAGAATCAATCATCAAAAGAACCAGTTTGGTTCATATGTTCTGTGTGTCGGTCTGCTTCACACTGAATCACACATACGCAGTATCATCAGCTCGTCGGTTCTTGAATCGGACGAGTTCGACAGAAACGGTTCTCGGTTCAGTGTACGAATAAATGTCGAATAAATTATATTGTTCTGCGTAGTTTGAAGATAAACATTTTTTAATCTTTATCCCGGATATATTTTAATCAGGAAGAGGGTGGGGGGGTCAAATGGGGGGTCAATGCATTTTTTGGCAGGATCTTGAGACCCCCAAAGACCCCCCTGGTGCCGCCGGTGCTTTGAAACAAGTATTGTTAAGAAAACATTGGTAACACTTTCGATTAGGGAACAGACATTCAATAAACTCTTAATTTGCTACTTATTAGTTGTTAAGTTTGGGTATTGGGTCGGATTAAGGGATATAGAATATGACCATGCAGAATAAGGCAGTGCCTAATAAACAGTCAGTGCATGCACACAGTGCTTGTTTACATAGTGACATTGCCACCTACTGGCCTGGCATGCATAATACTTTTTAGTCGTTTTTGCGAATGTAAATGAGGATTGTTATGACAACATTGTTGTCTGTACACAAAATATACCCTAAATGTCCCTGACAACCTCTGTAGTCCCATTTCCCACTCTACAAAATGTTATTTTCAAGACAATTAAAAGATATAGCCTATATGAAACCGCAACACTTTAGTACAGGGACCAATTCTCACTATTAAGTAGTTGCTTATTAGCATGCATATTACAACCATATTGGATGTCCCATAGTACTTATAAAGCACATATCCTGCGCGACCATGTTCTGTGTTCTTAATCCTACCCAATACCTAAACTTAACAACTACCTTACTAACTATTAATAAGCAGTAATTAGGAGTTTATTGAGGTAAAAGTCATAGTTAATCCTTCATTAATAGTGACGACTGGACCTTAAAATAAAGTCAGGACAGTGGAACTGGAAGTGCTTAAAATGCTAAAATGCTAACTTGTTTCCAGATTGAGGCCTAAAACAGTACAGCATACCTGCAGCACTTTATAAACACCTGGTTTGTGTGTGTTTTATACAAATTGCTGCTGGCACTTCTTCACCTAATCCAAATCATTAACAGAATGAATTTATGTGTGCATCTGTTGTGAACTCGGTGAAAATTTGGCATTATAACTTTTTTCTCTTGCTTACAATTATGAGACTGAGTATGTCTGTACTGATCAGGTTCTGCATATTCATT
Organism: Carassius auratus; assembly: GCF_003368295.1. Taxonomy (NCBI): domain Eukaryota; kingdom Metazoa; phylum Chordata; class Actinopteri; order Cypriniformes; family Cyprinidae; genus Carassius; species Carassius auratus. The sequence goes on along the minus strand of NW_020527582.1, from coordinate 913,056 downwards.
CCACTCTAGAAACTCTTCAGATGTCTTGAAGTATAATTATGCAGCACTGCTTTTCAGTTTTCCCAAGAAAAGAACATTTCAAACATAACATACAAAAAAAAAAAAAAAAAAAAAAAAAAAAAAAAAACAGGCTAAAAACCTCAGGGTCCAGTCTTGTACTCTTAAACATTCATGATAATACCTCTACCAAAAAGCAACAGCTCCCTTGGGAACCATCCTGATTATAAAGATACCACCCTGGCATTTGAAGGCTTAGCAGATGTTGACTGAGAAAATGTCAGGCGACTTTCTTTTTTCAGTTTTGCTGTCCAAACTATTAATAGAGCATCAGTATCTGTTCTGTGTTCAAACCACCACTCACACACACACACACACACACACACACACACACCCAGAGAGACCTCTTCCATATATATTTACCCTGGTATCAATAGAGAGGCCAACATGTGCTTTTAAACTCCACTGCAGCGAGAGGGTTTCAAATATAGAGCCTTCTGCCTTTGGAGCAGTGTTGGGGCTAGTTACTCAAAAAAGTAATATATTACATGTTACATATTACTCTCAAAAATAGTAATGCCTTACTTTACTTTATTACTCCCTGGAGAAAGTAACTAGTTATATTACTAGTTATATTACTAGTTACATTTTTTTTTCTTAATTACTCTATAATTGCCTGAGATGCATCAGATGGAGGGAGAACATACAAAGGAGGAGTGTTCTTTAGGGTCTTTATTACGCCAACAACAGACTGGCACTGTCTAGCACAAATAACTACAAACAACCGTACTTGTGCAATCAAGTACAAACAAGTATTAACTTCCTGAATGTTTAACAAACACCGTCTGGTGCAAACAATCAGTAAATTTGATTGTCAATTTATAACAAGTCCAAACATATGAACTTCCTCAATGTTTAACAAACACTGTCTAGTGCAAACAATCAATTTGATTGTCAATTTATAACAAGTACAAGAACATATTAACTTCCTCAATGTTTAACAAAAACCATCTAGTGCAAAAAATCAATTTGATTGTCGATTAACAAGTACAAACAAAAAAAAATATTAACTTCCTCAAAAAAAATATATCCATAAATAAAAAAGACTGGCCTTACCAGCACTGTGTAGAGGAGAGGTAAATTGTTAAAAAGCAAAACACAGTGCAGAGGAGAGGTAGGTTGTTGAAATGAGTTAAAGCAAATACAGAAGACTCAAAGTAAATAAAAGGAAAAATACAGTTGGCATTTACTGTAATGCATTTTTCTGGTGCAAAATATGAGCTTCTGAATGTGTCAGCTTATTTGTCAAAGTAGTGGTTATACCTCATAAGGAGGAGTCTCTCAAAGCGCTTGTCTCCTAACCTGTTCCTCCTTGGAGTGAGAACAAGGCTTCCCAGGCTGAATAGCCTCTCCACTGGAGCACTGGATGCTGGTGCTGTATTGTATTTTAAAGATAAGTTCTTAATTCTGGGGAAGTTGTCTAGGACCCCCATCTCTGACCCAGACTTCAGGTACTCCATCACCTCCCTGTCTGGGCCAAAAGATCCTGAATCCTGCTCTTCCTCAAACACAAAAAAGTCATCCTCACTACTGCTGGATGCTGGACTAATCTGTGGAGGCCTGACCTCATGCTCCTCATTGTGGGGGGCAGCCAGGGGTGAAGCACGACACTCTGTTATCAGCAGATTCTTTAGGGCCTCTCTCCTGGTCTCTTCCCTCAACCACCTCATCTTGAACTTCGGCAGAGTGACAGCAGCCAGGAGACCCTCCCTACTGTCCAAAACAGAAGCAAAGCGGGTTTTGATGGCCTGTAAGAAAGAGATTTCTAAAATTAGATATTTCTCTTAAAGAGGAAAAACATACCTTCCTGTGGAAGGAGTTGACATGTAAATGATGCAACAGGCATATTGACTTTACCAGGTCTTCAGAAACACAGTACCAGTATACAATTCTTACATTCTCTAAGAGCCTATTTCAGTGTGAAATTTAGAAGACTGTGATAATGGAAGCATCTGTGATAGTGGAGGGATGTGCAATTGTGCATATGACAGGCTTCTCTCATATCACACAAAGTTACAATCAGTAAATCTTAAATACACACTCACAGCCTACCTGCACTATGACATCAGGCAGATTTTCCATCATCTCGGAGAGGCCGGGACGCAATGCCAAGGTCTTTGACATCAGAGACTCCAGTGTCGGTAATAGATTGCCATAATAACAATCATTTTCCCCTGGAATGAATGAATATGAATAAATGAATGAATTACTTGTTTGATTCAAATGTTTAACATTCAAAAAAAGGAAAGGCAAGAAGCCACAGGTTTACATTAACCTATACTTTATCTCACCTTGTAAACGGTCCAAAGCTTTTGTAAGCGGTTTTGTGACTGTGCAATACTCTACAAGGAATTTGTACTCTCGCTCGGAAAAGGCTCGTACACCTAACTGACTGCAGAGAGTTGTCAACTGTGGTCTGGATATCTCAGTTATTCGTGCAACTGCATTGTGGAAAGAGTTCCATCTCGTCACTGTAGGCACCATGAGCTTTTTTCCACAAAGGCTTTCCACTAGCTCTGCAGCTACTGTAGACCGGCTGGCCTTAGTCCAGAGGGCAGAGCACTTTGCAGTGGCACTTCTGTAAATTGTTTTGTTTGTCACTGTCAACCATTTTTCAATATCAACAGTTGATATCAAATTAAGTGTGTGCGAGGCACATCTTAAGTGAGGGGGGAGAGTAAAGTGTCCTGGGTCTTCTTGTTCCGTGGAGAGCACTTCTTGTACATCGGTAAATGACACTTCTTCATCCTCCCCTGATCCCTCGTCCTCTGAATCGGATGCTGCTGCTGGCTTGGGCTCATACTCCCTGAATGTGAGAAGTGCAAGAAGAAAAAACAAACTATAATGTGTGGCCTATTCAATTCAAATTTTATTTTTGTTATAATTGTGATTTTATAATATTTAGATATGAATCCAACTGAATCCAACTTGTGAAAAGATATCTTTCAGGTAGTCAAATAGCAAATAGCATATAGCACAAATGTTGAGTAAAAACATTAACAAACAGAATAAAATTACATTTGTAAAAAAAACCAAAGAAAACTATTATCTTGTTACAAAATTAAATGTTATTGTCTGGGGTCTCTGGAGACCCCAAAAAACAGGAGTGTAGACATAAAGAAAGACCATCAGAGGGTTAATGCAATCAAATTAAACAATTCATTAACTTATACATTTGCAAATAAGTACAAGTAAGTAAACTATTATTCAACTGACCTGAAAGCCTTAACAAAATTCGATCCATTGTCTGTGACGGTTGCTGTGACCTTCTCTGTCAGTCCATAAGATGAGTGAACCTGCTCAATTTCGGTGGCCACAATGTCATATGTGTGTCGTCCTTTGATTCTTTTGCAGGCAAGGGCTGCTTTTTCACGATGGAAGTTGCTTGGATCAATCCAATGGGCAGTCATGCCTATGTAGCTTTTGTTGTGACAAGTCCAGATGTCAGCGGTCGTTGACACATACTCAGTGCTCTCAAACGTTTTCTTCAGCTCACTTTCCATCATGGTGTAACATTTATCTAGGTACATTGCGAAGGTTTTCCTGTCGGAAAACGGCTGGTCTGTCCCTGCTATCGGTATTTTGCAGAGTATATTTCTAAAAGACAGCGATTCGACGGTAGAAAGAGGTAACATTTCTTCTACTACGTACGAGGCAACAAGCTTATTTATCTCGAATTTTGATGTTGGTAGTACTTTATGTTCAAATGAAAGTTTTTGCTGCTTGTAGGGCTGCTCGTTCATGTCACTCTGTCGCTTCGCAACGAGCTTGATGTGTCCGTGCTGTCGCTGCAGGTGCTTCTTCAAGTTGGAGGTAGAGTTACAAGCGGTGGAGAGCAGCTTTCTCCCCGGGCAGAGTGTGCACTTCACCGTCAAGTTATTTTCCTTCCGTTGAACATATTCAAAATAATTACTGAATCTCCACCCGTCGAAACTAGCTTTCTGTTGCTGGGAACCTTCCTCTGAAAACGAGCTTGCCGTTATTGACGCTTCCATTTTTCCCCATCTGTCTTTGAGGGTGCCGCTCTGCTGCTGGCTGCCGGGTGTCGACCAATCGGTGATGGTGAATGAAACCTCGTGCCAAACCCAGACCAATCACTGTTCCATTCATGCCCTCCTCCCCTTCGCTTCTGTTCTCTGTGTTGTGTGCGTTGTGTGTGATCAAGGTGCTACAGGCAAATGTAACGCAAGTAACTAGCTCGGGAAAACTGTAATAATATTACCATTTTCAGACGAGTAATGCCTTACACTACTAGTTACTGAAAAAAGTAATATTATTACAGTAACGCGTTACTTTGTAACGCGTTACACCCAACACTGCTTTGGAGTGATGGGTTGTGATATCCTGCAATGGTAAATCACAACACTGTTATGCTGTCTCATGCTTTTAGAGGAAAGAATGACGTTAAACATTCACAATCTCAACAGCATCGGTAGTTCTGTAAGTATTCAAGGGTTCAATAAACTGGAACAAACTGCACTTTCCTGTAAGATCCTGCCATGCATACCGAATTGTTGACTCTGAACTGAATCTGCACCATTACTTCTGTCAAAAAAAAAAAAAAAACAATAAAGCCACACACTTGTGCAAGCAAGCAAAACAAGCTTGAATGCGATGGGAATGCCTCCGCCGACTGATTCCCTCAGCAAGCAAACAAAAGAAAACTGAAAGGTGTTGAAAAAGTGACAAGCAATCTTCTACAGGTGCAGTTCTATGCCACAAGACAGGTCGAGCAAGTTAGCCATCATTTAAGTCGAAATAAAGCTATTTAGTCAAATGTGAAGTCGCCATCTGCAAGTGAGATGGGGAAACACACAGTACAAACATTAGTAACTTAAGCTGATGTGTGGCAAAGGCAGGGGTCTAAAGAGAGACATAGTGCCACATATTCCCATAATCCTACCATGCAATCTCCTATTTCTATGAAATCTGCGACTGAAGTTATTGGACATGAGGCATTAGTTTTTGTTATTTCAAATCCCTCTTCTGGTCTGTTCAAGTCATTAATTCCTCCGCCATAGCTGAGAGGAAGGAGCATTATTTTTGGCAGACATTCCCACAAGAAGCAAACAAACAAATCACCAGCAACAATACACTAACACTTATTATATTTTGGCCTGTTAAGCAATCATTTCTTTATTAATACATATTTATTAATATGTATGTTTTTTTTCTGTAATTTATTTCAATTAATCACATCTGTAGTTTTTTGTTTACACAACACTGAATCCTCAAATTAATTCATAATCAAAATGAAGAATGCATATTTTGAATTATATTTGTTTAATGTGAATCTCTTTAGTATCAATGCATTATATAATTCTATAAAATAAAAATTATAATATTAAAATGTATATATATATATATAATATTTATTATTTGTTATTTATTATAAAATGAAAATCTATTCCTATTTAACTTTATATTCAAAATCTATTGCTTTCAAGTATCTAATAGGCCTTAAATTATGAATATATTTTTACTTCAGAACACAATGTAATACAATTCAATTCAAACAAAATTATAACAACCTTCTTTAATGCTTAATTGTTCATGCTAAATAAGTCATAAAATCACCAGTTAAAACACTTAGTATTGAGTAGCTTCATTTAAACACATTTTACCATATTCAGACCCAATCCACAGAAAATCCCCTTAAACCAGTGCAGATAATGCAAAAAGTCGGCAGATTCTACACATTATAAAATCAGCACACAAATTACCATCCATTTCCAGAAGCTATTGGTTTGAAGTATCTCTGATGGTCACGCAGCAGCTAAATTGTGCTTAAAATGACGGCCTTTAAAGTCCAGTAGCACTGTTCTAATGCCCTGTCCCTCTCAGCACAAACTGACTTTTATAATCCAGATATTTATGTGACGTCTGTATTATGACCACAGAAGCAACACAGGATTAGCAATCATTAGCTGGGCACTTTCTCATAAACATGACTTGTGCTTTGATTCGAGCGCTGACAGTCTAAAATTGCATTTTATGATTAAAAGATTTTGGAAATTAAACTTCAGCTAGATGAAAAGCTGGAAGAAAAAGACTAGCGCTGAGCCGTCACTGTTGGCGCTTCTGCTCTCTAATAGCATTGCCATACTGCGAGTGCTGGACCAACCCCCAGTTTTAAATTTCACTGGGTAAATAATCCCTTTAATTAAACCTTCCCACCCAGGCATTTTAAAAGCTGACAACTACAAATAAACAGACATGCTATCAAAGATCTCCACACAACGGCCTACACACAGAAGTCTTAATCTTTATACATGGAGTTATTTTACCACTGGGAATGACTGAAAATCTCTACCTATAATTAAGAGTTTTAAAAGGAGAAATGAAACTGCACAAGCAATAGACTGCTAAATAATTCATAAACATAAATAAATCCAAATTACCGATGTCTATTAAAAGTCTATTAAGGCTTATTGCAGTGATTGATTAAATAAAATAACTAAACTACTGTAAATCTCTGCAGAATTATGGGTCACTTATTTTAAAATCTTTAAACCTTTAAAAAAATGCTTTTTGTTGTGATTGCATTATTTACACAATTGCAAGATAATTTACTGGACTGAAATAAAATAGCTAAAAGCACAAGAGAGACCATGGATGAATGAATGAGTAAATAAATAAATAAACAATAAATAAATGTAAATATAAAATGTAACATCCAATCCAGTATTTTAATATAAAAAAAAATTATGCAATAAAAAAATTACTAAAAATATATGTTTTACCAACCATCCAATATGAGTTTGTTTCTTCATTGAGAGAGAGAGAGAGAAAAAAAACAGTTAAGATAAATAATACTGAGAGTTTGATATTCATGCTGTCCTCTCCCTGACTGATACAGTTGTATGGGTGTGATGGATTTTATAGCAAGGGACAGATAAATTGCCATAACCTCCTTTCAAGAGCACATAAAATGCACTAAAGGGGCTCTGTTCTTTCTGCAGGCACAGAGTGAGTTGCCACCATGGATAGCCGATGGAGGAAATAAACAGCATATTTAGCATTTCAGAGTCTCTCACTCTGAAAAACCCCAATAAATTCAGCTAGAGTTGAAAAGCTGCTGACTGTGCTTTCACAGGCCTGACTGTGACAGCAGTTTGGAGACAGGGTGCCGTGCCACCTCTCAATTCATTACAAACCCACTGGAAGTATCTGGATAGATGAGAATGCACTGAAGGGCAAACATTAATGTTTGTCATGTCATGATATGAGACACATTTTTTATTCAAAGTGGCATAGTTGTAAGCAATGCATCTTAAAGGGATAGTTCACTTTCAGTTGCTGGTCCCCACTGAGATCTAAATTATGGAAAATAATCACTATATATGCAAGTCGATGGGGACCAACTGAAGGGGAACTATCCCTTTAAGAAGTGCTATAAAGCAACCATTTTTACCCCAGAAGTGTCATGGCATGGCTTGAAAGAAAGAAAGAAAGAAAGGACTGATGAATAAGATTCAGTAAGATTTGTTTTTATCTTTTTCAAAGAAGTCTCTTATGATCACCAAAGCTTAATTTATTTGATAAAAACTGCAATACTGTGAAATATTATTACAATTTAAAAACAATATTTATATTTTAGTGTATTTTAAAATGCAATTTATTCCTGTGATGCAAAGCTGAATTTTCAGCCTTATTACTGTTCTGTAATCTTCAATTATTTAGTTACTTAATTATTAATAGTGTAATATTATGAATTTTTAAAACTTATTTTTGTGGAAATCATGATTATTTTTCAGGACTTTTTAAATAACCGAATGTTCAAATGTGCATCATTTATCTGAAATGAAATCTTTTGCAATACTATAAATATATTTCTGTCACTTTTGATCAATTTAATGAGTCCTTTATGAATAAAAGCATGAAACTATTTTATTTTGTGTTTATAACTTTTTCTGTATAGGTGTAAAATACTGTAGCTTGTTTTTAAAAATTGTTTTGATGGTTTGCATTTTTGCATTTTGCACACACCCTGTTGGCTCACATCCTGTGCAGCTCTAAAGAAGGAAAAGACTCCTTGGTTTCATTTGTCTTTTAAAACAATGCGAGCCAGGCTTGTACTCGCCCTTTTGTCATGACAACCACCTCGGCCCTCATTCAACCAGTCACATTCTAGAGATATTTATACATGTTAAATAGTTCTCTCTGTGGATACAGTCAGGGACGTTGCAATTCAAATAAGGTACATGTGTCCTCTGAGCAAAATATAAAAATACACAAGGCATCAAGTCATTCCACTATTCATGATAATGAGCAAAACCGCTAAGTGCATTAGTGCATTCACGTGTACTGACAAATCGCTTAGCCAATTCCTGTTTAGTCTGTCACAAGTTTTACTGGCAGGTTAAACAGTGAAAAAAAGTCTCCAAAACTGATGGCCAGGGTAAAGATATCACTAGTTATGTAATCTGAACCAGATTTCACTCCAGTAAAGGAACTTTCTTAAAGCTTGGCCTTATCATACATGACAGCTGCATTGTCAATTTTACAGTGTTTATTAATGAAGTACTGTAATAGCAGTGTTGTATTTAATCAATCATGCATGCATAGCACATCCGAATGAGTATAAAAGAAAAGAGCAGTGGAATAGTGTATAGTAGCTTTGGTGAGTGTTTAGGGACCATTTGAAAGCACTTATCATATTTATTCCATGAATTATTCATTTGTTGCTTTTTCCACTAGCACGCACTGAGACGACTCGTAAGAGAGGAGGAAGCAATTGCAGGTAATTAGAATGGATATTTATTGATGGTAGAAAATACAGCGAAAGAGAATGATGAAGGCACTGTCCAGGATGTGGACAATGGTGACGGAAGGTCTACAGTGGCGTGAGAAGTGCTGGATGGTGAAGTCGGTGGTGACGGTGTAGACGGTCGATGGATGAAACCAGGAAGTGACCGGAACACTCACACGAAGACGACAACACGAACACAGTCCAGAACACTAACACGAGAGACGATAATCCAAACGCGAACTGCAGCATGAATGAGGATCTGACAACAGACAGAGAGAGAGGTGAGTATTTGTAGCTGAGTGGTGATGAGGATCAGCTGGAGCGAGACAATCAACACCCAGGTGACCACAATCAACTAAACGAGCACATGGAGACAACGTAAGTACAAAAACAATCACAAAACATGACACGGAGGAAACACTGGATTTCCTACCGTGACAGTACCCTCTCCCCTAGGACGTCACCTGACGTTCCCAGCCTGCTTTACCTGTAGATTGTAATCATCTATAAGGTGGTGATCCAATATGTCCCGAGCAGGAACCCAGCTTCTCTCCTCCGGACCGTAACCCTCCCAATCCACCAAGTACTGAAATCCGCGTCCCCTCCGTCTAGAGGCGGGGGGGGGGAACCGGGGCAGGCGGATTAAGACGGGAAGAAATCACCGATTTAATTTTGGACACATGGAACACGGGATGAATCCTCCTGTACGCCGGAGGAAGGCTAAGACGCACGGTTACCGGATTAATAATTTTGGTAATAGAAAACGGGCCAATAAATTTGGGAGCAAGTTTGTTAGAAACGGAACGCATAGGAATATTCTGGGTAGAAAGCCACACTCTTTGACCGACGACGTAACGAGGAGGCTTCGACCGGTGGCGATCGGCCTTAGCCTTGGTGCGCGACCTAGCCTGGAGCAGAGCTCTGCGAGCTCTGGTCCAGGTGCGGTGACACCTCTTGACTAGTGCGTGTGCGGAGGGGACCGAGACCTCGGATTCCGTACTGACAAAATTAGGTGGTTGGTACCCTAAACTACACTTAAATGGAGACATGCCCGTAGATGACACTGGCAAAGAATTGTGTGCGTACTCCACAATTGAGAGTTGCTGACACCAGGACGAAGGATTCTTGGAAGCTAAACATCGCAAAACCCTTTCGACATCCTGATTGGCTCGCTCGGTTTGACCATTGCTCTGGGGATGGAACCCGGACGAAAGACTGACAGTCGCTCCTAACAATTTACAGAATTCTCGCCAAAATTTGGACACAAATTGGGGGCCCCTGTCAGAAACCACGTCTGTCGGAAGGCCATGTATACGGAAGACGTGGTCAATGACAGCTACCGCTGTTTCCTTGGCTGATGGCAATTTGGGCAAGGGAATGAAATGAGTCGTCTTCGAGAACCGGTCCACTACGGTTAAAATCACCGTATTGCCCTTAGAGGGCGGGAGGGCGGTAATGAAATCTAGCGAGATGTGGGACCAGGGTCTCGAAGGGACAGACAGCGGTAAGAGTAACCCATCTGGAGGTCGATTGGAAGTCTTACCAATAGCGCAAACCGAACAAGCCAAGACGAAGTCGTGGACGTCACGAGCCATACCAGGCCACCAAAATCGTTGCATGACTAGAAACCTAGTTCTACTAACCCCTGGGTGACAAGCAACACTGGAACAATGACCCCACTGGAGAACGTCTGACCGTAACCCTTCCGGCACAAACAATCGGTTCGGTGGGCAACGAGCCGGGGGCGTTACCCCTTCTAAGGCAGTCAAAACCTTCGATTCGACCTCCCATCTGAGCGCGGAGATAATGATGGTCCCCGGTAAAATGGGCTCGGGAGTAGCAGTACGATCGGAACGCTCAAAAAGACGGGATAAAGCATCGGGTTTGATGTTTTTGGAACCCGGCCGGTAAGAAAGTGTAAAATCGAAACGACCGAAAAATAATGCCCACCGAGCCTGCCTGGAGTTAAGTCTTTTGGCGGTTCTAATGTATTCGAGATTCTTATGGTCCGTCCATACAATGAAGGGTACACCCGACCCTTCAAGCCAGTGACGCCATTCCTCCAGTGCAAGTTTGACTGCCAACAACTCTCGATTACCAATGTCATAATTAACCTCCGCAGGGGATAAACGGTGAGAATAATACGCGCAAGGATGAACCTTTTCGTCTGAGGATGCGCGCTGGGACAACACTGCTCCTACCCCCACCTCTGACGCGTCGACCTCCACTATGAATTGACGTGAGCGATCAGGGGTGACGAGAATGGGAGCCGAAACGAAGCAGCTCTTCAGTTTGGTAAACGCAGCCTCGGCTGCGTCTGACCACCTGAACGTCAATCTAGGGGAGGTCAAAGCGGTCAGAGGCGCGGCTAGTTGGCTGAAATTGCGAATGAAACGCCGGTAAAAATTGGCGAACCCCAGAAATCTCTGCAGGGCCTTGCGAGACTCTGGGGATGGCCAATCTGCCACAGCCTTAACCTTATCAGGGTCCATGCGAACACCCTCAGTCGAAATGATGTGTCCTAGAAAAGAAACAGACTGTGCATGAAAAACGCATTTCTCCGCCTTGACAAACAACCCATTCTCTAGCAACCGCAGAAGCACTCGTCGTACGTGTTGCACGTGTTCCTGGAGAGACGAAGAAAAAATCAATATGTCATCCAGGTAAACATATATAAACAGATCAACCATGTCTCGTAACACGTCATTAACGAGTGCTTGAAAGACTGCCGGCGAGTTGGTTAGCCCGAAGGGCATGACGCAATACTCAAAATGGCCTCTAGGGGTGTTAAAAGCAGTCTTCCACTCATCCCCCTCCCTGATGCGGACCAAATGATAAGCATTACGTAAGTCCAATTTAGTGAAAACAGACGCTCCCTGCAACCTCTCAAAAGCTGAAGACATAAGCGGTAAAGGATAGGTATTCTTTACCGTTATGTTGTTCAACCCTCGGTAGTCAATGCAAGGTCACAAGGATCCGTCCTTCTTTCCCACAAAAAAGAACCCCGCCCCCGCTGGAGAAGAAGAAGGGCGGATGAACCCCGTTGCTAGAGAATTGGATATATATTTCTCCATGGCCGCCGTCTCTGGAATAGACAAGGAATATAACTTGCCCTTAGGCGGAGAAGTACCTGGCAATAACTCTATCGCACAGTCATAGGGACGATGAGGAGGAAGAGAATCAGCCCGAGACTTACTGAACACCTCCCTCAGGTCGTGGTACTCCGCGGGCACGTTAGCCAAATCCACTGCTTCCCCCTGAAACACAGACTCAGAAACATTAACACCAGCAGACAAAAGACAAGACAAATGACATTCCTCGCTCCAGCTAACCACAGATCCGAGACGCCAATCGATCCTAGGGTTGTGTTTCTGGAGCCAGGTGTGACCGAGAACAATGGGGGATAGAGGTGAGACCGTGATGAGGAATGACATCTCTTCCGTATGGTTGCCAGCTGTGATGAGCGAAACCGGTAGAGTGGTCTGTGTGATGACCGGCAGTTTGTGTCCGTTGAGTGCAAAAGGTGCAATGGGGTGTTTGAGGGAGGTGAGAGGAATGTTGAGCTTCCTGGCGAATCTGAAATCCATGAAACTGCCCTCGGCCCCAGAATCCAACAAAGCGTGAAGATTGAGTGCGTGGGTAGACCACCGTAGACTCACCGGAAGGAGTGTCGATGTAGATGAGGTCTTCTTGGCAGAGATCCCACCCGATAGTAGCCTCGGTTTTACTATCGGGCTTGGTCTTTTACCGGACAGCGCTGGATGTGATGTTCTTGGCTGCCACAGTATAAACACAGTCCCAGGGATCTCCGCCTGATCCTCTCCTCCCGGGAGAGCCGAGCTCGCCCCACCTGCATGGGTTCAGAATCTCCAGGTGGGCTGACCGCAACTTCTGAGCGCTGACGCTGAGCCTCCGGTCTGGTCGCGAGAACCACTCTCCCCCTCCGTCTGTCGGCTTGGTCGAGTCGGTTGTCTATCCTGATGGTGAAGTCAATAAGACCATTGAGAGAAGTGGGAAGTTCAGCGGCGCGGATCTCCTGTTGGATGCGGTCAGCCAACCCATGCAGGAAGTGATCAATCAATCAATCAATCACCTTTATTTATATAGTGCTTTAAACAAAATACATTGCGCCAAAGCACTGAACAACATTCATTTGGAAAACAGTGTCTCAATAATGCAAAATGATAGTTAAAGGCAGTTCATCATTGAATTCAGTTATGTCATCTCTGTTCAGTTGAAATAGTGTCTGTTTTAATTTGCAATCAAGTCAATGATATCGCTGTAGATGAAGTGACCCCAACTAAGCAAGCCAGAGGCGACAGCGGCAAGGAACCGAAACTCCATCGGTGACAGAATGGAGAAAAAAACCTTGGGAGAAACCAGGCTCAGTTGGGGGGCCAGTTCTCCTCTGACCAGACGGAACCAGTAGTTCAATTCCAGGCTGCAGCAAAGTCAGATTGTGCAGAAGAATCATCTGTTTCCTGTGTTCTTGTCCTGGTGGTCTTTACAGGGGATCTGTATCTGGGGCTCTAGTTGTCCTGGTCTCCGCTGTCTTTCAGGGCAGTAGAGGTCCTTTCTAGGTGCTGATCCACCATCTGGTCTGGATACGTACTGGATCCGGGCGACTGCAGTGACCCTCTGATCTGGACACAGACTGGATCTGGTGGCCACGGTGACCTCGGAACAAGAGAGAAACAGACAAATATTAGCGTAGATGCCATTCTTCTAATGATGTAGAAAGTACGGTGTTATGTGAAGTGTTCCGGTTCCAGTTTACCTAATTAATGCAGCCTAAAAATCCTTTAACGGATTTGGATATTAAAAGCATATTAGTATGTTATGTGTATGCCAGGTTAAAGAGATGGGTCTTTAATCTAGATTTAAACTGCAAGAGTGTGTCTGCCTCCCGAACAATGTTAGGTAGGTTATTCCAGAGTTTAGGCGCCAAATAGGAAAAGGATCTGCCGCCCGCAGTTGATTTTGATATTCTAGGTATTATCAAATTGCCTGAGTTTTGAGAACGTAGCGGACGTAGAGGAGTATAATGTAAAAGGAGCTCATTCAAATACTGAGGTGCTAAACCATTCAGGGCTTTATAAGTAATAAGCAATATTTTAAAATCTATACGATTTTTGATAGGGAGCCAGTGCAGTGTGGACAGGACCGGGCTAATATGGTCATACTTCCTGGTTCTAGTAAGAACTCTTGCTGCTGCATTTTGGACTAGCTGTAGTTTGTTTACCAAGCGTGCAGAACAACCACCCAATAAAGCATTACAATAGTCTAACCTCGAAGTCATAAATGCATGGATTAACATTTCTGCATTTGACATTGAGAGCATAGGCCGTAATTTAGATATATTTTTGAGATGGAAAAATGCAGTTTTACAAATGCTAGAAACGTGGCTTTCTAAGGAAAGATTGCGATCAAGTAGCACACCTAGGTTCCTAACTGATGACGAAGAATTGACAGAGCAACCATCAAGTCTTAGACAGTGTTCTAGGTTATTACAAGTAGAGTTTTTAGGCCCTATGATTAACACCTCTGTTTTTTCTGAATTTAGCAGTAAGAAATTACTCGTCATCCAATTTTTTATATCGACTATGCATTCCATTAGTTTTTCAAATTGGTGTGTTTCACCAGGCCGCGAAGAAATATAGAGCTGAGTATCATCAGCATAACAGTGAAAGCTAACACCATGTTTCCTGATGATATCTGCCAAGGGTAACATATAAAGCGTGAAGAGTAGCGGCCCTAGTACTGAGCCTTGAGGTACTCCATACTGCACTTGTGATCGATATGATACATCTTCATTCACTGCTACGAACTGATGGCGGTCATATAAGTACGATTTAAACCATGCTAATGCACTTCCACTGATGCCAACAAAGTGTTCAAGTCTATGCAAAAGAATGTTTTGGTCAATTGTGTCAAAAGCAGCACTAAGATCCAATAAAACTAATAGAGAGATACACCCACGATCAGATGATAAGAGCAGATCATTTGTAACTCTAAGGAGAGCAGTTTCAGTACTATGATACGGTCTAAATCCTGACTGGAAATCCTCACATATACCATTTTTCTCTAAGAAGGAATATAATTGTGAGGATACCACCTTTTCTAGTATCTTGGACAGAAAAGGGAGATCCCAGTGATCCCACAGAAAAGTGATCCCACTGCGCCTCCTCGTTCCACTTACACTCCGCCGCCAGGGTGCGGAACTCGATGGCATAGTCGGATACGGACCTCTCTTCCTGGCGTAGATCAGTGAGAAGTCTAGCCGCCTCCCTCCCGGCGACGGAGCGGTCGAAGACTCGTCTCATCTCCACCGAAAGGGTGTGGAACGATGCACAGCAGCTGTCCTGGTTCTCCCACACCGCCGTTCCCCAGAGGGCAGCCCTCCCCGTCAGTAGTGACAAGACGAAAGCCACCTTCATCTCCTCGGTGGTGAACGTGCGGGGCTGTAAGGCGAAGTGCAGAGAACAATGTGACAGAAATGATCGACAAAAGTTTGGCTCACCCGCATATTTCTCAGGAATGGGGAGGCGTGGTTCGGGTTGGGAAATCCCTCCGGAGACGATCGGCGGTGTGGGTGGCGTGGGAGGCGCAGCGGGTGGCGGTTGTTGTCGATGTTGAGATGGGGAGCGATTGCCTGCTGCTTCCATGATGGTCAGATCCTACTGAGACGACTCGTAAGAGAGGAGGAAGCAATTGCAGGTAATTAGAATGGATATTTATTGATGGTAGAAAATACAGCGAAAGAGAATGATGAAGGCACTGTCCAGGATGTGGACAATGGTGACGGAAGGTCTACAGTGGCGTGAGAAGTGCTGGATGGTGAAGTCGGTGGTGACGGTGTAGACGGTCGATGGATGAAACCAGGAAGTGACCGGAACACTCACACGAAGACGACAACACGAACACAGTCCAGAACACTAACACGAGAGACCATAATTCAAACGCGAACTGCAGCATGAATGAGGATCTGACAACAGACAGAGAGAGAGGTGAGTATTTGTAGCTGAGTGGTGATGAGGATCAGCTGGAGCGAGACAATCAACACCCAGGTGACCACAATCAACTAAACGAGCACATGGAGACAACGTAAGTACAAAAACAATCACAAAACATGACACGGAGGAAACACTGGATTTCCTACCGTGACACGCACATATGCCAGATATCTAGAATCAAATTCAACTAACATGTAAATGCAAGTCATGAGATCACTCATGCTAGTAGTTCTATGGTGGTGGCAATAACAGCATTTAATTACTGATTTCCTGTATTTGTTTGATCAAATGTATAGAAAACATTCATACTGTTAAATATGACATTACATTTAAAAAAGAAAAATGCATTAATTCTGTTTTAGCAGTCATTACTCCAGTCTACAGTATCACACAATCCCATCAGAAGTCATGGGATCGCCAAACCAGTTTACAAACAGATTAAAGTGTGGCCAGAAGGATCATCAGAGGTTCTTCAGGACTGCTTCAACACAACTGACTGGGACATGTTTAAACAGGCTGCCACATGCACACCACTGACCTCCAGGAGTACTCAGAGACTGTCACTTCCTACATCAACAAGTGTATTGATGATGTAACGGTCATAAAAACCATCACTGTCCGGGCCAACCAGAAGTCATGGATGACAGGGGAGGTCTACAGACTCCTGAAGACACAGAACGCTGCCTTCAGAGCTGGAGATGAGGTGGGCCTGAGAACAGCTAGGGACAACATGTCCCGTGGCATCAGAGAGGCTAAGAGACAACACTCCTGGAGGATAGCTCATCAATTCATCGACAGCAGAGACACTAGGAACCTGTGGCAGGGGATACAGACCATTACGGACTACAAGCCCCCACCACGGACCTGTGACAACAACATCTCTCTGCTGAACGAGCTGAACACCTTCTTCGCTCACTTTGAGCACCAAAACAGACTCCACCTCCTCCCGGCGACCAGGTGATGACGCTGACCCCAGACAGCGTGAGGAGATCCTTCAGTAGGATCAATGCCCGCAAAGCTCCGGGTCCTGACAACATCCCTGGGCATGTACTGAAAGGCTGTTGTTCCCACATGTTTCAAAACTACCACCATCATTCCAGTTCCGAAGAAGCCATCTCCATCCTGCTTCAATGACTACCGTCCTGTTGCACTTACCCCCATCTTCATGAAGTGCTTTGTGCTAGTCATGCACCACATCAAGTCTGCCCTCCGCACCTCCCTGGACCCCTTCCAGTTTGTATATCAGTCCAACCGGTCGACTGATGATGCCATTGCCATTGCCGTCCACTCATCTGGAAAAAAAGGACTCATATGTCAGAATGCTGTTCATAGACTTCAGTTCAGCATTCAACACAATCATCCATCAATGGCTCATCTACAAACTGATTCAGCTGGGGCTCAACACTTCGCTGTGCAACTAGCTGTTGGACTTTCTGACTGGAAGACCTCAGGCAGTACAGGTCGGCAGCAACACATCCAGCACCATAACACTGAACACTGGGGCCCCCCAAGGATGTGTGCTGAGCCCCCTCCTCTTCATTCTGCTGACCCATGACTGCACACCATCACACAACTCCAACCTCTTTATTAAGTTTGCAGATGACACGACTGTGGTGGGTCTCATTAGCAACAAAGATGAGACAAACTACAGGAGTGAGGTGAGCTGCCTGGCCAAGTGGTGCAGTGACAACAATCTGTCTCTGAACGTGGAGAAGACAAAGGAGATTGTTGTTGACTTCAGAAGAGCACACACTCAGCACATTCCTCTGACCATCAACGGTGCGACTGTGGAGAGAGTGAGCAGCACCAAGTTCCTGGGTGTGCACATCACAGAGGACCTCTCCTGGACTGAAAACACTACAACACTGGCCAAGAAATCACAACAGCGTCTCTACTTCCTCCGCAAACTGAGGAGAGCCAGAGCCCCACCCCCCATCATGTACACCTTCTACAGAGGCACCATCGAGAGCATTCTGTCGAGCTGCATCACTGTGTGGTATGGCGCCTGCAACGCATCCTGCCGAAAGACTCTGCAACGTATAGTGAGAGCAGCTGAGAAGATCATTGGTGTCTCTCTCCCCTCCCTCCAGGACATTTATGGAACCCGTCTCACCCGCAAAGCCCTCTGCATCACAGGTGATCCCACTCACCCATCACACAGCTTTTTCAGCCTGCTACCATCAGGGAGGAGACTGCGGAGTCTCCAGGCCAGGACCAGCAGACTGAAGGACAGCTTCATCCACCAGGCTGTCAGGAAGCTGAACTCCCTCCCGAACCTGCTCCCCATCCCCTTTTCTTCCCCAGGCACCACTGAACTATGACCCCCCCCCCACACACACACTAATTATATGATGGCATGCACTAGTCACTTGTGCAGCATTGGTCTGCTCACTACCTCATTCGGCATGGAACTGACGTCATTCCACTACCTCATCAGTCAGTTAAATAAAATAACTGCTCTTGGTCACTTGTCACTTGTCACTTTAATCAGACTTAAGATATTTTTAATAAGTGATTTTTTTGAACTAAAAATCTTTTAACTGCACTGTTGTTCTCTTCATTGATTTGCACTATATCTGTCATTTGCCTTGCGCTGCTTTATTTAACTTTTTTTCTTAATTTTATTATATGTCTTTTTTTATCATTCCCTTATTGTAAAGTTGTATCTACATTTTATATTTGATTTGAGTTATTTTTTAGGCTTTAATGTTAATGTTATCTGTATGCACCGGGGTCTGAGAGTAACGCAATTTCGATTCTCTGTATGTATGTACTGTACATGTGGAAATTGACAATAAAGCAGACTTGAACTTGAACTTGAACTTGAAGTCATGCTTACAGTATATGTCGATTTGGTGGTAAATAAATATTTTATTTTCAATACTGAAATAGTTTGCTGCTTTAATGCAACCACATTTTTTATGTATTTATTTCTTTATGTGTGTATTTCTATTTGTATGTGTATTTTATTTTTTTATTTTTTTAAAGAACTGAATTTATTTGACATTTCACATTTCAAGGCAGGGATGCCAGGTCTGAGTAAAAAAAATAAGCTCGAGTCGATTGACCCTTTGCAAGGGCTTACTTGACAGGCAGTCTGAACAATCATAAAGCCAAATCCTACATTTTGTGTGGAAAACAAATCAGACAGAGTAGATTGAGTTATGTGGACTTAAACTTGTTGTGAAAAATGTTGTGTAGTTTCCGTGGTTAAAATAAAATACCTCCTAGTCTTTATTGCAGTTTATTTGGTGACTTAACTAGTAAAGAAGAAATACAATGGGTTCAAGTTCCACTTTAAGGTGCTACAGTGATCTGTCATGACAAATTAAAGATCCACAATATAGTATTTATTGTTGAAATTTCTTTAAAAAAGACCAAATTTCTAAGATTTTGTTTCATACCTAAATTAACCTGCTCCTGTTAGTTTCCTCTTTGCTCCGCAATGTATTTCTCACTGCGTGAGAACAAGATGTGTGGCATGAGAGCGGCATGGCTTGTCAGACATAGCAACAAATAAGGGAGGGCATGTCTTTGCAAAGGGTCAGTTGGTACTCTAAATTTGTCCAATTGCAATTCTGGGGGAAAATGGGGTTTAGCTTCAACAGTACTAAAATCGTCCAATTGTGTGGAAAATCACAGATTTGGCAACAAAGTTTCTGGGGTTCTCTGAAGTGGACATTATCTTTGATGGGTAAAATGATATAGTGGTGAACAAAAACTACAGCGAATATAGTTTTTCCCATTTGCCCCATTAACAAATAAAGTTTCCAAAGAGGAAAAGCATTTCAAGAAAAAGAGCAAAAGATGTCAAATTTGTTGTCAGTCCTATTGTATTAGAAATGCTCATATATTAGCATTTACCAGTTTTCTGTAATTTCACGCCAAGGTAATAAAACACAAAGTACAATGTTATAGATTTACATTAATTTTGCATATTTAAAAAATATAAAAAAAGGAAAATGATACATAGTGTGTATACAGTATAATATTATCATAGATTATTGTAAATTGTTATCCATTGTAAGTTCCTACCTAATACATTAACTGATGTCACTGAATTGAACCTTATTGTAAAGTGTTATCATTATTTCCTTATGATTCTTTTTTTTTTTTTTTTTGAGATGAAATACACAAATTACCCTTTCATAAAATCTCGTCGTGATGCACTTACAGACATAAGCAACAAGCAACAGGATGTCTCATTTAAATTCAGCAGCAGTTTCTCATTGACACACAACGATAAAGAGACGGGTAATGGAAAATAAGACACGACACATGCATTAAAGCTAAACTGATAACACTTTCTGGCACATTGAGAAGTGCAGGGAGAAGCACCCACCCCCTTCCCACCATAATACATCTAGTGGCACTAGAAGCAGCTGTTTGTGAAAGGCTGGGCTGTGCGATTCTGCCTCCTCGCTGCACAGCTTGTGGCTCTACTGTAAAGCAGCTCAAGCGTTTCCTTCCTGAGGGGGATATGAAAAAGCAATGGTCTCATCTTTTCCTTTTGTAACGGTTTCTCCGCAGATGTCTAATGATGTCTAATGAAAGCTGTGCCTCACAAAAGACAGTGGTTAACATCTCAAGACAGGGAACATGTAGGGTCAAGAAGAAGGGATTGGCTTCAAAAGATTCACGTCATAACAACTATCCTTATTTATCCCTAAAAGGTACATAATCATTAATGGGAAAATGAGTTGCCCCTTTAAGGCAGAAAATGCCCAAAACCAGCATTTCACAAGAGGAGGAGGGATACATTTATTACTAATTTATATTTTTCTTCTATTTAAGTTTTCAAGGTTTTTTTTATTTATTTTTTTTCCTTTAAGAAATTGTTATTTAAAATTCAGTTTGATTATTTTACATTTTTAAAAATGTAATACATTTTAATATAATATAATGCAACATTTAATTTTAGCCCACAGCCCTCAGTCACGTTTTAGGGCCCTTGTATTAAAAAGTTCAGGCACTTTTGCATTAAGGTTACTGCTATGTAAAAAAAATAAAATAAATAAATAAAAAGAATGAAAAACTTTACTGCAAACAGCTATACATTTTAAACCTTAAGTGTTAGAATAACTTTCCTCAGTGTTGTCACATAATCAGTTTGAATAAACTTACAATTTTAAGGCAGCATGAACACTCAAAATAGCTAAATAAATATATATAATTTTTTTTTTTTTTTTTTTTTGGCCATTATTTTGTCAACTTATTACTGTTGGTATTAAATATTTTCAATTATTCTTTTTGATATAATTTCTTATTCTTATTTTGGCATTAAAATTAATTGCCGTATTAAAAATATAAATTACATTTTTGACTTTAATAAACTAAATTAATTTAAATGTGGTTTTAGAATAGAATGGTCACATTACAATAGCAAAATGGGTTATTTTCTATTTCCACATATCATGATGACCATGAAGCACCTGTAATACAATAGCAGTAGGGTTTTGAAAAACGGGTGAGATTCAATAGTCTCTTCAGAAAGGGCCAAACATTCCTTTGAAGATTATCCTGTCCGCTACTGAAATGGCATTAAATCTCATGCATCACTCACAGTTCAAGGTGGGCAGTTCATTGGACGGTTCCTTAAGAAAATCCATCCAGCTGAATAATTGAAGTGTCTGAAACCCATCCATAAATATGCAAGAAGGGAATCAAAGTGTCTCAACCTCTCTCTTCCATCATTCTCCTGCGGGAGTCAACAGCACATCTGGGCTGCAGAGAAAGAAACACTCATCGTACAGCACTAAAGACCTCTGCCTCAGCATGATGGGTATTACTGAAATGAAATGCAATCTAATTAAATCACATCAAATGTGCTAATGGGTTGATAGCAAGATCTGTTTGTGCCACTGCTTCTAATAAACATTTAATAACCATGCAGCCGCTTTGATCTGTTTGATTAGTATAATATCCATAAAGCATGTACTCTGACTATCAGGCACATTGTATAAATTCAAAATCTGAAATAATCACAAATGTTTCACTCACATTTAGATTTAGTTTAAAAGTTGCAAAACTGATTCATCTCCAGTGTTTTCACTTTAAAGAGGTCATATGATGCAAAAGATCATTATTTTGTGTATTTGGTGTAACAGAACATGCTGACATGCTTTAATGTTCAAAAAACACTATTTTCAAATACTGTACATTATTAGGTCCTCTATGCCCTGCCTCTCTCTAATGCATGGTTCTCTACAAAGTCCTCCCATGTGCAGTCTGCTCTGATTGGCCAACTGACCCAGTGCATTGTGTTTGGCAGAACACCGCAAGCACTCGTCGGAAATGTAACGCCCCTTTCCATAAATCTTTCAATAAAATGTAAAGACTTTATATTGTAGTAAAGTTAATATTGTCCTTAGTTTCATAGTTGCCAAGTCCACGTATAATACGCGACTTTGGGCTTCTTTTTTGTAAAGTTGCGTGTAAAAATCCTGGGTCGCAATTTGCGTTTTCTTGGGCTTACAGTATTTAAAAAAATATGGTTGCCTGTTAGGAAAACCTGGCAAGCAGCTTCATTTCTATTCATTTATGTTCACTGTATTCTCCAATGCATTGATTGACACTCTGTCTGCTCACAGTTAATAACCAATTAACGTGCAAAAATATAAGCACTGTAGTGTAATTTTCAAAAAATTTGGCCCCCTACTCACGCACCTTTTTTTTTTTTACCAGATTTTTCTTCAATGAGGTATTGTACATTCTAAAAGAAGGTGCGTGATGCTGTAATCCAAGCAATGACAGTAGTAGATTTAGAGGAGTGGGATGACTGACGTTTTTTGTAATGTGTTATCACTTTAATAAAAAACAAGTAGGCCTATAGCTTACTAATACTAAGAGTATATTTGGTATTTAAAATATTAGACAATATTTTAGAAGGCTATAAATATGTGGCTATGTTACAGCTCCCCTCTGAAGCCCTTGAATTTTTCTCCTTTTCCATCTCTTCAATCTTATTGCTCACAGGTGATTGGTGTAACGATGAGCCAGAGACTTTCGGATCCATATGCAAAGCTTTATTTTAAGGATGGTCAGACAGGCAGAAATCAGGAACGGCGTCAGTTATGTCAGGGATATCCAGAATCATAAACAGTAACAAGCAGAGATCAGGGCAGGCAGCAGAGAATCAGAGTCGGTATAAACAATCCAAAGGTCAGACACGGAAGGAACAAACACAGGGAAAACGTTCAGAAATGTAAGATAGAACAAAACAAGACTTTGCAAAGTGTCTGTGTGTGAGTGCTGCTTATATGTGTGTGTAAATGAGGTGCAGGTGTGGCAAGGAGATTAGCTGATGAATGAGGTGCAGGTGTGGCAAGGTGATAGTGATTCAGTGACTGATGGGAGATGTAGTTTGGGTGTGGTGCAACAGTATGAGAGGTGCTAGTGTCCAAGTAAAATGGCGACATCAGGTGGTTGATGGATGGAATGGTTCTGGGTGGAGTGCCCTCTACTGAAGTTCATGGGCACTCCAGCTAATTATCGTGACATAGACCCTCCCCAAGGAGCGGCTTTCAGATGCTCAAAACAATCTATGAGGGCGGTGGAGCGGAGGCGGAACAGGGGGAGGGCAGAGGGCCAGGTCCATGTGGAAGTGCAGGGGCCGGGGGTCGGGGGCCGGGGACCGGGGCAGAACAGGCGAAACTGGAGCCCTTCCTGGGCCTGACATGGAGATCAGGAGCCCTTCCTGGACCTGACATGGGAAACAGGGACCCACCATGGGCTTAACTCGGGAACAGGGCATAACTCAGGAACAGGGATCCGCCATGGGCTTAAGTCGGGAACAGGGCTTAACTCGGGAACAGGGGCCTGCCGTGGGCTTAACTCAGGAACATGGGCCCGCCGTGGGCTTAATTCGGGAACAGGGACCCGCCGTGGGCTTAACTCGGGAACAGGGGCCCACCATGGGCTTAACTCGGGAACAGGGACCCGCCGTGGGTTTAACTTGGGAACAGGGACCCGCCGTGGGTTTAACTCGGGAACAGGGACCCGCCGTGGGCTTAACTCGGGAACAGGGGCCCGCCATGGGCTTAACTCGGGAACAGGGCTTGTTTTTGCTTTCCAGATAAAAGTGTAGTTTCAGTTTAATATGTTGCAGGCTCAATTATTGGTAATAAATAATTGATAATTAATAATACTGATGATAATAAATAAATAAAAAATATTGAGCTTGTTTTGGGCTTGTTTTTGAAGCTGTGCTTGCTTATTTGTCTCACGAGTGTTGGCAACTATGCTTAGTTTGACCATCAGTTCAAGCTCGAAAGGGGAACATAGTAGCGTGACAGACACAGTGATGAAGATTGTATGTGTTTGCATTACACAAGCCACGGACGGTTAAGATAGCTGACTCGACTGTGTGACCCTGTCTCTCTCTCTCTCTCTCTCTCACACACACACACACACACACGTGCGACACGCAAAACTCTCCATTTGAACATTCAATAGCGAATACTTAAACTAAACAGTAAAAAAAAAAAAAAAAATAAAAAAAATAAAAAACGTAATAAAAAACATACTTCCAGTAGCTGATTCAGAAGCACCAGATAGTCTTAGCAAAGTCAGAATGACCTCCTCTCCTAGGTTCACAAACGGTCATCTATAAATGCTTTGCTGTTCTGTTGTAAGTAATCTTAAAGATTCCTAAATGCATCTACTTTCTGATGGTCAAATAAAGTGCTTTTGCATTTGCCTAGATACACACAGCATCTCTCTGACACGGCTGCTTCAAAACTAACTGCTGTTACTGAAACAATGCCTTCTTTCTTTGTGTGAACATTTGGACAGTATTATGTTAATATTTTCACATAGTGACGTAGACATCTGGGGGCATGTTTGAACGGGCCGTTTTAGGGGGCGTGGCAGAGTCGTAATTTTGATAAAGAATATCTCTTTGGATTGGAGACTTTAGTCTTTGAAACTTTACAGATCTACTTTATGCACCAAGAGCTGCTAACAATCCAAAAAGAAAGGAAAAATTTAAATCGCATCATATGACCCCTTTAAATAAATTGAATGTTTATTGTATACAAGAAGCTGTAAGTCATCCAAGAAGACACTCTTTGTTTTAGGCAGTTTATCTGTATGAATTGTAAATCCAGTATAATTTTCAGACAGGCCTTTAGCTTGAGTGGTCTTATATCTCACACCTTTACTCAGCCAATATGCTATACACTTGAACCAGGGAAGAGTGGAATTATCAAACATGGAAGAGGGTTTAGATTAGTCCATAAGAAGATTCATTTGCATAAGCACACACACAGACTCAGCTGCTTTACTGGAACTGGCTTTGCATGAATAAATGGCTGCTATAAGAGGAGGTTTAGAAGTAATGGATTTTTACCTAGATATCAAAGTTCAGGCAAAATCCACCAAATGCAAATCATTGGTCTGGTGTCGTGTCAGTCATTCTAATGTTGCACATCTTCTCAAAAGCACACTAGCTTTTAATCAACATTTATTAAATCTGATGCTCTCAAATAAAGTTAAGTGGAATATAACATCTACACTGCTGACAACATTCTTAGCTAAACATTTTAATATTAAAATTGATTATTTAAAATAAAATAAAATAAAATAAAAAGCTTGGTTTATATGGGAGTAAATTTCATTCACCTGTGCAGGATATATGCTGTCTCTAAGACACTCCTGCAATATTTCACACATGTGTGTGGCAATTAGAGCAAATGTAACCTCTGACAGCTCCGAAATTGAAGAAGTGGCCCCAGGGTGTGTACAATATTATCTACATCCTCTACTATCCTAATATATATACTTCATTTCACAAGGCATTAAAACATTTTCCTAAGAGAATCGTAGAAGAGCACACTGTGCTCTTCTAACCCTGCAGCGAAATCGCAGAACAGAATGTTACATGTTACTGTCTGTCAAGCATGTAATGAACTATATTACATTATATTGTGCTCATATGGCCCATTTCTGGTCATTGCCTTGACTTTTCCAGATTTTTTAAATATAGATGGCTAAAAATGGAAACATTCAACAATTCAGGTGAGACTAAGCTGTGCATGGATCATTCATAAGCGATTCACAGAAATATGATTTGAATGTGTTCAAGAGAGCAGTTTTTATAGCACTGAAACCCTTTACACTTTTTCATTTCAACAGAATGGCCTCAAATTAGTTTGATGGGGCTTTTTATGAGGTCACTATAGAAATAATAATTGTAGCTTTGGCACAGGGATCTATGTGGGTAAGAGAGAGAAAAATAATTGAAATAACATTACTCTTTTTAGATTAAAAAGTAAATTAATATAAATTTAATATCTGAACTCTGTTCATCTGCAAAAGCATTTATTGCAATTGCATTTTTTTTTTGTTCTATTTAAAGATAATTTCCCTGACACACAAGTAGCCTTAAATCATAAGAAACAAAACGCAAATAATTAAATGAGGTTAGATGAATAATATACTACTAATTAGCTGTAATAAATAATAATAATAAATGTTTTGACTGATTTCAGGCTTAATTACTCATAATTATAATCCATTCATGCTCAAACTAGGGTTTAAAAAAGAGAAAACACGTGATGTGACATGACCTTTTAAAGCAGAGAGGCTAGACTGACAGGTTGATATTTTTTGGTCCAATGCGGAGTTAACCTGAGTCAACCCTTTTTGAGAACTCAACATAAAAGTTTTTTTCCAGTTTCTTTTGTTCAAAAGTAACAACAGTTTGTCATTGGGGCAGTAACCTTAAAGGTATAACTTTGTACCTTATTTACCTCTAATAGTAGTAATTTATAGGAGTACCTTTAGGATGCATATTACTAAAGTACTTTTGTGTTTAAGGTGAATGTGAAATATATATATATATATATATATATATATATATATATATATACATATACAGTATGTGTGCATGTATCTACTGTACATGCAGATGTGATGTAAGAGGTTCATTCACAACTTCTTTGATTCTAATAAGAGTTTATGTGAGCACTGAGTTGCTGACCGCTCATGATTTACACTTTAGTCCCAGTATAAATAATTGTGCAGCCCTTACCCTGTATTTAGTCTTTTTAATATTTTATATATTTATTATTATTTGTATATTATTGGATTTATATTTATATATTATATTATTATTTACCATTTTGGAGAGTACCCAAGTATGTATTGGACAGCATTGTTTACTTTCAGGGAGAAAGCAAATGCACGAACGTAATCTGCGTAATAAGCATGGTTTACGCTCAGGGGAAAGAGTGTGTATTCATTGTAATATAAAAAATTGTGGAAGACGTAATTCGGAGGAGAAGAATGGTTGAGTAAATTAAGTTATTTTAGTTTTCTTTGCACAAAAAAAAGTATTCTTGTAGCATTGCAAAACTGAAGTCTCTGCTGTCACATGGACTGTTTTAACGATTTTTTTTAACGTATTTGCTACGTTTCTGGACCTGAGAATATTTCAGTTGTGTTGCTGTAGCTCTCCGATTTCATCAAAAATATCTTATTTTGTGTTCCGAAGATGAATGAAGGTCTTACAGGTTTGGAACGCCATGGGGGTGAGTAATTAACGACAGAATTTTCATGTTGGGGTGAACTAAACATTTAATGACTAATTTGTTTCTTACAAACATGCAGATTGTTGGTTCACAAGACATTAATTGAATATCTTAAGTTGTGATGATTACTTGGATTATTCTAATGTTTTTTATCAGCTGTTTGGACTCTCATTCTCACGGCACCCATTCACTGCAGATGATCCATTAGTGAGTAAATGATGTAATGCTAAATATTTTTTTAAATCTGTTCCAATCGGATGGCCTAAGGGTGAGTACATTTTCAGTAAATTTTCATTTTTGGATGAATTATTCCTTAAGTGTGTGAATAAACATTCTATGTCAGATGCAGCTTCTTTACCACCTCTGTAGTGTAATGATGATTTTTTTTTTATGTTGATCAAATCCTGATTGGTTAAACATTTATATAAATACTTAAATAAGAAAAAAAAAAAAAAAAACACAATAAGTTAATTCTAAAAACTTTCAAAAAGATTAAAAAAATAAAATAGAAAATGTCCCAGAAATCAATCCCAGGGGCAAATTGCACCCCTTCATAGAAAACTAATGTCTGAGCCTGATACACACATAACTGAACTGATGTATAGCTTTACATGACTCCAATTCCATTAGTGAAAAAAAGCAGCTTCACACCTTCAGACAGTCACAGATGAAATGAATCACACAAACCAAACCAACGGCTCAGTCAGGGTGGGACAGCAGCGTGACTTCAGAAGCAGAATAAGTTTATGAGGACCCCCTTTCTACACAAGCACTATTTAAAGCAACCCATCAGGTAGTATTACCGCCTGGCATGGGAGCAGAACAACTCAGGACAGCAGAGACGTGCAGATGGTCAACTGAGTATACGACCAAAGGAACAGAGATTTGTCACACAATTCTTGGTTTATTAAACACATAGATTAGAGAGCAAGCTAGTGAAGAGGATTCATTCAGAGAAGAAAAATAGGATTACATTTTTGTTCATTGGTTTAAGGGTGTGGGGTGATTAAGGGCTTGTGGAAAGGGTGTGTCTACAGCTGCTTTTTGAGGAATTACTGAGGATCCAACACCCAAACAATAGCTTGTTCTCAACGCTGCAGTCAGGAAAATGGCACCACATTCTTTGGACCAGTACATAAATCATAAGGAGTTGCTTCCTCCAGGCCACCCATATCTTTAATGAGGACACTGCATGATATGGCCACGCACAAACCAGAACTGAAACACTGTGGGCACCATCATCAGTTTGTGAACGCTTAGCATAAAAACAGCTATTATTCAATAAAGCAACATATGCTTATATTTACATTTTATGCATACTGATGAAAGTGCACACATAGTTTCTGTTCTGGATTGTGTGTGGCAACATTATGCAGTGTCTTATATTAAATTGTATATACAGTGTGATCAGTTTTGTATTTTATTTGATTTTGCATTATATTATTAAGGGACATATTTATTGGTGAATTTGGTGGTGGACAGTTTTTTGTTTGTTTTTTTTGCCTTACTGGCAGGTGAAAAAAAAAATAATACCCATTAAAAACAATTATAAAAAACGTGAGAGGCACTCACACACTGCCTTCCTAAAAGTGGATACTGTTTTAACTAACCCAACAATCTAAATACTGCAGACAGTATTTTTTTTGTCCTATTAGATGTATAATTATTGTGATTATACTGCACCCTAGTGGCCAGATATGGATAATACATTTCACAGTGTATTTCATTTTTCATTTCCTGGCTTTTACCACAGGAAAAATAAATTGATCAATGTTAGTCGAGTCTTCAGTGCTATATGTTCATTCAAAATAACACGTGTGACACAAAATGTCTATTTTAAATAAATATGTTTCTTTTTTTTTACTTTTTATTTATCAAAGAATCCTGAAAAAAAAAATCACATCTGAACAAATATTAAGCAGCACAATTGTCTCCAACATGAATGATTTCTGAAGGATCATTCATGTCACACTCAAGGCTGGATTGTTGATATTGAAAATATTATTATACCTTCACAGGAATACATTATATATTTAAAAAATATATTAAAATAGAAAACTGTTATTTTAAATTGCAATAATATTTCACATAATAACAACAACAACAAAAAAATCTGTATTTTTAAATTTGTAACTTCTTTAAAAACATTAAAAATCTTACTGATCCCAAATTTTGAAAGGCACTGCACATCGTGTTGTAAACGCCACTATTCTCAATTTTTAAAACTTTATGGCTAGTTATCACTATTGTTGTTGATGTGAACAAGCCTTTAGGCCATAACTATGATAAGCTAATTAACATTTCATCATTATTGTCCAGGAAAACAGAAAATCATTAAATAGTATCATGATACACAGGAGTGTGGTTTTACCATATTCACTTTTTATGTTATTTAACTACTGTACTACAGCTAGCTACAGTATAACACACACACACACACATACACACACACACACACACACACACACACATACACACACACACACACACACACACACACACATATATATATATATATATATATATATATATATATCATACTAAATAGATTGTAAGAGCAGATTGATTGCTATAAAAGGAGGGAAGAAGAGCTTCCAATCATTGTGTTCTTGATAGCAATGGTCACCTCCAAAGAAAACATGTGCAGCCATCATCTCTTTGCATCAAAGTGCCTTCACATGAAAGGAGATTGCTATAAAGAATATTGCACATGAAAGAACCATTTACCGGATCATCAAGGACTTCAAGGAAAGAGGTTTGACTGCAGTGAAGAGGTCTTCAGGACGTCCCAGAGTGTCCTGCAAAAACCAGGACCGTCTCCTCCTGAGTCAGCTACGGAGTCGTGTCTCCATCAGCGCAGAGCTTGTTCAGGAACAGTAGCAGGTTGGTGTGAGAGCATCTGCACACACAGTGAGGCCAAAACTTTTGTATAACAGCCTGGTGTCAAGAAGGACAACAAAGAAGCCACTTCTCTCCAATAAAGGACTCAAAAGGACATCCAGAATTTCTTCAGGAAGTACAAGGATTGGACAGCAGAATAATGGTGCAAATATATATTTCTCTGGTGAAGCTCTCTGACTGTTTGGGACATCTGGAAAATCGATTGCTCAGAGAAATAAAGATGAACACTACCATGAGACCTGTGACGGACCAACAGTGAAGCATCCTGAGACCATCCATGTGTGGGGTTGCTTTTCAAACAAAGGAGTGGGCTCTCTCTTAATTCTGCCCCACAACACTACCATGAATAAAGAATGGTATCAAAACATCCCAATGATCCATGAGCAGTTTAGTGATGATCCTTGCATTTTCCAGCATGATGGAGCACCATGTCACAAAGCAAAAGCTACAAAGAAGTGGCTTGAAGATCATTACATTTAAATTTTGGATCCGTGGCCAGGCAACTCCCGGATTTCAACCCCATAGAGAACCTGTGGTCAGTCCTCAAAAGGCGAGAGGAAAAGCCCAAAAATTGTGATCAACTCTGAGAATTAAGGCAAGAATGGAACGCCATCAGTCAGGATTTGACCGAGAAGCTAATATCCAGCATGACAGCATGAGTGAATTGCAGAGGTTATGAAGAACAAGTCAACACCGTAAATATTGACTCATTATATATTTTTGCCAATAAAAGCCTTTAAAACGTATGATATGCTTATCATTGTTTTTCAGTAGAATCATGTGGAAAAATAATCTACAAATACTGAAGCAGCAAACTTTGCAAAACAAACAAAAAAAATATGTCACTGCCAAAACTTTTGACCACAAATGTATATAGGCTAGTTTATACAAAAAAAAAAAAGAAAAAAAAAAAGAGGTAGAAGAAATTAAGACACACGGATGAGAGGGAGTATGTCTAAACACTGCACAGTAGTCCGAGTAGCAGTAAAGGAGGCTGTCAACGTGGTGGCCACGCCAAGTAATGACGTCACGACGCCCAAGCCCTATTATTTTCAGTAGCCTACACACCACCTTGTGGTCTAAAACAGATTCAACGCATGAACAATCCATGTAAACAATGACAATAAATACAGTATTCACAGCTCTCTCTCTCTCTCTCTCTCTGCAAAGTATTTCAATTAAATGCCGTTTACTGACACATCGCTCTTTTATGTCTTTCAAGCCATCATCGGTCAAGCAATGTTTGTTGTGATTGCTTTAAGTATCTGCTCGTGAATCCATCTCAGCTTCGGGACGGGCACATCAGCGTCACTGGAGCGAGCACGTCAAATGAAGCCACGCCTACTCCTCAACGTTGTTGACTGCGGCGGAGACGCGCCAGATCACTTGCAGCATCTGTGAAGGACATGACCGGACTAAACGGACAGAGAATGGATGCAAACGTTGTGGTACTCGGCACAGACAATGTTGGAAAATCTGGTAAGTTTATTTTTTAGGAAGTATTCCACGATATACATCCATGAAATGCATTTCTTCTTCAGTCATCTTTTGTAACTTTAAAAACGTTTTGCCGTATAAGCAAACGCTCATAGGTTTTGTGTTTTCCAGCACTTATTGTCCGATTCCTGACTCGTAGATTCATCGGGGAATATGGGGATATTGGTATGTTGCCTTTTTACTGGTTGATTTACAAGTTTATAAGTTTTATTTTATATTTTTACATGTCATTATAACTGATTCGCTGGTTTCTCTACAGAGTCCCTTTACACTCACAATGTTGTTGTCGATGGACGAGAGCAAACTTTGAATATATGGGATGCACCATATTCACAGGTGATTCAGTGTTTCAGAACCAGTTAACTTTCTATCAACTTTTTAACCTATCTTTTATATGCATGAGGGTCAATTTTTGGAAATTTTGATTTGTATGATATATTTTGATTTAGATGATTTATACATCACATGAAAGCTGAATAAATAAGATTTCCATTTCCGACGTATGGTTTGTTAGTAGGACAATTTATGGCCAAGATACAACTATTAAAAAATCTGGAATCTGAGGGTGCAAAAAAAACAAAAAACAAATATTGAGGAAATCCCCTTTAAAGTTGTGAATGACCAGAAAATGAAGTGTCCTAATAAAGCAATTAATATTACTAATAAAAAATTAAGTTTTGTTATATTTACGATAGGAAATGTACAAAATATCTTCATTGAACATGATGTTTACTTAATATCCTAATGATTTTTGGCATAAAAGAAAAATCAATAATTTTGACCCATACAGTGTATTGGCTATTGCTACAAATTTACCCGTGCAACTTGTGACCGGTTTTGTGGTCCAGGGTAACACACACACACATGGTAAATATTTATATATATATATATATATATATATATATGTATAAATATGTATAAATGCTTAAAATTATGTGGTGGTCTTAACTGGTATCCCAGCCTTGTCAAGGTGGTCTGTTGTAATTTGTTAGGCTAGATAAACCATCTTTATATAAGCTTGTACAGGCTATAAGACCATCTTAAACCAGCAATGACCATCAAATCAGCTTGGGTGGTTTTTATGCAGTTTTTAGTTTTTATATGTAGAGAATAACAAATATTCTATGCACCATCTGAATGTTGAACGAATACCTAATGTTTGTCTTCTCAGCAGGATCTGTCTTCCGAGTCCTTGATGTACGAAAAGAGAGTCCAGTGGGCAGATGGCTTTGTGCTGGTCTACAGCGTCTGTGACCGAGCCAGTTTCAACGCGGTCTCCAGACTTATTCAAATAATCAAAACCAATAAAGACATTCTGGGCGTTGAGAAGATGCCCATAGTTATTGTGGGAAACAAGAGGGACCTGGACCACCGTCGTACAGTCCTCAGCGAAGAGGGCAGTATTCTTGCGCTCTCTGCAGACTGTCAGTTTTATGAGGTCTCCGCTGCTGAGAACTACCACAGTGTCCTCATGGTTTTCCATGGGCTGGTGCATCGCATCAGAGAGTCCAGGGTGTCTGTGAAAAAGTTAGCAGGCATCAAGGGCATTGTGAAGAGCATGTCTGCAGTGTTCACCCGCAGGCGGACAGATTCGCTGTGAAGCTAATGGGAGCTCTGGAAATAAAGCCTATGTGGTCTGATATGACCTATTTTAGATCCATTGAGAGGGATGAGCTGTTGCTGTGGCCTGCATGAGAGTCTGGGATCTCTCATGTGACTACAGCTGGATCTTCCGTGTGGGTAACTAAGAGATTGACCTAGTTTGTCTGCCAAGGCAATGGCTTCCATTGAGAACGTGTTGAGATCAGAGAGTTCTCAATAGAATACTTAATATCAGTCATAAATGGAGTGAATATTCCATTGTTTGAGGATAAATATGTAATTTAACCTCCTTTTCTTACTTTAAAAAGAAAAGATCAGCCTGAAATAAAAATCTGCTGAAACATTTCTCACCCTTAGGCCATCCAAAAAATTCATCTAAGCAGATCTGGAGAAATGTATAATTTGCTCACCAGCAGATTCTCTGCAGTCAATGGGTGCTGTCGAAATGAGAGTCCAAACAGCTGATAAAAACATCATAATTCACAAGTGATCTACATCAACAAATGTTTTGGACTGTTTTTGCTTCTAAACTCTATTTGATCTGTGAATATTTCTCTTGAATCAGATGAGATGACTTTTACATTGGAATAAACATAATTATGGATAGAGGACTTGTAATCAAGTGGTTTGACATTACAATTACAAAGTGTAATTTAATGGTTGCAGTCGTGTTGATTACTTGTGGATTATTGTGATGTTTTTATCCGCTGTTTTAAATCGCATTCTGACGGCTCCCATTCACTGCACAGGATCCA
The DNA here is from genome assembly GCF_003368295.1 of Carassius auratus. NCBI lineage: Eukaryota > Metazoa > Chordata > Actinopteri > Cypriniformes > Cyprinidae > Carassius > Carassius auratus. The sequence goes on along the minus strand of NW_020527582.1, from coordinate 878,948 downwards.
CTGGAAAGCAAATTATGTAATGCAAAATTTCTCCAATTCTGTTCAGAATAAGAAAAAATCTCATCTTCATCTTGGCTGACCTGAGGGTGAGTAACTTTTAAACACTTGTTACTTGTAAACAGGAAAGATGTCAGTGCTTCTGCAAAGACTCGTGAATGTTGGAAGAAGGTAAACACTGGTGATGACGGCCGTGGGAATCTTTCATGATTCAATGCTGGTGTGCTGTGGCCTAAATATAAAAGCTGACGCAAGACAACATTGTCTTATGCTACATTTATCAAATACAAAAGGCTCCAACAGAATCGGCTGCTATCATTCAAGGAGCTGTTATCAGCTCAAGGCCGTCTTGCAGTTCATTTACAATGTTTGATGATTGCGTCTGTGTGCATTCAGATAACAGCACAGAATGGGTTTTTTCCCAGCTTCTTTTCTGAGGCTGTTTAAGTGCTTTATGGAGAACATGTATTGGTTTCTAGACCACACTGTTTAATAATTCTTGGGCTATAAAGCTAATAAATCAAAGAAACATTGTACAGTGCAATGTTACAATCAGTAAATTAATATGCTGTATTTGTATTGAATGCTTTGTTACACTAAAATCACGTTGTCAATGTTATCTATGGTTGAAGAAAGTTTACAGGTAGAAGTTTAAACAAATGCAACGAATACATGGTGTACAGCTGTATTTATTTATCAACAATCTAAACAAAATGTATATATATTCATAGACCACAATCAGGCATTACAAGTATGCATGTAAACATTTGATTAGCTCTTTATGCTATAACTAAAGAGGCGTTTGGACAAATTAAGTTCAATGGTAATATTAATTCCATAAATAATTTAACTTAATAGTGAATAACCTTTGCTGTAATGACTTGCTGTAATTGTCAATCTGGTATCTTTAAAGTGAACCACAACAATCTGAGGACTTCACTCAAACATTAAATAGGCAGAGACATGGCAAAAATCTGATTATGGAGTATTGAATTTATTCCTTTACTTAATGGGTTGGTTTTCTTTTTAGCCGAGTCACATCTGTGCAGTCGTGTAATGATCAGTTCTCATTCCTCAAATCTGGGTTTTTCAAGGGATGTCTGACTGAAAAATTGTATGATCACCAATTGCTGTGAATAAAAAAAATATTGAAAATTAGCATTGTGTCATTAATGATATTTGCACCACCTCTTCAATTATAGTTACTATTATATAATCAGTTACAAATAATGCAATATTTATTTAAATGTATTTATTTAAGTCTCACCAAAATTTCTAAATCAGCATTTCCCCCCCCTTATTACACTAGTGATCAAAAGTTTGGGGTCAGTAAGGTTTTTATTTTTAGAATGAAATTATCAAAATAATTGTTTCAAATAAATGCTATTCTTTTGAACCTTCTATTCATTAGAGAATACTGAAAACAATGTATCACTGTTTCAATAAAAATATTAAGCAGCACAAGTGTTTTCAACAGTATTAATAATAAGAGTTGTTTCTTGATTAGAAAATTATCTTAACTAAATTAATAACTGCTTTATTATTGGCAAGAAATGGAAAACAGCATCCAGAATCTCCAAATGTATAATTATATGTTGATCACTGACTGTTGAGTTTTGCATAGGTAGTGTTGACGTACACCTCCGCCAGCACTTTAGAAATCATGACCCATGCCTGCTATGCTTAATGCTTTAAATGAACATGACAGACCTGCAGGATAAATAATGAAACCCATATCCCACTCTGACTATTCTTCGATTCTCATTCTGTAGTAGGGGAGGCACTTCTGCTGTTTTCCCCTGTACTAATGTAAGAAGACGATGAGGAGGAGATCTGGGTGCAATCTGTCACACTCTCCCTCTTGGATACTTTCTTGTTACTGGCACCAAGAATTACTTTCTGCTGCATAGGAATCTGCTCCATGACCTTCTTCTTCAGCTGACGGGCCTCCTCTGATATCTCCTGGAGCTCTGTAACCTTAGGGGGCTGATTTTGAGAATTGCCAGTGGGACTGTGCATGTGGTCTTCTACACTAGTCTCCAGCACCTGAGAGCTACTAACACATTCACATTCCTTTGATCCACCGTCTTCCGCCATTTGGGATCCTCCTTCTGGCTCGGAAGATCGCCTAGGAATCTGTTATGAAAGAAAACAAAGCCATTCTTTAGTTTTCCACATGTGAAGGCACTCAAAGGTAGCAGAAATGATGGAATTTGACATTCAAGCACTACTGTTCATTCGCATGAATGTATAAGCTTTAAAAACAAGAAAATGCCCTGGAACATCTAGTTTTCTTGATGTTCAGACAACTATACAAGGACTTCAGAAATGAGGCATTAGATTAGAATATACTTAACTCTTTGATGCAGAGTTTAATTTAATTCCCACTCTCATAAACACTTTGGCATGCAGAATATTTGCTTTGTTTTCGATGGCTAGGGCTAAATGTGGTTGACCTGTCTCTTTCACTCGTTTCAAACATCTTTTTTTTTTTCTAACATACCACATGTCATCAAAAGCGGCATCAGGAAGGCACAAATCACACAACATCTCCCTGTATGTTGACAGATATCCAGCAGCTAGAGGGCAGAGTAACTTTGGTGCCAGACCTATTGGAGTCTCCTCATTTTGTCTAGCTATTTTATGGGATCCCAAACAGTCCCAGGCCAGGGGTTAATTAGGGAGAGATGGGTCTGTCTGTAGCCAATTACAGCTCTTTGTCACATTCCCTGACCTCTATTGCCTCTTTTTTTTTAAACTACAGTGAAAGCTTAAGATCTACATCATTAAAGGGATAGTTCATCCAAAAAGGAAAATTCTGTCATTATTTATTCACCGCCATGTCATTCCAAACTTGTATGTTCTCTCTAAACAGAGATATTTTAAAATAATTTTATTTTACAATGATTTGGACTCTATTGCCTTTAGTGGACAAACTAAAACAATTGCAAAATATATTCTTTTATTTTCCAAAGAAGAAGGAAAGACAAAAGGTTTGGGACAATGTGAGGGTAAGTGATGACAGAATTTTCATTTTTGGATTAATTATTGCATTAAAACTTCTGAACAACTAACTTGTGTGGAGATATATTGGAAAACAAAACACAAAAACAAAACATAAAAATAAAACACAAAAGCAAAACAACACAAAACATAAATTAACTACAAAATTAAAAGAAAACACAAAACAAGAGAGAACTAAACAAATGTAACAAAAAACAAACAAAGCAAAAAATAAATGAATAATAAAACAAATAAAAAAACAAAACAAACAAACAACAACAGAAAAAAAAGAAAATAAAAACTAAACCATAGACTATTTACTGTACATAGCCTAAATGGGAAGGTTGTTGCACTGAAATTGAGAAAGAAAGGCCAAAGAAAGTTTTTGTGCAATTTTCCGTAGCCAGGCAGATCAGAGTGCCTTATCTACTTCTAAGAACATGAAGAAACGTGTGGCCTCTGCTCATAACTGTTAACACTGTGGTGATATCACAGATCTTCCAGACTTTCCACTCAGTTAAACTCACGCAGATCCTTAAGGAACATGCAGACACAAGCAGCAACATATCTCTACCTCTCAACAAACAAACTCTTAGACAAAACAACCCAAATATTCATAGAATGATAAGATCATCTATGAGATGTGACTTAGTAGCACAGTCTAACCCAATTTAAAAAATGACATTATGTGTAAAGGTGCAAACATGTGCCCAAAATGTATTTTTTAAACCAACTCTAAAGCAAAAAAAAATTATTGAGAGAGAGAGAGAGAGAGAGAGAGAGAGAAGGAGAGAGAAACTGAATCACTGAGGTAAGGGTAATTAAATGTAATTAATAAAAATGAATGTATGCAACTGCACTCATTACATCATTCAACTAGCTTCCATGCAGTTTGTTGTATCACAGACGTCATCTTCCAGCTGCTCTCGGGGTACCTTGTGTAATAACCAACATCTCTGTACCCAATTGTGTCACTTCACATGTGTGATGTCTGTGCTAGCGGTCTGTGGCTAATTACAATTTCAGACCATGTTTCATAGAAACCACCAGTGGGCTTTTTCTACTCATCGACATCTTCCAGTGAAACTCGCATGCTGTTTTTCAAGGAATTCAAGACCAATATGAAATAAGACAAATTGAGAACTTTGAATGATTCATTATATTTTCTCTGATCTCATCTGGTATACACACTGCAATCAAGGACAGGGATCTAAAATAGCTTTTATTACAGCTCAGTGACTACTAGGTTAAAGAATCCACTTCACCTGGGACTAGGTATTCAACATGTAATGAAAAACTAAACCTCTGCATGCTTGAATTAGTCCAGGTCTTTATGAACCTGTAAATCCTAATGAGTGTTACTAAATAACTGAAGAATTGTTATAGGGTATTTATAGCAATGACACATGGACAAGCGTTAAAGGGATAATTCAACCAAAAATGAAAATTGGATGTTTATCTGCTTACCATGCACCGGCTGTTGAGAAAAAGCTCAGGATAGTTCCGACATTGGAACTGACGGAACTGTGAATGAACGAGGAACGAGGTGAATCAGAGGTAAAAAATTATATAAATACTGTTCAGTTTATTGCACAGGCCAATCGTTTTGTTTCTTCACACATCAATGTATTGTCATAAGCCAAAGGGTTTAATTTGGTTTTGTTTGTGTATGTTTTTTTTTTCTTTACTCTCAAAATGTGATTCCCTTTCACTTCCATTATATGACTGACAGGCTGCAAAAAATATTTGTTTGTGTTCTATTGAAGAAACAAAGTCACCTACATCTTGGATACCCTCGGGTAAGCAGATAAACATAAACATTTCATTTTTGGGTGAACTATCCCTTTAACTCAAACTATTTACTGCAATTATTCACAGAATATGAATGATAAAGAATGATAATTTAATGCCATGAGAGTTTTAAGGCTGAATTAATTTTCAGTTTAGTAAGAGGATTTCAGTTAGATCTGACCATACACACACACACACACACACACACACACAAACACACACACACACACACACACACACACACACTCACAGGTGCATGTCAATGAATTAGAATGTCATGGAAAAGTTCATTTATTGAAGTAGATTGTCCAGAAGACAATCATTGACACAGTGGCACCCCCAGAAAATTTTAACAGGGGTGGCCAGATGAGGCCACAGTAAATTTTGGGTTGGCACATTAAAATCAAGAAAAACAAAAAAAAAAAGGGTTTGCAATATAGACAAAAAGTTATATTTCTGTGATTTTATCGATAATGATAATTAGACTATTTTGCTGAGTGTTATTGTGCTTATGTCTTATTTCTAATTGTGCTGACAGCTGACTTCTGATTTTTTTTTTTTTTTTTTTTTTTACCTTTACACAATTGATTCTAAAAGTGTGCACCATCTTTTAGGTCAAATACTTGCATTTGTGCTGTTACCAAGCAAATGTAATCAGTATCAACAAAATTGATGTTTGCAATGCAGAGAATACAGAAGCTGCATCTGCAGTGCCATTTAGATGTTTTTACACACTGTTTAATGCAGCTACGTGGAACATGGAATACTTTAACCTGTCGTTACAAATGAATAAATAATGTTTTGATATTTTAAAGATAAGACATTGAAAACTGATGTTTGAAATTATTTGAAATATGAAAAGGTACCTAAAATGTGAAATGAAAACCGCCAATAGGTGGCAGCGAGTCACTGTTAATAAGCGATTCATTGCGATTGAACCGAATCATTTAAACAGTTGATTCATTCAGGAACGAAACACTTTAATGTTGCTCAGAGACGCAAAACTGTGGTGGCAGCGGGTGCTGCACGTTTTTTTTTTTTTTTTTTTTACTTTTTAATCTATTGTGAATTTACATTCTGCATTTTAAAATATAGTAACCACTGCAAATCATCCTTGGGGGTGGCCACAGGGGTGGCCAGAGTTTATGCAGAGGTGGCCGTAGTGGTGGTGGTGACCCCTTGGGGGCCCACAAGGAGGGTAAGCAACAAACATTCATTGGCAAAGAAGCTGGCTGTTTATAGAGTGCTGTATCCAAACATGTTAACAGAGAGTTGAGTGGAAGGGAAAAGCGTGGAAGAAAAAGATACACAACCAACTGAGAGAACCGCAGCCTTATGAGGATTGTCAAGCAAAATTGATTCAAGAATTTGAGTGAACTTCACAAGGAATGGCATGAAACTGGGGTCAAAGCATACAGACGGGTCAAGGAATTTGGCTACAGTTGTCATATTCTGACTAGCATTTTTTAATTATATATATTAATTTGGTGGGCTTGTTAAGTTGAGTTCTAATTCAAAAATGCTAATATCTGTTCAATAAGCTTACTCTGATACATACAAAGAATGGTGGCTATTGCAGAAAACTGACAAAAAAAAACTGTTATAAAATCTAAAATATCTTGATCAATAATCCATATACCAGTCCAAATACCACAGGGAGTCTGATAATAAGTACAGTGATTTACGAAAGTCAGAAGAGTGTGCCCTCAGTGGTATTTAAAATAGTAAATACCACTGTGGGCAAACTACTGTATGGCAATCTATTATTGACTTTCACAAGTGCAAAAAGACTTTGTCAGGATATGCAGGGGGCTGGAATGTGTGAACTAAAAGCTCAGTGTTTAAATGGACATTCTTGCTTAATAAAGAAATACCAAAATAAGTGATTTAACTGTTAAAAAATTCCAGTTATCCAATATCCTAGTCCCTTATCTAAGCAGTGGAGCCTGAAAAGGCAACTTGTTGATCTGATTCTCAAATATTTTTCTAAACATGTCCCTTCTGGATCTGCACTTACACGTACTACATTTATTTGATATAAATGCTCAATATGCTTTTTGTGGAAACCATGATACATTTTTCAGTGTGTCCTTGCTGAATGAAAGTGTAAATTTATTTAAAAAAAACTCACTGAGCTAAAATAATTTAATTAAAACAATAAAAAACTGATTCTATTACTCCAGTTTAAACCAGACAGGAACAGTTATCTTCTCATCCGACGGCAAAAATACTCCGATTTATAATATAGATGACCTCCACCTCATCTGTTTTTGATTAAACCCTCATGTGGGCATCCCCTTTTCACACAACACTTTGCAAATGGCTAGAAAACATGTCTGCACACGTGTTTGTGCTGTGCCATGTGCCCTGGTTTCTGCCTGACAATAAACAATGCAAGCAAGATTAACATGATTTTGAATTCCATTGCATCCAATTGCTTCTGTTGAAACTGACTATAGAAGAGGCCTTTCATGGGCAGCACTGATGTGTGTTGTGACAGGTTTCTGAAGTGTCTACAGTGGAAGTGAGGTAATGAGGACTTTTACAGGACACAATAGGGTCAGACAACCACTCTGCCTAGCAACAGTCACAGACTGAGGACTGCTGTGCTTCATCACTATACCCATGTCAGGATAACTACCAGAGGTCTTCTTACTTCTTTCATGACAAGCACCTGTAAATTTTCATACACATCATTTTCATACACAGATTTTGATAAATTAATGGATCATTTTGTATGTGATGACTCACCCAATGAATGTTTAGAAGTTTTGAGGAGTTTGACAATTTCACTGAGAATCAATTTATCAGTTTGCATCAGCAAGCCATGCAAATTTTGTAACTGTGAATTTTCGTTCTACAATTTTTTTTAATTTGTCAAAAATACACATGCAATTTTCTTAAAATTAGATTAGATTAGATTCAACATTATTGCCATTGCACATGTGAGGTACAGGGCAAAGAAATGCAGTTAGCATCTAACCAGAAGTGCAATAAACAGTAAGTACAGAATATACAAGGTCTACAAGGTCTACAATATGTTACAATATGTTAAATCAACAAGAAATCGAACCTGAGGTGAACAAGAAACGAACTGTTTAGAACTTATTGTTTTGAGAAAAAACTTTCACTCAAGAATTAAGCCAAAGAGATTGAAGGGGGAAAAATGCAAGATGCTATAATGTAGTTGTGAAGAAAGGTCACAATTTATTTAAACATTTCAATGTTGCTCTCAGTCTAGACAGAATCTATAATGGAAATATCCCCTGATATGCAGAGCTGGGTGTGTGATCACAGCAGGGCTGGGTGATGAGTTTGAGGTGTGTGTGTTTGTTTGTGTTGCACATGTACAGAGTCCACGTGAACTGGTTTCCAGGCAGTACAGACCACGTGAGGGGCCAAATCAAATCAAACCCAAGGATGACTGACTCACTCACCAGCCCATAATAAGAGAGGCTGTGCATTGCTGTCTCCCTGACTGTGCCATAGGACCCCAGGACAATCCTGACTCCATCCTTAGCCAGGTTGAAGCTGATTAGAAGGGTTTCTTTACCACAGACACCACAGACCCATAGACCTTCAATAATTGCTGCCCTAATCTGACCAGCCTCGGCAGCATATCACTCTGCTAGAGAATATATACTATGGGCCCTATCACACATTGCTGCTGCAATGCTTTTATAAGGAGCTGAAAATAGACTGCGCCATAGACCAACTCAAACCTGGTCTAAAGTCTGGCGCAATGTTTTTTCTTTGTTATTTAAAGATCGTGTTAGTATAGGCGCACACGCTGTACAGGTGCACAATCCTTATTGATGTTCTGAAAGAACAGAAAGGAGGATTAATAATCTCCATCGACAACTGGCAGTTCTACATTTGCTACAAGTGCCTGCACTTCAGTATCTGTATATTTATTGCTGTTCATCATACTTGTGAAATAAGTTGACACAATGTTTACAGTAAGTTACACTGCATTTTAAATCATGGCGGGTGAGGGTGTTTTCGCCAGGGTGTCTGGCCAATCAGTGTCTACTTACATCAGGGTTAGTAGAGTTGTGCTGCTTAGACCCTGCTCTGGAGTAAGAGCTAATTTGGTTCTCGAAAAAGGCAGTCCGGTACTAAAATCGCACCTAGTTCCTGCGATGTGAAAATGCCCAAAAGTGGGTAGTTCCACAATTAGTTCTGGTACTATGAAGAAGTTCCTGTGGTGAATAACTCTGGATATTGGTTGACTTATACTGTCTTTTTACACATTGCGTATTGCGATGTGTAAACATAAAACCGTGTCTGCATTTGTGATCTTAGAAACAACAAACAACACGCCTACTCTATACTGCTCTAAACTTGCATTTGAATCATCATTGGCAAATTATTTAAATATAAAAAACATATTTACAGGCTGTGAGTCAGAAGCGCCAGACTGTCCTTGCAAAGTTTAGACTGCCCAAATTTATAAAAACAGTCATTGTGCCACAGACGCATTAGCTACTGTTTCAGGAAACAGTCCTCATCCTCCATAAAATGCACAGTACACATCTCAATATTTGGGATGTACTGTTCTGCAACGGTGTTGAAATACAACTTAACCACTGATTTTTTTAGTCGTGTCCTTTTTTGGAAGGCCATACAAAGTAGTTTTGCTTTTTCAACAAAACACACAGCGACTCCACAACGTGGCAGTGGCGGCAACAGAGAGAATAAAAATTACACCTTTTTTCTTTTGATGAACATTTGGGTGGCGTTATGCAAATCTTCCCACATAGTGATGTAGAGATGTGGGGGCATGTTAGAACAAGCCATTTGGAGGTGGGGGGGGGGGGGGGGTTGACCCTTAACTTTTTTAAAGAATATCTCTTTTGATTTGACACTTTAGTCTTTGCAACTTTACAGATCTTCTTTATGCACCAAGAGCTTTCCAAACAGAAAGGAAAAACTGAAATTGCATCATATGTCCCCTTTGAGAACAAACATGAAACCTAAAAGGCCAATAGTTTGAGTTGATATAAGTGATAATTAACACTTATATCAACTCAAACTATTGGCCTTTTAGGTTTCATGTTAGTTCATCGGTTACATCGGTCTTAAATTACCAGATTAGTGATGATGAAAAAATCCCACTAACCTCTAGCTGCTCAAACTCATTACTGGTCATCACCTTCAGAGTATCGTGCTGTTGCGCATCTTTCAGAAACACTGCCACAGAGCTCGGCAGACCCAGTATTACACTTCCTATGGTCTTCACAGTCCTCAAGGTATATTCAACCTTAAAAAAGACAAAATCAACTCTTAGAAATTTCGTATTTACTGTTTTAATTTTGTTTTTGTACAGGCAATAAGTTTTCCAGACTCCTTAGCCTCCTCTTTTGTTGCACTTGAGGTCTTTGGACCCCAGTTTGAAAATCCCTGGCTTGATCAGTCCTTACAACTGTGTTTATAACTGCTGGTTTGACAATGTTGCTACAGCATGACACACAGGTGAATGCACATGTTGAGTCATGTCTTGAGTTAGGCTCTCTGTTTGGGTCTGCAGGCTTGGCAGGGTGTGGAATCACAGTAATTTGGTGTACTAAAGAGGTATGCTGAAGCCACATTTTGTTCTTGGGAGGACAAACTAACACTTGAATGCTGCTTGCTACTTACCAGAGGACTCACGCCAGGGATCTGTGTGACCAGTTCCTGACCTTGACGTTTGGAGCGCTGGAGTTGTGCAGCTGTCTTCTCAAATGCCCGTCTGTAGATGGTGCCGGACAGTTCTCCCAGCCTGCTGAAGCTAGGCTTTGGGCCAGAAGTTCCAACATCAGGCCCCTGCTCTCCCACAATCCCATCATCCCCTGCAAAATAAACATCTTATGTGAGGACATAAACAGTGAAAGGGAGTACTTTTAACTGCTTTCATGCTCTCTTACAGTGGTCCAAACACTCATTTTATTCACTCACACTCTGTGACAAAAAGATGACTATGAAAGGGTCACAGAGTGATTAAGATGACTTTATGCAAAGTAAAAAAAAATTATATATAACAGTGAAAATTAAAAGATAACAATGGAATAAACAGGCAATAATAACATCTATTAATATAATATATTCACTTACTTTTTAAAATATTTAGTCATTTGAAAACAGTATTCTTCTCTGTATATATATATATAGCATTCAAAAGTTTGGGGTTAGTAAGATCTTTACAAGTTTTTGAAAAGCCTCCTTTTTTCTCACCAAAGCTGCATTATCTGATCAAAAATTCGGTAAAAGCAGCAATATTGTGAATATTATTACAATTTAAAATAGCTACTAATATTAAATAATGTGTTGTTTAATATTTTTGTGGAAAGTGTGGTACATTTTTGGCGAACCTTTAATGACTGAAAAGAACAGCATTTAATTGTAACTCTATAAATGCATTTATTGTCAGATTTGATCATTGTATTTATTGTATTAAAAGTATTCCTTTATTTTAAAACAATTTTAGAGAGATCAGAATGTTTTTGAAAGAAATACTTTTATTCACTAAGATGCATTAAAGGATATAATCTGATTATATTGATTTTACTTATAAATATATACAATTTAATATATATATATATATATATATATATATATATATATATATATATACAGATATAGATAGATATAGATATAGCTATATATGTATATATATATATATGTCTTTCACATATTTTTCTATTACATGAAATATGTTGGCTTCACTGTGACAACATACCCATCTGTGACATGGCCCACTAACGTGCCAACTATAGCATTGGTTTCCTAAATAGTGGGAGGAAATGTATTCCTTCAGGCTAGGAAATGACAAAAACAAAAAATATGGCAGAAATGAAGAAAGAGAGATTCTTAGCACTTTATCTTCAGGGCAGATTTATAAATTATTTCAATACAGAAGGGTTAAAAAGAGAAGTTCCTCAGGAAGCACTTCCTCTCTGTCTATAAACCAAACAAACAGCATCCGATATAATAATGCCACACACTGACTACTAAGCTCAGGGCTACAGAGGCATTCGGGCCCTCTCGCTCAATATCCACCATTAAATGCAATCCAATTCAATTTACAAAGGCAGACAAAACACACACTAAACAGATTCTCTCTGCTGAATCTACCATTAAACATGGCCACAGAAAGACACAAGCATGAAAAAAATGCTTTAACTGTATTGGTATAGAAATAACCAGCAGCGTGCTGCTTCTTTATGGCCACGTGAGGAAGGAATTATCCCATTCGACACACTTTCACACTCATAGATAAACAAAGGATAAAACAGAAAGAGCTGTCCACAGGACACTTTACTTTTATGTTTCTAAGGAATCAAAGGAATTATTGCCTCTGAGCAAAAAGATCTCTAATTCAATTTAGTAAATTATCAAACAACCACATACCATAATGCATTGAGTGCAGAAGCTAAACAGGTCAGGAACACATGTAACGTACACTGTTCTTACATAGAGAGGTAAAAATAATTGAGTAATGCTTTATTTTAAAGGAAAATTTCATCCAAAAGTGAAAATTTGCTGATTATGTATTCACCCTCAGGTCATCCAAGATATGAATGAATTTATTCCTTCATCTGAACAGATTTTGTAGAAATGTATCATTACATCACTTTCTCACCAGTGGATCCTTTGCAGTGAATGGGTACCGTCAGCATGAGTCTCCAAACAGCTCATAAGAAAACATCACAATAATCCATACAAATATTTGTAATCCACAAGCTTTATGTTAATAATAAATCCATCATTAGAATGGTTTCTAACTTCAACCCATTGTCAGTGGATTTTGACGTGAAAGGACAACGGGTGATGGACTTTTTATTTAATATAGAAAATGGATATGTCTCTTACGAACATGCAGCTTGTCACTTCACAAGATGTTAACTGATGGACTGGAGTTGTGTGGATTATTGTGATGTTTTTATCAGCTGGTTGGACTTTCATTCTGACGGCACCCATTCACTGCAGATGATCCATTGTTGAGTAAATGGTGTAATGCTAAATTTCTTTAAATCTACTCAGATGAAGAAACAAACTATTTTCTATTCAACTATTCCTTTAAGGTAATGTAGACTTTTTGTGTCATACTTATTATTTACCAAAGCATGATTTTTTTTTTTTTTTTTTTTTTTTTTTTTTGCTTGAGTTTTGGAAACTGGCTTCCATATAAGTTAAACCAATCCATTCAGCAACTGTATCTAATTTGTTTAATGTTTTTTTTAATGTAACTTTATTGAATAACCCTGCCTTTTTTAGACATCAAGCACTGAGAGCGAAGCACTAGGGATCAATTCAAGCCAAAGCCAAAGTTCAAAGCCTGAATAGTTCTGTTCCAAAAGATGAGTGAACGTCTCACATAAATAGATAGGAAATAATGATGTGATGAAACTCCCTCTTTAAAACATCCTGTTAACAGATGATGCAATTTGTAGCCATGACTGTGAATACGTGCCTCCGGACACATCTCTGTAGAGGAGCAGATGCACAGTGTACACTTAAAGATTAAATATTATACAGACAGAAGAGGGAACAAGGCTACTACAGTTCTTCCAGGCAATGAGTCACTAAACTAGATCAACACTTACTCAATCTAAGACTTGAATCACAGCAATATGGTCACCAACAGAATAAAATATTATAACACACCTGACACAGTGTTTACATTTAACAGATACTATTGCAAAATGGATGGTCTAACTCAGGGGAGTCCTGTCCTGCAAAGCTTAGCTCCAAACCTGAAACAACTAATCAATGTTTTCCGGCAACTTAAAAAAAAAATCCAGGCAGGTGTATTGGGGCAAGGTGAAGCTAAGCTCAGACGCTGTAGTCAGATTTAACAAAATATTATTATGAACCTATCACTTCCCAGACAGCAAGCAGTTTCGGCCCAGATCCAGCCCACATCTGGACCGCATGGATTTCAAACGGACCACACATGGGCCGGATCAGGGGCCAACACTATATTGCTGTCTGGGTTTTCAAGACTTCATCTCTTTAACAATTAAGTTTCAGTGACATCTAATGCCCAGCCTTAAAAGTGCATGCTTTTTGCTGGGGCCACACTGAATTTATTTGATATTTCTTTGAGAAGATTTTCTCCCAAGGAATACAAATGAAGAAACTGAGGAACGTTCACTAAAAACATACATCTATATACTGTATTACTACATTAAGCATATAAGAATATCAGAATACCTTTCTCAGTTGAAGATACAGGAAGGACAAAGTCGACCAGGTTTTCCAACAGACTAAGAGCCCTGTCAGCTCTCTGCTCAGCCAGGTAGACAAGCTTGCTGCTCAGGACATAATGTATGCCGTCACTTAAGGCATTCTTACTCTGCTGGTACCCAGTAGATACCTTGTCCAATACAACATTAGAGGTCTGTTTGATTGGAAAGGCAACACTATCCTTGGCAGTTTCCAGAGTTGTTGACACCAACTCCTTAATGCTTGCTGTTAGCTGTTGTGGAGGAAGCAGAAGAAGGATTTATTATTTTTTTGTTTAAAATACAGACATTTTATTATACTTGTATATGCATCTAAGCTAAATGTGTTCCCACAGTTGAAACAAATACAATTGACAACTTACAGAGCAGTATTAAGAAACTAGTTTTGGATACCTCTTCAGGTGGATACTGCAAGGCTGGTACCTTCTCCTCCAGGTGGTCCAGTCCTTTGCAGGCCAATGAGTTGGCTGCTACAACTACAAATTATACAATTTTCAAACAGATGCAGAGCGTTAATGTTTTATAACTTGGTCAAACATCAAAAAACATAAACACATTTTTTATTAATGCAAGCATATGCTGATTCGTTTGGCAAAACACATGAACAGTTTCTTTCGAAATGTTTTCCCAGCTAACGCTAAGCCTTACTAATTGTTCTAGAAGAAATTATGCTGACCTTTCATTTCTGAAATACCGCTGAACTGATCTGGAATGTTCTTATTGCCTTTTAAATGTCTTGTTAATGTTAATTATAGAAATAGACTATGTGGATGAAATATAGCACACTGTACATTATGCATACTACAATTCAGAAGTTTGGAGAAGTTAATTTTTTTTATGGTTTTGAAAAAAGACTCTTACATTCAATACGTTTTTATTATTATTAATATTATTTAAAATTACTTTTTTCTATTTTTAATTTGAAGGCTGTCTTGTGTCATGGAATGTAGTTTTAAGAAATATTTAAGATCTATCTATCTATCTATCTATCTTAGTAGCATGGTATGGCAAAAAGAATGCTCCTTTCATGATCACTTAAAGCTATCACTAATCTTTCAACACTATTTCACTATTTCAACACTAAGTTATCTACACTTGATATTAATTTCATGTCAAAGATAACACTTCATGTTTATTGTGATATGAGATTGATTGGAAGAATGAATGCTGTATCTGATGCACGTAATCACAATCCACAAGACTCGCCTAACCCCCATCTTCTATTGTTTCTGCAGAGAACAGTGTGTGACCGCCAGCCCCACCACACAGGGAGAGTATGGACCCAAACAGCACAGTGCACCACAAGAAGAGGAAGCCGAGCACCGAGCACCAAACCACCTCACATTAGCCTAATAAAATCCACCCTTGGGAAACTTACCTGCATCCTCGTGTCGTGTACTTCTTCACCCCGCTACACTGCTTTTAATACAGTAATACAGTAACCACTCTACACTGTCACATGATTTGTCAGTAAAACATTTTTTTGCTGATTTGATGCCCAGGGAACATTTCTTATTATTTTCAATATCAATTTAATGCATCCTTGTTGAACACAAGCATTCATTTCCTTAAAAATAATAATAATCTTATGGACCCCAATTTAATTTATTTATGGCCTGTTAAATAAAAATCGGGGTGGGGGGAGGGTGTTAATATATATTATGCAGCACCAGACTGCACAATATTCAGTCATTAGCTCATTACAAAAAGGAAATCTACACAGGAGAATCAAAGTGCTAGAAATGTATAATTATGTTTCTCAGTGGATTAGTCTTGTGAAATGCTCAAATGGGCCCTTGAAAGATTACAATATTTAACATCATTGCCCAATTATTAATCTAATCACAAACATGGTGAGACCAGAGTTCAGTTTTGCAATGCCAGACAATAACCCAGGCTACACTGCATTTCTCAACTTGTACAATTATAGTTGTACAAATTACACAGGAGGACAAAAACATACAATTTTTTTCCTGCTTTGAGGATTTTGAGACCAGAAAAGCACTAACACTTTTTTTTTTAGTTAAATACATTTTTTTATGGTTATATATTAATATCACTTAATATCATTATTGAATATCAATTAAAAGATTTGCAGTGCAATAAACAGATCACATTGTTTGACATCACAATGTTTGACATAGACCAGAAAGCACAGCATCCACTGGTGATCATGTCAGAAGTAATTCATGAGTCATACTGTGTCTAGACAAACTCTTCCCCACTTGAGCAACAATATCAGACTAACTATTTAAGACCAAAACAGCTCATTAACATCTCAGCAGATTTCTTATTTTGCAGAGTCAAAATACACTTAGAATATTGCAATGTTAAAATAAGATATTAAGTTATACTCATTTTGTTTTGTTCTGGCTGTTCTCTACAGACTGATTTATTGCCAAACTAGAAAATAAACTGCAGTCTCCATTACTTCACATCAATTTGAACTCATTAGCTTACTGGTTGTCCCCAAAACAGAGACATTCTCTAAAAACTGATCATTTTATTTGTAATCCTTCTATTTGCACTAGCCTATAATAACAAAGATGTTGGTAAATCATAGTTTTGACATAAAATGTAAACATTTGAGATACTACCTCAAACTGTAATTATGAGAAAAATTAAAATTTAATGTAAAATTCATAATTATGATATAAAAATGCAAACTCTGCATAAAAGTTGTAATTGTCAGATACAGCTTTTTTTTTTTTGGACAAACTTTTTATGTAATATTTACTACTTGATGTTAGTATATGACCAATTTATTTAGTATCTCTATATCCCTATTTTATCATTGTGTTTCATAATTATGGCTTACCATAAAATTAAAAAAGGAATGAAAGCAATGTGGTTAAATTTGAAAAAATTGTGATGGTCCTACAGTACACAAACGTCTCTCTCTAATAAGTCACATTTCAGGACTTTATCACTTAGGTTTCAAACTTTTAATAAATAAAAAATGCATACTTAATAAATCTACTTTACATGATTATCATCATTAAATTATTATTATTATTACACTGTATAAATAATACAGAAGATTTTCTTACGCTGGGGCTCGAGTACATAAAGGGCAGGTTGAAGACTCCAAATGGCCAAGCTGCCAGCCTTACTCACACCTTTCTCATATATCCCACACACAGAGTTTATAAAGGGATGAGACTGCTTCGTATGCACATATGTCTTCTCAATGGATTCCAGAGCGGCACTGACAGATCGAAGACTGCGGATTCGAAGAAGAACATTCTGCAAGGAAAAACATGTCACAACTCTGAACAATCAAGGTTTTTTTTTTCTTCAGTTTTCTACCTCAGGTTTTAAGCCAAACTTAGTTGTACTTTTGTGAATATGTATTAGTAATATTTTTAAATAACCTATAAGACTGGTGTGGACACAGACACACTGATAAACAGCACTGACCCTCAAAATAACCAAATGTATTTACACTAAAAACAAGACAATAACAATAAAAATGCAGGAGGACAGCAACTGATACACTCTGAAACATTACCTGTTCCTTCAAAACTTCTCCAGAGTCCTTATTCTCAGACGCCATCTCCAACAGCCTGTGGTCAGCTGCTGAAATCTGTGGAGAGAAACTTCAGCTGGTCTAATCCCACATTTAGACAAATACCTCGTGACAGAATTACTAGATTAAGAGTTCTGCTGAATTATTAAGCATGAAAAGGCCTTAATCTAGTAATCTCAGTAAAGATCAGTACCCTATATTCTGGACTGTCATTTACAAATAAAAGTAGTCTGAACTGAACTACATTAACACTAGTAACTCTGTCACTATTTCAAAATCTCTCCCTAAATTACGTAAATGTGTTTTTTATTGGCAAGCTAATTCCAAAGACTGTGTTTGTCGCAACATGCTGTACCATGTTCAACAGATAACATTTGCTGCCTGAGTGAAAGTTAGCAGCATCACCCTGATGAAAAAAGGTCTAAAAATTGTTAATTGTTAAAATAATCTCTACTTAGACATTCAAACTGGTCTCCTATAGCCTGACTAGCAGGAAAAGAGTTAACAGTTAACTGTCGAAAACCATCTTAAATGTTGCTTTTTCTGTCTGTTTTTAGCATCTCAGACAGTGGTTTAATTTGATAGTGGCTTTCAGCTAGATTGCTGAAATGCCTTTATGCTCTTTATTTCACGTAAGCACATTTAATCTTTTTTTTTAAAGCAGTCAGCAGTCAGCATGTTAAGCATAAAGTTTAAGTTACCAAGTTAATACTAACCATTCCTCAGTAGTTCAATTCTTATTGCAGGTTGTCCGCTGCAGTCAGTTTTGTGATGCAATAACTTCTACAACCACTAGATGTTAGTGTTCTGCAAGCACCTGCAATTTCACCATGTAATTATCTCCAGTGGATGTCAGAATTTGTCCAGCTCTAGTTATTTTAACACATCTGAGAATCTGTGAGAATTTTGAGCTATATATTATTCTCTTTTCATTAAAGTTATTTTGTACTTTTAGTACTTAAATTAAAAGAAAATGCCTTGGCAACTACCTGAAAGTTTTTTTTTTCTCTTCCATTTAACAATAACTATGATTCAGAGTGTATCCACTTTAAAATATATTGTCATACTAGACTGATGTTCAATTCATGTATCTCTCCAGGTTGAATTATACTGAGGTTCTTTATTTAACAGTATCATGTAAACTTGGATATTGTCAGCAGATACTCATGGGACACAGAGGTAAGGTGAAGATACAAACAGCAGGTTTATTGAACACAGAGAAAGAGGTAACCAGGAGGGTGAGCGGGGTGTGTTAAAAGTCTGTTGGGTCCCATCTGGGTGGTAATGTCCAATTCATTTCCAGGGGATCCATGGGGTAGGAGGCACTAAGAGATGGTGGAGTTCCGGGACGGTGGCAATCAAGGAACAGAGAGCCCAGATAACTATAGCGATGGGGACTCACAAGTTAGGGTCAGGTTCGTCAAGCAGGGAATGTTTGAAACCAGACAGTAAATGTACAAGGATATAGTGCTGCTGATGATTGCTGACAGGTGGCGGTGCTCAGTAATCAGGTGATTGGGATCTGGTGAGTGTAGTGGGTGGAGACTGAGGTGCTCTTGATGACTCCCTGACACATATTTGTTAAGAACGTAATCAAAATGATCCTATTAGTTCAGCTTAGTTCAGTAAACCTCTCAATATTATGATTCAATTTGGTGATTATGACTCACTTCATTTTCGGGTTGACTGAAAGTAAAACAGCTATGAAAACTATATATATAATATATAAAACTATATACAGTATATTGCTGTGTTCAAAATGCCATACTATCAAACTACTCTTACTATTTCTGCAGTATCCAGTATGTACCTACTGTATGCTGTGCATGGTGTGCAAATTTTCTTTATGCATCAAATATCTGGATGACCTACTATATTTACCAGAATCTGCTAAATATAACCAATACACTGAAATCAGTACCGATGCTGTGTTCGGAATGGCATACTACCATACAACTCCTACTATATTGCAGTATGCTGCGTGTATACTGTGAATAGAAAGTTAATGTTCTGTATGCATGGAATGCCCAGATTACCTGCTACATTTGCTGAATTCTGATGTATGCATCTGAAGACACTCCCTTGTAATGTGTCATCTTCAAACACGTGAGTGAACTGGATGCGGGGAATGGTGATTATAAAACACTTTTATACATACTGTAAACTACAAACTATCACTGTGTATTCAAAAACATAAAGTAGAACATAAATTGTATTTTAATCTAGCACGTTTCCGATCAAGTCAAATGGCGTCGCCTTTATCTCTATAGTGCTTTGTACAGTACAGATTATTTTAAAGATATTGAATAATAAAATATTGAAGCAATATAATATATAAATTATTTGTTGGCAGAGACTTTTTACAATAACTCCACCTACCAATGCCTGGCTGCGATAAACAGCACTGCAAAAGGTGCCAAATTATCTATAATATCAGTATCGCAGCAGGTAAATGAAGTGTGATGAAATTTGAGGCCACCCTTTAGCAAACTTGTTCTAGGATATCAGAAAGGCATTTATTTTCAATAAAAATAAAGAAAATATTTGAAAATTGGAAATAAAACTTCTCATTAATATACAGTGTTATTAGATAGTTAGCATAGGTATAGGGAGGTTTTTGTCCCAGTAAAGTTGCATTCATGTAGTATGCAGTATGTAAAGTCCATTAATTATGAAATGAGTTCAATTGGGCTATATAGCAGTGTTTAATAGTATGAATCCTTAATTAACAAGCCTTTGTAAAAATAATGGTTAGTACATTTATTTGTGAGGTAACTGTGATGAAATAACAAGAGGATGCAAGGTGCAAGTAAACAAGGTTTAATAAATGAAAGTCAGAATAAAGACACAGGTCGGGGACAAACAATCAGGTGGTGGTTGAAGCAGGGACGAGATGGCGATCAGGTGGTGGTGCGGTGAAGAGCGTGTAGAGAAACCCAGGAACCGTGGAACATCCAGACGACAGAATGCGGTTTACCAAATACGTGGGTTCCCCATCTACGAGTTGTTGCGGGGGGTGGGGGTGATGTCTGAGGGCGAAGCATGCGGATTAATGTGAGAATAAAACATGGGCTTGATTTTAGACACATGGAAGGCAGGGTGAATTCTCCTGTATGCTGGAGGAAGTTTGAGTGGGAGTGCCACCGGACTAATAATTTTGGTGACAGGAAACAGGCCTATGAATTTGGCTTTGACCGGTGGCGATCGGCCTGGGCCTTCATGCGCCCCCCTGCTTGGAGTAGAGTCTCACGGGCTCTAGTCCAAGTACGGCGGCACCTCTGGACGAATGCGTGAGCCGAGGGGACCGTGACTTCGGATTCCAGACTCTGAAAAATTTGTGGTTGGTAACCTAAACTACACTTAAATAGCGAGAGGCCGTGGATGACACTGGCAACGAATTGTGGGCTTACTCCACCATAGAAAGCTGTTGGCTCCGGATTCTTGACAACCAAACATCGCAACATTCTCTCGAGGTCCTGATTGGCTCGATCAGACTGACCATTGCTCTGGGGATGATAGCCCGAGGACAGACTGACAGTGGCCCCCAGTAATTTACAAAATTCTTTGCCAAAATTTGGATACGAATTGGGAACCCCTGTCAGAGACCACATCCATCGGGAGGCCATGTGACCGAAAGACGTGATCTATGACTGTGACCACTGTCTCCTTGGCTGAAGGTAATTTGGGCAAGGGGATGAAATGTGCCGCCTTCGAGAATCGGTCCACTATGGTTAAAACAACCGTCATGCCATTAGAGGGCGGGAGGGCGGTGACAAAATCTAGAGCGATATGGGACCAGGGTCTCGAAGGGACAGGCAGCGGTCGAAGTAGGGGTCGGTTAGATGTTTTACCAGTGGCACAGACTGAGCAAGCCAAAACAAAATCGTGAATGTCGCGAGCCATTAGTGTCCACCAGAATTGTTGCTTAACTAGAAAACTAGTGCGAGTCACTCCTGGATGTCAAGCCACATTGGAGCAATGACCCCATCGAATAACGTTGGACCATAATCCCTCCGGCACAAACAAACGACTCGTTGGGCAACCAGGCAGAGGCGTTACCCCTGTCTTGACCTTCAATTCGACCTCCCATACCAGAGTGGAGATGACAACTTTCTCAGGTAAAATACACCGGGTGACCGGGCGTTCGGATGGATCAAAAATACGAGATAAAGAGTCTGGTTTGATGTTTTTAGACCCCGGGCGGTACGAGAGAGCAAAATCACAACGTCCGAAAAAAAGAGCCCACCGAGCCTGTCTGGAGTTGAGTCTTTTAGCCTATCTGATGTAGTCAAGATTCTTATGGTCGGTCCAAAAGATAAAAGGTACCCCAGAACCCTCTAACCAATGACGCCACTCCTCCAACGCTAACTTAACTGCCAACAACTCTCTGTTACCAATGTCATAATTACGTTCGGCAGGCGATAGTCGATGAGAAAAGAACGTGCAGGGATGCATCTTATCGTCTGAGGAAGCGCGTTGTGAAAGCACTGCTCCTACTCCCACCTCTGACACGTCGACCTCCACCACGAACTGACATGTGAGGTCAGGGGTGACAAGAATGGGAGCCGAAACGAATCGACTTTTGAGGTTGGTGAACACTGCCTCGGCAATGTTCGACCACCTGAACATCGTTCAGGGGGAGCTCAAGGCAGTCAGAGGTGCGACTAGTTGGCTGAAGTTGCGAATTAAACGCCGGTAAAAATTGCCGAACTCCAGAAACCGCTGTAGGGCCTTACGGGAATCTGGACTTGGCCAATCTATCACAGCCTTAACCTTGTCAGGGTCCATGCGCACTCCCTCAGAAGAGATGATATACCCTAGGAAGGGAAAAGACGAAACAAGCATTTCTCCGCCTTGACAAAAAGCCCATTCTCTAACAGTCTCTGGAGCACTCATCTGACGTGTTGAACGTGTTCCTGGAGAGACAAAGAAAAAAAAAATATATATCATCCAGGTAAACATATATGAATTGATCTACCATGTCTCTCAACACATCATTCACGAGTGCTGGGCTGTTGGAAAGCCCGAAGGGCATAACCAAATATTCAAAGTGCCCCCCAGGGGTATTAAAAGCGGTTTTCCATTCATCCCCCTTCCTGATGCGAACCAAATGATATGCATTGCGTAAGTCCAGTTTCGTGAAAATGGATGCTCCCTGCAACCTCTCGAAAGCTGAAGACATCAACGGCAAAGGATAAGAATTCTTTACCGTAATGTTGTTCAGCTCTCGGTAATCAATGCAAGGTCGCAGAGAACCATCCTTCTTTCCAAAGAACCCCGCCCCCGCAGGAGAAGAGGAAGGCTGGATGAACCCAGAGGCCAGAGAATCAGAAATATATTTCTCCATGGCCTCCCTCTCGGGAACAGAAAGAGAGTAAAGTTTGCCCTTAGACAGAGTCTTACCTGGCAGTAGATCTATCGCACAGTCATAGGAACGATGCGGAGGGTGAGAAGCAGCACGGGACTTACTGAACACTTCCTTCAGCACGTTAGTCAAATCCACTACCTTACTCTGAAACACAGAATCAGACACAGAGGGACAGGCAGACACTAAACAGGATTCATGACAGTGGTTACTCCATGTGGAAATTGTGTTAGTGCACCAGTCGATCCTCGGGTTGTGTTTAGAGAGCTATGGGTGTCCCAAAACCACTGGTGCAAGTGGTGAGTCCATGAGGAGGAATGAGAGGGTTTCTGTGTGATTGCCAGAAGTGATGAGGGTGATACTTTCAGTGGAATGTGTAATCCGGGGAAGTTATTGTCCATTGAGTGCGTTGACGGTGATCTAGTGCGAGAGGGGAGTGATGGGGATCTGAAGTTGAACAGCCAGTTTAAAGTCCATGAAATTACCCTCTGCTCCCGAATCCAGTAGTGCGTAGGTGCAGTGCGTCGATGTTTGCCATTTCAGTCTTACCGGGAGGAGGGTCAATGGTGGTGATGAGGGCTTCTAGGCGGAGATCCCACCCGATAGTAGCCTCATACTTACTACCGGGCCTGCTCTTTTACCAGACAGGAGTGGATGAAGTGGCCCGCCCGGCTGCAGTATAGGCAAAGTCCCTGGGATCTCCGCCTCTCTCTCTCCTCCCAGGAAAGCCAAGCTCTGCCCACCTGCATAGGCGCGTGATCGAATCGGGCTGGTGGTCCTCTGAGCTGGGCTGTGGACGGCTGGGGTGCGTCAGCCGGGTCACGCGATTCAGACGAGCGTCCACTCTCAGGGCGAGTTCTATCAGTCCATTCAGCGTCTCTGGTAGGTCCATGGTGTAAATTTCCTTATAAATGCAGTCAGCCAGCCCATGCAGGAACATATCCCACTGCGCTTCCTTGTTCCAATGGCACTTTGCGGCCAGGGTGCGGAATCGACTGGAAAAATCCGCCACCGAGCCTTCTCCCTGTCGCAGTTCAGCGAGTAATCTGGCCGCCTCCTTACCCGCCACTGCACGATCGAAAACTCTCCTCATTTCTTCAGAGAGTGCCTGGAATGAGGTGCAGCTGTTGTGTCCGTTCTCCCACACCACCATTCCCCAAAGCGCTGCTCTCCCTGACAGCAGGGTTAATACAAATGCAACCTTTGTCTGTTCGCTCTGAAAAGTACGTGGCTGTAAAGCGAAATGCATGGAACATCTTGTGAGGAATGCTCTACAAAATTCAGGCTCACCGGAATATCCCTCTGGTGTGGGTAGGCGTGGCTCTGGTCCCTCTGCTGCTGCAGGCGCTGGTGGTGGGGGAACGGGCAGCGTGGGGAGTGCAGTGGGAGTCCGTAGTAGTTGTACCTGTTGGGTGAGCTCGGACACCTGCTTCACGAGTGCTTGCACCGCACGACCTGTGCCTGAAATGTTCTCTTCTTGTTGGTCCATACGTGAGATGCTGTGAGCGATGAAATCCTTGAGCTGGGAAGTGCCTGCTGCATCCATGGTTTGGTCAGATTGTTCTGTGATGAAATAACAAGAGGATGCAAGGTGCAAGTAAACAAGGTTTAATAATTGAAAGTCAGAATAAAGACACAGGTCGGGGACAAACAATCAGGTGGTGGTTGAAGTAGGGACGAGATGGCGATCCGGTGGTGGTGCGGTGAAGAGTGTGTAGAGAAACCCAGGATCCGTGGAACACCCAGACAACACGAGGAACTGACGAAATCCAGACGACACAAAGAACTGACGAAATCCAGAAGGAGAACTGGGCTGACGAGACACGAGAACAGGACGCACACCACGGAACAACCACAACGATCTGACAACATGAGAGGGAAATTACTGGCATATAAAGGGAGGTGAAATCAACGACAGCTGGTGACACTAATCAACACAACGAGTAACCACACCCACACAATTACACTCAAGCAGACACCTCAGTGTGAGACAGCCGATTCATGAACCGTGACAGGAACAACCTCCGCAGCTGTGCTGAATTAATGTTTTGTCATGTGACAACACTTTAGCACACTACTCTGAAAAATTTGTTGCTTATTGTATACTGTTTCATGCATCAATCTTAAAAAAAATAGTAGGCAGTATACACTGTGTACTGGGTAGTAAGCAGTGAGCAAGTATGCCATTTCGAACACAGCATGTGATCTGCATTTTTCTCGGACACATCATGACAGAGGGCAACAGGAGAGCTTGCACTGATAATAGACTCTGTGTGTGTGTCTCTCTCGATGATGTGGATCCAGCTGTCTGTGTTCATAATAGCATCTGAAATGTGTTTTCAGTCCTAGGAATGATCAGCCACATTGAGAGCTGCATGATGTTGAGAAAATCATATACAGATTTTTGCTGATAATGACAGATGTATATTAGTCCGATATAATCAACAATGATACCAATACTGATGACGTCGTCAAAAACACCAAAGAAAACAAGCAACAAAATAATTCAAAAGAAAATTATCCTCAAAGCCGTTGTGGAATCACAAACACTCACTAAGGAGTTTACCATAGAGGCTCAAACCAATAAAGATGCACAAAACAACAAAAAACAAAGAAGAGCCGGAGACCAAAGGAAGAAAAAAAATATTGTCATACCGCAGGGATGAAAAATAGAAAGGAAGACAAGAATTAAGAGCAAGATGATCGATTCAAAGAGATCCAGAAACTGCTGTGTTCTGCATCTTAGTCAGCTTTTATGCTGATCTGTTGCACCACGAGAGAGTTTAAAAGTAAAATGAAATCAAAATGTACTATATACATATTACACAGTACTTTTAATACTTTTATTCCACAAGGATGCATTAAATTGATCAAAAGTAACAGTATACTGTACAGGTGCAACTCAATAAATAAGAATGTCATGGAAAAGTTCATTTATTTCAGTAATTCAACTCAAATTGTGAAACTTGTGTATTAAATGAGGTGGTATGGAATCCCAGGTTTCTTTGACAGTGACCTTCTCTTTTGCATTTAATTATTATTATTTTTTTTATCTTTTGTTTCTCATTTTCGTCTTGACAATATCCCAACCAACCAACTTTTGGTGCTTTTGGCAGTGTGGGCAGGTGCCAAATCCTGCTGGAAAATGAAATCAGCATTTTTAAAAAGTTGGTCAGCAGAAGGAAGCATGAAGTGCTCTAAAATTTCTTGGTAAACTGGTGCAATGACTTTGGTTTTCAAAAAACAATGGACCAACACCAGCAGATGACATTGCAACCCAAATCATCACAGACTGTGGAAACTTAACACTGGACTTCAAGCAACTTGGGCTATGAGCTTCTCCACCCTTCCTCCAGACTCTAGGAACTTGGTTTCCAAATGAAATACAAAACTTGCTCTCATCTGAAAAGAGGACTTTGGACCACTTGGCAACAGTCCAGTTTTTCTCTTTAACCAAGGTAAGACGCCTCTGATGTTGTCTATGGTTCTGTAGTGGCTTAACAAGAGGAATACAACAACTGTAGCCAAATTCCTTTACACATCTGTGTGTGGTGGCTCATGATGCCTTGACCCCAGCCTCAGTCCATTCCTTGTGAAGTTCACTCAAATTCATGAACTGATTTTGCTTGAAAATTCTCATAAGGCTCTCAGTTGGTTGTGCATCATTTTCTTCAACACTTTTTCCTTCCACTCAACTTTCTGTTAGGTTGAAAATCATCAAACCTACCCCTATACGCAATATATGGATAATATTTGTCAGTTTTGTATGGCCATTTACAGTTGCTGTCATCTGAAGTCTTCACAAGTGAGCCTAGATCCAAACTGGAGCTGGCGTAATCTCTAGTACTATTGGGATGGACATCCTGAGATAGAAACAAGGAATCAAAATGAGAAAGTTTAGCATAGCTGCTGTTCATATTATTTCAGACAAAATATTATGTATTTAATCACATATAACCGTATAATGTTATCAGATGTGTTGTGTGAATACTTGGCTATAAAAATATGTATTTGAATCTAATTTAAAATTAAAAGACTGTGTATGAGCCCCACACATTATCAGGAAGGCCATTTCAAAGTAAAACAGCAAAAAGCTCTACTTCCTTTAGTGGACTTTGATAAATCCTTGGTATTATCAATAGTCCAGAATTTTGTGACCTCATTACAGGCCAAGCACCATAGCTGCTCCTGCCCCCATTTGTGCAAAATTCGGCACACTGCCACTAATGCTCTCATAAATCAATGTTAATTGCTACGTTATACCTTATTATTAGTATTATTTATTATTTGTAATGTATTATTCATCCTCATTATTTAGAATGGACTACACGTGCCAAAGTATCATTTAAGTGGGTGAAACATCATAACTAAGAAACATTTCAAATTTTTATCAATGTCTTATCAATTATCAAAAGTTAGAACAAACTTTTCTGTTTTAAATAAATGCTGTAACAATGAATAAATTGTTTATTTATTAAAGAATCCTAAAAAATGAAGCAATTCAACATTGATAATAATCAGAAATGTTTCTTGAGCAGCAAATCAGAATATTAGAATGATTTCTGAAGGATCAATTGACACTGAAGACTGGAGTAATGATGCTGAAAATTCAGCTTTATCGATTTAATTTCATACATCAAGCTGTGTTGGGCATAAGAGACTTTCAGAAACATTAAAAAATCATACCAACCCCAAACTTATGAAACAGTAGTGTGTGTATGTTTGAGATTTTTCTTACCTGTCCTATGGCTCATAGTATCTTGGAGATTCACTCAGATCCTGCTGGGTGCAGCAGGCCATCAGCACTGAAGGATCTAGGAACACAACAAGCAATTTGACACTGAGCCAACATTAAGTTTGCAGTTGCAGTTTTATTAGAAGGAAAATGCTTTGCAGATTTGCAGCAAAATACTGTAAACATAGGCTATTCTACAGTATGGATTTGTTCATTTTACAGTGATTTTACATCATTCAGCTGTAAAAACTACAGAAAATTGTTACAGTTCTGTTACAAAATCTTATATCAAATACATGCTGTTCTTATAAACTTTCTATTCTTCAAAGAGTCCTGAACAAAACTGTTTATAACATTGATAATAGCAATGTTTTTTGCACACCAAATCAGCATATTATATATATTTCTGATATGATTTTCATATCACAGGAATAATTAACATTCTACAACATATGTATATTTGATTAATAATAATAATAAATATAATAATAATGTTAGTTTAAATTGTAACATTATTTCACAATATTATTGTTTTTACTGTATGTATTTACATACATGTATACATGGATACAATGTTAGAAAGGTCAATCTGCCCATCTCTAACAGCAGCCCCTAAATTTATTCCTGTGTAAGAAATGAATGTGCATTGAATGTTCATTTGAAGAACAATATAATACACACTAGCCTTTTGTTTTGTCTTTATCGAATGAATGTGTCCTGAAATCTGCATAGAGAAACTTCAGCTGGTCTAATCCCACATTTAGACATAAACCTCGTGACAGAATTACTAGATTAAGAGTTCTGCTGAATTATTAAACATGAAAAGGCCTAAATCTAGTAATCTCAGTAAAGATCAGTAGCCTATATTCTGGACTGTCATTAACACATAAAAGTAGTCTGAACTGAATTAAATTGACACTAGCAACCTTGTCACTATTTCAAAATCTCTCCCTAAATTACATAAAAAATTGTTTTTATTGGCAAGCTAATTCCAAAGACTGTGTTTTTCGCAACATGCTGTACCATGTTCAACAGATAACATTTGCTGCCTGAGAGTCTAATTTGATAGTGGCTTTCAACTAGATGGCTGAAATGCTCTTATGAGACAGTGAAGGCACCCATTCACTATAGAGGAGGAGGGTGAGTAATTGATGTAATGCTAAATTTCTCAAAATATGTTCATATGAACATACTCATCTAAATATTGGATGGCCTGCATGAGTACATTTTCAGCAAATTTTTATTTTGCAAAATGAAGCTTTTTGATTGTTGTTGTCATTGCAGTGAGAATCTGCAATGTTCAGTGTTTGTCTGTTAATACAATTATTAATTTGTATATGATTGTATAGAAAAAAATTATAAACTTTTCCCTGGAAAATATGAGTCACAGCTAGAGTCAAAGAGAGTTAATCTGATGATCAAGTCAGCAAGCCTATTAGAGCTGTATGTCAACGAATAATAATGAAGCTAATATATAGTGTCTCCCTGCAGAAAATTCCCCTCTGATCTTGCTTCCCACAAGCACAGAGAGCTGATGTGACTCACTAAACTCCTGTATACAGATGCACACACTCAAATTAACTGACATATCAGGAATCTTGCACTGCAATTATCATTTATTCAGAGTAGGGATGGGAATCATAAAGAGCTGAATGTTTCCAGTGTTTTAACTGTTCCAATTATACTTTAATTACTTAAGAAATTAAGCAATTGCCAAATAAGATTCAATCAGTGCTGGGAAGGTTACTTTGAAAATGTTATGGGTTTCAGATAACATTTTACCCTATTTAAAATGTAATAAGTTGTGTGCTTTGTTTGAGATGACATAAATGTGATAAAATGATTGCCCTTAATAAGTAACAATATTAGGCTAGTAGTGACAAAACTTCTAAAATATAAATTTAAATATAGGTCATCATATGAACAACCAGTCAGTCAATAGTATAACACTTTTTTTACATAAGCCTTAAAATCAGTATGAAATGGAAATGAATGCATATTATTGATCTTATTGTGAATGATTCATCCAATCATTCAATCAAGTCCCTATCCTACATTTTTTTTTTCTTTTTCTATAAACCAGTTCACTCTTTGAAGGAGGACAGCAGCTGACACACTCTGAAACATTACCTGTTCCTTCAAAACTTCACCAGAGTCCTTTTTCTCAGACACCATCTCCAACAGCCTGTGGTCAGCTACTGAAATCTGTGGAGAGAAACTTCAGCTGGTCTAATCCCACATTTAGACAAATACCTCGTGACAGAATTACTAGATTAGGAGTTCTGACGAATTATTAAGCATGAAAAGGCCTTAATCTAGTAATCTCAGTAAAGATCAGTAGCCTATATTCTCAGGGTTGCCAACTCTCATGCATCTGGTGTGACACTCACGCTTTCAGCATCAATCTCACGCTAAAGTCCAAGCGTGAGTGTCACGCCAGATGCGTGAGAGTTGGCAACCCTGATATTCTGGACTGTCATTGACAAATAAAAGTAGTCTGAACTGAACTACATGAACACTAGCAACCCTGTCACTATTTCAAAATCTATCCCTAAATTACGTAAATGTGTTTTTTATTGGCAAGCTAATTCCAAAGACTGTGTTTGTCACAACATGCTGTACCATGTTCAACAGATAACGTTTGCTGCATGAGTGAAAGTTAGCAGAATCACCCTGATGAAAAAAGGTCTAAAAATAGTTCAAATAATCTCTTCCTAGATCTTCAAACTGGTCTCCTACAGCCTGACTAGCAGGAAAAGAGTTAACAATTAACTGTTGACGAGTTAAAGACCAGCCTGAACTGAAAACCATTTGAAATGTTGTTTTTTGTCTGTTTGTTTTTAGCATCTCAGACAGTGGTCTAATTTGATAGTGGCTCTCAACTAGATGGCTGAAATGCTCTTATGCTCTTTATTTCACGTAAGCAGTCAGCATGTTAAGCATAAAGTTTAAGTTACCAAGTTAATACTAAATTCCTCAGTAGTTTAATTCTTATTGCGCGTTGTCTGCTGCAGTCAGTTTTGTGATGCAATAACTTCTACAACCACTAGATGTTAGTGTTCTGCAAGTACCTGCAATTTCACGATATAATTATCTCCAGTAGATGTCAGAATTTGTCCAGGTCTAGTTACTTTAACACTCAGACTGAACATCTGAGAATCTGTGGAAATTTTCCATGTTAACTTTGGACTAGGGCTCTTTCCCATTCACAAAAAGAAGAGATGTGTGCATGTGTGACTGATATCTTGGTAACATTGATACACTTACAGTTTTTGTTAATATTTTGAATTATATTTTACTCTCTATATCCACTTTTGTGTTCTATATCCACAATTATTGGGATCTGGTGAATGTAGTGGGTGGAGACCTGAGGTGCTTGTGATGACTTCCTGACACATATTTGTTAAAATACTGGAAACATTCAGCTTTTTATGATTCCCATCCCTACTCTGAATAAATGATAATTGCAGTACAAGATTCCTGATATGTCAGTTAATTTGAGTGTGTGCATCAATCATATGACGAGACCTGATTCTCCAGTAGCTGTTGTTAGATTCAGATGTGAAACAGAAGCAGGATGGCACCTCTTAGCCCCTGCTGTGTTCACTTCACAAGAGCTTCAGAGGATGTATACAGGAGTTTAGTGAGTCACATCAGCTCTCTGTGCTCGTGGGAAGCAAGATCAGAGGGGAATTTTCTGCAGGGATACACTATATATTAGCTTCATTATTATTCATTGACATACAGCTCTATTAATAGGCTTGCTGACTTGATCATCAGATTAACTCTCTTTGACTCTAGCTATATTTCCAGGAAAAATTGTATAAATTTTTATATACAATCATATATCAATAAATAACTTATAATTGCATTGACAGGCAAACACTGAACATTGCAGATTCTCACCGCAATGACAACAACAATCAAAAAGCTTCATTTTGCTAAATAAAAATTTGCTGAAATGTACTCATGCAGGCCATCCAATATTTAGATGAGTTTGTCTGTTCATATGGACATATGTGGAGAAATTTAGCATTACATCAATTACTCACCCTCCTCCTCTATAGTGAACGGGTGCCCTCAGAAAGAGGGTCAAAACAGCTGATTAAAACATTGCAATAATCCAAAAGCAATTACTATTGTTAGGGAATATTTTGCTCTCTAATTGTACATTATCCCATACTGAAGAACAAGATGAGGTTTTTATATTTTTCTTAAATATCATGCTGTTGGACTATACCGTTTAGATAGAGATCATGGTTGAGAAAACATGAATAGTGTTCAGTGACGTGAAAGGGGCACATTTGCACTAATGGATTTGGAACACCACTTAAATTACTGGAGTAAAGATTTCTGCTTGCAACAGAGTTAATAATAGTCCATGATGAACACCTTCCTTCCTTTCTATTTTTCATCCCAGCGTTATGACAATATTTTTTTTCTTCCTTTGGTCTCCGGCTCTTCTTTGGTTTTTGTTGTTTTGTGCATCTTTATTGGTTTGAGCCTCTATGGTAAACTCCTTAGTGAGTGTTTGTGATTCCACAACAGCTTTGAGGATCATTTTCTTTTGAATTATTTTATTGCTGGTTTTGTTTGGTGTTTTTGACGACGTCATCAGTATTGGTATCACTGTTGATTATATCGAACTAATATACATCTGTCATTACCAGCAAAAATCTGTATATGCTTTTCTCAACATCATGCAGCTCTCAGTGTGACTGATCATTCCAAGGACTGAAAACACATTTCAGATGCTATTATGAACACAGACAGCTGGATCCACATCATCGAGAGAGACACACACAGAGTCTATTTTCAGTGCAAGCTCTCCTGTTCACCTCTGTCATGATGTGTCCGTGAAAAGCAAATCACAATGATTTAGTTGGCATGATGCAATGATATTTTTGCCTGTATACATCTCCATTTAGGTAGAATAGACATACATTTATAACAGGCAATCTAGCCAAGTCTAAACTAATAAAATCATCTCAAGGTTATAGAAAAGCTTTTTATGCAGCCTGTCTAATATAGATGAGCCTTCATCCAAACAGTGATATCCAATGTAATTTCAACACCTGCTGAAACTTTGTGATCCCTATTGCAATATATATACTGCAATAGGGATCACAAAGTTTCAGCAGGTGTTGAAATTACATATACATATACATATATATATATATATATATATATATATATATATATATATATATATATATATATATGAAATTAATGCATATTATTGATCTAATTGTGAATGATTCATCCAATCATTCAATCAATCAATCAATCAAGTCCCTATCCTAATTTTTTTCTTTTTCTATAAACCAGTTCACTCACAAGCACATCACATATCACAATATAAGCTACATTTGACTGATTCACTAAAAAGAACTGACTCGTAAAAGTAATTTGCTTGGAAATCAGACAGCATATATGGTGTTGATTCACTAAAAAGAACCGATTCATAAGAGTGATTCATTAGGTAATTGGACTACAAGTGTCATGCTGTAGGTCTACAATATGTTGCAGATTCACAAAAATGTTAAATTTGAATAAAAAAAAAAAAAGAGAGACTTCCTTTCAGGGATCAGACAACAGTAGCACTGTACATGTAATGCTGTAGTTTCAGCAGAAGTGAGAACAGTAAATGGAACTGGATGACGAAAACCTTAATCGAACCAGCTCTGAACTTTCTCAGTTCTCAACCCTATGTAACCCAAGAGATCACACCACATGACTGTAAAGTACCACATAAGCCACATATAGACTACAGAGAGGTCTGTCTATACAGATTTTTCATTGTGCAGACAGGGGACATGATCAGTAAACCTGTCCTCCATCTAGTCCTTCAAAATCCTTTATCTACGGGTGACTGTATAACTAAAACTTGTTAAACTTGTTCTTGTTCAGACATCAGAGCAGCATTTAGGATGAACCACACAACAATACAGTGAAAGGTTAAGGTGAAATGGTCTATATGGTATTGAAAAATAATGATATTTGTTCAGAAATAACACATAACAAGCAGAACAGCATACAGCATACATCACTCAGCGGGGGATCCATCATCGCCTATCACAAAAAGCCCATATGACACATCAGTCCTTCCATAATTCTTCAGTACATTGCATGACCTTTTATTCCTACCACCAAAGACACAACATATGACTCCAGACCACACTCCCTATGGGATCATATCCGCCCCCAACACATAGTCATCATCCATGAGAGGTTCACCTCCTACCCACTCACACAAATTATCTTCCTGCTATGATTTTCCCTCTCCCTCACTACATGGAGAGCTTAAGATCTGAACTCTTATCAACAAGTCTCAAGGCAGACTACTGGCATGCAGGAGATATTCCAGTCATAATTGGTGCTTAATCCCCCATTGGGCAAGAGACATAAGCATAAGCGGGGATACGGTAAAAAAAAAAAAAAAAAATTCTGGCCCATACACCATGATTGACAAGATTTTTTGAAAATAATAATAATAATATTATATACATACATTGAATTACGAGTCCGAATCTCTAACAATTAGGACACAAATTCTGCGTTGCATAGTGCAAGAACATTTCCACCCACTGTGTGTATATTGGCATAAATATTTGTGTATTACTCACATAGAGTATGCAAATTAAATTTAAATGACAAATAACATATGCGCCTACATCTATTGACATTAGATGCTTCATTATTATGTTGAGTCATCTTCATTCTGATACTATTTGTAAACCTAAACATAACAGTTTTTTTCTGTTTCTACTATTGTTATTTTGGTGACTACTCACAGTGGGTGATATTTCAAAGTATTTCTAAAACAATAGATATAAAATCCCATGTCTCTATACAAAAAGTTTTGAGTTTTGTTAGATTCTGAATATGATGAAAAGCAGTATCAATGATTTAATAACAAATTTCCTCTATTTCTAACAATCGAATGGCACATAAATGTTTATTAGCTCCAGTGCGTGTGGAGGTGGAAGATGCATTCATATTCACCTCGGTTAAACTCAGAGGTGTAGCAATCGGGCAGACAAGGCAGGCAAATACAACATACAAATTGCCTGGGGCCCTGCAATTGCCTGGTTCATGATTTAAGCAGTCAACCAATGCCATCAGTGGAAATTGATTTTTTTTCTTCTTAATAACAGAAACAATTTAATTGCGATTGTTTCACTGTGTGAATGAAATTAGTGTTTCAGCTCTGCTAATTTAATATGAAAATAAACCCTCATGGTCTTGTTTCCCTGCTCACAGTTGGCTCCTCATTTGTTTGGTAAAGCAATTTTCCAGATTTCTAACTTTGTGTATTTTAAACATATACTGTACTGGTGTAAGTTTGGGGTCAGTAAGATTATATATATATATATATATATATATATATATATATATATATATATATATATATATATATATATATATATATATATATATATATTGGTTTGAACTGACCAAAAACACAGAATTATTAAAAGGCCCACCAAAAAAAAAAAAAAAAAAAAAAAAAAATACCTCCTTGAAAAAGTAATCTAGCTTAGATTTCAAGAGATGCTACAACAGAAACTCAGATGAATGCTGCAGAAACAATAGGGCTTTAACTGGGGAAAAAAGTGCAAATGCTTAACATGACAAAGACAACCAAGTAAGAACTAATGCACTGCTGAATGAATTGCATGTATGATTCCTCATATTGCATCATTGTTTTATATTTTTATTTTATACCATTACCAGCAGTCTACTTCCACTCTTCATTATGTCACAATTCATTTTTTCAGCAGGTTGTAACCCTCTCCTTGGTGATAATGACAACAAATGGTGTGGGGAATTTTTAATTTTTAGTTCACCTAATGATCAGCAGAACTAATCAGAAATGCTAGGCATTTTTCTCAGTGTTAAAGCTATTTCTGCACGAAGAATTGTGTGTCACAGGTGCAGTTTAACCAGAGGTGAACCAAGATGAAGTGGGGGCCCCAAGCAAAATCAATAGATAAGGTCCTTCTAAAAGATTATTTAGTTAATATACTGTATCTATGTTACCTAGATATATATTTATACAACATACAAAAAGTAGTTGCATAAATTGTTTTTTTTTTGTGATTATAAGTGATTATTCTTTAACAAAAAATGTAACTTCATCTACATTATATATGGCAGAAGATACAATTGACAGCCTCATTCAATGAGTTCAATGTTGACCTGAAGTATGTTTTTATCAGCTTAACTAATTCTATTAGTTGACAACCAATTATGTTAACTCAACTAATTTAATGTAGAAGAGCTAAATAAATAATGTAGACTAAGTAAATGTAAAGCTATTTATTTATATTGATTTGTGGGCTCCATACTGGCAGCAAGACACAGTACCCAGGGACGCAAACTAATCATGGGTGACAAAGACAAGCACCAGAAGCTACCAAACACTTCCATGCTTTCCCTATGCAAAGACGGTTACATGAGTAGTTACACGAGTAAGTATGGTGACACAAAATAAACAGTGGTGATTTCCTAAGCGGATAAATATGATGACTATTATGTATGGCGGAAGAGCACTTCGAAGCACTTTGACCTTGGCGCAGTAATATCATCACTCCTGAAAACTCCCCCTCCTCCTCTTCCTCTCCCTTCCATCAATACAACCAAGGTGAGGAGTTTTCAGGAGCTATACATTATAGTTATCACTTTTTATCCGCCTCAAAATGCAGGGCCCCAGGCAATTGCCTGTCTTGCCTGCCCTATTGCTACGCCTCTGAGTTTAACCGAGGTGAATATGAATGCATCTTTCACCTCCACATGCACTGGAGCTAATAAAAGCTTAAGTGATATTCGATTGTTTCCTAGAAATTGAGGAAAGTTCACCAGAACAAACTAGAGGGTGGAATGTAGTGAAGCTCTGACAACATCAAATAAAGAAAAACAAGCTACATTTAGAAAGAGCGAGAGAAGGAAAGTCTGATGAGATAGCGAGTGGGTGAGCAAGGTCTGATGAAGATGTACATAAAGAGGGTATTGTATTCCTGGTAATATCTTCTAAGAAAAACCTATTTTCCCAGAAATTACAACCCCCTGATAAGAGTCTCCATTCTGAACATCTCATCTCAGTTGAACTAACTGTGTCTGTCTGTCTGTTTGTCTGTCTGCTCAATCAGTGTTTCAACCAAGAAAAAAACAGATCGTTTTATAAAAAAAAAAAAATAATTCATCTACCTTAGGCAAGTCAATATGGTGTCACATTACGAGTTTTTGAGCCGAATTCTTTTTAGACAGTGCTCCAAGGAAATCCTTAAGTTCAGCAGGTGGTTAATGAAAGAAGGCCTGATTCGAAAATCAATGAAATGTCCCTGCTCTCATCTTATGAGGTTGAAACTACGAAATGGCAAAAATGAGCCAATATGGTGAGTATAACAACCACATGTATTAATTTTGTGCATATCATGACTGTCAGACTGAAACCTCGTATCTTTAAATTTATATATATATATATATATATATATATATAAATATATATATAAAATTTATATTTGTTTGTTTGTTTGGAAATGCAAGGTTTCCGCCGGACAGTGATAGGACAATATCATATATCCCTTACCCTAAATTTCAACTACAACTGAACCCATTGGTTGTTATTGTTAGTATGCTTTGTAATCCTAAATTGCATAATATTACGGTTTGCAAAATAAAAGAAAACCGTTAGTATAAATTAAAGGCACAATAATTATCACACAGCTGTTTTTATTCATTCTTAATTTTCAGGATATGCAGAGATTCATGTCACAAAGGAAAATCCTTTGCAAAGTCCATCCGACATGGCTCCATGTTTGAGAAGTCTCATATTTCACTTCAAATGTGGATGCATTTCATTTATAGGTGAGCAGTTTATACGTTGTATAAAAACACATCATAGGTCTTCTCAGGTCCTAAGGTCTTTACCTGCCCATCTGACCCAAATCGCTTATTACCTGAACCTTACTTGACAAAACAATTTTAAATGTTGTACACAAATCCTGAAATTTTAGCCTGAGAGCTTTATAGCAACAGTATATAGGAGGGGGTTTAGTAGTTGAATGTAATTCTTATTTAATATGCATTCATTTTAAATCAAATATTGGTAAATTAGTTGTGGCCTGCTGCTGTATGTTTATCTATGGGTGCTGAGACTGACATGAGAAACAATTACTTTATAATATTTAGTTAATCCTGATATGTCCCAGATTTCTGATCACGTAACCGTGAATGAATCATTCATTTGAATCCATTCTTTACAGAGAATTGGAAAACCTGGCCTTCTAATAAATATTTGTTTCATGATTCAGTGGAATAATTGTTTTGAACTGGAAACACAATGAGCAAACAGCATAAAAAATAAAATAAACACCTGAAAAGACTGCCTTTCTGAGCTGTAATTCTGAAAAGTGCTGTAAAATGCCATTTACACTGAAAGTTGGTATTGTTTAAAAAATTAAGGTCTTCCTAGGTATATTTGGTGAAAGAATGTTTTTTTTTTAAATTACCAAATGTCTAGGGTTACTAATATCAATCCCAATCCATGTCTAAAGCACTGAACACATCTCTGGTCAGACCTCAGATATTTGTTATTTTACCACATGGCGTCTGTAATGTAAATGGACAATTTGCACGGGATAAGAAATCTCAGTAATACTACTTGAAGTGGGAGGGGTAACTCGATTTATACTCTACAGTCATGTAGGCGTTGCTTCCCAATATCCTCGTTTGATAGGAGCTAACTGTTTATATCCAATCAGAATAAAAAAAAATTAATAATCTGTTGTGTGCACACATATAATATATATATATTGTATATTGTATATATGTGTATATGTGTGTTTGTGTGTGTATATATATCCAGTACAACAGAGGACGAGCAAACAACAGAAGCACCTGGGTATTCGGAATGCTAGGCATCAAGGTTGAGAGGAGGAGACCTATTTTTAAAATTGTGCATTGTCGTTCAGCCAGAAATCTCATGTCACTCATAAAGAAGCACATTCGCCAGGGAAGCTCAGTCATTTCAGATGGATGGAGGTCTTACAGAAATCTTCAAAATGAAGGTTATGACCACAGGATCGTCAACATTTTGTTGACCCTTTTACAGGTGCACATACACAGAATCTGGAGAGACTTTGGGGCGTTTGTAAGTCAACTATTTGGAGACTAAGAGGAAACCACACATAAAATATTTTGAAAGACCATTTGGATGTAATTGAGTGGACCTACTGGTATGGGAACAATCACAGAAATGGACCACTTGGAATGCTTTTGCATGACATCAAGAAAAAATATACAATGCCTACATGAAATGTACTTGCATATACTGTAGATAGATAAACAAGTTTTATTTATTTTCAGTTAAAGACTAAGACCCTGAAAAAAAGACTTCTTCCGCTGATGAAATATTCAGATGGTAGCTTTCCACTTTAGTTTATGTATGTTATGTTGTAAGTACTGTATGAAAATTTGGAAATATGTATGTAATTAAGAACATGAAGTTCATAATAGACTGTGTTTTTTTATATTTAGAGTGCTAAACAGAAATGTAATTATATTTGTTTACAGCAGCACATTTGTTCTTGGCCATAACAAGTTATAATAGGTTTGTAAATCTCAGAAGTTGTCTTAGATTAAAGGAGATATTTCTACTTGTGCTGTCTTTGGTCTGCTACTGAATGGAAATAGAACCTGTGAACCCTAGTAGACATCAGTCACTTTACACTGCTGGCATCTTCCATAGTGTTCCCTACGTTTCAGTGAACTAAGAGTGAACCAGAGACCTTTTTTAAGGTGCAGCCTTAAGACTAAGGTTCGATAATTGAAGTACTTGTGTGCTGTAATGGATTTATTAAATTCGAAGAGAAGGCAGCTTTAGAATAGGGAACGGGTATGGCCTAATGAGTGTCCAACTACTAGGGAATTGATAATGAGCAAGACTTCACTTTAGAATGGGTAACATTCAGACTTATAAAGACTTAATTTAGAGTTAATTTGGCACTATTAACACTTGTAGTTATGTGTGTTGTTACATAAGAAGAGACTATTTTTATTAAGTGTTATTAAGAAAGAATGACTGTTCTTCTGCTACTACCAGCTTATAAGGCTGATAACCAGCAAAGCATATTAAGATCATAATTCTCATACAACAAATGCCTTACTTACTCCCAATAAGCAGTAACTATCAGTTTATTAAAGAAAAACTCTTAGTTAATGGACTGTTAGGCATATAATATGGTCATGCAAAATAAGGCATTAATATGGGCTTTATAAGTACTAATACACAGCTAATATGCTACTAATAAGCATGTTAATAAGCAATTAGTTAATAGTGAATATGTGTACCTTAATTTAAAGTGTTACCGAATAGGTACCTAATAAGTACACTATAATGACAAAAAAGATTTTTATTGTTCATTCAGTATTTTCTCTTAAACATTAAAAAGATTTAATAAAGTTGAGGCCTTAGATCTTTAATTGCTTCTTTCTTCCTCACTGCCATCCATTCAGTGCTACTTGACAAAAAAAAACATTTTTTTTTTGCTCCCATTGATTTCATAAGCAAAATTGTTTTTCTGCCTTTAAGGGCAGCACAAGGGATATACTGTTTTATAATGCGTGAACACGAATTGAATGCCAGAAATAGACATGCATTAGGCTTTAATGTTTTGATTAGGCTATGATTACTTTAATGTTTTTTTTTCTTTTCTTTCTCTTTTTTTTTCAACCCCTGGGTCCAATACTGCAGGGGTTACATCAATTGTTGTTTGAAATAAGTCTAATTTGTATGATAATATCGTATTTTTCACACCTATTTTCATTCAAGTTAACTTCAAACAGACATAAAATTAACAAGCTAAAGTTCAACTATAACGTCTCAGCTACGCATGGTAACCCTAGTTCCCTGAAGGAGGGAATGGAGATGTCATGTCGGTGACCGACGAAATTGGGATATCGCTTCAATAGGCCAATCTACTTCAACTGTAAAATAAACGAGCCAATGCACATTGGTATGCAATTATTGCATCCAGCGCGAGTATAATAAGGCAGCAGGTGGAATGCATACCAGGTTTTCGCTAGGAAGCCGAACCATTGACCTGGCGGCTCAGCGGTGGTACAGCAAAAGTAGGGCCTTCTGTGACGCTCACGAACTGCCCGCTGCTGCCATCTGGAGAAGGAAGAGGATGAGTGAGTTCTGGTGCTTGAGGGTCCGCAACTCTCCGTGCCCTCGTGGGACCCAGAAATAGAGAAAACCACTCTCTTGTAGAGATTTCCAGATTCTCTGCCTGGCCCTCCTCCAGGGGAGGGAGGGTTGCCTTCACCATTCCCCAGAAAGCAATTACCTCTCTCTGGGTCGCTGTCCCAGGGCCACTTGCTCTTCCGCTAACCATCAGATTGACGAGGGCCAGGACGGGTGGGGCGGCCTGCCTACGCCCAGCTCTATGGCGCCACTTGCTGGAGGCTGCCACGGATGGAGCGTGGGAGAGAGGGCGGATGCAGGGACCACCTCAGTCTGCTCTGGTGCAGACAAGACTTTCTGGACCAGGTTCTTGACTGCATCGCAGAAGACACCGGTCTGGGACACTGGGGCATTAAGGAACCGATTAACGAACCCTCAATTCAACTAGACTCAGCTAGAGATGGTGCTCCTGGACCACAAGCATGGACATTGCATGACCCAGAGAACACACAATGACCTTCATTGCTTGGAGAGCAAGGTCAGTGGCTTTGTCACCATCCCAGAGGGTGGCAGCGTGGGCCGAATCTTCATCGGACAGCATGCTCTGGGAAGCTTCCTGTGTTGGCGAGACGGTGTTTCAGCTGTAGTTGTTCCAGAGTCTAGTGGATTGCACACTACAGGCTGCACTACCCCCTGTCGCGTTGCAAGCGGCCATCTCCCCTGTGTGCCTCAGCACTAAATTTCCACT
This sequence comes from Carassius auratus, assembly GCF_003368295.1. Classification (NCBI taxonomy): domain Eukaryota; kingdom Metazoa; phylum Chordata; class Actinopteri; order Cypriniformes; family Cyprinidae; genus Carassius; species Carassius auratus. Next base: position 837,364 of record NW_020527582.1, on the reverse strand, counting down.
AAAAGAGCTCCTACTGCAGGTACGGCCTTGGTTTCGCTGGTCCTACTTGTACGGCTTCTTAGCACCTGGTCAGTGCTACTCAGCCCATCTCGCTGTCTTCTGTGTACCATCAGCCTTGGCTATGCAATTCAGTTCACCCAGCGTCCCCCCAAGTTCAGCGTTATCCGCTTCACTACAGTGAAAGCGTCTGATGCCCCTGTTCTGCAGGAAGAGATCACAGTCCTACTGCCGAAGGACGCAATAGAGCCAGTCCCTCCAGCCGATATGAGGACGGGGCTTTACAGCACTTACTTCATTGTATCCAAGAAAGGTGATAGGTTATGATCAATCTTGGATCTGCGAGTTTTGATTTGTGTCCTTCATCCTCTACCATTCAAGATGTTGACGCAGAAACACATTTTTGGGTGCGTCCGTCTCCAAGATTGGTTTGCAGCAATCGACCTGAAGGAAGCCATCTTTCATGTATCCATCCTTCCGGGCCACAGACCTTGTCTGCGGTTTACATTCGAAGGACAGGCATATCATTACAAGGTCCTGCCCTTCGGGCTGTCCCTGTCTCCCCGTGTCTTCACGAAAGTCGTGGAGGCAGCTCTTGTTCCCCTCAGAGAGCAGAGTGTTCACAGTCTCAACTATCTAGATGATTGGCTGATACTAGCACAATCTTTGCGAGCACAGGGTGCTCCGGCACCTGAGCCTGTTGGGCCTTCGGGTCAACTGGGAAAAGAGCAAACTCTTGCCAACACAGAGGATCTCTTTTCTTGGTATGGAGTTGAACAGACAACACACCTCACAGAGGAATGTGCGCGGTTGGTCTTAGCCTGCTTGAATACATTTAAGGGCAGGACATTGGTCAGATATTGCATTTATCCAGGCAGGGATGCCCCTAGAGCAGATCTCCAGGCATGCTGTGGTTTACACGGATGCCTTCACCACTGGCTGGGGGGCCACATACAATGCGCATGCAGTCTCAGGGGTTTGGACAGGCCCACAGCTGCAGTGGCACATAAATTGCCTAGAGTTGTTAGCAGTGCACCTTGCCTTGAAACATCTCAAAGGTTGCTTACAAGGCAAGCATATGCTGGTCTGAATGGACAACACAGCGACCATTGCGTACATCAACCGACAAGGTGATCTGCGAGTTCGGTTGCTCCACCCTCCCCCTGCCCCCGCTGGACTGTGTTCATATTATAATATTTGAGTCCGAACCGCAGTTCGCTTGCATCATCAAGCCAGCAGCTGTTTACCCCGTTGCTTGTTAACGACAGCGCAGGAGAAGGCTGCAAATGCATAACATTACTCTGCACTTTTTATGTATTATGTTTTTGAACTGTTCGTTTTGTTTATAAAGCTTCAGTACATAATGGCACTTGCGTCTGTCTTACGAATGTACTGAAAATGCTCTAAAGAACGTTGAAGGCGAACATAAATGAGATGTAAAGCTCTCTGCTTGCAGCGCGTCAGTCATGCTCATCAGGAAAGTGAGTGAAACACACACACAAACACACATTTTCATCAAATAATTTGTCATTAAAAGTGGTTCACTTCCGCGATTTGGTATGATTGCGTTCACATAAGCAGTGAACCGTACCAGAGTTCACATGAAGCGTACCCCAGACAACCGTTTTTAAGCGGACTCGGTACGGTTCGCGGGTGCGCATCCGAGTACGGAAGACAGCGTTCACATCATCCAAACGAACCAAACTCTGACATCAATCGAACCCAGGTGTGCACAAAAAGTGTTAGTGTGAAAGCACCCATAGAGTCTGCATGCAGGTGCGCAAATTTTCCAGTTTGTTTTTTAGAAATCCCACCTTTTGCATATGAAGTGGCATACTCCTCTTGGTGTGTAAAAGTGGTTAAAAATGAAGCCCTTGGTGTTTTGATTCCTAAACTCACTGTATTGTAACATATTGCAATTTCAAAACTCAAAATGACAGTTTGATTTTAAGGAAATATCATGTTTCATATATATCTGACCTTTATTTGTTCAAACACATCCAAATGAACTGAAGATGACACCCAGCATTGTTAAGTTTTATCTTCTCTTTCCTCAATTTTTATTATTGGTGTTATTTATTCTCGTTATTTATATGCAATAAGCAATAAAGTGGCAACTCCAATACTGAATTAATCATTTAAAGATCACATAAACAAAGCTCCAGGCTCTGGCATGATGGCTCTTTGCTAAAAACTTTTCAATAACAGACTATAATCTCTGAGATCTGAATGATAGTGGACAAATGTAGCAGTTTAACATTTGGCTGTTTGTAAAAAGTTATATTTGTTAGTTCTTTTTATGAATTAATGTGTTGGGCTTTGTGTGATTTGAAAAGCTCACTACTATGAATATAACAGAATAAATTGGAATCGTGTTTATTCTGATCAAAGTCTTTCATGTTGGTTGAAACAACACAGTCTCACTCTCTACTCGTCAAATGTCTGACGCATGGTCAAGTGATTTGGCGTCACTTTTTTGACGCACTGGGTATACCTTTGGCGTTATTTTTCAACGTGCAGGTTAGTCCGATAGACTTCTATAGAACTCAGCAGCGTTTAAATTTGACGTCTTGGTTCAGCACACCGCAACGACACTGAATAAATAAAAATAAATAATAGGCTACAAAAAAAAATATATATATGACAGAGATCGTTTTTATCTGGCCCTCCAACTTGTTTTTGAGGTTTAAATATTCTCGCAATCTGATATCAAAGTGATCTCTGTGCCAAAGCTTAGCGCGTTCATCAGTGGTGAGTTTAACAACACTCAACTGCAGGTAAAACAGCATTCAGCGGTGAGTTTGACCAAAGCAACACTCAACTGCAGGGAAAACGGCATAAAAAGGTGAGTTTAACAACGCTCCAAGGTGCGTGCAAGTAAGCAGTTTAACCGTTTTCTTACAACCCATTCTCGCTTATCGCTTATTCATAGTTCATCATCTAGTGAAATCACGTTCAAGAAGTCTCATTCAACACACATCGCGATACTTGCCATCAGTTTCCATGTGCCACACGGTCGGTGAGTAGATATAATTACGCTCTTTTAATGCCTGTTTAAAAAATGTATTCTGTCTTCTTTATTAATCAGATTAGCGCCGTATTGTTTTCTCGCTGTATTATATCAGTCATCCGAGGCTGTCTTTGAGTTTCATTGCGTTTAACTAAATGAACACACCTGCTAACTAGTGTGATTAAACCCTGTCGGTCACGTGACGTGCCATAGACTTTTAATATATTCATTTCATGTCAAAGATGTAAATTTGTAGTAAAATCATGGTAACCACGGCACGTACAATAGTAACAAATTTAATTTGAAGTTAAAACCCAGGAACGGGACATTTACCATGTTTTTACCTCAGTAACTGTAGTTCTACTATGGTATATTAATAATCAATACAACAATACAATAATCATAAAACTAACTTTGGTTGTACAACTGTAATTGTCGTTTTTGATGTGCTTTTATATTACAGATATCACACATTTACTGTACCATGCTTTTGATACCTTTTTATGTAAATCCAAAAAAAGTAAATAAATGAAAGGACACATTTTTCCCTTCCTGCAGTTCATTCATATCAGTTTATATTTTAAATATTTTGCTAACAAAACATTATTAAAATTCTGTTTATAAATCTATTTTATTCTACCCCTCCCCCTTTCTTATTTTTATTATTTATGTATTTTTTTTTTAGCTGAAAAGATGTAAAGGAAGCAGTCATCCCTGTGGTGTTTGTGGAGAGGTATTCCTTCAGAAATGGAGAAGACTGAAAGCTGCGGAGGCAGACATTTGCAGCAGTAAGTCTGTGTTGGTTTTACCTTTTTATCAAACTGCTGTTATAAATTGCACAGCATTTGTTGTTTCTTAAACTTTTGCACTGTCCAAATACCCACACTTGCCATCTTTGCACTTGACCAATCGATTATTTATTTGACGTATTTCCTATGTTTAGGCCAAGTGTTCGAGTGAGCATGGTGACCACAAGTGTGTGTCGAACTTTTCATGACCTGATGACTGTGTTTCCCAATCCTGATCCTGGAGAACCCAACACTGCACGGTTTTGGTGTCTCTCTTATCTGTCTTGGAGTCTTCACTGATGAGCTGATGAGTTGAATCAGGTGTGTTTGATCAGGGAGACATCTCAAATGTGCAGTGTTGGGCTTCTCCAGGACCAGGATTGGGAGCCACTGCCTTATGGGACACACTTAAGTGTTTACAGAGATTTTTTATTTTTATTTTATTTTTTTTATTATTATTCAACTTTGCATTTTAAAATAAATTCTAATTCTTTTTTCATTAGTCCCTATTACAGAGGACAATTTAATTTTTGGGGCTTCTAATTAAGTGAAAAAAAAGCAGTTGCAAATGATGTACAAAATAAATATACTTTTCTGTAAACCAAGAAAACATGCAACACTGTTTTACTACCAAATTATTCTCAGTATCTAATTATTATTATTATTATTATTATTATTATTATTATTATTATTATTATTATTATTAATAATAATAATAATATTTCACATACATTGGAAAGGTTTCCGTGAGCAGATCAATTACACTACTGATAACATTCCTTTAAGCATGTAATATTTTTTTTTTATAATTCATATGAATATAGCTTGCTATTATTGACTAGCTTTTAATAATAGATGCATTTAATATATAATTATACAGCATCTTTACAGAGGCTGCTTTTATGGTCTAAAAGTAGCATGTAATAATATTTCCTTCCTTTCTGTCTTTCAGGATTGTTTGCAGATAATGATGTTCTTCTCGATCATGCACAAGGACTCACCTCTTTAACTCTTTATCTTCCCAACACACACAGAAATGCTCCCTTTATCAGTGTTTAGACTTTGCAGTGCAGTTTTGTTTTAGTTCTAAGCTTATAATGAATACATTGTGACCTTCCAGCAACCCATATATTGTATACAGAACCAGTGATCAAAACAATGGTTGAAAATAGTATTTTTATATTGATAAAGCATTGTGTTCTCTTTTTCAAGCTTCATACAGGAAACTTTACTTCTGGTGCTTTTATCATAAAAAAACAAACATCATTTCTCATCAGGAGTTTTCGCAAAGGACGTATTCATGCACAGCCATCCCCTAGTTCCAGTCATGAAGTGAATGATGTTATTGTCAGTTTTATTTCTGCATTTTTATGTAGCAGGTGTTTGTTTTCCTGAACGTTATCTTTCTTCCATTGTTCGGACAATCAGTGTTTATTTAATGCTGTGCTGATGGAGGTTTATAGATGATATTGCACACTTGACATGCATGTCTTTATGGTTTTTATTTTCTGAGTTTGAAACAGTGTGTTGTATCACTTTTTGGTCAAATAAATTCTCCAGTGTTCTCTGAAAGACTATCTGTTTTTACTTTTTTTTCTTTCTTTTTTTTAAATAAAAGTATTTGCAAATAATTTTTATTCTTCATAGTGGCAAAAACAACTTATTGACAGAGGATGCAGTGCAGTTATATGGGCAATTTGTCTTTGAATCAGTTTTTTGAACTCTGTTTTTATTGCTAGAGTTCAATTGGTAAATAATGGCAAATCACAGGAAAACAAAAGTGAATAATTTTTATAGCTTTAAAACAAAACATAACATGCAATTTAAATGTTACAAGCTAATCATTTGATTAGAAAATGCACCTGTCTTTGAAAAAAAAAAAAAAAAAGATTTAATGAGAGGAATCGGTTTGATAGAACTGCGAATGCTGGCCATGTGCTCATCAATATTGTCCAATTTTTGTCAAGCTGAAAAAAATAATTAGCGCATTTGCATTATTGTTGGAGGAAGGTGTAGACGTTAATAAAACACAATCTAATAGGTAGCAAATGTTATTGATTGTTAACCAATCTATCCCTTCAGCCGAAAAACGAAAGACATCGGTCATAAATGGATAAGGAAGCGTGACGCCGCTGCTCAGCTTTGATATCATTGGCTGTCAATGTCCCTTGTCATCGCAGGGTTGTCTGTGGTTGGACTATCCTTTAACCCATATTAAACAGCGCATCGTGTTACAAAAGTACGTTTTGCTACTATTATCACATTAGTAATATATTAAGTCAACAATTAAGGGTTGCTATGTTGAGGAAAATTACCTCTTTAGCGAGATCCTAACCCTAACCCTAATCATAACTTCGACGAACTACAAAAAACAGCCCCTAGTTTCGCCTTTCCATATATAGAACGACGGAGGCTTGTGGGTAATGTAGTTTAAATCGTTTTATTGACGAAATGAAATAAATAATATATTTAATGGAAAACTGGATATATGAATAGTTTAATTGTGTAAACCTCTATGATATAATTGAAAGACAGAGTGAAATTTGGTATTTTAGAGTGAGCAATATTTAAAATGGCTTTATGAAACATTTCAATTTATTTCTGAAAACTGTGCCCGACATTATTTTATCAGCATAGCATAAGTGAACATCCTTCTGGTTTTCTCTTTGATTCATTAATTGGACTCTGATTTACAGCCATTTCAAATGTACAGTTTTTGGCTCTTCCGGGGGGTGCTACTGGGCCCCTGGGGGTAGAAGGGCAGTAAAACCTACATATATGTATTCTCCTCATCATGGACAACAAACTGAGCTGAGTCACATTTATATCTGACAGTTTTCACAGACTAACCTTTTCTTATTCTTATGTCATGAGCAGTAAAGCTTTTGACAGGACATGGTGAGGCCATCTGATGAAACATGGCAAAATTAGAAAGAAATGATTTAATAATAAAAATTATAGATTATTTATTTTATTTTTGAAGTTAACAGTAATAAATATAATGGATAAACCTGCAACAACTTGCCATTATCTATTCCCCACTGTTAAGCAGTAATCAAGGACAATTTATACACATTGTGATACTTCACTTTTCCACAAGGAATAATTCATGGAGTACTCAGAATACTATATATATTAACTAATTAGCAACAATCAGTGTAAAAATGTCCTTCTCATCCCCGTATCTTGGTCCTCAGATGCTGAACATCAGTAATGTGCATGCTCTTGGATTTAATGCAGTACAAGATCCATGTTGATCATTCCTGCTACTCTCAGTTATCCCTCAAGTGTTTGTAACTATAAAGTAAATGGCTTTTCAAAATAATTCATCTAGTAAATCCCTTTATATATATATATATATATATATATATAGGCATATTTGTGATTAAATATATACAATAATAACTTTCTGGTGTATTGTTCTTCCAGATGTCATTAATGTTTAAGCAAAAAATAATCCTGGTAATTAATATGTAGTTTTTCAAGTGTAGAATAAACCCATAGTAGCCTACAGTATCTAGTAAAATTATGAATTTACCAAGAATTTTCAACACACAATATTCACCATATTAATTTTATTGAAGCATAGACTATGAAGTTGATAAAGTAGCTTCAAGACAAACACAATTCAAGGAAAATAATAATGGATCAAAAATTCATTAATATCATAAATTAATCAGTTCACACAGATGAGTGATGAAATGTCCTTAAAAGTAAAAATAATCCATTCAGTCAACTGTGATACAGATCATGTGATACATATAAGACATGTGATACTGTTCCAGAAAATAATGATTCCCATCATCACATCTAAACTGGTTTCATCTCCCCATCATGATCTTCTTCTCTCGTGTCTGGAAACAGCTTGTGGTTGATATCCAGCACTGATGTGGTGTAGCTTGTTCTCAGCCAGAGGATCTCTCAGTCCTAACATCCCAGACCTGGTCAAAGTGAAACACACAATCCAGATGAAGTTGTTTAATGGACAGAGAGCTCATCTTATGTTCTGTGTGATTTCAGCAGGGTGAGCAACTATGACCCTTGTAGTACTGTACACTTACCATTCTTCAAGCTGTTTTAAGACCTTTTGAGAAGCTTTTTCTCTGAAGACAATTTACCACATCCTCTTCTTTCAGTCCTTTCAAGAGCATCACTTGGTCAAAACCCCCCATTTGGCTGATGAGATCATCTGTACAAATTAAAATACTGCAATAAAAATTTCATTCTGCAAGAATTAAGGCAAAGGACTTGCTCATGAGACACCCCTTAGCATGTGACAGAATTTTTTGCCTCTATAATTCATCTATTGTTGCAGTAAATGTGTCTTTTTTCCCTCTCTAATCTTTCTTCAAAGTTCCTGACTTCTCTCACAAATGTGTTTTAGTGTAAGGCCTGGCTTCAAACCAATCGACTATCAATCCACAATTTATAACACAACATTTATGAAACAATGAAATAATGTAAACCACTTTTATAAAACTTGTATTCTTTTATTTAAGACAAACAGTTGGTGTTTTTTTTTTTTACTTAAAGTTTACAAATATTCCAGTCACACTTTGCCAACATGCTATAATTGTAATAGCTGTATATAAAACATTTGTTTATTAAGAATAAAAACATAGAAAGAATAAATTACGGCTGAGATGAACAGTCCTGTGAGATAAAATCATAAAGTGCTGTAACACATCACACAGCATTGCACAGCATTGCTTCAACACACACATACCAGAGGACTTCTGTCTTTGTTTGGGCTCAAGATGGCCGTCTTCATTCCTCATGAGCAAATCATTTCCTTGGTCTTCCTTCTCTTCTGAAAAACAAGATAATCTTACTCTGTGTGCAATTAACATTGCTCATTAAACATATAATTAAGTTAATTTAAAATAAGATTCAGACCGGAGCATTTGATGAGTAAATGTTGATTAAAAAATATTTTAAACAAATGTACCTGGGAAGAGCTGATCATGGCAAGATTCGCTGAGACTCCGTAATAGCTCTTTTAGTTTTTAGGAAGGTTTGTGAGGGTTGGCTCTTAAAAGAGATGTTGAGCTTGAACAGCATTATCTGCAAACAATCCTGTAAGACAGAAAGAAAGAAAAATATTACTACATTACATGCATCTTATACATTACTGTGCGTATGTGTGTGTGTAATTATACAGCTATATTCATATATATATATATTAAAAAAAATTATTACAAGCTAACAGGACTGTTATCAGTAGTGTGCAAGTCTTAATAATGCCAAAGCGCAGTGCCCTTAATGAACACTAAACCCACATTATCTCCAATACCGCTCTGGAGCTCTATACCAGGCTTAGTGTATCCCATCATGCATCATTTTTTGGAATAAATTGTGAGACTTTTTGTCGAGATCTCACAAGGGGTCAAGGAAACCTTTACAATGTATGTAAAATATTAATAATAATAATAATAATAATAAATAGATATTGAAAATAATTTTTCAATTAGTTTATTTTAAAATGCAAAGTTGAATAATCAAACTAAAAATCTCTGTAAACACTTAAGTGTGTCCCATAAGGCAGTCGCTCCCAATCCTGGTCCTGGAGAAGCCCAACACTGCACATTTGAGATGTCTCCCTGATCAAACACACCTGATTCAACTCATCAGCTCATCAGTGAAGACTCCAAGACAGATAAGAGAGACACCAAAACCGTGCAGTGTTGGGTTCTCCAGGATCAGGATTGGGAAACACAGTCATCAGGTCATGAAAAGTTCGACACACACTTGTGGTCACCATGCTCACTCGAACACTTGGCCTAAACATAGGAAATACGTCAAATAAATAATCGATTGGTCAAGTACAAAGATGGCAAGTGTGGGTATTTGGACAGTGCAAAAGTTTAAGAAACAACAAATGCTGTGCAATTTATAACAGCAGTTTGATAAAAAGTTAAAACCAACACAGACTTACTGCTGCAAATGTCTGCCTCCGCTGCTTTCAGTCTTCTCCATTTCTGAAGGAATACCTCTCCACAAACACCACAGGGATGACTGCTTCCTTTACATCTTTTCAGCTAAAAAAAAAATACATAAATAACAAAAATAAGAAAGGGGGAGGGGTAGAATAAAATAGATTTATAAACAGAATTTGAATAATGTTTTGTGAGCAAAATATTTAAAATATAAACTGATATGAATGAACTGCAGGAAGGGAAAAATGTGTCCTTTCATTTATTTACTTTTTTTGGATTTACATAAAAAGGTATCAAAAGCATGGTACAGTAAATGTGTGATATCTGTAATATAAAAGCACATCAAAAACGACAATTACAGTTGTACAACCAAAGTTAGTTTTATGATTATTGTATTGTTGTATTGATTATTAATATACCATAGTAGAACTACAGTTACTGAGGTAAAAACATGGTAAATGTCCCGTTCCTGGGTTTTAACTTCAAATTAAATTTGTTGCTATTGTACGTGTCGTAGTTACCATGATTTTACTACAAATTTACATCTTTGACATGAAATGAATATATTGAAAGTCTATGGCACGTCACGTGACCGACAGGGTTTAATCACACTAGTTAGCAGGTGTGTTCATTTAGTTAAACGCAATGAAACTCAAAGACAGCCTCGGATGACTGATATAATACAGCGAGAAAACAATACGGCGCTAATCTGATTAATAAAGAAGACAGAATACATTTTTTAAACAGGCATTAAAAGAGCGTAATTATATCTACTCACCGACCGTGTGGCACATGGAAACTGATGGCAAGTATCGCGATGTGTGTTGAATGAGACTTCTTGAACGTGATTTCATAGAGATGATGAACTATGAATAAGCGATAAGCGAGAATGGGTTGTAAGAAAACGGTTAAACTGCTTACTTGCACGCGCCTTGATTGCGAGAATATTTAAACCTCAAAAACAAGTTGGAGGGCCAGATAAAAACGATCTCTGTCATATATATATTTTTTTTGTAGCCTATTATTTATTTTTATTTATTCAGTGTCGTTGCGGTGTGCTGAACCAAGACGTCAAATTTAAACGCTGCTGAGTTCTATAGAAGTCTATCGGACTAACCTGCACGTTGAAAAATAAAGCCAAAGGTATACCCAGTGCGTCAAAAAAGTGACGCCAAATCACTTGACCATGCGTCAGACATTTGACGAGTAGAGAGTGAGACTGTGTTGGTTGAAACCATTTAGCCTGAGTTTTACAAATAGAATCCCCAATGGACCCCATCACCTGGATGCCGCTCTGACAAAGATGGGACACACTTGATCAGTCTAGCCTTGTAGTGGAGAGAAACAAAAGGAGAAAAACATTTTTTTCTCAATGGACAGATCTTTCAAATCTGACTGTCAATCCCTCTCTTTATGACAGGCCTCGACAATCCTTTTTGATCATTCAGAGTGAGTGTGATGTCAGATGCAAATTGCCCACCATGGGAGATTACCAAATGATATGTCCTTTTTTAAAAGTCATTTTTATGTGAAAATGAATTCAGCATGGTGCACAAAAGTGGTGTTGCACAAAGTACATCTTTACCTAAGTAATATCGGCTTCTGTATTTTATTCCAGAAGATCCAGATGGGTAAGAATTATTATTCAATAGAATAACATGGAAGGACCACTTTCATTATGGTAGTATTAATGTATTTAATATAGGGCTGTGAATCTTTGGATAGACAGTAATTTGATTCGATTCACGATTCATAGGTTTTCAATTCGATTCAAGAACGATTTTTGCAAATTTAGAACGATTCAATTCGATTTGATTCACAGTTAAATTAGATTAGATTATAATGATTAGATTCTGCATTCTTTAAAAACTGAAAACCTATGTTAGATTTCCAACTCAGTTAATTTATTGTGACATTAAAAATCTTTTTCTCATGTCTAAAGCAAAGAACAGACTGTGAAATCCTTATTCAAATGATCAATCAAGGAACAAAAAAATGCATGTACAAAATACACATGAGTGCAAAGCAGGAGCTGAATGAAAGCCTTGAGGGTCTTATTACTGAGATTAAACATTTATTTTTCTATCATCGGTAAGATGCTGAGAGCCATTGAAAAACTATAGAAAAGTAAAACTACTTCACTTCAGGATTACTGGCCACAAGTCCTAAGGAGAGATCACACATCAGCAGCGCCGGGATGGAGAGATGCAAAACACCGACACTGTTCAAGATCTTCACTAAATTGTGCTTGTAGTAATTTAATTTGAATATATTTTGAAAGCATTGAATCACTATAGAAATCGTGGTTCATTCATTTACCGTTTAAAATCAATTGCTGTCCAAAATTGGCGAATGAAGATTAAAACATTTCAAGATCGAGAAAAATTTCAAGTTTCAAGATCGTTTTATATGCATTGTCAGGGTTTGTAATCGATGCATCAATAAAACGAGTGAATCGTTACACCCCTAATTTAATGAATCCATATTATATTGGTTTATTGAGAATTTCTATTAAGCTTTTTTCAAACTACTGTATAAAAAATGATAACATTTTTATTAATATTATGCAAAATTAATGCATTATGCAAAATTAATATTATGCATGATTAAAATATTTATTGTAACCAATTAATGAATCATTGTAGAAATAAAACAATGGGAGCAATATGTATTTAATATACAAACATGCGGGATATATTTAGTGTGTGGGTACAGCATGTGGTGACATGGCTTTCTTCAGTTCCTTTACAGAAATTACAGATATTCATAAATATTTTATTTTTGTATATATCATTATTTATTTCGTAGATGGTGTATTCTTTGCTAGCATTCAAATTAGCTTTTTTTTCAAATTCACATTAGAATTGTAAAATAAATATACATCTTGTATGATGTGCACTGCTTTGGACTGATATATAGCTGTTAAAATACATACATGATACATACACATCATACACATACATATACACACACACCCGGACACTTTATCAGGTACACTTGTTCAATTGATTGGTAACACAAATGCACACAAATTGCTATTCAGCCAATCACATGGCAGATACTCGATGCATTTAAGCATCTAGATGTGGTGAAGACGACTGGCTGAAGTTCAAACCGAGCATCAGAATGAGGAAGAAAGGGGATTTAATTGACTTTGAAAGTGGAATGTTTGTTGGTGCCAGACGGTCTGGTCTGAGTATTTAAGAAACTACTGATCTACCTGGATTTTCACTCACAACCATCTCTAGGGTTTACAAATAATGGTCAGAAAAAGAGAAAATACCCAATGAGCTGCAGTTGTGTGGATGAAAATGCCTTATTGATGTCAGAGGTCAGTGGAGAAAGGGCAGACTGGTTAGAGATGATAGAAAGGCAACAGTAACTCAAATAATCACTCACAAAATACCATCTCTGAACGCACAACATGTCGAACCCTGAAGCAGATGGGTTACAGCAGCAGAAGACCACATCGGGTGCCGCTCCTGTCAGCTAAGAACAGGAAACAGAGACTATAATTTGCACAGGCTCACCTTAAATTGGACAATTTAAGATTGGAAAAACATTGTCTGGTCTGATGAGTCTCGATTTCTGCTGAGACATTCAGATGGTAGGGTCAGAATTTGGCAAAAAGAATATGAAAGCATTGATCCATCCTGCCTTGTCTTAACAGTTTGGGCTGGTGATGGTGTAATGGTGTGGTGGATACTTGGCACACTTTGGGCCCCTACCAACTGAGCATCGTTTAAATGCCACAGCCTACCAGAGTATTGTTGCGGACCATGTCCATCCCTTTATGACTACAGTGTACCCATCTTCTGATGGCTACTTCCAGCAGGATAATGCACCATGTCACAAAGCTCAAATCATCTCAGTTTTTTGAACCTGACAATGAGTTCACTTATTCAAATGGCCTCCACAGTCACCAGATCTCAATCCAATAGAGCAGCTTTGGGATATTGTGGAATGGGAGATTCGTATCATGGATGTGCACCCGACATCTGCAGCAACTGCGTGATGCTGTCATGTCAATATGGACCAAAAAAAGGAATGTTTCCAACACCTTGTTGAATCTATGTCATGTAGAAATAAGGCAGTTCTGAATGCAAAAGGGGGTCCAACCTGGTACTAGCAAGGTGCATCTAAGAAAGTGGCCAGTGAGTGTATATGAATATAATATACCATATATTATATACTCGGCCTGCAACACAGTCTACCTCCAGAAGTCACTGCCCTTTATACACACACAATATACACACATACACACATATATACACACACACACACACACACACATATATATATACAGGATCAGATATATATCTGACCTAAATTGTATTTTTATTTTATTACAAAATAAGGTACTTTTCCTTTGTGATTTGATATTTCATGCATCAGAGGGATAATTTCCAAAACTAAAGATACTATTCACTTTAATCGTATTGCATATTTTTAAAAACTGAAAAGCTATGTACATTTCCAACTCGAGTTTATTGTATCATTAAAAATCTTAGTCAGTTTTCCTCGTGTCTAGAGCAAAGAATAGACTGTGAAATCCTTTTTCAAATGATCAATGAAGGAACTGGTTACACACACACATAAAAAATGCATGTACAAAACTCACGTGAGTGCAGAGCAGGAGCTGAATGAAAGCCTTGAGTGTTTTCTGATTGGGATTAAACATTTCTGCTCAGATGACAAATTTTGTATCATTTGCATTTTAAAATTGCATTCACAATGTCTTATATGTACTTTGCTCACATCAGTTTCTGAACCCTTTTTTTTTTTTTTTTGCTGTTTATGTTACTCAGAGAAGCCTGTAGAGTAAGCCTCTTTTCCTCAAGTAAAGAAAACAGCATTGCTTAGCTTCTGCCTTCTGATAAAAATTAAAGCCTTGATACTTAATTATGTGCCCCTCAAAGTATCAGTATATAGAGTGTCCTCTCTAAAGAATTTCTATCTAATCAATGAATTTGGCCGTTATGTGACGTCACCAAACATTCTAAATTCCATATGTACAACCATACTCCCAAGGGCACGGAAATAAAAGTCCCATATGTGTGACCATAAAACTCAAAGGGTTAATTAAGTTAAGTGTGTGCGAAAAATATATAAATAAATAAACAAAATAAAAACTTGACTAAATATTGAGGAAAAACACCTTTACATTTCTTAGCAATGCATTTTACTAATCAGAAATTAAGTTTTGATATATTAACAGTAGGAAATTTACAAAATATCTTCATGGGACATGATCTCTAATATTTTAGTTGTTTTAAATAAATATTTAGCTGTTTTTTTATGTATTTTAAATGGAATTTATGATGTGGAATTTGATGTGGCATTTGATGATGTGGAATTCTCAGCAGTAATAACTGCAGTCTTCAGTGTCACATGATCCATTAGAAATTGTTTTATTATGCAGATTTGGTGCTTTTTTGTGGGTTTTATATATGTTTTTTTCTCCAAGATTCTTTGAATAATTTTTGAAAGAACAGCATTTATTTGAAACCAATCTTTTGTCACAATATACATGTAATTACTGCCACTTTTGACCCATAAAAGGTATCCTTGTTGAATAAAAATATAAATTTCCTTAGTTAGCTGACTGCATCTCAATAGTAGTATTTGTGTATTTGTATATACAGGCTATATAAAATGTAAATTTATTTAATTACGTATTGCTTACTTTCTGGATCTGAACTCTGAGCCTTCCTTACTTCCAGACAGAGTTCCCATTCGGTTAAATCAGGGCTGAACTGGGACATAATTTCAGGCGGGGAAGTCTCACACTCGTCCAGGCCCCACAGAAAAAAAAGTGGTCACCTTTTGGCGAGACAAGAGCTTGACACTGTAGCAATACTCTTAAAAGGACATCTTTGTATATTTCTTACCCCTAATCGGTACATATTAGTATGTTTAGAGTATAGTAATTTGTACCTATTGGGGTAAAAAAAGGAACAAACATATCCTTTTAAGGGTCATTTTCCAGTGACAAGCTGTTGTGCCACAAAAGGTGCAATTTTGGCCCCTTATTTCCTGTATAGCCTATACATCCACAGCAATTTCTGAAACCAGACAGCCTTATTTATCCAATCACATAAAACAGGTCTAAATCCTTAGTCTGGGGCCATGGAAAATAATTAAAGATTCTCTTTTGCACTGCACCTTTCCCTTTGCTTGATTTCCCCTTCTCCTGATTTCCCCTAATATATTTGACACCCCCCCACCCTCACCCTCACCCTTTTTTTGCCATCCTTGTCACTTCTTCACCAGCAGGTCTACTGTTGTGGACAGAACTGTGTCCACCTTGTTGATAACAGCCACCTCATTTCAGTTTGTTAGCACAGAGTGTTATCTTAAAATGACTTAAATATCTTATATTTAACAAACCTTTATTAACCTACAATAGGTTTTTGAACAGTAAGATTTTTTGTTTTTTAAAGAAGTCTCCTCTGCTCACCAAGCCTGCATTTATTTGATCCAAACTAGTACAGCAAGAGCAGAGCATTTGCGGTTCAAGAAACATTTTGTTGTTGTTGTTATTATCATCACCAATATTTAAAACAGTTGAGTAGAGTATATCAGGATTCGTTGATGAAAAGAAAGATTCAAAGATCAGCATTTATCTGAAAGAAAAACAAAACAAAAAAACTTTAACACCGCACATGCACTTTACCAAAAGTCAGTATAAGTATAATTCTATAAAGTCAGTATAATTCTTTTTTTTTTTAGCTTTTAAGTTTATGTGCAGAAATGTCTGCCCTGAAAGAGAGGTCATGGGAAAAATCAATAATTCACTTCAATTTAAACTTATTTGTTTTGAGTCTTCACAATACAAACAGCTCCAAAGCAGCTTTGCAAAGAAAGGTGCCTTACAATCCCCACTGTTCAAGCCAAAACTCCTTTCAAAATGTGAAGGTTAGATGGACAAAATCTTAGCAGGAACCTTGGCTTATCATATTCTTCTGTATTTTTAGCCCATTTATATACTTTTATTTGTATTCATATCCACCTTTTTCTTCAATGCGGAAGTAAATCTATGGGTAAGACATCCGTAGTCACTATAGGTAAATAACGAGGAGAACAACAACGTGCAGTAAACAGTAAAACTGTTTGCAGTACAAACCAGTGTGTTTGTAATTAAAATAACAAATTAAAATAATATGACAGGACACATAAATTGTCAATATCAAGCAGCAAAACGAACTGTTTTGTACAGCTAAAAATAGCTGGACGCAAATGAGACTGGAAGCTAGACCATAGAATTTACAAATGGTGGCGCCCATTTCTTTGTCAGGAAAAAAGGAGGATAGCTGATGCATTTATCCAAATTGACTTAGAATTAGAAAAAAGTGTAAAAAAAGAATCACTATATTGTTTGCTTCTATATGATTCTGAGAAAATACCAGATACGTTTATGATATTAAGTGGAGGTCCAGGATAATATTCTGGATATGCATGGTTTTGATTATGCAATATGTTTTGTAAATTCATCTTGCCCTTTTAAATGAAAATACTGCATGCTTTATTTGGGTTTAATATGAGATGTTCCCATCCAAATTTCTATGGCAGTTGGTTGTCCATTGGTTGCACATTTCCATTTACCTTTCATGTTTTTTTTTTTTCTTTTCAGCAATGAAAATTGATCTGTATCAGCTGCGTCAGTGTTACCTACGTCAACAATAAAGATTTACACTGTTAAAGCACAGCTCTCAGTCGTTACTCATACTGTCACTGAACAAAGCTTCAGGACACACTTGCCTATTGAGATCACATGAACACAAAAGCCTTGGGCATCTGGGTTGACTAATTTTAAGCTATAAACCATAAAGGTTCTGTCTGATTGAAAAAATGTATAAGTTCCACTAAGATTTATTTTCTAGTTTTTTCAGGACAAACATGCTGCTAAAGAAACCAAAACACTATGGGCCCTATTTTAACGATCTGAAACGCAAGTGTCAAAGCGCGAAGTGCAAGTAACTTTGTGGGCGGGTCTCGGCGCTGTTGCTATTTTCCCGGCGGGATAAATGGCTCTTGCGCCCGGCGCAAATCTAAAATGGGTTGGTCTGAAGTAGCTTCATTATTCATAGGTGTGGTTTGGGCGTAACGTGAAACCAATCAGAGCGTCATCCAACATTCCCTTTAAAAGCAGGTGCGCAAGTTCCATTATGGATTGCTATTATTATGGCGTATTTACCAGGCGCACGCCAGGAGCGGTTCACAGCCGAGGAGACTGATGTTCTTGTAAACATCAGTGAAAGACAGAGAAGTTGTGTTGTATGGGGATGGGAGAAACCCACCCAAAATACACCACAATGATTTCCGTCATCTCATGTGTTAATATTTTTTTTAGTGTAACAATTTATGATTTGCAAAAATAACTGTTGCATCTGTGTAGATTACATGAGCAAAGTGTATGCGCATTGTGCACGCTATACATTATGGTCAAGCATGCGCCCTTAAAATAACATAATGAACAACGCGCAACGCGCCACTGACTTTAGACTAGGTTTTTTCTGGTCAGTGGCGCAATTGTTTCATGGAACAGCAAAATAGCACCAGGGATTGTTTGCGCCGGAACACGCCTCCTTTTTTGCGCTGAAAAAGGGAAAAAGCGGGAAAAGCGCGCTTTGCGCGGGTGCAAAATAGGAATCACACATGCGTCGGTGTACAAAGTCAATTGTGCTGGGTGCAAGATAGGGCCCTATAGCTTAAAAACAATAATGAAAATGAATCGTTTTTAATAGTAAAAAAAGAGAGAATTGTTTATCTGGTATACTATGCTTAAAAACAAAACCTGTAAATTCATCAGTAATCACCATTGTCTGAAATTTCTGTGTACAAAGACACTCAAACAATTATTTTTTTTGTGGTGTGGGACTTTTCATATCATTAGCTGTCTGAGATTGCAAACAGGAACAAGGTCTATAACATTAGCAACACATTATTAGCTGTTTAATAACTTAGTCAATTCAAAGGTTAATGGTATTAATTACTATTACGTGTTCAACATTGTAGAGAGCAATAAATAAAATACTTTACCATTCTAATAAATAAGTAAATAATTCACTCTTCCGTCTCAACTTTTCCATGTGACATCGAACCCCCAGCTGCTCCCCGGGCGTCGCAGCATAAATGTCTACTCACTGCTCCTGGTGTGTGTTCACAGTGTGTGTGTGTGTTCACTGCTCTGTGTGTGTGCACTTCGGATGGGTTAAATGCAGAGCACGAATTCTGAGTATGGGTCACCATACTTGGCTGAATGTCACATCACTTTTACTTTACGTCTTTAACAAAGCAGTCTGGATATCCGGTTCGCGAACGAATCATTCAGTTCACCAAATCGAACTGAATCGTTTTAAATCTCTAATACGCATTAATCCACAAATGACTTAGGGCCCTATTTAAACGATCTGAAACGCAAGTGTCAAAGCGCGAATCGCAAGTAACTTTGTGGGCGGGTCTCGGCGCTGTTGCTATTTTCCCGGCGGGATAAATGGCTCTTGCGCCCGGCGCAAATCTAAAATTGGTTGGTCTGAAGTAGCTTCATTATTCATAGGTGTGGTTTGGGCGTAACGTGAAATAAACCAATCAGAGCGTCATCCAACATTCCCTTTAAAAGCAGGTGCGCAAGTTCCATTATGGATTGCTATTATGGCGTATTTACCAGGCGCACGCCAGGAGCGGTTCACAGCCGAGGAGACTGATGTTCTTGTAAGAGCAGTGAAAGACAGAGAAGTTGTGTTGTATGGGGATGGGAGAAACCCACCCAAAATAGCGTCATGATTTCCGTCATCTCATGTGTTAATATTTTTTTAGTGTAACAATTTATGATTTGCAAAAATAACTGTTGCATCTGTGTAGATTACATGAGCAAAGTGTATGCGCGTTGTGCACGCTATACATTATGGTCAAGCATGCGCCCCTAAAATAGCATAATGAACAACGCGCAACGCGCCACTGACTTTAGACTAGTTTTTTTCTGGTCAGTGGCGCAATTGTTTAATGGAACAGCAAAATAGCACCAGGGATTGTTTGCGCCGGAACACGCCTCCTTTTTTGCGCTGAACTGCCCAGGGAGCGCAAGTTCATTCACTAGTTTAGCGACGTGCTTCTGTGGAGGGAAAAGCGCGCTTTGCGCGGGTGCAAAATAGGAATGACACATGCGTCGGTGTACAAAGTCAATTGCGCTGGGTGCAAGATAGGGCCCTCCAGCTGTTAACTTTTTTTAATGTGGCTGACACTCCCTCTGAGTTCAAACAAACCAATATCCCGGAGTTATGCATGCACTCAAACAGTACACTGACTGAACTGCTGTGAAGAGAGAACTTTGATATTTGAGGATGGTGAAGAAGCTGAGGCTGAGCCTTATCAATTCTACTGCCCTGCATATGTAGAGCTGTTGGAGGTTATTGAGCGAAAATTACCTTTTGACCATAGTCCTCCAGCTCAGGTGAGCCTTTTATTTCTGCATGATCTCCATACAGAGATTAAAAAGAAATGAAATATGCTGTTTTCTTCTCGCATCCATCGGTTTCGGCATGAAAGTAATCTGCCGATATCGAGGTGATACGCGAAAGTGGCTAGGAGGGAATGCCCCCTGTAGAGAGAGCAAATTTTTTAATAAATAATTAATACATTTTTATCTGTGAATTTTTTTTCTTTCTGCAGGGGAAACATCCTCTCTTAATCTCCCTCCTTGCCATCTAAGCCCCTTTAGAAAATCATCTCACTTAATGGCAAGGCATACGCAGTAGCAGGTCAGGCTGTGGCTTTATTACACACAATGCTGGTGCTTCAAGCATATCAGACTGATCTGCTAAGAGACCTGGATAGAGGCAGGGGCCTTTTTCTGATCAGGTAGCTGAGCTGCGCCGCACCACGGATCCCTCTTCATGCTTCCAAGCAGGCCGCCTCCGCCATGGGCAGGACTATGGCGGCC
The DNA here is from genome assembly GCF_003368295.1 of Carassius auratus. NCBI lineage: Eukaryota > Metazoa > Chordata > Actinopteri > Cypriniformes > Cyprinidae > Carassius > Carassius auratus. Next base: position 816,691 of record NW_020527582.1, on the reverse strand, counting down.
ATGGTGGCAGCGGAGAGACATCTGTGGATGAACAGACATCGGGAGGAAAGAAAATGCTTTCTGCTCGATGCTTAGGTTTCACCTTCTGAACTTTTTGGTATTTCCATTGAGACGGTGATTTGAGAAGTTCAGGGAGACGAAGGCGCGCTCTGCTGCTTTCAGATCCTTCATTCCACGAAGGTCCAGGTCTGAACCCAAACAACATAGGGGTCCTGGTCTGTCTCGATCTGAGGATCAAAGATGGGAATCGTGGGTCACGAGGAGGAAAGAAGAACCTAAGGGGTATGATCTAGACGAGGCAGCGTTCTCGTCCGAATCGGAGTGATACAGAGGTATCTACTCTTTCCCTTTGGGGATTTTTAACCCTCTGGAGTCTAAGAGGTTATCAGGAGAAAATAGCCTCATAATGCTAAGATGCGTTAATCGACTTCAGAGGGTTAACTTCTGCTTTTATCCTCCCCTTCCTAATTCCCCTGTAACCACCAGCTCTCGCATAACAGTCTCCTATGCTGGACCTATAATGTTTTTATGGTTCTATGTCCATAGCAACCACCAGACTGATGGTCCAGACTAAAAGGAGGCGCCCCTTGAGTGGGGCTCCAGCGTAGAAGGGTGGGTGAGTAAATGTAACCCTCTCTGTATATACTTATGTGTATTTAATTGCTGGTGGTTACGTGTCTACTAATAAAATCTGTAAGTTTCCTTTGCAGTGCACAGTTACAGTGTTTACTAAACATTCGCCAGCAGCAGCCATCCGGCTTCATGTTCCGGTATTAGGCAGCTGAGATCACAGGTTTCTGAGGGAGCCTCCTTGATCATCAGGCCTGGCACAGCACTGCAGGGAATTTCATGGATGTCTGGCTGGGTCTCCTGGCCGCTTAGGGGTGCTTTCGCATCTACTGGGAAGTGGAAGTGGCAGTTAAAGAAGTCTTCTTGTATATGCTGCCTTAGGTGATGTTCCCCTCGCCCGAGGTTTGTAAAATTGAGCTTACCTCTCCCGTGAGATTCAGCACCACTGCGATGCTTAGGAACCTTTAAGTACACACGCTAAGCTTTGTGTACTTTCTCAAAACCACATGGTGGTCAGTGTGCACGTGAACACTTTGCACACTTTCTAAAAATCCACAAGTGGTAAGTTTGCACGCACTCTGCAAACTTTCAGGATACAGGTTTCCGATTCTTTCCGGAAAATGCCGAGCTCCTGGAGGCGTGCAGTGAGCGGAGTTATAATACTGATGTTTCGTGTTGTTTCCATTAACATATATTTACTTGTGTGCTGATTTCCAACAAAATACAGAAATCTGATGCAATTGTACTTAAATGAATGGGGTCTTTTATCACAGGGACGCCTCCATGTTTTAATAGCAAATGATGTGCAAATCCAGCGTCGACCTGGGCCTTGTTTATAAAACATTCTTCAATGAAATTATCAGAACACACAAATGCATTTGATACACTCTGTTGCTGCCCCGGAAAAACAAACTGCATCCACTATTCATGTAAAGCTGGGTCCTTTGGGAAGCTGAACACGGTAAACTTTCCCTTACATCCAAAAATGCACTTATTTGGAGACATTTTTGAACAAATTTTGTTTGGAATTAAGATTTTCGGCACAGAAATTCTCAGTCATTCTTCTAAATTACACTTTTTTTGGCATGAGAATCCACCCTTTAACACTGTAAACAACTCTGAATGCATGAAAAAACCATTGTACCCCCCCCCCCCACCCTTTTACCCTCAAATGGTCCTTGTTTCCAGTTTATTAATATCTCATTAACCCCCCTCTCATTAATATCTCATTAAAGTCTATTATGCTGCAAAGAAAGCAACATCTTGAAGAACCTCGTTACCTTGAAAATGTAAAATAGTCAGTGTGCTTGAACAGTAAAAGTACAAATGTACAAATACAAAAAAAATTTTTTTTTTGAGTTGTTGCAGGTGTCTTCTCAGCTTTTTGGGGTTCACTTAGCTAGTTTTATGTATTCTCATGAACATGATAATTGTCATTTATGTGTTTTGCAAATGTATTTATTACGTCACAACAGAATGGTTTGAAATTATAAGACTGTTTACACATATTTAAGTAATACTCAACAATTTGTGGATTTAAAAAATGAACACACAGACAGCATAAGGACACAATACCATATTATCTTCATGCACAACAAGAGAAAATATGTTTCATAAACACATTGGAGTCATGCATTTAAATAAGGGTTTAACACTGTCACCTCTGCTAATGTCAACACTTCATATAAATACCATATCATGTTCACATCATGATGCAACAATGTTTTTTTTTTCTGCGTGTAATCTCTTAATCCTTCGCTTCAGCAAAAATATATAATGGATAGAATAAGAAAATCAGTCATACAATACCTAAATAATGCAAAACCATCAGGCACAGTTTTAGCATCAATGCATACCTAATGTTTACACCTGAGAACATTAAAGTTCAACTGTGGTTTATTTAATGGTCGGATACTATGTGTGTACATACATATGCAAGTGTATATATATATTCTCTTCACCCATGACAGATTGACAGAAAGGACTCACTCCCCTTTCATTTTCCTCCTCTGTACACTTTCTTATTTCATTTACTGAAGTTGAAAATCTAGGTCATTAAGTCCTAAATATATCCTGTAGTGACAAATCAATCACAAGAAGTACAACTAGTGGATGTTATGTGAAATACACACTTTGAACTCACAGCAAAGATCATGGTTCTGTTGATTATAGAGCACATAACATCACATCAGCAGAAATGATAGTATTCACCTGACAATAAAATGAGGAAAGCTTTACAGTTTGTCAGTCTCCAGTTGGACTTCAATACCCTGTGACAAAAGAAGCACCTTCCCTGAGAAGAGTGATGTAAACACATTCATGAGCTACTCATGTGTCAATCAAATATAATTTTAATACTAAAGAGTTTGTTGTAATTGCAAGGGACATTAAGGTATGGTGTTGGCTTGCAATCTCAATTCATAATGTAAAGTGTGGTTCTAGCACACATACGGTATGAATTTACGTATGTTTGAATAGACACTCAAACGTACAATACAATACAAGTATTGACAGCATGAAAACGCAGCATTGTACATATGAAAATAAAGTTACTGAGTCCTTTTATATTTTTAAAATATTGAATTAATTGGTGTATTTTCTTGTATTTATGTCTCTTTACTTTTCTGTGTGATTTCTGGTGCTGTACTTTAATTTTGAAGGATTTACTAGGATGATTAAACAATATACACAAAATCGTTCCAACAATATTTTTTTTTCTCATTTTTAAAAGTAGTCTCTTATACTCACCAAGGCTGCATTTATTGTATCAGAAATACAGTAAAAGCTGTAATATTGCAAAATATTAGAATACTTAAAAATTCTATTTTAATATCTTTTATTTTTGTATAAATATTTGCTACATTTTCAGCAGCCATTACTCCAGTTTTCAATGCTTCTTCAGAAATGATTCTCATATGCTGATTTGGAGCTCTAGTAACATTTCTTCGTATCATTAATGCTGAAAACAGTTGCTACTTAATATTCTATGCTTAATATACTTTTGAAACATTATAAATGGCTTTATTGCCATTTTAACCAATTTAATGCATCCTTGCTAAATTAAAGTATAAACATTTTTATGGAAGTGTATACAACAGTATACTGAGACTAAAATGATTGTCACTATGCATTTATCTGTCTATTACACTTTTATATCTTATAAGAGTGGTTAGGTTTACGGTAGGATTGGGCTTCAAAATATGTATATCTGTACAGTTATCACGGAAAGGCGCCAGAATACCTAGCTGAGCTCATTAAGCCCCAAAGTCCAAGTGTAATACTATCAGGTAAGTTTCTCCTAGCTCTCCCTCGTGCACATCTCAAATGCTTTCTCTGTCGCTGGCCCAAGACTGGAATAATCTGCAACTGGATGTTAGATGTTCGTTATCTTTAAAAGGATCGTTTGAGATCATATTTGTACACATTTTAGGATATGGATGTTTTTATGCTTGTATTGTTGCTGTTTTTTGTTTTGCTTTCCATTGTAATGTACAGCACCTTGGAACTACTGAGTAGCCTGTAAGGTGCTATATAAATAAATAATCAAACTAACAAATTAAGATGCTTAGATTAGATCTTAGATGCATTCATATTGTACATTTTAGCCTACATCCAAACATACAAAACAATGTATGTGTATACACCATAAATTCAGATTCTGAGTTCAGGCTGCCCAGTAATACTAGCACAGCAAGGGTCTGGGTTGATTCCAAAAAGAAGAAATGCTTCCAAATAACGCCAGACAATTATTCAAGAACCAGTGCACATGAATTTGCATTTGTAATATCTCAAAATGCTAAATCCACACTTATTATCTGTCTTGTTTATTTATTAGATGAAACTAATCTCTTCAGCAAATCAAGAGCGATGCCCTTTGTGATAGCAGGTGAAGATGTAAAAAAAAAAAAACTTTAATGTAAATGTCATTTTCAACAAAAGCCACAAGTAGAAATGGTCTAATTAAACTGCAATGTGATTGACGTATTTAGCAAAGAGCAAATTATTACAAAACTTAATCACCTGTATCAGGAAAATAGATGGGTATTAAATATAATAGCTCATCAGTGAATGAAATGTGACACACTTGGGCTCAATTGGAAACTGTCTAATGTTGTTGAGGAGAACCGGCAGGAGTGTGTTGTTGTCTCATTGTTCTTGTGAGCAGCTAGACAGCCAGTACAAGGCCTGCCTTGTCACATCCGTATCTTTAATCAAATGACACTTTCAAGGCTCGATTGGTAGGGTTGCCACTACTCCTTGTTTTCACTGTCAGCTGGCTTCTTATCTTCCCCACTCACTGCATTCTGCTCCAGGTCAGCTCCTGGACTGGTCTTGGTCACTCTTTTCATGCGAAATGGGGATGGTGAGCATTTCAGTGAGCCCGTCATGATGGAATTATTCTCTGACTCTGTGAGTACAATCGCATTGCGACAGTAGTGCTTCAGTCCTTTGCGAAAATGGATGGTGAAGAGGCCATAAGTGATGGGATCCAAAATCGCATTAAAGAGCCCAAAAATAAACAGCATGTGAGTGAGTGAGTGAGAAACAGTCTCTTCTAAATCCTCAGGAAGGAACCAATACCACAGACCGAGCAAGTAGTATGGTGTCCAGCAAACTATGAAAGAGGTCACTATGACTATGCTCATTTTCAAAGTCCTCATACGGGCCTTTGGGATGTTGCTGTTGGAACGCCGTAAGTGGACCTCCTTTGACGAAACTGTAAAAACAAGACGATTTTTTATAAATTTACAGTGGAAATATAATTTATACAAGTATTTTTTTTTCATTACAGTATTTAAAGGGATAGTTTACCCACAAATGCAAATTCTGTAATAATTTATTCACCCTCAAGTCATTTAAAACCTATATGACATTCATTTTTCTGTACAGCTCAATAGTAGATACTATAAATAATTTGACTGAAATTTATGACTTTGTAAAATGAAAGTACATAATTAGACCCTCCCTTGGTGGAGACTCATTTGGAGTCTCTTACGGACAAAAACTCTGAGACACTTTTTCCGAATGTTTTTATGTTCCATTGAAAAAAATTAAGTCATACAGATTTGGAATGACACTAGAGTAAGTAAATGATGACAGGATTTTCAAATGTCTTTACGTTGTCAAGATGGCGCCAAATATGGCTGCCATGGTGCTTAGCTCTCAAGTTCTTTTACAGTTTTTGTTAGTTTTTCCTGTCTTTTGTTTATAAAATACAGTACAATCAGTTTCACCATGGATGAACTGATGAACATTCGGCAGAACACACCACGCAATCTTCTACTGGTTTTCGACGTTTAGCTGAACACTGTATTTGGTGGAACAGCGGAGGTAATCAAAATCTTTAGGAAGTACAAATGGGGGAAGCGAGCCGGTGTGCTCATGAAGCTTAGACAGCACGGATTTCGAATGGCACTGCCTAGCTTACATCTGGCATATCTCTGCTCTCTACCCGACAAAACAGACCAACTTCTTCTGCTCTCCAGGAAAAATAATGTTGCTCTGTGTTTCACTGAAACCTGGCTGAATGATGCAATTCCGGACAGCGGGTTAAATCTGCTGGGCTTCCAGCTGTTCAGAGAGGATCATAATGTAGAATCAGTGCATGGTGGCAGGACATGCTTCTACATCAACTTTAAGCCTTTCTATTCACTGTGGGAGTTTTCCTCTGTCATTCTCATAAGTGCCTACATTCCTCCACAAGTGCACATGAGCTCGGATCAGATCACAGACACAGAGCAACATCACACGGACTCTGTTATAATCATTCTAGGGGACTTTAATAAAGTAAATCTTTTCCTTGAACTGGCAGAATATAGACAGCACATTACATGTCACCCCAGAGACAATGATATATTGGATCACTGTTACACCACAATAAAGGATGCATATCACTCTGTCTCACGGACAGCTTCGGGGCTTTATGAGCACTGTTTGGCAGTGCACAGTTGGGGGGGTCTCGAGCCCCTGCCCCTTTGTGGTCCGGCGCTAAAGTGCCCTTGCACTGCGGTCTGCCCCCAGTCCGCGATTTCTGCCGAGGGTAGGATATTAATATTTTTGATCGTGGATGATAAAAAATGTCCCCACAATCTGCTTTTGAAGAAATATCGTTGTATTGTGATGCAGCGCACATTTTCAGCTGCAGTTCTGGTGCCACCGAATCAATATACTACGACATATATTAACATCAGTGTTAACACTGCGGTAGTGTCACTCTCACGGGACACTGCATTTATTCACAAAATACTTTTTTTTTTGCATCTGGTTTAAAGCCTCGCTCGTTATTTAAAAGTTTCATTTGTGTGCTTTTCTGACATGCGTTTTTTCTGAGCACAAAGCCCGGCACGAAAATTAAAAAGCAAATTAAACTGCCAGATTACTGAACTAAGTTATGTTTTGTGCTAATACTGTCAAAACACACAAGGTTTATGTATAGACTCAGTTGGACATGTCTAAAATGAAAGTAAACAACTGAACAAAACAGATGCATGGCTACATGCTGCCGTGTTAATTAAAGGGATAGTTCACCCTAAAATTTAATTTCTGTCATTGTTTATTCACTCACATGTTGTCCCAAACCTATATTAACTTATTTCTTGTGCTGAACACAAAAGAAGAATATGTGTAACCAAACAGTTGTTGGTCCACATTGAATTCAATAGTAGGAGAAAAAAAATTACTATGGATGACACTGTGGACCAGCAACTGTTTGGTTTTCCATCTTCTTCAAAATAGCGTTTATGTTTAGCAAAATAAGGTGATTATAAATGTGATATTGCATAGCTTGTAGCTGCCTCTCATTTTGGGGGGGTTTTACGCAGTTGGTGCAGTGCTCGCATCGTGGTTTTCGACGCCGGTAAAGTTAGTTTGACATTTGACAATCATTAGACTTTATTTTTTTTGCCAATTAAACTCTTAGTGTCTATTTTGTTTTGAGCCCAAACTAACTCAGATAGTCATAAATATACGTCCTTTACGTTGCACTAGGCGTAATTTCTAGGGAAATTTTTTTTTTTACTAATTAACCATGACATTATAATATAAAACCAATACTAAAATGTTCAGAAAAACATACTGTTATTGCACAAAGTTCCATTTTTTGAATTACCGTTTTAACTTTTAATGTATGCAATAATATAAATCCATTAAACGACAAACCCATTTGATCTAAAGGTATCAAACCAAATGTAAAATATACAGAATATTATTCAGTTTAATGAATAAGGCTTACTTTTTCAGATTACGCCTTTATTGTTTTTATATACAGTACCAGGGCTCTAAATGGGTCAAGGAACCAAAACGGAAATTTTGACAGGAACAGAACCAGAAACAGAAACGAAATCAAATTGTATATTTCCGAACAGAATCGAAAATTTGAAATGGCAGTTAACTGGTTAATAACGTTATTTTATCGTTCCATTTAGTATTTGAAATTTGCTGTCAACCAATCACAAATTCCAGCAGTACGACATATGCGTTTCAAATTAAATGCCACCTACTGTTTCCCTTGGTCATTCTGCGAGAGATCTCCACCAAGATCCTTGTGTAGCAGCAGATCATGATGGCCAGAGGCATCAGAAAGAGGCAAATGAAAGTAAACATATTGTAGATGGTCTCCTGCCAGTGTTTGACAAAGCTCCCTCGAGTGGTGCACTGAGTGAACTTGGCTGGCACAGTGATGGTCACATTGTGAAACAGGAACATCTGTTGGGGAAATCAGCAGATCAGCAGACCAATCACAACTTTATTTTTAATACTATTAATATATTAAGGTGTAGTTCCCCCAAAAACCATGAAAATTAACTCTATATTTATTCACCCTGAGGTCATCAAAGATGTAGATGAGTCTGATTGAAACAAATTAAAAATGACTATAATGACTAATTGTGCCTTTTCTTCACTGAACTCTAAGTGACTTTTAAATGCTAAATGTTAAACGCATCTACAGCCAACTAATCAAGTGAACACTGTCAGCTGTGCAAATCAGATGTGGCATATATTCCCTACAGCAAAAGGCTCAATTTTCCCAGGATCAGTCTTTTGCAGAACATTTCATAAATATTATGATGCCAGACTACAAATTCTAACTATGACAAGGAGATTCCCTAATGACAAATGAAGACTGGCAGAGTCAATGGTGACATACAGACTGAAGCCATCTGTCTGTTTATGCCTCAGAAATGAATCACAAAAAAAAAAAAAAACGGATAAACAAATGATAACAAAATATTTGCTATAACCCGTTTCGACCTTATATCTTTTGCCATATCTGTCTGAAATAAAATTCTCTCCAATATTGGGTGTGAGGGTCATTTGAGGCTTGTGTAAGAAAACATGTAAAATGTAAAAACATCTGATTGACTTACAAACTGCATACATTATCTTTTGTGTTTGTGTGTGTGTGTGTGTGAGTGTGTGTGTAATGTTGAGTAATGTGTCTTAGTAAGTACCAGTCATTATGTTAAATCTGAGGTGAAATTACAGGGCTGATGAGAGCGTGTACTGTAATTGCTGAACTAATCTAACGTCTATGAATTTTTACAGCACTTTCTAGCTCTGATTCTAATTTTACAACAGGTCTAGGGAGAATGTTGAATATGACATAAGTTACTGATTTAAAACATGAGGCTTTCAGTATGATTTGAAAGAAAATCTGACAAGATTTTTTTTTTTTTTTTACAGTAATACATTAAAGGGATACTTTAATCCCCTTTACACCCTTTACCTTAACTTTACACCCCAAAATGAAAGTTCTGTCATCATTTACTCACACATTACAACACTGTAATGACTTTCTTCTTCTGTGAGAGGCAAAAGGAGAAGTATGCTTAAAGCTGCGGTAGGGAACTTTTGACGCTCTAGCGGTTAATAAACAGAACTGCTTGCGTCTTGCGGAAGAACATCGTAGCCGGAACTACTTCTCTCTGTTTATGTCTATGAAGAATCACAAAGGTACTGGGTTACTCCGCCGCGGTATCCCCGAAGCAATCTAAAATAGTCCGAATATAAACACTTATTATAGGTGCACCCTAGTGATTCAGGACAAGCCAAAAACAGGATTTTGAAAATGGATTCATGGTGTACTCGCTTATTATATACATTTTTCTACATTTTGAACACAAACAAAGTTACGGACCGCAGCTCTGATTGGTTATTTTTTACCGGGAGCGATGGAGTTTCTGCAAATGGCAATAGGACCACTGGGAGGAGCCAGAGGAGCTTGATTTTTTCACAGATTATCTGTCTCATATTCTACTGTCAGGACATAATGACAGGTTTAATAAATATGTAAAAAATATTTTTTTACAAAAGTTCCCTACAGCACCTTTAATGTTTATGATGCTTTTATTCTATACAGAATTATGGTGACATTGGGGAAGTTGTGGCCTAATGGTTAGAGATTCAGACTCATATTCCAAAGGTTGCAAGCTTGAGTCTCAGGGAGTGAATGTAGTGCTCTCTCCACCTTCAATACCACAACTGAGGTCCCCCAACTGCTCCCTTGGTGCTGCAGCAAAAATGGCTGCCCACTGTTCTGGGTGTCTGTTCATGGTGTGTGTGTGTGTGTGTGTGTGTGTGTGTGTGTGTGTACAATTTGGATGGGTTAAATGAAGAGCACGTATTCCGAGTATGGGTCACCATACTTGGCTGTATGTTACATCACTTTCACTTTTTTCACTCACTTAAAATGGAATTGTGATTGATATGATCAAGTTCCAAAAATAACAAAAAATATAACCATAAAATAGCAGTAGCAGTACAATAGCAGTCATATCATGCAATGATATATGATACATTTGTGTTAGGGACACTAAGGGTTAACCAAGAATGTCTTTTGTGATGATTTTAGTATGTGCATATTCAAATTCGGTGCATTGCGGTGTATGTGTAGCACGGCATCAGTGACATTAATCATGGTGTGAAATGCCATATTACGTAAGTGGGATTGTCGGTGATGATGCATTGCACATATGCATTGAATAGAAAAGAGCAGTTTGGACAATCTGTTAAATAACTTTATATTATTTATAAAATATATTCAACAGAAGAAAGTAAATTAAACTGGTCTGGAATGACACGAGGAGAGTAAATGATAACAGGATCATTTTCCATTCTAAAAACTGTATAGCACGCTTGTCAAATCCATTTTCCATTTTGAAGTAAATGCATTTTTGGTTTAAAATTAGATTAAATATGAAAAATCTGAATATTTCAAGTCTGAGCTCAAGAAGGCAAGCCATTAAACTTCCTGTTGTTTCAATTTTGATCTCTATACTTGATTCAGGGTGTTATACCAGACTCTGGGGGTTCTGGTGAATTCAAGCAAAGCAGCATACAGAGAACAGACACAATGAACAACTTGAAAAATCTCCTCACCTGAGGGACAGAGAAAACAACACTCATCACCCAGGCCACGCTCAGCATTATTTTGTTCTTCTTCTTAGCCTTATTGATGGCCAGAGGGTTGAGAATGGCCGACTGCCTGTCCAGGCTTATGACCACAGTCACGAACGCACAGGAGTACATTGCCACGAGCTTCAGAAACATTAGCAATCTGCAAGCCAGATCCCCCGCCAACCACTGAACTGTAATGTTCCAAGCGGCATCCACTGGCATCACGATGAAAGTCACCAGCAGGTCGGCAACGGTGAGGTTCATGATTAAAATTCTTACATGAGATTTGCGCTTGTTGTTGGTGCTGGCAGCCCACAACACGGAGAGGTTGCACACAGCTGACACTGCGCAAAGAGTGAAGGTAATTATCACCCTCACTTTTGCTGCCATGGAAAAAGTGGGCAGCTGCAATGCCGCTTCACCTGTGCTATTGTTAAACATGGGCAAGGTGTAGTCACAGCTACTATTCAGAGTATCTGCAGTCAGCTGGTGAAACATGATGTTCTCAGATATTGGAGAGCTGTCATTCATCTCTGAAAAGCGAAAGCGTGTGTTTGCTGCATTCACTCGGCTATCTACTGCACAATGAAGCTCACAGATGATTCATCATGATCCTGGGAGGAGACTGTGATAGTCCCTGGAAAAGCTCCTTCAGCTGATAATACTAAAGTGGGATTAAAAAAATTAAAAAAATAAATAATAAGACACCATTCTGATACATTTCACAAAAAAAAAAAAAAAAAAAAAATTGGATGGATGGATGGATGAAATCAATTGTATCATCATAATGCAAGTTTAACAGTATTGATTGATCTTTAAATTATTATCTTTAAATGCTAAGACACTATGTATCATCATGTACACTATAAAACGACTTTTTTCAGTTGTAAACAAAACACTGCAGTATGTTAACCAAGAAGGTTCAATTTCAGTTTTTCTAGCTACTTCAAAATGTCACGTTTAATTCAGTAAGTTAGCCTACCTGTCCTATCTGTTTGTAATGCATTAAACTCCCAAACGGGTTAATCTAGCCTACTCATTCAACAGCCGCCTATGTATTATATGTCTTTATTCTAATTAAAATAATTTTCAGTCTTACCTGTTACACTTCTGCTTGAACGATCGCTTAGAGCATTAGAAGAAATACAATCACCTTGAAATAAGTAGTTGTTCATAAACAACTATCCATTATCTCTAAAATCCGCTCTTCAAGTTCAAATGTAGCTCTTTTCAATCACTTGTCCAGACAGATGAGTAGTTTGTCATCCAACAAGACACCTGTTCGCAAGGTAACATTCGTCTTGGTGATTGGCTGCAAGTTATTCAGGGTGATTTGTAGTAAATAATGTACCTCTACCTTTTCAGAAAAAAATCCCCTTTAAATACACCGAAAGGTTTAAAAATATTAACCAGTGCGTATCTACCACAGCATCCTCGGTTGGTGCTTTCTATTCCAGTTGGAGAGTGAAGTGTGATGTCCGTGTGTGTGTCTGCTTCACTCCGCTTTCTACCTCTTAATTCCCTCGCGCGTCACTTGACAACACCCGCGCGCTCTCTCGCCGCGCGTGACAATCTGAACTGTCATCACATAGGGCAGTTGTGTTGCCGTTTTCCACGTGGAACATGCATGTTTTAGTATGATACATTCTGTAATTTCATCTAAAAGCAGAGGACTAATTACTCGGGTGGGAGGGGGAGGGTTTCTCTGTGGATTTGAATCCTTCAACCCGAAGCAGGGTTATAGATAGCCTGAAGAGTTTTAATTATGCATAGTGTTTCATTGATATTTCAAACACAATTTAAGTAAACACAAAGATTAGATTACAAATTGGTTAGCACATATATTCATGCTGTGCCAAACAGATGTTCACAAATTTAGCTTGAGATCACCTGGGGAGGTTACTAAAGCACGAGTTCTAGTGGTTCAATAAAACACATAAAAAGTTATCATTGTTATAAATGTGTTTTCAGTGTGTCTTAATGTGCCCCAAAGCCAGTTTTAAAGGGTTAGTTCACCCAGATAGCAAAATTATGGAATTAATAACTTACCCTCATGTTGTTTCAAACCTGTAAGACCTCAGTTTATCTTCAGAACAAAGTTTAAGATATTTTAGATTTAGTCCGAGAGCTCTCAGTCCCTCCATTGAAGCTGTGTGTATTTTATACTGTCCATATCTAGAAAGGTAAGAAAAACATCATCAAAGTAGTCCATGTGACATCAGAGGGTAAGTTAGAATTTTTTGAAGCATCGAAAATACATTTTGGTACAAAACTAGCAAAAACGACGACTTTATTCAGCATTGTCTTCTCTTCCGTGTCTGTTGTGAGAGAGAGTTCAAAACAAAGCAGTCTGGATTTCCGGTTTGCAAACAAATCATTCAGTTCACCAAATCGAACTGAATCATTTTAAACGGTTTGCATCTCTAATACGCATTAATCCACAAATGACTTAAGCTGTTAACTTTTTTAATGTGGCTGACACTCCCTCTGAGTTCAAACAAACCAATATCCCGGAGTAATTCATGTACTCAAACAGTACACTGACTGAACTGCTGTGAAGAGAGAACTGAAGATTAACATCAAGCCGAAAAAATTCTAACCGACCCTCTGATGTCACATGGACTACTTTGATGAGGTTTTTCTTACCTTTCTGGACATGGACAGTAGACTGCACAGCTTCAATTGAGGGACTGAGAGCTCTCGGACTAAATCTAAAATATCTTAAACTGTGTTCCAAAGATAAACGGAGGTCTTACGGGTTTGAAACAACATGAGGGTAAGTTATTAATTACATAATTTTGCTATCTGGGTGAACTAACCCTTTAAGTATCAAATTTATAGATTTATATATCTAAAAATGGAACAAAGGTTTGCTAGGATAAGACAATATTTGGCTAAGATACAACTATTTGATTATATGAGGGTGCAAAAAAAAAATCGAAATATTGAGAAAATTCCCTTTAAAGTTGTCCAAATGAAGTCATTAGCAACACATATTACTAATCAAAAATTAAGTTTTCATATATTTACAGAAGGAAATTTACAAAATATCTTCATGGAATTTGATTTTTACATATTACCCTAATGATTTTTGGCATAAAAGAAAAATCTGTATTTTTTCACATGTACTTTTGGCTATTGCTATAAATATACCCTAGCGACTTAAGAAAGGTTTTGTGGTCCAGGCTCACAAATAGTTTATGTTTAGCAAGTCTACAGTTTGTGTAAGATACACCTCAAGAACTAAACCTACAGGAAATCTTTTATTCTCCTGACTGATTTGTCTCTCTGCCATTTTCTGTGATGCCACAATCCTCCTAAATGCAAAGCAAATGTAGAAATTAAATAATATTTCATGATAATTCATGGATTTTTTTTTTCAGGTTAGCCAACACAAAACATTTACTGCAATTCAAATAGTATAAAAATCTTCTAAGAAATGTTCTTTTTACAGAAGACCTATTATGCCCCTTTTTACAATGTGCAAAATGAGTCTCAGGTCAGGGATGTGCACAGATATTTTGAGGGGCAAGTGGAAAAAAAAGGGCACTTCTTATATTTATTTATTTGTAAAAAAAATTTTTTAAACATTAAATATATTAGGGGTGTGCGATATTTAAAAAAAAAAAAAAAAAAAAAAAAAAACATATCTCAGTATTTTCTGGGATTTTATCGATAACGATAGAAAATATTTAACTTAGTGTGTTTTTGTGCTGATATTTTAAGGACTACCGTGGACAGCTGACTCCCAAAGTTTTTGATATTCTGCATATTTAGTGTGGTAATCAGTTCACAGCAGTGATAGAAATTAATATTTTCCAATGCGTTTAAATGGATTATTTACATTTTATGGGCATTTTTACCTTTATAAAGCCCCTTTTTTTCTAAAAGTATGCATCATCTTTTCAGTCAAATTCTTAAATTTAATCAGTCAATTAGAATTCTAAGTCTTTTTGGCTGTTACCAAGCAAAATGAATCAGTCTTAACAAAATTAATCTTTGCAATGCAGAGAAAGCACAGAAGCTTCATTAGTAGTAGCATTTATTGTAGATGCATTTACACACTGTTTAATGCAGGACATGAATGCATTTAACCTGCAGTTACAAATGCATTAAAACGGTTTTGATATTTGAAACATAAAATGTTGAATACTGATATCTGAAACTATATAAAAAAAAAAAATTCAAGATACTTTAAATGTGAAATTAAAACTGTCAGTAAGTGGCAACAAGTCACTGTTAATGAGTGAGTCATTGCGAGTCCTTAAATGATTTATTCATCCAGGAACAAAACAGCATCATGTGGCTCAGAGATGCAAACTGGAATCAGAGCTGGAATAGAGCAAATCAGTCAATGTTGTGTCTAAATCATAAGTGTCTTAATATAAAATTCTTGTTTATTTAACTGCTTTATAAATATCTAAATAAGATTTGTACCATGCTGCTTTTTGGTGGGAAAAAAAAAAAGTGATACTGATTAACTATGACATGATACAAATATACATTTCTGAACCCAAATATTGAAGTTTGTGATAATTCTAAATGCATTTCAATGAACTGAATCATGCAGTGAAAGAACAAAAACTGGTCTAACCGAGTTAGCTAAACTTTAGCTAATTTACATGTTGGTCTCATGAGTCATGGATGTTAGCAAGACAAAATTAAATGAATAATTGAATAATTAGCTGTAAATTTGAGGCACGGGTAGTTTAGCCTCACTTCCACAGCAAGACAAACACAACTGGAAAGGGAGGGAGTGCTTCACTTCTGCAGTTCTCTGTCTGTGATGTGATGCGCAGCTGATCAATGTGTGCTTCACTGCTGTTCTGCACCTGTGCGGAGGGGAGAAAGACATCGGAACTCGAGAGTCTCAACACTGACTGACCTGACCTGATATTTAGATTTGTTATTTGTTTGACAGGAAAGCTGTGCACACACACACACACCTACATATTAATTTATTTAAAAATAAATAAATGAAAGAAAAAACTCTACGGAAAATAGGCACTTTCTCTCGAGGAAGAAAAAGTGCAGGTGCTCAAGCCCCCTCTGATGTCGATGTGTGCATGTGCCTGTCTCAGGTGTCCACAGAATGTGTCTGTGAAGTTTCAGCACCAAATACCCCACAGATCTTTTATTATGCCTATATCAGTTTGAAAATGCCTAATTTGAGTGGAAGCAGAAATACTGTTTTTGTTCTTTAAATGCAAAGGAGCTGCTGCTCCCCGCCCACTTTTCCAGATTAAAGCTACACAGCTTGTTCCCCAGATACTCTGCTAAAAAAACCATCTGTTTGGCGTTGATTATCATGTTAAACCATTTTATTTTAAACTTCTGATACTTGGTTTTCTGAGTGCACATTTCTGAGGCACACACATAGAAAGCGGCTGTCACACGGCATGTGAGTACTAAACTAAGTTCTCTTTCATGTCTTATTGTGCTTAAACTGGAAAATGACACAAGTTTATGTTAAAAACACACAAGTTACAAAAACAGTCAGTTATGTCTGTGAAGGTAAACAGATGGGAAAGAAATTACGAAATCTGAGTGTCTTGTTTTTTCACAAGCTTGCAGAGAAAAAAAAAAATATTAGGTTGTTCTTTTTCATGTTTTCTGGGTTGGTAGATGCACCAGAGACACGATTATAGCATTTAAACATTGAAAAAGTAAGAATTTTATTATATGCCACTTTTTTTTTTTCAAAATAATAATAGTTTGTTTCATGAAACTATTTGTTCCACTTTACCTGATGTCTCACTTTTACAGAATTTGTGTGACCAGTAAAATGTCAAGATATGTTTACTATTGAGAAGAAATAGCTTGAAAGGTAATTTGTGGCTCAGGTTAGAAAGCATAGTTATTTATATCATTTATGGCCAGTTCATTTAGCATTCCACAGGCACACACTTCAAAAATATGTATATACTGTATTAGAAAAACTGAGTTCACTGACCATGCTGAAAAAGAGTTTGTGACCCTACAATCTGAGTTAAACAATCTGAGTAAAACAAGTTAAACAATCTGAGACCACCATGTAGCCGTTGAGAACAAACGTTAATTGAAATTAATTTAAAATAAATCCAAATGGGGCATTGCGTGAATGGTCTATCAGGCATGTATTGTTAAGCATATAGTAAATTGTATTTATATTCATATAAAAAAATCTATTTTTATTTAATCTGAAAGGATTACTTAATTATTGTGTAATTTAATATATAAATTATTTGATCATAATGAGATTAGTCTAGGCTAATGTACTTATAGTCTGAAAGTAAATTATAATGTAATTTACATTATTAAATTATTTTTTTTACATTATTAAATTAATTTATTGTTATGTAAATAAATTGTTATTTCATTTTTTTGCCACATGGGACAAATTGTAGCTCTTTCTCACACTTATAATGCTTTAATTAATTGGATAACCATACTGAATTATAATTTACTCCCTGTGGTATGATGTGGTCTTTGCATTGCACTTCATTATTACGATGAAGCTCACAGCAGGTCTCAACATTGGCACACAGAATAATCGCCACAATTGATTATGCAATTAGTACAGCGTGCTCTCCTTATTAAAATATATCTTCTAAGCATTAACATGACAGTAATTGATTTCACTGAGGCTTTGTATTTAAAAGAAAGTGTCAGCACTGCAGCTGCAAGGGAAATTAATTTCTTAGTGACCTCAAGGTCTCTCCTACCCACCCAGACCTGGAGACAGGAGAAAGTGCCGTGGCAGAAGTCAAGCTCAATTCAGCTTCAGAGGGCATTGAAGACAGATCTGAGCTCCGGCCCGAGCTGGCCCCATTTCCCTGCTACAGGGAACTGAGCTGTCTGGCACATCAACACTGCAACAAATACGGCTCTCCCCTGTCTCTTCTCATTAAATCTTGCCATGTATAAACAAACACACAACCCCTCCTTCCCAAACACACTCAGGTATAGACATCCTGTCACCAGGGAGAAGAGGAGAACTTATTATACCCTCTCCACAAGTATAATATGCACTGAAAACTTGCTTAGAGAGCAATTGCAGCCAACTGAGAATTTGAATGACAGACTTTTGAACTGCCATCTTCAGGTAGAATATTGTAAGATTACCTGTGAAAAGAAAGGGTCCTTTCATAAACTGGAAATGTTGTATACGTGGCCTACTAGCCTTTGTTCTGATTCTTATTTCCTGTATAGTATAACGCTCCTCTTGCCCTCATTCAGAGAGGGCAGAGAAAGTTAATTTCCAGAAATCTCATAAAAGAGAAGTCACCCTTACAGCAATAAAGAGAAGCATAAATTTGAATTAACATTACTTCCCTTCACATTTCTATTGGGTATAGAGACTGCCCCGAGATATATGCACACTATTTGGGTCTGTTCAAAGAGAAAACTTAATCAATCCATACATTGTTAATCAAGTACAGAAGAGTCAAGGAAATGTTACAGTAAAATTATCCATTTTTGCATAGGAACTACTTAGTTTTCACATTCTCTAGAATGTTCTGTCACCTTTGATTTTTTATACAATGGTTAGTTAGTTTCATCCTTGAACCTGCACTCTTTAAAATAAAGTTTCTTTATTAGCATAACTTTTACCATTCATGGAATGTATCCATTCCACAAAAGGTTATTTATATTCAATAAAAGTTCTTTAGATTTTGAAAATGTTCTTCACACTAAGAATAAAAACACAGAAATATTTTTGGGGAATGGGGAACCAAAAATGGTTCCTCTATGGCTGCGAAACAGGTTCCAAGATTGCTGATATAAAATTCCAAAAGCATCGGGAGATTGTGCATTATTGATAGGAATAATCATTGATTCCTTTTGCAGTTATTTTTTCCTGTGAGACTGGTTTGGGTGGACCTTCATGTTTACTGTCTTAACAAGTGAATCACTGAATCATTCATTTGACTACTTGGTTGTTCACTATCAAAATCAGTTTCCTCAACTGATCCTAGAAAGTGCCTATGTGACTATGTTAGTGACTATGAATAGTGACTCTAGTGACTATGTTCAAAAACTATTTTCACAGTCTGAGCCAAAAACAGACGCACCTTTAAACAATTTCTTATTCAACTCTTGCTTATAAATGTTATATAATGTCTGCATCCTTGTTAACTTCTCAGTAACAACTTGCTTTAAATCAAGTAATCTTTTGTATTAGGCACAGCAGATCCTTAACCCACAACAGACAGCACACTCTTTCTCATGCATTATTGATTTAAATATGTGCACTTTTTTATACTTGCATAGACTGTGTGGTTCAAATTTAATAAATTAACATTTAAAAGCAAATAAACCAAAGTGTGCAGAGGGTTACACACACACACACACAAGCACTCTTGTGCATACAGATTTCATTCTCATTTACTCATTAAAATTTGACAGACTAAGTCTTTTATGGTATGTTTCAACAATTATCTGAAAGCAGGTTGAAGGTTCATCCAACTTCATTATTGAAGTAAAGGTCATTTCATTGTCCGATATTGTGGTTTGTCCCTTGCTCTGAAAAAAAAAGGCTTATTACCTGTCTGAATAATAAGCATGCATGAACAAAGAGCAAGAGTCTTTCATAACCTCAAAGGTAATATATATTCTAGAATCTAGAATATATAAGTATTATATTGGACTTCTATGTGTTTCTGCTTATATTTAAGTCAAGTGTAAATTAATGTTACAATTCCTTTTCATGTTTACATGGTTTAAAGGGCACCTATTATGCAAAATCCAAATTTGTTTGGGCATAAATATGTGTTAGCAGTGGGTGAACACAACCACCCTATAATGATAAAAATCCACCCACTCCTCACATTTTAATTGACTTTAAACCAAGTCAGTCTCACTAGGCCTGCTGTTTTGATTCTCATTTAGGGCCATGAGGGTTGATTGTCAGCCCTGTATTGCTATAGTTCCTGCCCTCAGCAGTTGTTCGCTTTCCTCCATTTTCTCAGCGCTTGCGCAGCTATAAAGTCAAAAATGTCTTGCAAGCAATCCCAAATGGTCGGTGTTTGTTTGTCAGACTGAATATTATAGTCTTAATTTTCTCCCAACATCTGAGCTGCTGAGGAACCTGCGCATTACTTACATTTTTCAAGGTAATGTGCTTCAAAATCTACCTAAATACGTGTATCACTCCAAACTTTTTCAATGTCATGTCAATATAGTTCTCTCGCTCTCAGTTATGTTGCTTCTACCGGATGTTTATTGCTGTAGATATGCAATGCAGAGAGATGTATACATGACCCCCTCTTCTGGAGACAGGCAGCAATATGTAGTGCATTTGCATTTAAAGCTATAGACTCCAAAACAGCTCTTTTTTTTAGACACACCCCCAAAATGGCATTTTCCAGCTGTTATAATAAATGATCTGTTGGGTATTTTGGGCTGAAACTTCACAGACACATTCTGGGGACATCCAAGACCAATATTACATCTTGTGAAATGGGGAATAATATGTGCCCTTTAATACATATGGAACACCATCAAAAGCTATAATATATTTTGATGTCTTTGTAATTTTTCCTATATTGCTCCAAAAATAACTATTATTATTTAACAAAAAAAAAAAAAAAAAAAAATGTTAGTTTTTTTTTTTTTTTTCATTGAATATTTTCATGTAATGTTTTATATATAAATAAATTCCTCATGTTGCAGAAGGAAAGCAAAAAAGATACTACTGGACAATATTATTTCAGAAGAAGTAATAAATGAAGTCATATTGCATAATTATATTGGTGTTATTATTTTCTGTTCTGAATATTTTAAGAATTCACTGCCTTTCTAGCCTCCAGCGTGAACGCATGCCTGATGCACATTTTCATAAGCTATTGTGTCCAAAGCACCGAAAATGTCTAGTGTGCACAAATATAAGCACAAATATAAACACATTTACAAAGCGGTTATACAGGCATTTATGTACACCGGGTAGGCAGAACATTAGGCTGATAAGCACATGGCACAGCATAAGTGGGAGAAACACTCCAGGCAGGACGGGGTTTAGAGGACAAGGAGCACTCATTCGCAGCCTGAGATTTTTACTGTGAGTTCGCATGCGACAAAATTTGTGCTGATTGTAGAAACAAATAGCTTCCTGAATGGCATCCCATACCTTAAATTGCAGTTTGTGAAGCTCACAGTGTACAGATGTTTTTTTAGAGACTGGGACACAAAGGTGATGGTTAAATTCTGAAGCAATTTTTTTTCAAGCAATACTTTCGTAGCTTTTAGCAATTATCCTCAAGTGTTTGTCTTTCCATTCTCAGAGAATAATTTTGAGACCATTCAAAATGACATCTTTGCAGAGACCAAGGCATCTGAAATGTTCCTCTATTTTGCTATTTATTCATTCATAATTACCTAATGTTATTAAACAAATTATAAAATATCAAATAACTAATTGCTATTTTTTTATGTATATTTTATATAAGATCTACCTGTTATTAAAATTTACACTTTAGCTGAACATTGATTGTGACCAATAAAGGTGAAATGCTGGATATGTAGCCTGACACTGTTGGTAATATGAAAATGGAGGAAGTGGAGAGCAATTGAGAAGGTTGAAACATCTGTGTCAGATAGCCCTATGCATTTTGAATTATATCAGCTTCTGTAGAGAAGTGTGCAGACAGGTGTGGAGCAGGTCAGGATAGTGTGAATGTGGCATCCAGGTGCATTAATCAAGTGTTGATCCAGTCCTTATATAATGCACCTCTTCTATTCTAAAAGCCCTAAGAAAGGTCTGGCACATTGGTAAGGTGCTGAATATAATACATGAGACAACTGACTGAAAACAAGCACCTCAGCCCAACAAAATAATCCAAAAGCATTGTCAGACCAAAGGAAAGACACAGCCTGAGTAAAGAATAAGAATCTAAAAAAAAAAAATAATAATAATAATAAAAATAATAATAATAAAAATAAAATAAGGTTGGGCTCGAGTGGAAATCTCTACCGCGTCCTGAGCCTTCCAGGTTGGATTATTGGTTTCTCTGGGTGGCCCGCGCTGGTTCTAAGCGGCCCGCCCTGTTGCCTTTCTTCCCGGAACTGCATGATGAGCTTGCCGTGGATGGCACCTCTTACTGCCAGAAACCTGCCTGTGGGCTCTCCTCCCTCACCGCCCTCGATGGTGGTGTAGCGTGGGGTGACCATATGAGCCATTTCCCCAGGACGCGTCCTTGCCAGGATTTCTATATTGCCTAAAACATCCAAAGTAGTTTGACCAATAACATACAGGTATGGTACATAATCAACCATTTGTGGCGTGTGAGAAAGTGAGATCTACAGAGAACGATAAAAGCAATGCAAAAAAACATGTACATGTTAGGTGTTTGTTCGTTCATTCAACTTGAAGCGTCGCTGTGCACTGATCATTGTATGACACCAAAGTACCAAGAGAGTGATTTTAATGCATAAGGAGCCGTCTGCTCTGCACTGGCTCTTTTGATTCAGTGTCATACATGATCAATCTACACAGCACAAACAGACAAAATCTGGATATTTTAGGCAATATAAAAATCCTGGCAAGGACGCGTCCTAACCCTAGTGTAGTGAGGGGGTATATGGTGGTCCCCCCGGTAGAGCAGTCAGTTGCGATGCAGTTGTGTCCTAATACCGCCTCCACCCGGCAGGGCAAACCGTGCCTCCCCTCCTGGGTCTGTTGGTACTCGTCTGGCCTGACCGGCGTTGCTTATATGGCCTGTTGAGAAGCTGCCTCCTGAAGGCACTGAAGGACCTGCACAAGGGTGGTCATGACCCATAAATTCTCAGAGAACTCTGTGCCGCTACTGACGAGGGTCACTGCGGGGTCTCTGGGCTGTGGGATGTCCAATAGGGTGGTCCATGAGCACCAAAAGTGTCTGGTTGATATGATGGATGCTGACAAACTTTGGTTTCTTAACTCCCCTGTGTCCCAGACCAGCTTCTTTAGCGATGCGGTCGAGAGCCTGGCCCAGAAGCTCATGGTTGCACAGAAGCAGATTGAGGTGGTTCGTCACACCCTGGCCCGGCGGGCAGCTGATGTCTCAACCCATCTGCGCCCCCCTGCTTCTGCCCCACTCCCACGCTGCATGCGCAGAAGCCTCTAGCAAGCGTCACCATGGAGCTGGGTGTAGGCAGGTCACCCCACCCACCCTGCCCCCTGTCATACCTGGTGGTGAGAGGAAGAGCAAGAGGCCCCAGGATGGGCAACCCAGAGAGGGAGGAAGTTGCTCTTTGGAGGATGGTGAAGGCACCACTTCCTCTCCTGGAGGTGAAGGATGCGATACAGCAGGTCTCTCCAGCTGATATGATGGGGTTTTACAGCCCCTACTTCAATGTACCCAAGAGGCAGTGGGATACGACCATCTTGGACCTGTGTTAGTGATGGCAAAATGAGGCTTTCTGAACCACTGAGACCTCGCAGCCCATTGCTTCACCAAAAGGTTCATTACTCGAAGCTTCATTCATTATTGCTCACTGGTGACACCCAGCTACTGTGCAAATAAATAGCAGACCAATAAATTAATACTGAATCAATGACCTGAGCAGACATTTATCCATTGCCTGGGTATCAAATGGGGTGGGTGAAGGAAGGATCACAAATTATTTTTATTGAGGAACAGAATTTTTTCAAGTGTGTTGGTGCTTAGATAATTCCTCCTTTTGGACAGAACCTCTCCAGCCTAGGAAAAGATCCTTTCGCATGGAACAGAGGATGCAGGGGAACATAAAAATGTCAGTGCCAGCTGGTATAAATGAGGATACAGATGGTTATGTTGAGCCCAATATACTAGTGGATCCTCAGATCTTGTGAGATTAACTTCGGATAAATATTGATTTGATTTGATTGATAAAGATTGTTTGTAGTCTGTGGATGCTCGTGCAGTGCTCGATGATGCCTGAGCATGGAGGAGGTGTTATTGTTGTATGTCAGCTCCTTTAGGGACAGCAAGCATTTCACCTAGAAACATAAACGAATAGACATGACATATAATACAGCCTTATAGTGAGTATTATTATTAGATCAAGACAGTAAAACAATAATAATACACATACCTTATTGTGACCCACCATTTAAAAAAACTCCCAGACAGGGAAGGATTTCCTCTTTCTTGCTGGCTCCATTACAAGGAAAAAGGAAGAGGTCACAAAAAGCAAACAAATCCAAAAGGGCAATCCAAATCAAAAAGCAGTCCAGTCCAAATCTAATCTAATAATATACAGCCCTAACACATATATGACACAATAACGATGACGACACAACTATCTAACTCTAACTCTGACTCTCTGACTCTACTACAACTGATTCATCTACTCCTGACAACACCCACAAGGTGGCGTGAGTTTCGAACCCCCTTTATCCGGAAACGACACTCAGACCGAACCTGATGACGTGTCCACACAAACCGAGGCCTCGTTTGTCGTCAGTCACGTGATTTCCATGTTAACAACACAAGCCTCGAATCGCGCCTTCATCTGGCACACCACTTTTTTCTAGACACAAGCTCCGATGCTTCGGTTCAAATGTCACATCACTAACCTGTCTGTTTTGAACCTGGTCCTTCACCAAATACTGTTCAAGGTGATGCATCTATCTCCCGAGATAGGTTTGCAGCAATCGACCTGAAGGATACTTACTTTCATGTGTCGATTCTTCTGTCCCACAGACCATTTCTGCTGTTGTCGTTCGAAGGATGGGCATATCAGTGCAAGGTCCTGCCCTTCTGGCTGTCCCTGTCTCCCCATGTCTTCATGAAAGTCGCGGAGGTGACTCTTCTTCCCCTCAAAGAGCAGGGTGTTTGCATCCTCAACTATCTTGATGATTGGCTTATATACTAGCACAGTCTCGAGGTCACTTGTGCTAGCACAGGGATCTGGTACTCCGGCACCTCAGACTGTTGGGCCTTTGGGTCAACTGGAAAAAAAGGGAAAACTCTCCATGATGCAGAGGATCTCTTTTCTCGGTTTAGAGTTGGATTCAGTCGAACAGACAAGCATGCCGAGTCTTTAGGTGGGCATTGCAGCGCAGCACTCTATGGGTCAAAGTTACACCGGCCTGTCGCCAAACCTTTACCCTATGGTCAGATTTTATGCTTCTCCAGGTAGGAGTGACCTTGGAAAAGGTCTCCAGGCATGCTGTGATTTACACGGATGCCTCCACCACCAGCTGGAGGGCCACGTACAGCAGGCACACAGTGTCGTGGGAATGGACGGGCCCCCATCTGCACTGGCATATCAAATGCCTAGAGTTGTTAGCAGTGCGCCTTGACTTGAACCATCTCAAAGGGTGCTTATAAGGCAGGCATATGCTGGTTCGGACAACGGACAACACAGCGACAGTTGAGTTCATCAACTGACAAGGTGGTCTGCACCCCTGTCACATTTTCGCAACTCGCCCACCCCCTTCTGTGGTTTTCATACCACTGCTATGCTGATGACACTCAACTCTACCTCTCATTCCATTCTGATGATGCGACGGTAGCTGCTCGAATCTCAGCTTGTCTAATAAACATTTCTTGCTGGATGAAGGACCATCACCTTCAACTCAACCTTGCCAAGACAGAAATGCTTGTGGTTCCAGCAAACCCATCTTTTCATCACAATTTCACCATCAAGTTAGGCACATCAACCATAACTTCTTCAAAAACAGCCAGAAACCTTGTTGTTAGGATTGATGATCAGCTAACTTTCCCAGACCACATTGCTAAAACTGTCCTGGGGATTTGATTTTCTTTGTTCAACATCAAGAAGATCAGGCCCTTTCTTTCGGAACATGCTGCACAACTCCTTGTCCAAGCTCTTGTTCTGTCCAGGCTGGACTATTAAAATGCTCTCTTGGCAGGTCTTCAAGCCAGTTCTATCAAACCTCTACAATTAATCCAGAATGCGGCAGCAAGTGGCTACCAATAGCTGCTCGCATAAAATTCAAGGCATTGATGTTTGCCTACAGAACCACTGGCTCTGCATCCTTTACCTAAATTCATTACTTTATGTGCCCTCTAGAAGCTTGCATTCTGCAAGTGAACGTCACTTGATTGTGCCATCCCAAAGAAGCACAAAGTCACTTTTACAGACTTTAAAATTAAATTTTGCCTCCTGGTTGAATGACCTGCCCAACTCAATCCGAGCAGCCTTAGCCATCTTCAAAAATCGGCTAAAAACACATCTATTCCATCTTTATTTAACCCTCTAACTTTAGCACTCACTATTCTAATTCTATTCTTAAAAAAAAATCTAACTAGCTTTCTAATCTTTTTGTATACTATCTATTCTATCTGTTTTCTTTTCATTTATTATACAATTATAAAAAAGACCTCTAACACTAGCTTGCTCTATTCTTTTTCTATTCTATCTGTTTTCTTTTGATATATTATATATTTTTATAAAAGCCCTTGGTATGTGTACTGCGTTTAAGCTAACTGAGACTTGTTATAGCACTTGTATATCATTGCTCTTTTGTTGTTTTGATTGCTTCCATTGTCCTCATTTGTAAGTCGCTTTGGATAAAAGTGTCTGCTAAATCACTAAATGTAAATGTTAATGTAATGTATTTCATGCCATTCACATTCCCGAGCCTGCTCATCCGTATGGCCGACAAGTTTTCTCAAGTCACGCTTCCAGGAGAGTTGCGACTCCATCCCCGAACAGTCCAGCTGATTTGGAGACATTTGGGAACCACTCAGGTAGACCTGTTTGCCTCTTCAGAGACCTCTCACTGCCAGTTGTTCTGCTGCCTGACCGAGGGAACACTCGGCATGGACACTCTGATACACAGCTGGCTGCGGGGCCTATGCAAGTATGTGCTTCCTCCAGTGAGCCTTCTCGCACATATGCTGTGCAAGGTCAGGGAGGACAAGGAACAGGTCTTACTTGTGGCGCCACTCGGACCCAGAACGTTTTTAGAGAAAGTAAAAAAAGAGTGAAAACCATGACATTTGCAGTATGTTAACCCTTTCGCGGAATTGGTTCTCTGCATTTAACCCATACAAGTGCACACACACAGCAGTGAGTAGGGAAAACACCCAGAGCAGTGGGCAGCTATTTGCTCAAGCACCCAGGAAGCAACTGGGGTTTTAGTGCCTTGCTCTAATGCACTTGAGCCATGTGTATTGAGGGTGAAAGAGAGCACTGTTCATTCACTCCACCCAACTACAACTCCTGCCGGCACTGAGATTCAAACCTGCAACCTTTGGGTTACAAGTCCAACTCTCTAACCATAATGCCACAACTGCCCACAAAGCAACACTGGCCTCCCTGGATTCAAACCAACGACAGAGTAGCATAGTACTCACTGAATCCTTGAAAAGGTTAGAAGGTTGGATTCCATATGTGAGACCTAATCCCATAAGTGTAAAGTCCACGGTATAGCCTCAGAACATCTTGAAGGAGGGAACAGAGACGTTACGAATGGGATCTCGCCCGAGAGCCCAATCACCTTCGAGTGGTACAAAACGAGCCAATGGTACAAAAAAGTATCTTGGTCTGCAGAATTTGCATCACAAGCGCTGCCCCACAGAGCAGGTATATAAGGAGCAGTGTGAGCAATTCACATTCAAGTCTTCGCTGAGGAGCCGAGCCAGTGACCCGGCCGTTCAACGAGACAGCGATGTGGCAAGGGGACGTAATGTCTCCGTTCCCTCCTTCAGGGAATGAGGGTTACATATGTAACCAAGACATTCCCTTTCAGTCGTCACTTTCAACTTTACGAATGGGGTCCCTTACAAAACGCCACACGGCTGTCTTCCAGCGACCTGTGTGAGTGATAGCACCATGTCATGAGGCCAGCATGAGTGAGGGCCTATAGCTTACACAGAATACACTGGTTAGCATATTCCAGCTGGACGTATGCTAACAGGCTGCCTACCCATGGGAGGACTTACAGAAGGCAGGTATCCACCAAGGTGGTGATACATAAGAACTCTGAGGTACCCAGCCCACAGGGTGGAAGTTTCAACGACAGAGCTGGCAAGAGGCTTGCCAAGGGAAAGACACATGCTGCGGAGAGACTTACTGTGGAAATACACACGTGGGATTGCCCAGAAAAGGGGAATCACAACACATGGAGGCACCTAGTCTCAGGGCTGACCAGTGCCCAGGAGGAAGCTACACTCCTAGTTCAGTGAGCTCTCACCCCTAGGGGGCATGGCAGGTCTTTAGCCTGATAAGCCAGGACAATAGCATCCTCTATCCACTGGGATAACCTCTACTTGGAGACAGCCTTTCCCTTCTGCTGGCCTCCGTAACAGACAAAGAGCTGGTCTGAGGTCCTAAGGCACTGAGTTCTGTCCATGTAGGTGCATACACATACTGGACAGAGCAGCGCCAGGGCTGGGTCTGCCTCCTCCAGGGGCAGCGCTTGCAATTTCACCACCAAGTTCACGAGACAGCCTTCATTCCAACCCCTCCTGAAGAAAGGAAAGCACTGACCAGATCGGACATTTCCAGGGGTCCTCACGCCGTGAAGAACACCAAGTGACGAAGAGCTTCCACTTCAAAGCATAGGTGTGTCTGGTGGACACGGCTCTAGCTGAAGTGATGGTAGCTACCACCTGTGGTGGTAAGGTACCTAAACCTTCTGTGACCCATCCAGAACCCACACATGTAGGTTCAAGAGGACTTGGGTGCCAGAGGGTGCCCCGTCTCTGAGACAGAAGGTCCTTCCTCAGAGGAATTGGCCATGTAGGGGCTGTTGCGAGGAGTACAAGTTAGGGGAACCAGGTATGGCTGGGCCAAAAAGGCACAACCATGAGGACTGTCTCAGGCAATTCAGCAATGACTGCGCACACTCATTCGTAAGCCGCACGAACATAGTGACTGAGTCTATTTCCATACCGAGAAAAGAGATCCTCTGCACAGGGGAGAGCTTGCTCTTAGATGACCTGAAGACCCAGTCGGGTGAGGTGTCTGAGCACCAGATCCCTTTGCTCGCACAGCCACTCTCGAGAGTGAGCTAGGATCAGCCAGTCGTCGAGGTTGTTGAGGATACGGACACCTTGTTCCCTGAGAGGAGCCAGGGCTCCCTCTGCGACCTTCGTAAAAATGCGGGGACACAGGGCCAACCCGTACAGGAGAACCTTGTACTGAAATGCCTGCCCCTCGAAAGTAAACCGAAGAAACGGTCTGTATCAAGGAAGAATGGAGACATGAAAGTACGTGTCCTTCAGTTCGATCACTGCAAACCAATCCATCGGATGAATGCATTTGAAAATGCGCTTGGGCGTTAGCATCTTGAACGGGAGTCTGTGCAGAGCTTGGTTCAAGGCCAGGATTGGCCGTAACCCACCTGTCTTCTTGGATACTATGAAGTAAGGGCTGTAAAAGCCGGACTGGAGGGACCGGCTCTATGGCTCTATCCTCCGCGTGCATGACAGGGGCATCTTTGCCCACCATCGTCGCGCAGACACCCCAAAACCTGGGGGGACGCCGGGCGAACTAAATCGCTTAGTCGAGCCTGAGCATCTGGATGAGCAAGCGGTGAAGGCCTGGTGAGCTCTAGCCAGGCTCCTAGAAACCGAACCAGTAGGGTCAAGGGGACTACAGGCGTACCCACGGTGGGGCAGCATGGTGGAGCAGACAGCCCCGGCATGGGAGGCATAGCGTCCCTTAGCGGGGGCAGAGTGCGGGCACTCGTCTGACTCCAAGTAGCAAAGAGGGCATGAGAAGGTGAAGCGTTCTCAAGCCGGCTTTGCATGGAAACTGGCAAGGGGAGAGGAGAACGAGAGCAGCGAGGAAGCACGTCACCAACTGTCGTTCGTGGCCTCTTGGGACCTCGAGGTAGACGAAACAGCTCTTTTAGTGAAGGTTTGGCCACAGGGCCAGTGGCGGAACAAAAAGAAAAGAAGAAAAAAAGGATTCTCCCCCGGCCCTCCTACGGGGGAAGGAGTGGTCCTGCTACCATCTCCCGACGAGCTGACGTCTCCAACTCCGGCTCGCCCGTCTCAAGAATGCCACTTGGCCTGGCACTTGGCAGGTGTTGGGGCAGAGACGGGTTGCGCTGCCCTTCTGCGGCCATCTCCTCGCTGCGGTCGGGGTGAAGGCTGCTGCTGTGGCCGAGTGGGAGTGGAGGAGGCCGCAGGGGGGCACCCTCGGCGACGAGCAGGCTGAGGCGGCTGCGCCAGCTGCAGGGTGGAGGCAGCAGTGGGCCGCCATGGCAGGATGTGTCTGACTCAGACTGCTTCTGGGCAGCAGAGAACTGCTGGGCAAAGCTCTCTACCGCGTCGCCGAAGAGGCCAGCCTGGGAGACCGGGGAGTTGAGGAGCTGAGCCCGATCAGACTCCCTCATGTCTGCCAGGTTCCGCCATAGGTGGCGCTCCTGGACCACCAAAGCAGACATCACCTGACCCAAGGAGCGCGCAGTGACCTTCGTCACCTGGAGAGCGAGGTTGGTAGCAGTGCGCGCCTCCTGCAAGACCCCTGGGTCAGCACTGCCCTCGTGCAGCTGCCGGAGCAGCTTGGCCTGATAGACCTGAAGTGAGGCCATGGCATGCAGGGCAGAAGCGGCCTTACCCGCAGCTCTGTAAGCCTTGGCCACAAGCATGGATGAGAACTTACAGGCTTTGGAGGGCAGCTTGGGACCACCACGCCAAGCGGAGGCCCTCTGCAAACTCATCCAGAAACTCAACCTGCTGCAGCGAATGTGAGCAGGGTGTGGCCCGAGGGTGTTGGCTTGTCGGGAAGCCCACACGGTAACCCTCAGATCACCCTGGCCACCAGCTGAAGTAGCCCTCTTACGAGAAGAGCTAGAACAGAGGGAGAGGCAGAGGGGACTCTATACCTATTAAGGTAATCGAGTCTCGATCTCAACGGCGAGTTGGTCATGTCCCCACAATGAGAACATGAGCCATCCACAAACGCAGTCTCAGCGTGCTGGAAGCCCAGACACGAGACACAGCGATCATGGCCGTCGCGAGGAGCGATGTATCGACCGCACCCAGAAACACACGGGCAAAATTACATCTTTAAAAAGATGCAAATCGACCCGTTACTCTTTTGTGAAAAGATAAAGATCTTTCAGGGGTGTTGAAGCGCTCAGGGGAACGCGGGAGCTGTCACAGTAAAACCCAGATGAACCACTGAATCGCGCCGCCACACCAACACCAGCTGACTCGCTTGTAAACACTCTGGTGAAAGCAGCAAGCGATGTGCTCGGCTCCGAAGCGAAAGCTTGAATGCAAGTTGCTCGCGCTGCTCCTTATATACCCACTCTGTGGGGCGGAGCTCACGATGCAAATTCCGCAGACCAAGGTACTTTGTGTACCAATGGCTCATTTTGTACAACTCAAAGGTGATTGGGCTCTCGGGCGAAATCCCATTCGTATCGTCGAACGTGACCGACTGAAAGGGAACCCATTTTTCCCCGGCAGACTGCTATTTCCAAGAGGGTTTCAATCACCTCCAATTCTCCATATGCATGTAAATGGATGTTCATATGCATATTTGCTCCTGAGACTTCCTTTGAGAAGGATGGGGCTTCCACTGCATCCCTGTTTCAAGTAGAATGGGTATGTTCTACCAGTGTTATCCAATCTCACTGAGTGGGTAGTGCTATTACAACATTGATTGGTCTTCTTTTTACAAGCACCAGCCTACACCAAAAAGGGACACAGGTGGCTCGTGCAGAGCACAGGAAGGGGCAGATTCCATGGCACTTTGGGAGAGGATCCCAATTCGTTGGACACTAATGTGACATCTCCGCTCCCTCCTTCAGTGAACGAGAGTTACATACATAACTAAGACGTTCTTAAAGGGGGGGGGGGGGGGAATGCTATTTCATGCATACTGAGTTTTTTACACTGTTAAAGAGTTGGATTCCCATGCTAAACATGGACAAAGTTTCAAAAATTAAGTTGTACGTTTGAAGGAGTATTTCTGTTCCAAAAATACTCCTTCCGGTTTGTCACAAGTTTCAGAAAGTTTTTTTTCGAGTATGGCTCTGTGTGACGTTAGATGGAGCGGAATTTCCTTATATGGGTCCTAAGGGCACTTCTGCCGGAAGAGCGCGCGCTCCCGTATAGCAGAGCACTGAGAGCACAACAGACATTCACTGATCAGAGCGAAAGCATCGCGGAATGTCACAAAAGGAGTGTGTTTTTGGTTGCCAGGGCAAGACAACCCTGCACAGATTACCAAAAGAAAGACAGCATTAAGGGACCAGTGGATGGAGTTTATTTTTACAGAGCATCAACGGAGTTGTGCAAGTGTTTGTTCCCCTGCATTTCGAAGATGCTTGTTTTACAGCTTGTTTAACGCAGTTTGCGTAGCTTTCGGGACATAAACGCCGTGCCCTGATCGGTGAGGATCTCTTTCGGAACCCCCACCCGGGAGATTAGACGAAACAGGGTGTCCACAACACTCTTAGCGGAAATGTTGCGGAGGGCCACTGCTTCAGGATATTGTGTTGCAAGTAGCCACTTGCGGCAGGAGTCCCGGAGTCCTACAAAACATTTGTGTGACAGCAGGTGATATGATTGAGGAGGAAATGGAAAGCCAGGGAGAAGATGAAAGCGAGGAGGACACGGATAATGAAGCACGGATAATGAGTCCTGGGATGGCTGCTGGGCCATCTCGAAGGGCCGACCGGATTCCCCCAGGTCCAGTGAACGGAACCACTGGCGATGTTGCTCTGGGGACCGGCCAACCCGCTGAATGATGGACCTCTTCAGGTCGTCGAAGACCAGGTGGTTCGCCACCGGTAGCTATTGGGCGTCCACCTGGGACTGGGACACCGAGAGCAGGAGGATCAGGCGTACTGGCCATTGGTCGCGGGGCCAGCCACACGCTTCTGCTGACTTCGCAAAAAGTTCCAGGAACACTTCTGGGTCGTCCTGCGGTCTCATTTTGTGGAGGAGTAGAAGAATGGGAACCCCGGGTGGTCCCGTAGCCTTGGCACGAACCTCCCGGTCGATCCAGCTCTGAAACCTCTCGCGGTCCTCCTGCTGGGCTTGTAGAATGGCATGGAACCGTCGCTCCTGATCAGTTCTCAAGTCCAGCAGGGCCTGATGTTGCTCTTGGTGCAGGGCCGCGAGGGATGAAATGACTTCAGCAAATGGCATGGAGGAAGAGCTCTGCATGGCAGCGGCAGTCCTTCTTCCTTTCCCGGGTTTTATTTAAATACAATAAATAAAGTAATTGTTACAAACACCAATGGTGACTTTTATTCTGACACTCGCAGACTTTTATCGGCAAACACTTCCGGTTAACTCCTTCCGATGGTCAGCAGTCCATCTCTCTCTCGACTGCTTCTGTCTCTCCTGGTGTTTTATACTCTCTCCGCGCCAATTACTGAAACAAGAGACAGGTGTTGATCGTTTCCGCCCAAATCACTCACATACCATTCGTCTCCTGATTCTCTCTCCCGCTGCAGACTTCGCTAATCCACCATGCCCCCCCCCCCCCGCCACACTGTTATTGAAAAATCATGTAGAAAATGTGTGGTATATTTCAGAGTCAGGAAAGTAACAATTTACTTTAGTTTACTTGTGTATGTGTTCTTACCTGCTGGCAGTATGGTGTCATGATTGCAACAGGATACTGCAGGCACAGGTATCCATCATCTCCCAACAGAAAGTATCAAGCTGGAGGATACAGAGCCTGTTGGTACATTGGTGATCTGCGCAGATCATGGGCATCATGTACAGAGCCTGGATTCCCAATGTAGACATCTACAGATGCGCCCTTGGCATCACAGGTGTTTTGCAGTATTATGGAAGGAAAGAGTTTCTTGTTTATGTAACTTTTCCTTTTTTGAAGCTCTGCAGGAAAAATAATTCTGATGTGGCACCCATCGATGGCACCAGCTGTATAGCGGAATGCCTCATGACCAGCAAGGCGAGCAAAGCCAGCCCCCACCTCCTCCATCTCCTCTGGTTATGGGAAATTAATAACTTCGTGGAGGATGTTCATCATCTCCTACAAAATGTTGTGAACAGTCCTACAAATTGTCGCAAGTGGCATGCTGAAGGTGTTTGAAGTAACCCTGTAGGATGCTCCACATGCAAGCCAATAAACTGTAACCAGCACTTCGATTTCATGTCTCCATCCATGAGCTTTTTGACGGGGCAGCATCTGGATCATGCTGTTCCTGGAGAGCCTGAAGGCTGGTTTTAAATCATCTCCAGAAAAAAACTTGACCAGGATAAGTACCTAGACATTGATCTGGGTATACCTTTGAATTGGGCTTTATATATATATATATATATATATATATATATATATATATATATATATATATATATATATGCAGTATATAGTATGCATTTCATACATTTTTATTGCTTATCTCATTTTTTTACTATCAAATATTTATTCATCTGTATTCTGAACTTCTTGTCTAAAAAATGTTTGAAGTCTACCTGTATTAAATTTCTCTCCAACATTTAATCTGTTTGGTGAGGTACTTGCCTATACTGAAGGTTTCTGTTTTGTTCATTTATTGATAAGTAGTACAAGATCACACCTCTCTTCCCAGAGTCATAAAGTTATTGTAACCTATACATGATTACTGAATCAAAGAAATTAAGTGTCATGTTTGTGTTAATGTATTAATTTTATGTTTGTGCATCTAGCTGTACAAAGCCTGACCAACTGAGAATCAACCTCTTGATATTTGAACACCAAAAAGGACAAATTTAAATTAGTTGGGCAGCCTCCTTTTCAGCATTTTGATAAAGTATACCAACTGCTCTGTTCAATAATTTAAAATAGAAAGAAAGAAAACAGGCGGTTGTTTTATATCATATTTCATTTTATTATAAAGTGAACATAATCAGAGTACACACATGTTGCCTAAACCACATATTAATGTTTAATAGTTTTAGAATAAAAACGAAAAGCAAGATGTTTTGTGTTTTATACACCACATTTCATTGTAAATTGACACATTGATGTAGGCATACGCAATTAAGTAAGCTACTGTTCCATTTCACTTTGCGTACTTGTTATTGAGACATGGATTGAGTATTTTAGCCACAGTGTGTTCAGTCTTTGGTTGTCCTGTCACTGTTATGTTATGCTGTGTTTTCCCTCACCATTCTGCCCGTGTTCTAAGATTGTTCATTAAACTAAGTGACTTTGAACTGCACCTCCTGTTTTCACCTTCCTTCATGCATCACCGTGACACATGTAGACCATATTATTATTATATTTTTAAATATTTCTTTACTCAAACTTTTGAATGGTACTGTATCATTTGAATGGTAGAGTAGCTTTAGTGAGCATAAGATACTTCTTTCCCAAGAAAGATTAGGCATTATATAGATTAGTATTATATCTGAATTGTACTGAAGAGTTTACTGAACAAAGCTGATTTAAACAGTCCAATCAGGACATAATTCCACAAATAACCTGTTAACGCAATTAGACAAATGGCAAACACAAATTGGACTAATTGCAAAATTCACAAAGCTTGTTTGAATCATTGAACCTGTTCAAATGTTCCACTGGATCAACCTATGAAATGTGTAATAATCTTGTAACGATATCAATACTCCATATACATCGGGAAGAAGGAGGCGGGAACCGGCGCACAATCAAAACCATTTTAATGTTGAAAAATAAACACAAACTAGCGCACCAGCCCCTCACGGCCGACTGGTGCGCATAAATAAAAAGCAAACATAACATAATGTCCCAGGCCTGGTCCTCTCTCGTCCTACACGGTCGTCGCTCCAGTTTTATATCCTTCCATCTCCTACGTGGGACTCGATACTGGCGGTGGGGCGCAGGTGCAGCTCATCTTCAATCACTCCATCTGGCCTCACTCCTCGTTCCCACGCCTCTCGGCCCCGCCCCACTCGCCACATACCCCCATCGCCCCTCGCAGGCCGGGGGGTACTCCCGAGACGGCGCTCTACTCATCCCCCCCCCCCCCCTTCCCTCCGGGGGGGACCGCTCACGGGGACCTGCGGGAACCTGGGGGT
Organism: Carassius auratus; assembly: GCF_003368295.1. Classification (NCBI taxonomy): domain Eukaryota; kingdom Metazoa; phylum Chordata; class Actinopteri; order Cypriniformes; family Cyprinidae; genus Carassius; species Carassius auratus. The sequence goes on along the minus strand of NW_020527582.1, from coordinate 780,833 downwards.
AGGACAGACGAGGCGAGAGAAAAGGAGATGGAAGGAGGAGCGACAGAGACGAGAGAGGGGAGAGAGAAAAAAAAAAAAAAAAAAAAAAAAAAATTCCGGCTCCCAGACGCACTGCTGTTCGGCCCCCCACCAGCTGGGTGATCTCCTCCGCGGTGCCGGCGGTGGCACTGGACGGCCCTCGGCGGACGGCACGACACTCCTCGGCTCCTCCGATTTTGGGCAGCGGCAGGAGTCCCCCGTTCCCTGCCCCTCCGGATTCCATCACGGAGGCAGCAGGCTCCGGCCCCCTGCCGAACGGCGCCGACTCCTCCGCTCCCTCACGGACGGCAGCCGCCCCTCCATATCGTGGGCGGCCGGCAGCGAGCTCGCCCGTCCCCGGCAACTCGCTCCAGCCCACCGCCTCGAGCGTCCCTGGCGGCACGTACCTCGCCAGCTCGAGGGCACCGCGGATTCACCACAGCGGCGAGGGATCTTCAGCAGCGCGTCCCTCCTTCTCCCGGGCTTCGGCACCACTGTAACGATATCAATACTCCATATACATCGGGAAGAAGGAGGCGGGAACCGGCGCACAATCAAAACCATTTTAATGTTGAAAAATAAACACAAACTAGCGCACCAGCCCCTCACGGCCGACTGGTGCGCATAAATAAAAAGCAAACATAACATAATGTCCCAGGCCTGGTCCTCTCTCGTCCTACACGGTCGTCGCTCCAGTTTTATATCCTTCCATCTCCTACGTGGGACTCGATACTGGCGGTGGGGCGCAGGTGCAGCTCATCTTCAATCACTACACCTGGCCTCACTCCTCGTTCCCACGCCTCTCGGCCCCGCCCCACTCGCCACAAATCTATTTAACTGTTCATCATGGATTTTTTTTATTTCAGCAAGAGCATCTGATATCTTCCCAGTTTTTGATGCCTTTTGTCTGAATAAGGTCATCAGTCGAGGAAGATGGCGGTCAAGCCTATATAAATATAAATATGCTATATAAATTAAAGCTGCGGTAGGGAACTTTTGATGCTCTAGCGGTTAATAAACAGAACTGCTTGCGTATTGCGGAAGAACATCGTAGCCGGAACTACTTCTCTCTGTTTATGTCTATGAAGAATCACAAAGGTACTGGGTTACTCCGCCGCGGTGCCCCTGAGGCAATCTAAAATAGTCCGAATATAAACACTTATTATAGGTGCACCCTAGTGATTCAGGACAAGCTAAAAACACGGTTTGGAAAATGGATTCATGGTGTACTCGCTTATTATATACATTTTTCTACATTTTGAACACAAACAAAGTTACGGACCGCAGCTCTGATTGGTTGATTTCTTACCGGGAGCAGTGTATTTCTGCAAATGGCAATAGGACCACTGGGAGGAGCCAGAGGAGCTTGATTTTTTTCACATATTATCTGTCTCATATTCTACTGTCAGGAATGACAGGTTTAACAAATATGTAAAAAATATATATTTACAAAAGTTACCTACTGCAGCTTTAAGTTTCTTTTAAAATCATCTCTACTTGAAACAATATAAATAACAGGACTTCATCATTCTTAGCATGTAATTACTTAATTATATTATGTTGTATTTAATTTATGTTTTTAAGTTATGCTTACTTATTCACAAAAAAGTTCCATTTAATCAAAAAAATAAGACGTGTTACACCAACTTGAAATAATTAAGTAAGTAGAACATTTTCTACAACTTTGAGTAAACACTACTTAATCTATTAATTAATTTGAAAGTTCGGGTTTACATGTAATATTATAATATGTCATTTACAGACATGACCTTTCACATTGTGGTTCCTCTCTACTGTGGTGTCCTATTGTGAGAAGGCGTAAGACAAAATGTCCACGAGCTGTACTTGCAATCACTTTACTGTCATAACAAAAGATCACTGCTGATGATTGTATTTATCTGTGACCATGTCTCCACGTGTCTCATTCTATTTTCCTTACCAAAATAGCATAGTAAACTGTGCACATTTTAGAGTAAACCACTTTTTTTATAATTTGTTTTAATAGTTTTCATATTTTTTTATCATTTTAATATTTCGTTTTGACTACAAAATACTGTTCTTTTTATTTTTTCGAATTTAGTTGGATGAATAATTTAGCACAACCAATATTGCATGACACTTGATACCCCATTTAAAATATAAAATTCCATCTTAAATTAATCCATTGTATTGCATATAGTGTGACAGCAATAAGTGGCACTCTTAAAAAAAATCAAGATTATATTGCTGCCAAATGACAGCACTTTTTTTCTCTTTAATCTAGCTGTAAAGTATTTTGTAATGAAATAATCAAAGTGAGTGAACTGAAATCAGCAATGCTTGGTTATACAGGGGCTCTGTGTGCCCTCTCAAGATGCTTCTGGCAGTAGTGACATGTTATATCAAGAGTCACAAAGCTGTCTCAGTTTTACTTGGACTGTTGATTGCACTCCAAAGAGAAATGAATCAATGTCAGTTCTGCTGGATCTTATATAGCAACGTCGATGAAATACAAATAATATTTGCAACTACAATTTATTGTGGTTATTTTTCCTTGAGAGATCTGAAATTATGTTGTTGAAAAACAAACAATTGCTTTGTATTCAATACAAAGTATAATCAGATAAGCTTGCACATGGCCTTCCTAACAGTCAGTAAATGATAGGATGCAAGGTTATTTATGTTCATTTTTAGACCTATATTATTTTTGTTTATATTTGTTCAGTCAGTGATAAGCAATCTCTAATTTTTATTTAATTTTTTTTTTTACCTGAAAACAAATGAGGGGGGAAAGACAAAAAAGAAAAGGAGGTCAATGCAGTGGCCTTAACAGGTAGCACAGAAACTTAGGCATATTCCCCTCACTGCTCTAGTGATGACACGATTTAGCAGAGTTGAAATATAGTTTAAAGTGTGTCTGGAAAATTGAGGGGTTAAAGGATGTTTCAGACTGCAGTAAAACATGTTAAGAGCATTTTCTCTTGGAGCATGAGAGGTCTTGATGCACTAAAATGCTGTGAGGTAGAAGTTGTTCCATTAGAGGGTAGACCCAAGTTTTTTTATGTGTTTTTTTATTAAACTGATGCAATGAACTGTATTCTGTAAAACATCCAAAGAGGGGGTTTGAGAGGAGAATACTTAGAACAGGCATACTTGGTATCAGAAATGCACATGGATATAACAATATGCAATATATAAATCTATGACGAATTTTATCATAACAACAGTTGTCAGAAGACCTGGTTTTCCATCCTTCAAATCACAGCAGTTTAGATTCAATTTAAAAGACTCAGACAGCAACAGACCTGGATTGCTGGTGTTGCTGGTTTCAGGACAAAAGGGCAAAAAAGTGCAGACAGTGTGAGTTCAGAGTCTAGAGCGGCATCCGACATACATCACAAAGAGTCAGTGTGAAGTGGAGCAAAATAAAGTTTAGATAAGAAATCAGGTGGCATGAGGACAGAGGGACAGACATGGAGAGCAATGTAAAGGGACACAGGTCCCGATACACAAAAATGGATTTAATTAATGAATCCTTTAGTTGAAGAAATTACAGCTTTGCTTAGGTAGTTTATTATTCTTTTCAAAGTTTCTTGTATGTTTTCTGTATTACTTCCCAATGGCATGTCAACAATCCTGTACTTATATATCATGTACTTATAGTGTACTTACAGTGTATTTATCTAAGATAACTTCATGGGATAGGGTTAGGTTTAGGGGTAGGTTCTGGGTTAGTACCTAGTTATTACATAGTTATTGTTACTATAATAAGTACATAGTATGTACATGAGGAACAGGACTGTACGTAAAATAAAGTGCTACCCCAACTTGCTCCTCCCTTGTTCCATGTATATACAGGGTAATTACAACATTTGCGGGCAGTAATTTAAAGTGGTAATACACACTGAAAGTCAAGATTAAACTATGTATTATAGTGAACTGACAGTTTTTGATTTTATCATTTTGATCCATGTCCTTAAGCACCATCACTAGTTCTATTCCCGACTTTAATGCTCATCACTTAATGTTCAATGTTGTGAGAACATACTCGGACAAAACTTCCAGCTTTAAAAGAACACATTTGGGGGTGGTTCAGTGATGCATGGGGGAAAAGATGCACTACTGCTGGTCCTGGCCTGGAGACTCCGCAGTCTCCTTCCTGATGGCGGCAGACTGGAGCAGCTCTGTGTTGGGTGGGTGTGATCACCTGCGATGCAGAGGGCTTTACGGGTGAGACAGGTTCAACAAAGGTCCTGGAGATGCCTGGTCTCGTTCACTGGTCCACTTTTTTGAAATTATAGTATACCTATTCAGTACCTCTCTGTAGGTACTGGCCGGGCCTTGTACCACGTTCACTGGTCCAGTTTTAAACGACACACTCCTGACAGTTTTAAAGTTGTCTCTCATCTGCGCTTCGATTATTTTCCACACATTCCCAACTTAAGCACCACAAACACGGATTTTGGCACACACAGAACAGTTTGCATTTGAACTCGCTTAATTGCTGCATGCTCTCTTTCACATCCTCCACGTTCCTAACCCAGCACTGTCCCTTAAGAAAATTTACCATTGTTTTACTAACTGTAGATTAATGAAGCTGGTTGTAGTAAAAGTGTGGTTGTACAAATGGTAATCAATATGCCAGAAACCCATGGTTACTACACTTTTACTACGATATAACCCTAATTTTCATAAGGGTTATTATTGGGTCAAATCAAGACAGCTTCTTAACCCAACAGTCTCAACCGAGCATTTGGATTTAAACAATAACCCATTGTTTTTCTCTGTGTGTGTGTGTGTGTGTGTGCAGGCTATTAAAAAGTACATAGTGTATGTTGTTAATAATTGCTTGCAAATATAAGTTTGTTGTTAGGTCATACATACCATGTAATATTAGAATAGGCACTCCATAGTTTCAAAATACTTACAGTAGAAATTATTTGTAATTTTACAGGTTATTACCCCTTTATTGCCAAAACTTAACATGGGCAATTATTCCCTTATACCTACACGGAGGTACTGAATAGGTACACTATAATTACAAAAAAGTTATTCTGTAAATTCAGTTAACTTATGCTGTACATTGAAGGCTGTAATCTAAAGCATGACCGGTGAATGCTCACTAATGTATGTCAAAACATTAGCTTTTATGCTTTTAATATATTCATGGTTTAATGAATGAAAACAATCTACCTCTAGAGCCTGTAAACAATCCATCAAGATGAAATACTGTCACATATCAGTGTCTCATTAAACAAAGATCTGCAAACACTGCTGCTGTCTAGACAAGGGCTCACATTTAAGCATGAATTAGTTAAATGACAAGACATTTCAATTAAACTGTCATGTACATTGTTAATTATGCAATTTCATTTGAAATCTCTCTCTCTCTATCTCTCTCACACACTCACACACACACACGCACACGCACACACACAAGCACACGCACACGCACACACACACACACACACACACACAAGCCTGTGAATGACTCACCATAGAGTAAGATATTACATACTGTGCAAAACACTAGTGACATTCATCCCAATTGCATTATTTTGACATCTTTGATCTCTCTAAGATTAAAATTCCACAATACTTTCCACAAATTACAAAAACTTTGTTAAAAGACTAATGAATGTCACAGAGTTAATATGTGGGTCTGTGATAAAGCCATTCTTGGCATTAACAGAAAGGAAAGTATGAAAGAACAAATCAAGCATATTGTTGATGATGTACTGGCCTCAGCAAAAAAAATATTGTGATTTTAGCAATAAAAGACTGTAAAAATTCTACAGTAAACAATGAGTTTCCATACTATATATACATTTAATGTAAATGTATTTTATATTTTTGTTGTTGTTGTTGAAATAACTGTTTCTTCTTTTCTTCAATTGTATACTTTAGGGTTTTATCTTACATCTCATTTTAATTAATGTTATTGCATTATTTCAGTACTGTTTGTTACCATGCTGTTTAGTGGTTGTGTGAATGATATTGTGCACCTTCTATATATAAATATTGCCCTCCACAGCTTGTAAAAAAGCTCTTAGCAAAGAGCTTTGGTTCATCATGTGACCTTTTCATCACCACCAGTTTTTAGTGGCTATCAGTGCATTACAATGGTTCAAAATGGATATTAGTACTTCAATATTTTGGTTTGTTAATATTACATTAGTTAATTAAATACAGTGTTTTATTGTGAATTTAAGTTATGTCTGTAAAACCTAAAATGTTTCTACAATATTTTTTAGGCTGAAGTTCTGGCAACCACATCTGCAGGTATTTTATCATAAATGTCATATATATATATATTTTTTTTTTTTTTTTACAGGTATGAATGCTTCAGCAGAAAACAGCAGACCTACATAACCCTCTTTCAAAAACTACTCATGAACAGGTGTGCAAAGGTCACCTAATTGAACATGACCGGACCAATTTGAAAATGAGTGTCAATTTCTCTCTTTGGATAATTTCAAGAGGAAACTGTGGGAACTTCGGGTACATGAGGGGATATGACAGCCTGTGCTGCTCTTTACATGAAAGTGAGATTTGGAACACAGAGTCTCTACCTGGACTCTGGATGAAATGCTAAAGGTGACAGCACTGGCTCTGACACCGCTGCTGAACTGTGGTGACATCAATACTCAGTGCTCGACTTCTATCTATTTCTGAAAAGCAGGCCACCACACCTTTATTCTATATATATATATATATATATATATATATATATATATATATATATATACATACACACACACACACACAAACACACACACTATATAACACAAACTAATCAACAAAAAAAGGAAAAAATGGAATAACACTATCAAAAAGTTATCCAGTGGTGTCAAAAGTATTGGCATTCATTACTCAAGTAGAAGTATAGATACTAGGGTTTAAAAAGACTTTTGTAGAAGTTGAAGTATCAACTCAAGCTTTTTACTCAAGTAAAAGTGTAAAAGTACTGGCTTAAAAAACTACTTAAAGTATAAAAGTAAAAGTAATGTAAGGGGAAAAAAATGCCATTAAGAACAAAAGCTTAGGCCGCTCCACAGGGGCCTATTGTGCACTACCCCACCTCCTCAAAAACACATTTTTCTAAAGGCCATAGTCCATAATGAATATGATGTTATATTAAAATGTTCATGTTGAAAAATTTGGGATGCACTAGGCTTCCTGTTTCAGCCGCATATATGAAAATACAAAAATGGTGTGCACATCCCAAACATCCAATTAGGACGCAGGTGCAAGACAACTGAATGATATAGACAAATAAAGAAGTGAAGTCTGAACACTGAAAACTACTGCTCCAGAGGAATTTAATCAAGTAATGTTTTGACCTTCAGGTCTTCATCAGCCGCATATATGCCCATTTAAAATGAACGCACTTTAGTACAATGCAAATACATTAAAGGACTAGAGATATGATGACTAGTTGCCAATAAGTATTGTTATGGTGCAAAAAGTCAAACTTTAGAGGCATGTCATCAATAACCTTTAATGGAATGTAAATGTACATCCAAGCTTAGCTGCAGGAATCTGTGAGGGAAATGGACAAGAACATTGGTGCAGGCTTAGTAACAATTACACTTGTATGGTTGTCTATTTACAATAAACATTATAGTGCTGTCAAAATTAATGATTAATCCAAGTGAATAATCAAAAACTAAAACTGAAAAATAAGTCATAATCCTGATACCTTATTGATTGATAGCTTCCTGTATTCGGTAAATAGGTCTGCTATGTCCAGTGTTGGGGGTGGGGGGGGCAAGTTACAAAGTTGGTATAGCCTACTTATCACAACATTGTCAATGTCAATCGCATCGTCAATCGAAAACGCTAATTTATTCAACCGTCTCGCTACCGAACTACCTACAGCAGCTTAATTTGTGGAGGACGAAGAGAAAGCACCTATTTGGTAAATGAGCCAGTAGTGAGAAATAAACTTTTAAATAGGGTCCAGTGCCTTTTCGATACTTTTAAAACGGTAGTGGCTCCTAAACGGTGCCTGAACCGATACTAAAAAAAAAAAAAAAAAAAAAAAAGAACCACAAAAAAACTATGGATAACTTTAAAGTACATTACAAGTATTTAAAATAAATCCATAGCTTTCAGCTTGGGTGCTCTCATTTCCCAAGTTTTGCTTCCCTTAATCTAAGGCTAATAAATGTATTTCACAATCTGGGTCATTATTTAATAGAAAACCACACATAATGTTTCTACTGTATATCGGTCACTCACTCTGATATTTAGTTAAGATGAGTGCTGTCTGTCACTGTCTTTAATCAGTTCTGTGAATTAGGCTACTGTATGCTCATTCTTTATAAAGTAGCAACAATGTCGTTTTTAAAATACAGTAGCCTACTGTGCAAAAGTCTTATGGAAAAATTAGTATTTTCACCCCAAAAAAGGGTTTTAAGTCAGTTATTTATATCTTTTGCTGTAGTGTGTCAGTAGGAAATATCAGTTTGCCATTACGTTTAATAATAATGTAGTGCGATTTTGAATGCACAAGCAGTTTGACGACGGCAAAATGAATGTTTGGAAATGTAAACTGATATTTTATACTGACACACTACAGCAAAATATATAAATAACTGGCCGAACACCATTCGTTTAAGTGAAAATACTAACGTGCCTAAGACTTTTGCACAGTAGTGTATGTATAAAGTACGTATGATTAAATTAAGTATATTTAAATAAGAGTAATTAAAGTAGCCTATGTGTTCGTTCATATGTGTTAAGAGCTAACGTTAGATTTTCACTGAAGGAAACGGCTTGTTGTGTGATGAGCGAAAACTTTACAGGTGAGAAACTGACTGCTTCTTCGTGACCTTTTGTAAACTGTATTTATGACAAAGAACTGCACAGATACGGATATTCTAACAATCTATCGATAAACAGATACATGGTGTCCTCTGTTTGTTTACGTGCGCATGCGCTGCTCCGCTCGCGGTCTGCGGATTGAAGAGCGCGCAGAAAGACGGGAGGAGACCGGTCTGACGCCGGTTTCCTGTGAAATTTAAGGGGACTGACTCTGAGGCGATCGGATACCGGTTCCATACCCAACCCTACTTTTAAGAAATATATTTTTTGATAAACGAACCCAAAACTGTCTATGTCCTGGCTGGAGACTGGAGTGTGATGTGATTTCATGTGCAGGTGTGATGGATCGCGTACAAACCAATAGGGTGTCAGAATGGTTTATGTTTATACTTCTCATCCAATCACGATAAAATTCACTCCATCCGGATGGCGCTATTATCTGGATATGTTTTTTTTTTTTAATGATGACAAGCCGGAATGAAAACAAGCCGAAATGAAATAGCAGTAACGAAGCTATTTTTAAAATGTAAGGAGTAGAAAGTACAGATACTTGCGTGAAAATGTAAGGAGTAGAAGTAAAAAGTCGGCTGAAAAATAATTACTCAAGTAAAGTATAGATACCCCAAATTTCTACTTAAGTACAGTAAGGAAGTATTGGTACTTCGTTCCTTGACACCTCTGAAGTTATCAGACAATGGCAATAAAACTACGCAAGACTAAACTTGACAACAGCATAAACAAGAGCACAATCAACACAGACAAAAGCCAGGCTAACTCAGCAGAGAAAAGATTCAATCTGGCACAGGACATAAAACTAGAGGGGGATATAAAGGGTGACTAATGATCTAAAACTGGTGTAAACCCTAACAAGATCATCAGGTAAAAAAGAGAGGCAGGGGAAACACAAATACCAACTGACAGCCATGTGCTCCAGACAAACAAGGACACAACCCAAACAAACACAGATCAGACCTTCACAGTTTCCTTCATATAGCAATGTTAAAAGTGATACTATGGATTTAGATCTATATTTTTGTTTAGCAGATGAAGCGCTCAGGATTTGCTTGATTTAATTCACTGGCATAAAAATCAATATATACTACAACTCCCAGTGGATAATATAAAGTCCCATGATACATTTCTCCTCATTTCACTCAGGTATTCAACATGCCAAATCGCTGAAGTAAAATGGGTTGGAAAGAGCGATTCAAACTGACTTTTAATGCAAAGAGCATCTATATTTGTCTTAGGTGTCTAACTGGCCCAAGAAACCCACTAATCAAATCCAAAAAGTGCTTTCGACTTCACTGTCAGGATATCTGCCTGATGGTGAGTTGAGAGATAAAGCAAGTGAAATTGAATAATCTGATTAACCCTTTTCCTTGCAAAATTGAATTTATATTGATACCAGCGATTGAGGCTACACACTTACAACACAATTAGTTCTTTTGCAACACTTGCTCACTCTTATAGCCTAAAGTCATCTAGCATAATTGAAAAAAGTGACTGCAGCAAAGCCTCAGGGTTATCTTCAAAACAAATTATCATGGGTCCAGAAGATTCAGCCTTCGCCTTTCATATTCTTGCAAACAAAGGTTTTTTTATGCCTACATCATAAAACTGCTTCTGTACTGCTAAAACTGTACCAGTGAATCAGCCCATAAAAGAAGTTCACATCTCTGTAAAGATTAATCACAGGCTACCAATGATTCAAGTACATGCTGAAGATTGTAATCAGACACAGGAGAGATAATTTTAGACTCAAACACCGATGAAAAGCATTGTTCTCAAGCTGAACACTCACTGTGACCTCTAGTAAGTAGCAGAAGGAAATAAAAATTATCAATGGAATGCATCCTTGCAGAATACAAGCATTCATTTCTTTCAAAACAATTCTGTACTGATCTAAAACTTTTGAATGGTACTGTAAATGAAATATTTGATGCAAAATTTTTATTTAGAAATAAACTAAACTGAGCACTACTTAGTCACTTGTCCCAAAATTATCAAAACGCATATATTTTACTATAATGTTTCTCTGGCAAGCCATGTCATTAGACATGTAGAAACAGTAGAAATAATAACAATGATAAAAAATACAAAGCAGCAACCGCTGTCTAGTCAGATATGCAGTATGACAAAGGAAGGGGAAAAAATAAGCTTTTTGAATTAATTTTAATTGATTTGGGGTTTTCTCAAAGTCACTGGTAAACATAAACTGTGCATGCAGTGGGGGTAGAGCAATATTCTGACAAATGACTTTTTGCTCTTCCATTCCATATATATACAGTATATAGTAAAGTAGAATAATAATTTAAATGTGGATCATTCTTTATCCATGTAAACTTCAGAGACTGTTCACTGTGTAGAATGCCTCCTTTTAATGTATCCTTGGGGACAGATTTGGTGGTCTTTTGTGCATGTCAAATCGATTGCACATCCATGTCATAAACCTTGGAAGTGAAAGGATATGACTCAAAATTGCATTAGTTGTTGCTGCATACAATACAATGCACACAGTACAGCAGGTGAAAAACAGGAAGTGAAAAGAGTATGTCTGAACTGACATTAGTTATAAAACAGTAAGCTAAAAGTACCAGGATGACATACTAATTCTGGCGAGATTCTAAAGTCATGAATTATTATGTTTTATTATTATTATTAAATAAGTTAGCTACCATACCAGAGCATTTCTTGTCAGCCACAAACTCACTCTCCAACTCTCAACAAAGAAACTACGCCAGCACTGGGAATGGGAAACATGACTTCAAAGATTAAAGACTTTGACTGATTTTATATTATATTTCCACACACCAGTTCTTCTGAGCAAAATGGCACCAAGCATGTCAGTCTCAGAATCACAGGCCAAAATACTGTACAAGTTCTTTCATCCAAATGTAATACACTTCTTACAATGCACTCCAACAAAAGAGATCTATAATATCTAAAAAGAGCAATCCGTTAGTATTCCCATTCATGGTGCCCTGAGAACTGTACCGTCAGCAGACAGCGGAGGCAACAGACAAGGAACATATAAATTTGATGTTTTTGAGATAAACATTTCTCTTATAATTAATTTATAAAGTAATATTCTTTTTTTTTCTCAGTACATTGATGTAGTAATGGCATCTACCATTTGCTTTGCTAACTGTTCAAACTAACAGCCAAAACCTTGCACTCATTGTATGGGTCCTTAAAAGACCCCAAAACACCTTTAGTATGTGTCTGAGTGTGGTCGGTTATGGCTGAAAAGGATCAGAAAAGTTAAGTCAATATTAATTGGTCTGAAAGAGCCCTTCTGCTATCTGTCTACATCAGTAGATTGATCGGGGGGCAGAGAGATCAAGACAGATCAAATGAAAGAAGCAAAAGCTTTTTCCTTGGACGAGCTTCACATAATTATAATACTTTGAGTAAGTACTCAGTCCTTGAGTTTACACAGGTGAAAAGCAATTGCCCTAAAAGTGACATAATTGCCATGCAATTGTGTAAACCATTTTCTGAATAGAGCTCTGTGAAGGTTTAACAGTACAAGTTGTTAATCTGAAGAACAGCTTTAGAAGCAGGAGCATTTCATGGAAGCTGGAGATAAAATAATAAAGTGTATATAAAAGAAATGCATAAACCAGAAGAATTATAATAAACTTTAGTATCTGAATGTCCCAGTTGGCATTATTATCAGGAATTGGAAGATGTTTTAGGAAAAGTCAAAATCCTGGGGGAACTAAAAGGAGAATTGTGAGAGAAGCCACAGGAAAACCCAGAATTTTGGATTTGGAAAAAAATAGACTAGAAGCAGAGTAAAGGTGTTTTGAAGATAAATAGTATTGTGTTTCACCAGCACATATGGAAAAATAGCACAAAAGAAGCCATCACTGCGAAAGATACATGTCAGAGGATAAAGTTAGAAATGTAAAAGCCTTGCAAGTCAGATGCTACTGATTGTGTACTTTAAATTATATACTGAAAACAGACCCAGCTGAAATGAAATGTGTGTTGAATGATTTTCGATCTCTTTGGAGAAAAAAAGAAAATAAACTAAAAGGTATAACATGTTCTAGAAGCAACACAAACTCACTAACCTTCTGTAGAGTAATTACGAGATTGATTTCATCATATGATTTTGACCGTTTCTGTGTTTCTATATTTATGTCTCATTAACTGAGGTGTTGCTATGCTAACGATCTGTATTCCTGCATGTATTAAGATCTTATTCCAGTGATCATCTCCTGTGCTAAACTCCGACTGTGATAAAAATTTTAGTCACCATTTAGTTATCTTTAGAACCCCTTTTAGCAAATGCTTTCATCCAAAAATACTTACAGTAAATAAGCAGCAGTTGCCCTCAAGCAACCGGAGGTTTGGTGTGTTGCTCAAAGGCTAAAAGGCAAGAAAGCAGAAAAGCTGGAGCTAAACCTGTAACAGTGAACCTGGACTTGCCCTCAGTGCAAATCCATAGACTAACAAATATGGTAGACACGTTGCAGGGATAGTGGCTGGTCTGAATCCAGTTTAATAAAAGTTACGTACACACAATTCTTCTTAGGGCTAACAAAATATTATCGGGAGACAAATTACAATATTAGAAAACAGCTCTAAGTGGAATCATTAAGTAACCAGCTGATAGTGAACAGATTAAGATGGTACGGTCACATTTTGAGAAGAGATGATGAATACGTTAGTACAAGAAAGAAAGGATGGCCAAAAATGAGACTTTAAGATTGTGTGAATGAGGACATGAAGGCCTTGGGCATCAGAGTAGAGGACACAGCAAACAAGAGAAGTTGGAGACACATATATAGCACCCTCAAAAATCTACATTATAGCAGGAGTTCTGAGCTTTGTTAAAAAAAGACTTCTTCATTGCCTTTTTCTATATCACATTTAGGAAATTATCAGAAATTATATATCAAATGAAAACTTAAAATCTCAAAATTCATCCTTTAAAACATATTCTAAAATCAGACATTGCATTATCATGTAAATGGTACATCAATATCATGTTACAAAATGTTTCATGAATTATAAAAATTTAAGTTTGGATCGTGCACTATAAAGTCTATGTTCAAAAACATGAGTGACAGTTTAGGGGTTTAAGCCTGAAGAAGAAGAACATACAGACAAAATGGAAATAAAATGAAATTTATTATATATCACTTGCTCACCAAAGAATCCTCTGCAGTGAGTTGGTGCCATTCTGACGGTACCCATTCACCACAGAGTAGGGCTGCACGATTAATCAAAACACGATTAATCACGATTGTCATGTATATTTAGTCAGTAAAGCCAGTTCTGTGATTAACAGTAAATCTCCATCAGCTGCTTTCAGGTGGTGCAGCATTTACTACAAAGAGCAGTTCTGACAAACTATGCAAAATCTCATCTATAGACAATATCACAGACAATATCATTTATAAAATCGACAATATCGTTCGTGATAATGACAGCTGTTTATGTATCTTCTCAGTGAACTATGGCTCATTGTAATAAATGCTGGCCCATCTGAAAGCACGGGAAAATGCCATATTTAATAAAGTTTTAACTCTAAAATCACCATCATTTCCTGGATTTCTTCTTCATTGCATATTTGGATTTTTCAGCACGAGAGCACCCTCTGGCCATTAGATGGATATTTATTGCTGATCACAGAACTGTGCTTCACTGAAAGATACGCATGACAATCCAGCTTCTGCCTAATCATGATTTATTGCCCTTGCGATTTAATTTTGATTAATTGTGCAGCCCTACTGCAGAGGATCCATTGGAAGTAGCATAATGCTACATTTCTCCAAATCTGTTCTGATGAAGAAACAAACTTATCTACACCCTACTCGAGGATGCACTGAATGCAAATTACAGTAAATATTTATAATGTAGAATTTATATTGTGAATAAATGTCAAAACAACAGCTGTGCAAACTTCATGCATTCTTTATTAAAATATTCAAATGAAGCTTGTTTGGCCAGCCAATCTATGGGGTATAGTGAAGAGGAAGATAAGTAACATCTAACAAACAATACAGAGGAGCTGAAGGCCGCTATCAAAGCAAGCTGGGCTTCAGTAACACCTCAGCAGTGCCACAGACTGATTGCCCTTATGCCACGCCGCACTGAAGCCCAGGTTGTATTTGAGTATTGAGTGCATAATTAAACCTACTATGGATTTAAATTTTTCTTTTTCTTTCAAAGTTTCCTACTTTTAATTTTTCAAAGCTGGAAGTCACCATCAGAATTAAAACAAAAAACTCTTGAAATATTTCAGTCTGTGTGCAATGAATCTAGAATATAAGAAAGTTTGCTTTTTTTAATTAAATCACAAAAATAAACTTTTCCAGGACATTCAACTTTTTTTGAGATGCACCTGTATAAGATCACTATGGTTACACACTCACACAGAGAGAACATAACCGTCAGTGGCAGCACCATCGTTGTGTGTCTGACAACAGAACAGCGTGTAGTGAACTAGTAGTTATTGTGCTTCAGCCAGCATCTGCCCTGACCCGATTCTTTAGCACCAAAACAAATACACCCATACCCCAACAGGACCTGCTACGGTGGCTGAGAGAGATAAACATGCTGCAAATTACAAAAATCCCTGCAAATTATGAAAACATCCTCATCAGTTTGACAGCATGTGCTGAAAATACTCACAATACAAACAAATAAAGACATTTAATATTTAAGGGAACCGTAAAGTGACAAACATGGCTGGGACATTATTCATCAATGTTTGCTCTGAAAAGATCTTTGTTTATTTTAACAATCCTGGTCATAGATTCCTTAGCTTTTTTTTTTTTTTTTTATGGATATTATTAGCCTAAATAAGCTGACTAAATACGTTATGTAAGCTGGCTAACTTACTTTTACAACTTACCTTACAAAAACTAAACATAGCCTATGGTTTTACTATTGAAATGAATGAATTAATAAATACATTTATTATATAAAAAAAGCTAACAAAAAATTGTTACTGTAATCATTAACAAATGAAACATGGATTTAATACCCCAACCATAGTTTAACCATTGTATTTGTACAACTATGGTTATACAAATGGTAATCAATACTCAAAAATAAAAAAGCCTTGTTTAAATTTTCTTTTTGTTGGGGTAATCTTGTTTGTGGTGAGTATTTGCCGAGTGTTTCTGTATTTGTTTGTGTTGTGAGTATTTGCAGCACGTGTGCTGTCAAACTGCTGAAGATGTTTTCTTAATTTGCTGGTGCTTTTTCTATATTGAACGCGTTTTGTGAAGTTGCACCGCGTTGAGCTCTCTCGGCCACCGTGCCACGCCTCTATTTTGAAATCTTCACTGCGGTCAAAACATTTAAGGAGTGGTGTGTCAGGTCGCTTCTACTTAGATTAATGTACATAGCAGAAACTCAGATTAATCCTCTGTTTACCAACAGAGCCTTTCATTGAGACACTGAGGGGGACGGATCTGGTTACTATGAATCTGGGGGGGTCAGACCATCTTTTTCAACAATTGTGTTATGAATAGAGATTGACATTTCCACTCAAATAAAGTCAATCTGACTAACATGCAATGGTGTGGTAAGACCTGACTCATCCAGACGCAGCTCAAAGGAAACATGTCTTTTCTCATGACACTTCGACCCTCTATACAGCAGCCCTTGTGTAGGTAAAATGAGTTGTTTATTCTTCCTAAACACAAACACAACACAATGAAACCCCATCCATGACCTTAGCATCACTGTTAAAATATACAGCCGTGTGGATCTTATGGGTCTAACAGTTGTTTACACAACTAATTACATCCACATGCTTAATAACATGTGCACATATTAGTTTAAAAAATGATTCATGAATACAGAACAATATAAAAAAAAAAAGCCTTTACAATTTCTAAAGAAAATGAAGAAACGCGAGTTATCTAGAAAACACTGCTGCATACTAAAACTTTACTGATTTATTGATTCTTTCACTTTACAATGCCTGTTAATCTGATAACATGTATTACATAGTGACTGTACCTTCTGTACCTGCTGTATGGATCTGAATAGCACTGGAATGAAGTTGGATTCAAATCATTTCATAATATTTTAACTAATCCAGCTATTCTGTTCTTTTGTCAGTTTATTGCTTTAAAGACCAATTAAAATGAAAACTTTCAGAGTACAACTGCTTTTTGAGCCTTTTGAAAGGTTGTCTTTTGGCAAATTTACAAACTCGTTTTGGATTTTCTGTGCTAAGAATGGCATTAAGAGTAAACTTGATATCATCCAGTTTTGTACAAGTGGCATAAATATTAAAAACATTAAACACAGCACATTTTCTGAATGCATTTTTCACAAATTTATCATGACCTCTGGTGAACAAAGAAAAGCTGAACTCCCAAATAAGTGTTAAAAAAATAATTAAGGAAATTATAGAAATATGTTGGCAGTTAGCAGGCTGAAAACATGAAATGAGGAATAGTGTAGTTATGGAAAAAGTGCTAGTTTGATATTATATATCACAGATATTTCATCAAATATTCAACACAATTTCAGATGACATGTTCTTCATGCCACTATTCATGATATATCATAAAGCTCATTATGAATTCAGACCTTTGAGTCTAAAAGCTCGAACAACACAAATGTTTTCCAATGACTAGAAATCAATGGCCATCTTTTGACACGGTAGCTAAAGTGAACATTCAGATGCAGTAATAAGCTTCCAGAATAGATCAATACCTGCCACCCGTCATAACCAGGAGAAATACAAAGTCAAACACAAATAACTGCAGATGTCTGTTTTAAAACAACAGGATATAAAATAAAATAAAAAATTGTCTTTGGTGTGAAACAGTGTCATCTGGACTGTATCAGGATGTCAAAGCTCAGTAGCTTTATTATACATTTCTATTCTTGTGTGTGTTTCAATCAATCTACTACCTTAGATGGCCTAATACTAATGTGTAGTAAAACTTTTTTCTTTCTTTTTAATCTATTCATTGATTTTTTTCATATCTCTTGTGCTGGGATGCTGGCAGGTTCATCAATTTATCTACATATAATTTTTTAATTGAGTGTTTTTGTATTGATTATGCAGGCCCTTACTGGCTACTAATTTCTGGTATTAGCGGGAACTCATGTGTCCGGGACTTTAAACTGGTGAAGGCACATTGCTAAATAAGAGGCTAATCACCTTGGCAGTCTGCAAGGCTTAAGCATTCTCTGGCTCATGCCAAAATTGGCTGAATGTTCAATAAAAAGTACTGACGTTTCAAAGCTATTATTTATGTGGAACATATATCCTGGGCCTTTATTTGCATAATCGCCAGTCCTGGAAAAGCATAGGGTCAATATCACCTGACACCTTCACAAAATGTCCAGCCTATATTAGAAGTTAGTTTTACATTCATATCTGAACAATGTCAAACTAGAAAGAAACAAGCTGCGGGTTTATTTGTGTGATTGAAATTGACAGCACAGCTGTTATTTTTTTTTTATTTTTTTTTAAATTCAAAAGCTTTGCTGGCATCTAGTCTTACACTTCATTGACATGTACTGTAGACTCCTTGAAGAGAGGGGCAAAATACATTATTCATCATTGTGAACTTCAAAATAAGAGAAATGAATACAAATTGAATGGCAAAGATTTCTGAATGATGCATTTCAGCTTAGCATTCAAGTCACTCTCAGCCCAGAATCGGTTCATGTCATTGATTTGCTATTATACACATAATATGTGTGCTCAGATCTTTAAATCCATTCTTTAGTAAACATCAAATGGTTCATTTCATCAAATATTTATTTTATAGTCTCATTTGTAGTCTTATAAAACAACAGTGCGTATATTCAAATCCAGAAAGCCGCTGAAGCTGAAGAAAAACAAAAAGAAAAAAACAAGAAAAGGCGGATTTTGTAAACGTATTATCTTCTGACCAAAACAAAGCTCCATGAAATGGCTTTTTCTCTTTCATTTCAACACACAGCTTGAATGCATTTCTGTTTGATGCAACTTGTTCAACAGTTGTTTCTTTAGAGGGCATTGGGTAGCCTCAATATAAACATGAAAGGCTCGCTTTTGAAAATGATGTCTTTTGAGGCTGGAATAATGACTGTACATGTGATATGAATCTGAGTGTATTGGAAACAAATGCGAACAAACAAACAAAAAACTAAAATAAAATGAAATATAAACAAACGAAATTATCTGTTATTCCCCACAAATCTAACAAATATGTATATAAAAATACTATGGATTTTTATTTCCAACTAGCTACTTTATACATTTTGATCCAAAATGTAACTATTTTATTTAAAATTGTATTAAATAACTTTAATTTCATAACCACTGACTGTATACCCATTTGTATTATATCTGATAAACTATAGCCGTCCTTCCACAAATAAGGGCAGTGGAACAAACAAATATGCACTTTGCTCGTTTCCAAGGATTATTAAATGATAAAATAAAGTTTAAATGCAGCTAATTATATGCAGCAGCAAAATACTATAACATATAAAAAGTCACCCTCATACCCAATTTTCAAAGGAAGAACAATTTAACAGAAAAACACCATTTAGTTCTAAACGTATTAATATGAAGCAAATTTCCTTATTGATGTGTTTTGTTTTTTTACAGGTTTTTAGGTTTTAGCTCTCGAGATTTGCACTGCACTGAATAGTGTTTTAGAGTCAACAGAAATGTCCATAAATGTAATAAATACTTTCCAGGTAGAAAATAACCCTTACATATACAGAACAAGTGTATTACAACCTAGCCAAAACAGCTTTGTGTGAAACCTTACAAGATTTGAGTGCATTAACTTATAATCTCCAGTCTTACACAAGAGAGCATGATGTACTGCACCTGGCAACCCTTTTGAAAATATCTAAAATAACCTCCCGCTGGATGGAGGGCAAAAGAGATAAATACAATTTAGTTTCACTCGCCTCCGGGCGTCTTTAAAATAGCCCATGCTTCAATCAATAATTCCAGTAACAAAGTGAGATTCTTTGTTTCCCTGGAATTCGTTTCTGTATTCATATTTTTTCACACACACAAACACAAAAAAAGTGTTTTTAGTATCACTCGTTTCATACAGCGAATGTAATGTGTGTCTCTGTAAATATTAAACTCCATGCAAACATCTTGATCTTAGTCATAACTGTGACACATCAAAACAGCACTCTGGTCGTCAATAACCATGAATTCGTGTAATGCTCTACACAGCTCCAGCTGGAAATGCATTGGTTAAATTTATTGTTTTTCAATAAACCACATTAATATGTTTCTTCAAGAACACAGTTTTCTTGGGAAAACCATCTGTGCTTTCCTCAATAAACTTCAGCTCTTCCAGGAGTACCTCGGTAATAACTGAGATAATTTCTTGCATGCAAATCTGATATCTATCCTAATTTTATTTTGCCATTTAATTACATCAATATAGCCTGAAACAACTTCATAATAAGATAAAAATGTCACTGCATATTTGATTTGGGCAGCCATTTACCTGAACTGCCTTTCTAAATGCCATATTGCAGCCTTGAGGTGGTTGAATTTATGATTGAGGTATGTTTGCCCGGTGTGTGCAAAGACATTTTTGGAGGAGCTACTACATATTGTGTGAGACTAACATTGAGCGTCAGTCTTGATCAAACACTGCCCCCTGCAGGTGTATGTCTTAAACTGATCTGACTTTCACACGATCTTATGAAGTAAAAATAATAGTGTGTATAACATTCCAGCTTTCCAGCTGAAAGAAAGAAAGAAAGAAAGAAAGAAAGAAAGAAAGAAAGAAAGAAAGAAAGAAAGAAAGAAAGAAAGAAAGAAGCTGGTGATTTTAGCGATGTTTGAAAAGGAGTAGTTCACACAAAAATTGCTGAAGGTTTACTCACCCTAGCCTAGGCCATCCAAAATATAGATGATTTAATTTATTCATCAGGATAGTTTAGGAGAAAATGAATACTTTGCTCACCAATAGATCCTCTGCAGTGTATGGGTATGCAGGAGTCATACATCTGATAAAAACATCAGAATTATTCACAAGAAATCAGCACAATTCCACTAATCAATGTCTTGTGAAGAGAAAAGTTGCAAGAAATACATCCATTATTAAGGCATAAAAAAATGTAATTAATAAATCTTCTATTGAAAAAGTTAATCTCCTGTTGTCCTCTCACACCAAATTCATAAAACATATTTTTAGAACTGTTTTGTAGTGTTTTCACTTGTAAATTATTGTTTTTCACTGGAGAATGCAATATTATCGATAGAGAAGTTTTAGTCGGAAGCAACGGGGTCAAGTTAGATAAAAAACATCTTAACGATGATTCTTTCTTATAAGCAAGCAGTTTTCCCCTTCATAAGATGCTAAATGTGGAGTAATGTAAATTTCACAGTCTTTATCATCTTTATCTTTATTATTATTATTATTATTATTATTTATTTTTTTTCTGTAAACAATAATAGGCAGATGCTATTGAATACTAGCAAGCACAAATAATTGTCTGGACATAGTCTTCCAAAAGGCAGGAAAACTAATTGGTAATCACACTGGAGCAGTTCAGATCGTCACGCATCCTGATTAAAAACAGAAAGCAGTCTATGCATGGTAATCTAATCCAAGTCACTTAGTTGGACTGTCAAGGCCCTGCTTTTATGATGTGTTTCATTGTAAAGAACTTCCTTTTTATGACACGCACAGTTACAAAAGAGATTTTAAAGTCACTTCCAGTCCCTGATGATTTTGAATTGATTTCTTATAGACTAATGCCAATATTTATGCATAGTTTCATAATTCACAGAACTAAGTGTTTCTGTGTGTTGTGTTATGGTAGATTTATTGTATGCATGTTTGATCCTTTTTATTAACAGATTGTAAAGCACTTTGCGACTTCTTGTCTGTGAAAGGTGCTATATAAATAAATTTGACTTACTGACTTTAAAATGCACACACACTCGCAGCTTGATGCTGATAATCAAATATATATAAGATTGTTAGATAATTTATTTGACTTGTCTGTAGCAGCAAAGAACATAATTATATGAAACAGATCATACAATTTATAATTGTTCTGCAAGACAAATGATCACACCGACCACTTGCTAGCCACTAAATAATTACAAATAAGACAATAGTGAATTTAAATGTAATAGCAGTTTGATAAGACACAGTTTCTAACCAGTACTTCCATTCTCTGGAAATCCAAAGGGATTTGGCCTGTTGCCCATTTTTTGGATGATAATGGGAATTTGTTACTACATAGAGAGTTTTGTGAGAAATTCCGACTGCAATGTACCATTAATAATTACAATCAAATTATTAGAGCCAGATTCCAGTTGCTTTAAGAGTAATGGTTAAAGAAGATATTGTGAACTCCAAAGTTTCCCCAAAACTGAGGCAGCTTTCTTTAGAAGCTCATGATTTTTGTAATAAAAATGCTCTGCGAGAATATGTGCTTAAAGATTTTGATAGGAGTGAAGTTAAAAAAAATTGAAAAAACGATTTGTCTCACCAAAAGTTAAAGAGGTGTGCTTCAAGATTATAAATTAGATTTACCCTACCAAAGAATTTTTAAGGTTAAAATGTAATTTTGATGCAAATTATTGTGTTTTTTTGTGAAACAAGTATTGAAACTTCAGAGCATGTTTTTTTTTTTTTTTTTTTTTTTTGTGATTCAATTCACTTCTTTTGGAGTGAGATGCAAAACTGGTTATGTTCCAAAGATGTTGAATTACACCACCATTCAATATGAAGGTAGTTAGGTTTGGTATTTTTCATGAAAACAAATATTTTGAATTTTTTCTCAATTCTCTGATATGTTTTGGGAGGTTTTTTTATTCACAAATGCAGATGGTTTAAATCTAAGCCCAACTTTATTCATTGGAGTAACGAGCTAAAACTTTTATATAAATCCTTAAAATTTGTTAAGAATAAAAAAGCCCTTAAGATGACCTCTATGTTGGAATTATATAATTTGATTTTAAACCCCATTTTGTAGTATTGTTTTTTCTTTTTTTCTTGTTTTTTTTTTTTTTTCTTTTTTTGATGTGTGTTTGTTGTTATAAGTTTTGTTATGCTCAACCAAGTCTGAATAATTGTGGATATTTTTTGGAAATATGTTCATGTACCTTGTTTGGTTGTAATGTTGTTGCAATAAAGAAAAAAGAAAAGAAAAAAACTGTAGTTCCATTCTCCAATTCCAAGCCCGCCATTGGTCAGTTAAATCCGGAAGTAAACACTGTAACTTGTTCGTCATCCAAAAACATCCGATTTAAA
Organism: Carassius auratus; assembly: GCF_003368295.1. NCBI lineage: Eukaryota > Metazoa > Chordata > Actinopteri > Cypriniformes > Cyprinidae > Carassius > Carassius auratus. Next base: position 757,773 of record NW_020527582.1, on the reverse strand, counting down.
ACGCGAGCTTCACATTTCACGACAATTAACAAAAACACTTTTTTTTCAATACAAAAACATATTTATTATAGTAACACAAGTTAAAATATTAATCTTAAAATGTAGATAAGTGCTGGGAATATGGACAAAGTAATCAGTACAAAAGTGAAAATGAATGAATCGTTCATTTGAGTCGGATCTTTTCAATGAAACATATTCGTAAAGCAAAGCCAGTGTACTCTAATCCATTCGTTTACGAACTGTTCAAAGCAAGGAGGCAATACTTTCTGCTTTTGGGGCGATAGAAGAAATATTACAAGTAAGGTTACGTTGTGTTTTTTTTTTTTAACGAACTGCTCAAAAGAATCGATTCCGTAAGATGAGTCAAACACGCTGCCTGTCATAAACATTTATTTATTTATTTATTCATAAAATGTAATACATTTAAAATTTCTTACAATCTCTAAGTTCTAAATTATTTATATATTTATTTATTTATATATTTATAGACACAATAATGATTTATTAAAGGGATGTGACATTTTTTCTTTGGTTCCAACGTTTTTTTTTTTATATGTTGCGTGAACTTTCACCTCTGTTCCCACAGCCACGCATTATCGTGTTGTTTTTTTACAGGACAGTGACAACACTAACACGATCTTTAAATTTGAGTATGCATCGACTTTTGAGCTTTTAGGCATTTATTCATCAACGAATCGCGTTTTGCACAGTGTTTGTTGCACACCATCTGTTGCAGCCACATGGAAACTTATATCAGCTTCACTAACCAAAGTCAAGGAAGGGATCGCATATTCAGGTCAGTGACTCATCATTCGTCAAATCTACAGCAATTTGAAATGATTTCTCCGTAAAGACGAGCAAGACAATTTCTGAACATTTTGTTGTTTGTTTGCTTGCTTGATTTAGAGCAACACAATATGCATGTGCTTTGGCGAAATACCTTCTGAGAAATGAAGCGAAGAGAAAAGAGCTGGTCAAAAAGCTGCAATCTCTGGAGTCTAATATGAGTTCTGGGCGGAAGCGTAAGCATGAACATTTACTGTTACATAACAAAACAAAATTTCTTTCATTTCTTTGACAGTATAATGTTACAGCTTTATAAGTAGAGTTCATCTCAGATTGTAACATTTCTTATTTCTCTAGTAACTTAGTTATACTTAGACTACACTTAGAGATATTAGTTAGAGTATTAACTACCCCTGGTGTTGTCTTGCTATTTTTATTTCTCTTTTTTCTTATGTCCATTGTTTAACATCAAATGGGGTTTTGTCGCAAAATATAAACTATATTATTGCACACCTCTACATAAAAAGTTTGAACATATAAGTATATCTTACTTTACCCACATGCATACATTATACACATATAAAACAATATCTACAATCATGGCCAAAAGTTTTGGCAGTGACGTAAATGTTGTGTTTTGCAAAGTTTACTGCTTCTGTATTTGTTTCTATGCTATACTGAAAAACAATGATAAGTATATTATAAGTTTTAAAGGGGGTGATTTTATTTTTTTCCTTTCTCTTTGGGGTGTTTCAAAGCTCTTGGTGCATAAATAAGATCTGTAAAGTTGCAACAACTGAAGTCTAAAATACAAAGGGATATTCTTTATAAAAGTTGATACTCATCCAGACCTTTCTAAAACACCTCGTTTAAATGCCCCACAACTCTAAGTCACTGTGTGGGAAGATTTGCATAACACCGGCCAAATGTTCACGCAAAGAAAGAAGGCGTTACTTTTATTCTCACTGTAGTATTGTTGCCACCACCACCATATTTGGGAGATGCTTTGTGTTTCATTGTGAAAGCAAAACTACTTTGTTTGGCCTTCCAAAAGAGAATGATATCCGCTTTGACACATTTCATAAAGGCAGGGCATAGGGGAGGAACAATAATGTACATTATGTAGAAAATAATGTGTTTTTTGAACCCTGAACCACATAAACACATTTGCATTACACCAAATACACAACATAATGTTCTTTTTAGCAACGTCATATGACACCTTTAAAGGGTTTTATTGGCAACCAATGTAATGAGTTAATATTTACAGCATTGACCCTTGTTCTTCATAACCTCTGCAATTCACTCTGGCATGCTGGATATTAGCTTTAGAGAGTTCAATGTAATTTCAATGTAAGGCACTTTATCAGTCTTGCTTTGTGACATAGAGCTCCATCATGCTGGAAAATGCACGGATCATCACCAAATTGCTCATGGATTGTTGGGAGAAGTCACTCTCGCAGGTTGTTTTTATATCATTCTTTATTCATGGCAGTGTTTTTGGGCAGAATTATGAGAGTGCCCACTCCCTTGGTTGAAAAGCAACCCCACAAATGGATGGATGGTCTCAGGATGCTTCAACTATTGGCACGTCACAGGACTCATGGTAGCGTTCACCTTTTCTCCCCCGAACAATCAATTTTCCAGATGTCTCAAACAGTCGGAAGAGAGCTTCATCAGAGATAATAACTTTGCACCAGTCTTCTGCTGTCCAATCCTTGTACTTCCTGCAGAATTTCAGTCTGTCCTTGAAGTTTTTCTTGGAAAGAAGTGGCTTCTTTGGCGTCCTTCTTGACACCAGGCTGTTATCCAAAAGTTTTGGCCTCACTGTGTGTGCAGATGCTCTCACACCAACCTGCTACTGTTCCTGAACAAGCTCTGTACTGCTGGAGACACGACTCCGTAGCTGAATCCTCAGGAGGAGACGGTCCTGGTTTTTGCAGGACACTCTGGGACGTCCGAAGACCTCTTCACTGCAGTCGAAACTCTCTCCTTGAAGTTCTTGATGATTCGGTAACTGTCAAACTTACTACACCACAGGCCTAAACTAGATTTAAATGGGTCATGAACTGATTAGATTTTTAATTTTGACTGTTCTCTGAGGTCCACTTATAATGTTATCAAGATTTTAACATAAAGCATTTTAGAAGTAATTAGCTATTTTCTGTCCTGTTTCAATAGGCCTGCTGAAAGCTATGCTTGGCTATCAATGCTTTCAGGTGCAATATTCTTTGTAGCAATTTCCTTGCATGTGAGGCCATTTTGATGCAAAGAGATGATGGTTGGATGTGTTTCTCTGGAGGTAACCATTGCTAAAAAGAACACAATGATTGGAAGCTCTTCTTCCCTCCATCAGTCTGCTCTTATAATCAATTTAGTATGATAATGCTTTCACCTGACTAGTACTCCTTCACACTTTCAAATGTGCTGCTGGTATGATTAGTCAATTAATGTGATAGCTGGTCATTTTGTCTCAGGATCAAAAAACAGCGACTTCTTTTTTTTGTGTGTATGTTTGAAAAGTTCATTATTTTGGTCAATGCAACTTTTAGAAATTATTTAAAATGCACCTGATCACTCTGCACAATAATCTAGAAACAATGTGAATGAACAACACAAAAGCAGCAAACTTTGGAAAACACAAAATGTATGCCACTGCCAAAACTTCTGGCTATGACTGTAGCCTAACTTGATTGTTTATATCAGTGCAAAATGTGAGCTGTATTATTGTCCAGCTCTAATCTGCAAAATATGACTATACAACATGAAAGTATAAGATATTGCAAACATTAAAATCATGATTTTTTTGTAAAGCTGCTTTGAAATACTGTGTATTGTGTTAAGTGCTATACAAATAAAAACTGACTTGAAGCTGCAGTAGGTAACTTTTGTAAAAATGTATTTGTTAAACCTGTCATTATGTCCTAACAGTTATATATGAGACAGATAATCTGTGAAAAAAATCAAGCTCCTCTGGCTCCTCCCAGTGGTCTTATTTACATTTGCAGAAATGCATCGCTCCCGTTAAGAAACAACCAATCAGAGCTGCGGTCCGTAACTTTTTTTTTGTGCTCAAAATTTACAAAATGTATATAATAAGCGAGTACACCATGAATTCATTTTCCAAACCGTGTTTGTAGCCTGTCCTGAATCACAAGGGTACACCTATAAAAAGTGTTTATATTCTGACTATTTTAGATTGCTTCGGGGATACCGCGGCGGAGTAACCCAGTACCTTTGTGATTCTGCATAGACATAAACGGAGAGAAGTAGCTCCGGCTACAATCTTCGTTTATTGAACGCTAGAGCATCAAAAGTTACCGACTGCAGCTTTGACTAGACATGTAAGCTTAAGTTGTCAGAATGCCAGTTTTACTAATAAGATTAATAATTAAAGATTAGAATAGTTGTTGGACAAATAGATTATGTAGGCTACCAACTACAGTTGGGATAGTGGCTAGCATGTGAGGATGATTACGTACTACTGATTAATTAAATAGATGCAAGTCACTAATGGAATTAATACAAGTGAAATCGAAAGGATCACAAATGAATACTGGTAGAGTGAAAAGTATCAGTGCACTTGTTTACTTAAGTACAATTTTGGGGGATATGTTCTTTACATGCGTTGTGTTAAAACTGAATATTTGTACATATACATTTACAAGGAAATAATGTACTACATACATGCCTAGCCAATGTTTGATATAGTAATGTACTTTAAGCAATAACTTTTTACACTCCCGACTTAATTTAGTAGTAACATTTAGTAATTTTTTGAACTCTATTTTTCGCAGAAATAAAAAGAATATCATCAGGAATGTATTTGTTTTTCTTTTTTGTGTGTGTCAGTACTCAGGCTTGGGAACACCGTCAACTCGATCCATGCAGCCAAGAGCACTCTTCATATTTCTGACCCCATGCTGCGCTTTTGCCTTACTTTTGCCAACCTCAACCGTGCCTTGTATTTCATCTGTGACAACTTACTGTGGGCCAGAAGTATTGGGCTAATACGTGACCTCGACAAGGAGCAGTTGAGCTTGAACTCCACTCGCTTCTATTTCCTATCATTGGTTATGAATCTCACAAGAGACGTCTATGTGATCATCCGGCTTATGGTGCAGAAGTCTCAGGAACGACACTTCCAGCAAAAAGTTGACCAGCACCTCAATGAAAGCCCGGATGTGGCTTGTGTCATAGTGCCTCAGCTTGATGCGTTCCTCTTCCTTCTGATCGAGAGCCTCAGGAATGAACCATCTGTGGCTCTCGATACAGTTAAAAATGTTTGTGATCTTTTCATTCCACTTGACAAACTGGGCTTTTACCAAACAAATGCAGGGGTGGTGGGCTTCTGTGGCCTCGTTTCTTCTCTTTTAGGTATATTGTCAGTTTTGAGGCCCAGCCTCAAAATCAAGCCATGATTTAGGGAATGAGGAACATCCAAAATATCTAGAACCTTTCTAACAAATGTTTCAATTTCATTTTAGTGTGGAATTAGGCTACTATTAAGCTTACTTTTGTAAAGGAATCAACTTAATTGTATAAAGTAGAAAGGAGAACAGCACATAACCATAATGCAACATTGCACCTGCAGGGCTGTTCTGCACAACATAAAAGTAATATCATCTTTTAGATAAGATTTTACAGTTTGGGTTTGATCACATGCTGTGTTCACGCTTTCATTAAATAGAGTGCCTTGCTGTATCTGTTGTTGTATTATGGAAGCCCTGGTAAAATAATACACCTGTATATTATGCAGTATTTAATAGTAGTTTTAATAGAGATTATATCACTTTGGTATTGACGATATTGAGATAAGGGTACACAAACACATTTTGGAACTTTCTAACAAAAGGATGCTCTCTGTGATGGCAGATGGTCAACTTTCTGAAATATGTGCTTAATATTCAGTCTCTTCTACATGGAAAACCATCTGTGAAATTAGATATTCTATCTACCTCATTCTGACAGATCCTATAGTTGTTTTATTTTAGTTGCCGGACAGAGTTTTGTCAGTTGTTATTTCGAATTTTGGTTTAGCATGACAAAATAACTTACAAGATTCTGATTCCACATAATTGGTTGTCAGTACAAAGTGCTTTAAGAACAAACTGTGAAATTTAATAAATTAATTTTTAACTGTTGAAAAGGTTTTGGTTTTTTTCTCACTTGTCTTCTAAGATAGAATTTCAACAGTGTGTCCTCACATAACATATTCAAAATGGCATCATTTATTGACACAAACACCCCTTATAGATCCACTACATGAATTTGTGATGGTTTAGTTTTAAACTCACTATGCCACAGGCCTAAACTAGATTTAGAGTAACACATACCTGCATGAATCGCCATAGACATAACTTGGAGAAGTAGTTCCGGCTAGAATGTCCTTCCGCGGGATGCGTGCAGTTCTCTCAGTTCTCTAGAGCGACAAAATGTACATAGTGTTGCGTTAAGGTGATAAATTAGGTGTGAAACAATTTAGTCTCCAGGGCCATCCTTCTCTTTCAAGCATATGTTTTGGTGTCTCACTATGGGATACGCCCCTTCTGCGTATTCCTCAGAAGCCCAATTCCATTACGCCAGCCCCAATTGGCTGGCAGACATGACATTGCAACAGGGAGTGTCTCCCTCCTCTTGGTATAAAGTGAGCAACGCAGCGTCATTATGGCATTCAAAAACCTCTTCTTGCTTCACACCAGAAGTCTACCCAACCCTGATAGCTATAAACTAGTTTCCACCCTGGTTGCTGGCTTTTCATTCTGGTACTGTGCTTATAGTACAGTGTTGGCCACCACGCCGCTTTCGTCTACCCCTCAATCGGCATTCCGGCTCATTGTAAGGGTCATTTAGTACCACAACTATGGCTACAGCAATACAGACTTCAGTAGCTGGTGAGGGAGATCTGCGGCTTTGCTCATGTGGGAACAAGATCTCATGCAAAGACACACACCAGGTTTGCTCTGCATGTCTTGGGCTTAAACATGCTCAAATGGCGGCCGATAGTCCCGGATTCTGTTACCACGGACGAGGAGGAGGAAGGCTTGTGTGAATTTGAGAAAGAGGGGCAATCGGATTTCCTTCTCTCTGAAGAGGAGGAAGATTTTGAGGATTCCCCTTTTCTCCCCCCTGTACACCCGGCACAACCCCTTGTTACGGCGGGATCCACCAAGAAGGCGGGTGGGGCACCATCCTCCCCGCTTATTAGTGTGGATCTGCAGGACGTATGCAAACGCGCTGCGGAGAAACTCAATATTCCGTGGCTGTAGTAGCTGAGACTGCAAAGTCGCGCTATGGGGGTAAGAGGTTGCCAAGAGCTAAACGGGCTGCGAGACAACTCCTTCCAATCTTTCCAGAGCTTCTGGAAGAGGTTTCTGTCACCTGGAAGGACAACCCATTTACTCATAAAATGCCTGTACAAGGGGGGTTTGTGCTTGACATGGAGGGCATTGCAGCTGTGCATGTCAAGAAAGACACAGACTGCGCCCCTGCCACCTCCTCGGCAGACTTTTGCGCAGGTTACAGCTCACCCAGCCCTCAGCTTTCGCATTCCTAAGTGGCAGAGTGAATGTGAATGCAACAACAGTTCAGAACGGTGCACCAGAGCAGAAACCCGCCTGGTCCAGGAAAAATTATCCGCCCGCGACCGCTCAGATGGACCAGCCGCCCCCTCATCCTACCCAGGTGATGAGGAGGAAGAAGGCCATTTGAGGGGTCTTCCTGAGTGAAGGGGTCCTTTGTTCAGCGTTCAGCAGAGAACAAGTTCAGATGTTTACAGATGTTCTGTGGGGAAACCAGAGCCCACAGAGGAGAACGAGAGACGATGCAGTGGTGTACTCCCACCCACGAGTCACAAGCACTTTACATGCTCAACGTTCAATAAAGTTTTCACTGTTTCCCCCACAACTGTTGCAAAACACTTTATCAGAACACAACATAACACCACCTCGTAGAGTCATCGCTCCGCTGAAGGTGGTAAGCCACGTAAACTCTCACCAAGTGCTAAATGTTCGCACATGCGCAGTACAGACCACAAACCCGTTTTCGATTTGGCCATACGATGGCGCTGGAACGCTGCAAATAAACTATTGGTGAGAATGCACGCAGTCCCGTTGGGTGCTGAGAAGTGAGAACAGTAGAGTACGTTTACAGACTGCAGTTTGCCACTTCTCCACTGCAGTTCATAGGAATAAATTTATTCTCAGGTGCGGGGAGCATTAGTACATGTTCTTCAGGACGAGATTACCTCCCTGTTGAACAAAATGGCAAGAGTGACTCCACCCAAAGGAAAGTCGCAGTGGGTTTTACTCTAGATACTTCCTAGTCCCGAAAAAAGAGACTCGAGCTTTCTGCCCTATATTAGATCTTTGTGCACTGAACAAATACCTAAGGAGGTACAAGTTCAGAATGCTCACCCATTCTACACTTCTGAAACTGGAGCGCCCAGGCGATTGGTTTACATCAATCGACCTGAAGGATGCATATATTCAGATAAGAATATATCCACCCCACAGGAAATTTCTGAGGTTTACATTCCTTGGCATGGCATAGGAGTATCTAGTGCTTCCCTTTGGCCTATCTTTCAGTCCAAGAGTATTTGTGAAATGTACAAAAGCAGCCCTAACTCCGCTCAGAGAGAAAGGCTTTCGTCTCGCTACTTACATAGATGACTGGCTGGTGACCGCTCAATCAGAGCACAAAGCTAGAGATCACACAGCCATGCTCCTAGAACATCTACAAAAACTGGGAATAAAATTAAACAATCGAAAAGTGTTTTAGTTTCCAGACAGTCAATAATGTATCTGGGGTTGTTACTGGACTCATTCAGAGCGCGACTGTCAGGGGAAAAAAATAATACAATTTACGAAATGCCTGGTCGAATTTTGGAAAGGGAACAATGTTTCTTTTCACACCGCACACATTTGTGAGGTTCTTTAAACTGGATGTTGCAGCTCAAACATTTGCACATGCCATTTTGAGCATTGAATCTTAAGTGTTAACCTGCCCAATAATAGTTTCTATGGTTGGCAGGAAACTTCAGGAAAGGTTATCGGACAATACGGGAGTTAGGATATCCCATTAGTGAGACACAAATATCCCACAAAAAGCTGCCTGTTTATCCTCATGTCCTAGTGTCTGACGACGACGTGCTACTTCAGCTTCCTTCACATTTGCAAACCTGGTCAGTAGCCTACTTGTACGCCACCCCATTTCATACATTACTTCACACATACCCATGCACGTTAAATTCCCATCCGTGCATTCTGTATGTTTTTTATTTTCATGATTATGCAAATGTTATTTTTGCTCTTTAAGACTGTTGTTTGATATTGTTTCTTAAACCTGAGTTTTATTTAATGTTTTCTCTCGCTCTCTCTCTTTCTTTGGTCATTATATGAATGAACGTGGACATGAATCTGCCACTGCGGAAAAAATAGAATGACGCGTTTTTTTGCACGTCAAACGCATATTTCACGTGTCAGGTGAAAAGCTGTGAACTTTGTTTTTTATTATATGACCCTTTGTCATGTGTGTTTTTTTTTTTTATGGACTTATGGAATTTACATTTCTCTTGTGAATTATTCCTTGGACTGTTTATTATTATTATTGTAACAGGTGGTTTCTTAGATTTTGCTATCCTGCGTTAACTTATAGTTTGACAGGATTTATCTTGTCTGGCACCCAAACATTTTGTTTAAAAGTTTAAGCTGGAGCGGCCACCACCGTTACAGTATGCTTTAAAGAGAACAATGGGTTACTTGCGTTACCCCGGTTCTCTGATAGCATTAAGTGAGGTGTCTTACCAGAACACCCTCCTTGCTGTGCGAAGCGAGGAAGAGGTGTGCTTGTTTTGAATGTCGTAATGACATTGTGTCGCTCACTTTATACCGAGAGGAGGGAGACACTCCCTGACGCAACGTCATGTCTGCCAGCCAATTGGTGTTGGCGAAATGGAATTGGGCTTTTGAGGAATACGCGGAAGGGACGTATCCATAGTGAGACACCTCACTTAATGCTATCAGAGAACCGTGGTTATGCAAGTAACCTATTGTTTTCGAGAACTGCAACCTACCTGGATTCTCCAGAAGCTTGTCAGGTTCTCAGAGACGTAGATTGATAAACCAAAAGTTAACTCCCAAATCTTTTTTCTTCTTTTTTATATATATAGTTCTAGTTAATAATTTGCTAAAAAAAACTGTGAAATTAAAGTCAAATCAGAAGACATTTCCTTTGTATTAAGTTAATGTGGTCCAGTTTATTTAAGGCATCTACATCAATACATGAAGTTGCCAAATGAAAGGATGAAACAAACTGTTAACAATATAAAGAGAAATGCTATTTTGGCAAATCTATCAGTTTTTCCAGCCAGATAACAAATCAGGATCAAGGATTAGAGGAACTAACACTGTAGTGACATAAATAACAGATCAGCAGTCTCCACGAGAGAAATGTCAAAGCGCAAAAGTGACACAAAAATACTTCCATAATATACATGAGGCTATGGACATGAACAGGAATGACATGGACATAGAGGGACTTTGAAAAGACATTGGAAAGACTGCTTCTATAGCGTTTGGTGTTTGCATCAGGCCATAATTTAAAACAGAAGACTATTAAGATCCTCAATCTGTGATCATCAAGTACTACATTCTGGGAAAACAGACATAACTGTATACTTTCATTCACAGAAAACATGACCCAAATGTAAATCAGGATTCAGAGAAAGCCTGACACAGTCTACGAAGGTCTCCTTCATGGGTTAAAGGGAAAGAACGCAGAGTTCAAGAAATTAAACCTCAACAAAACAAATGTCAAATTTCCTGTAACATTTCCAAAAGATCAGCTAAAGATTTTTTTTTTCATTAAATCAATACATTTTTATTTTAAAAAAGGATACAAGAAATTAAATTTGCTTTAAAACGTGATTGTTTCTGCTGTTTAGTGTCCAAATAATAATAATAATAATAATAATAATGTTATAAACATCATTATTTTAAGGACACAGTGTGCTGTAGTGGTTTGAGCACTGGACACAAAAATCATGAGAAAATTATCACTTTATCGATTTTGAACTGTCAAGGTTAAGCACCTTTCCTCTCATTCCATGATTGGCTAAAGGAAATCAAGATTCAGTTTGCATCCCAGAGCTCATCATGTAGCTACACACAAAAGAGGAAGGTCTCGTCTAATTAAGAGTCTGACGTTCATATGACCGATTGCACCCTCAGAGTTTGGTAGGATCACCTCAGAGAAAATTCCAGGTTTCCCTTATTCTATCCAGTGATTAAACACTCTCTTATAGATGTCGAGATCTTACAAGTGTACAAATATACATTCAGTAAAATATCAAAATAGAAACTGTGCTTAAGTTCTCTGATAAATCACTGACAGACCGAACACAGTACAGATAATCATCTCTCATCCAGGCTTTATGATTGTACCATAAAAGCAGCCCACGGCCCTGAAAGTCAGAGCTCAGAGCCGAAGTTACAAGATCAAGGGCAACGGTTACACGTATGCTGCATTTGGGAAGGGGAAAAAAAACAACTATTTTGGCTTCGGTTGTGTCTCACATCTAACCAATTCTTCCATACAACACTTTTTATACACACACACACAAAAAAAACTTTAAAGGGCTTAAGTCACTAGTCGGAGGTCTTGGCCTTTGTTTGATAGTTTGGGCTTAGATCCTCAGCCTCCACATTGTTACCCACAGTTTGTGTGGAGGAAAGACGTGGAAATGCCTCGTCGTGCTCAAGAGAGACATTTGGTCTTGGTTTATTTCCACTGAGGAGTCGTTTGGTCCATGCGAGCGGACTGGGAAGGAGGAGGAGAGTGGAACGGCTGGCACTAGGAGGGCGCTTGTGTGCGGTCATAGTCCAGAATCAGGCCTTTGATGTGTGATAGTTTCTGGTGGAGATACTCGCAGCGCTTCTTTTCTTCCCTGTAGCCTGGAAACTTCTGCAGGGACAAAACCAAAATCTGCACATTAGAGGTAGGTAGTAGTTCGGATTTCTCACTTTAGGTGCAGTTTTTTTTTTTTTTTTATCTGTAACTGAAATTTTAGTAGTTGTCAAAAATGGCGACATCTGCTGGATGGAAGGTTTACTACAAATCATGTTTACTATTCACATAGTCGGAGAATGAAAGGTTCAGTGTTATTGTTAACTAAAATGATTAAGAATTATTAAAATAGCTTTCATGCTTTCTTATATATTAACATATTTTAACATTTCAAATATGAAATAAAAGCTAATAAAAAAAATATAAATACTATAAAAGATAAAACTTAAATAACACTGAAACGTTAATGGGGTTTTACAAATTTATATCAGATTATTTAAATAAGGTTCATGGTAATGCAGAAATGTGATATTTTTACCCGGCCCCTCAGTTCATCGAGTTAAAACACTATCAACATAATACAATTAGCAACAATACAATTCTCTTACCTTCTTATACTTTCTGTACTTCTCCATTATTTGATCCTCCATTACCTAGCATAAATCAAAATAATGATTAAAACAAATCAAACCTATTAATCTAAAAGAACCTCTGACATCATGTATTATGTAACTGTTATATAAGGTGTGCTAAAGCTTTATCTTGTAAAACAAAGACGCATTGTTCCACATGTAACCTTAAAGCCATTACGCCAGTCTTCAGTGTCACATGACCCTTTAGAAATCACTGTAATTTGATGCTCAATGAGATCTCTATCTATCTGTCTATCTATCTATCTGTCTATCCATCTATATATCTATCTATTTATCTCTCTATCTACCTCTATCTCTCTATATCTATCTGTCTGTCAACCAATCATCAGTGATGCACTTTTTTAGTACTATTTAATGCAACAGCATTTTGTATTAGATTTTTTATTTTTTTTTGTAACATCATACATGTAAAAATGTCACCTTTGATCAAATTTAATGCATCATTCTTAAATAATTTTTTTTTTTCTTAAAAAGAAAATGAACAATCTTACTCACTCCAAACATTTAAACAGTAGTGTATATGTCTGTATCCATACCTTATACTTGTGTGTCCCGGGAGACAGCGTCTTTATCTTGGATCCCAGCTGAACAAATATCTCTGTGACTTTACCTATACGTTCATGAAGGTCTCTGTACTCGTCATATTCCGCACAGAAATCCTCTTTGTACCTCTGCCGCTGCTCAGAGTCTGTGATAGTGTTGTATTTTCTGGAAAGAAAAGTTCCTTGAGTGAACCAAACCATGCCTCTAGGCAGAATCCCAAGAGAAACCAGTAGGTGGCACTATATATTAAAATAAATGTGTTTTCTCTTTCTTGGGTTGTTTGTCTGTAACTACCAGTTCCTTTAAACGCTCAAATAGAGAACATTTTTCTGTATTTTAATTTGAATTCTTACATTTTGTTCTGTACATTCTGCTTTAAATGTTCAGCTCAGTTAAATATCTACTCCCTAATCACTGGCAGACAATCTCCACCCTATAATTACAGAAGAACAAAGCAGTAAAATAAACCGAAATCTGGTCTTACTTACAATAAATAGTCAGGCAGCTCATCGGGAGAGGCACGAGAGACAGGTGTGTTGGGTCGTTCATGGTCTACACAAACACAGACAAGAATGATAAAGTGGGTTTATGTAATCTCACTACGCAAACATATCAAAGCCCCATGCTGCCTGGGTTGATGGAGTCATTTATCAAATCTTGTGATAAGGGACGTGGACGGCGGTGGTCGCTGACAAAGGATGCCTGACGAGATGTCAAGCTTGAGGCGATGGTCAAAGTGGGCTCTGCACGTTTTACAGTGGGTCACCCAGCTGTTATTTAAGTTAATCATCCACCCTGGCGCTAGGGAAGGGCGCAGACGAGCAGTCACCTCGCACGCACATGTCTGTGAACTCGCACACAAACACAGGAATATTTCCTGACTAGCTGGGGCAAGTCCAAACCTGTTCTGCCATCATTTCACTTGAAATGAAAGTGTCTCACAGTGAGCCACTTCTGAGATGAATTACAGCGGCAGAGCTGAAACGGGATACAATTTTTTTATATATATATTTATATATATAATTATATATTTTTTTACCAGAACAACAGTTACTCAGTATCAAAACCATCTAATTAAATTTCTCTTTCTTTTTTTTATATATTGTAAATATGTAAATACGTCAACGATTAGAACTGTTTTTTTTTTTATTGTCAAGCAAAAATAATGTTACAAATTATCAATTAAAATGTATTCTGCTGTAATCACATAATTAGTATTGATAATCATTTAACATTCCCAGTTATATACACTACTGTTCAAAAGTTTGTTTGTTTTTTTAATTGTTTGGAATAAAAAAAGAAAAAAAATGCTTATATGCTGACCAATGCTACATTTATTTAATAAAAAACTGAAATAGTAGTTAAACTTAAAATAAATGTTTTGTCTTTTGCAACATTTTAAATAAATGTCTTTACAGTCCCTTTTTATAAATGTTTTATGCATTCTTGCTGAATAAAAGTATTAATTTTAGAAACAAATGGTGTTAACGGCTGCGTGTTGTTTATTTCTTTATTTTTATTGTTTTCTTTTCAATGTTGTTTAAAAGTTGAGAATGTGTACGTCTCCTTTAGATGGTTGTTTGCAATTTAAAAAAAAACCTAATAAACTATAATCATGAATTAATATAAATACATTTCCTTAAAATAAAAAGCAAGAAAAAAAAGAAAAGAGAAAAAACTTACTGACTTAAACTACTTTTAAACAGTAAACTTACAAACCTTTAAACAGTAGTCTGTATATTACTTTCCTTTGCAAATAATTTATTGGCCACAAATATATGGGACCCTGAACCACAAAACCACTCATAAAAGGTTCATTTAAAAAAAGTGAGAGAGAGATTTAAAAGCTGAATAAATAAGCTTTCCATTGATGTATGGTTTGTTAGGATCGGACAATATCTGTCCGAGATACAACTATTTGAAAATCTGGAATCTGAGGGTGCATAAAAATCAAAATATTGAGAAATTCGCCTTTAAAGTTGTCAGAATTAAGTTCTTAGCAATGCATATTACTAATCAAAAATTAAGGTTTGGTATATTAACGCAAGGAATTTTACAAAATATCTTCATGGATAACATGGCATAAAGAAAAAAATCACAAATTTTGACCCATTAAATGTATATTTGGCTATTGCTACAAATATACTGTGTGACTTACGACTGGTTTGTGGCCCAGGGTCACATATTGCACCTCTACATCAAAATTTCACCTTTTTTTTTATACCTTTTAACCCACCACTGATATTTTCCTGGTTCTGTTTAAGGTCCGGGCTGGTCTCGACCCACTCAGGTTTTAAGCGCTCCCTCTCTTTTTCTTTATGCTTCTTGGACTTCTTTTTGTGCTGGCCGTTTGCTAGCTGCTGGTCAGTGCAGATTTCTGGTTCTGTTCTCGGGCGTTTGGGGCTGGACGATGGCTGCTGTGCTGCTTCTGGCTGTTCTGGTTTGGGCACGCTGTTGGACTCGCCGAGCTTGTGCTGCTGGTAATGAGCATCAGGGCTCTGCTGAGCCATACTGCTACCCCTCTGCAAACTTGAGTTTCCATGAGCGGAAGAGCTACGGCTCATGGAGGAGCTGAGAGGCAAGGGCATGTTCTGGTCTAATAAACGTTGCTTTTTCGGCATCTGACTTTCTGGATGGTCGGAAGGCACTGGGCGTTTCTGGGAGCAAAGAAAAAGAAGGAGATTTCACAAACTTTGCAGATGGAAAACATTGGCTCCTGCAAACAGCAGTGACTGAAGCGCCTCCATAAATAAAGAGCAGACGGCGCTCTTTCTTATTCTCATCTCTGGTATATCACTCATACATTCAATCACAAACCTGCTTCAGTGCACACAAGAAACTGGTAGTCCATTGCACAGATGCTACAGCATGCAACAGCTCGATAATGAGACGAAGGAAAAGTAGCACTTCTTTTTATAGGTACATATTTACCATGGAGAGATTCTTGACTGGGCTGAGCTGGGATGGAGAATCCTCTGAGGGTTTGTGGAATGAATGGCTGGACTGGAGGCTTTTCAACTGGCTACTGCTGCTGCTGCTGCTGAGAGGCTGGAGTTTTCTGGAATATCAGAGAGCGAGACACCGTCAAATGTCACTCCGTTCATGCCTGCCATCAGGCGACCTTTGAAACAAATCTGTGAACTATCCAAAGTGGAGATCGACCTCCCAGTTCCTGAAAGCGGTTGTGCTTACAGGAAATGGAGGAGCTAAACAGGAAGACATTTAAAGCTCAGGATCAAGATCTAGGATTTGCACGAGTGTTAATCAGGTTTGGAGTGTAAAAACATTACACTCTTGCACAGCAATCGTTCGGTCAGAGCGCCGGGGATGTTAGTCTACTTTAGCATTTCCGGGTAGCTGATAACATCTGCAGTGGGACTGGCAAAAGCCTTGCTCATGTCCAGTGACGAGAACAATGGTGCCAGAGACATTCCTTCTCTGCTGGAACTTTCCTCTGGCAATCTGCTTCCTACAGCTCTTTCCTCTCAAAGAGCTGCTTCATAAGCGTCTGCATCGATCCCCTCTTAAACCTGATGTACTAAACTATTCTACACTATATACTGTAGTAAAAAGTAAAGTAAAACTAATATAAAATACAGAATAACATCTACATACAATATAGATTTATTTATAAATAAATAGTAAATAAAAATACTAAAATATTAGAAATATTTAGTAAATACCTAAATATTACATAAGTAATAATAAAATGATAATTTAAAAATGTTTTGTTGTTGTTGACAATGAACTCACTAAATGAAAAACTACCATTGAAAAGTTAGATTTTTTCACTTAAAAAAAAAAAAAAAAACTTATTTGAGCAAGATATTTTTTATTCAGCAAATATCAATTAAATTGATCAGGAGTGACACTTATTGTTACAAAATACTTCTATCTAAAAGAAATGCTGCTCTTTTAAACTTTCTATTCAAAGAGTCATTAAAATGCATTATGATTTCAACAAAAATATTATCAACATTGATTATAATGTGAAATGTTTCTGATTAGAATAATTTCTGAAGGATCACGCAGCATTGAATACTGGAACAATTCAGCTTCGCCATCTCATAAACTGGCAGTTATTTTACATCATAATTTAACAATATTAATTTGTTTGCTGTATTTTTTATTAAAATAAATGCAGCCTTGGTGAGCATAAGACACTTTGAAAAGTGTATAATTTCTTTCTGGCCCCAAAAGTATGAATGGTAGCAGTTCATGGATCATTCTGCAAACATGCTGTGTTGTGTAAGTCCCGTTCTGGGGTTTATTGCGAGATCATTTCGATCGGTCCCATTAGGATACTTTAGACTGGCAGTGCACATAAAAATTGAGAGGCAGAGGTGAAGGCAGAGGAGAAACTCAAGCACGCAGTCAGTTAGGCGGAGTGTGGAAAACCTCCCAAAGACAGGGCTGCCAAGAGCGTATTTGGCAGGATGGCTGCCGTTTATTCTCCTATTGTTCCGGGACTGAATGCGGCTGCACAGAAGCTTTCAGCATAATTCCACTCAACAGCACAGTGAATCGCACGGCTTCCTGCTCAGACAAGCCTATTAACCACATCATCTGTGCTAAAACGCGTACTTAATAAGGCCTCCAAAACACATCATCTCAGCAGACTGCGGGGGCAAGGCCTGGATGACAATACTGTACCAAACGTCACCAGCATTCTTAGTCAAAGGAAGTTGGGAAATAATACGGTTATGAAAGTTTTAGCATGTCTCCAAGTAGGGTTATTACTGTATAGTAAAATAAAATATTAATAGCAATATAAAAAAAAAAAAAAAATTACTAAAAACGACAAACAATTTTAATGAAAATAAATGACTACTTAAAATATAAAATAAGTTCACTGAAAATATCAATACACTTTTTATTAGTATTTTCAATTAACTTTTATTTTATAATTTTCCATTTAGAACTATATCACTATATAAATAATACTAAAATAACACTAATAATACTGTAATAATGACTTTAATTACTTCAAAAAATTTAGCCTGTATAATATTTTAAAATGAAAAAAGGAGCATATTTTTGGTTTGGTTTTGATAAAGGGGTACTTGAACCTTACAAATGGGCCTGTGCAAGACAAAAAAAGGTTGGAAGCAAAGCAGAGCAAAGTGAAGTATTGTAAGGCAAAGTATAGAAGATTATGATCTGACACACTACGTAAAACAGCAATACATATTTATGAAGAGATACTGTACAAGTGGTTTTGTGAGCATTGAGAATATTTGATGTACCTTGCCAACACCCTTTGAATGAGTTGCCGCTCTTCCTCGACATAGCCGGGCCAGTCCCTCCGCACATGTCTGTAGAAATCATCCTTTAAAGTAAAGCTGTGGTCTTTGGGATTGAGTTTAGCCACCTGAAAGGAAACATACAGAACAATAGAATTATTCTCCTAATGAAAAACTGCCCTCCATTCACAAAAGCGCTTAAGTAAACAACATTTCAACAGTGACTTGAACCATCGAGCGTTACTGGAGTCAGCATCTTTTTGAAGCAATATGACACTTTAGAATGTTTTATGAGAGAGAGAAATAATATACGACAGGCCTTTTAAGGACATGCTTAAATACATCCAGAGGACAATAATTCAATTCAGACCTTGCAAATGAAAAACAGAAAGCATAAATGTGTTGCAGCACACAACGTTTTGTAGAGCACTTTACAAATGGGATATGAACCCAGCACAACCCTCCCTCTGTCAAATCACGATCCATTCTCCAAATATCATTACGGCAGAAGACTAATTGCTGGTGCTAGCACCGCAACCTCCCCTTGTTGACTGTGCAGGAACTCCTGAACATAAACGCAGCAGGAAACATTCAGCAAATAAACCTACTGACAAAATCAGCCAGAACCATCTCGTCTGCCCAAATGCAATAGAGAAGCAGCTCTGGACATAAACTACATTATCTGGACAGGCTGAGTACTGAACTGGGTTTTCTTAAGTAGGGCTGATGGGAGAGATTTAAAAAAAAAAAACAAAAAAAAAAAACTTGGCACTGATGCAGAATGAAACGCTGACTGAGAGTTTTAATCAACAACATATTTTACAGGGCTCCAGACTATGACTAGAACGGTCACACAAAAAAAAAAAAAGTGCAACAATTTAAACTCTAGCCTCCATGAGCAATAGTCATAGTTAATACATAGTTTAGTCAGTTATCATTTTGGAGGGCCTTACATCTTCGGAAAGCCCGCAAGTGTATGATGCATGCAATAACAAAAGCGAGTCATGTCGCTGATTCACATACAAATGACTCTTATGAACTGCTTCTTTTTATTGAGTCAGTCAAAACAACTCCTTAAACAATCTTTACCTTGCTTGTGACTAATATAATATAATATAATATACTTTATAAAAATGTTGATGTCAGTAATATTTTTTTATTATTAATATTTGTATTTAGCAAGAACACATTAAATTGGTAAAAAGATTTGTTTGTTTATAACCATGTATGAGCATTTACTCTTTCAAATGAATGCTGTTCTGAACTTTCTATTCCACAAAAATCCTGAACAAAATGCATCGTGGTTTCCATGAAAATATATAAGCAGCACAACCGTTTTCAACATTGATAATTATAAGGAATGTTTCCTGAGCACTAAATCAGCATATTAGAATGATTTGAAGGATCATGTGCCACTGAAGACTGGATTAATGATGCTGAAAATTCAGCTTTGGCAAAAAGGAAAAACAATACATTTTAAATACTTAAAAATATAAAGCCGTTATTTGAAATTGTAATACATACATGTGTATATACATATATAGACAAATACATACACAATGAAAAAAAGTATATATGTATTTATGTCTATATATGTACACATGTATTACAATTTCAAATAGGGCTGTGCAAAAAATTGAACGCGATTTTCATGCACATCTCATCAGTAAAGACGCTGCTGTAATTAGAAGTATATCTCCAGCACGTGCGTTCAGATTATGGTTTCCAGGTTTTACAACAAATCCTGCCCAGTTGCTAGTCCAAAATCGCGTTTCCAGGAGGTTCCCCGATAAAAAATTGCTTTCCGGGGTTAAAATGTAAGTTTTATGGCATGGTTGCCTTGGTAAAATTCGCATTTTAGGGTCTAAATATCACGTTATTGGTATTGTCGCTTCGACCCGCGGACATGAAAAACAACCACAGACTTGGCAACATTGGTTGGCATTTACTACACAGAGCCGTTATTCACTGACAATCTACACAAAATCGATTTTAAAATCGGTGGTGATTCTTTGTCGATTTTGAAAGCGATTTTGTGTTTGCTGTCGGTTGACTACGGCTCTTGTGTAGTAACTGCCACTCCACCTGAACCAGTGTTGCCAAGTCTGCGGTAGATTTTCATGTCCGCGGTTTGAAGCAACCCCAATACCAATAACGTGATATTTAGCCCCTAAAACGCGATTCTTTTACAAGACAACCATGCCAAAAAAAAACCTGTATATTTTAACCCCGGGAAGCAATTTTTGTTTATCTGGGAACCTCCTGGAATCGCGATTCGTTTTGGACTAGTTTTGAGAAGCAACAGGGCAGGATTTGTTGTGAAAACCTGGCAACCCTGATCTGAACACACGTGCTGGGGATAATACTTCCAATTACAGGAGCGTCTTTACTGATAAGATGTGCATGAAAATCACATTCGATTTTTTGCACAGCCCTAATTTCAAATAACGGCTTTATTGTTTATCCTTTTTGCCAAAGCTGAATTTTCAAAAATAAAAACAGTTCTTTTTTTTTGTATTTACAATACTACTGTTTTTATTTTTCAACAAATAAGAAGAAACTTCTTTCAAAAAAAAACATTTGAATAGAAGAAACAGAATTAAAAAAGATTCCAACTGAGGTTTGGAAACAACTTTCCATTTAAGTAGATTATCAATATTTTGTTTTTATCAATATTTGCGCTGTAGCATGCTGTGCACTTGTGTTTTACCTCATCCAGCACAGCGTTTAAGTCGGCCTTGTCCTTGGGGCTGGCCTTCTCCCTCTCCAGCCAGAGCAGTAGTTCTGGCTTGCTGTAGGGCTTTAAGGCCAGAACATGAATGACACGTTCTTTCAAGGACCTGTGGGCCACCAAACTAGGTGTACTGTTCCTCTTGTTGCTGGGTGAATGTTTATTAGTGTTGTCAAAGCTGGTCGGCAGGCCCTGTTTCTTCTGAATCTTCACACATTTACCTGAGAAGAGAAAAACACCAAAAAATAAATAAATAAAAATAAAAACCATAAGAGTCACTAATGATTTCTATGACTTGGTCAGTAAAACAAAAGCATTCACCTTACATTATGTTTACATATTTAAATGTCTTCAAAATAAGCTCCGAATCTGCTAAGTGACATAAAACGGGCTGAAAGATTATTGCCTAACTCGACTGCCTCTTCATCACTGAAAATAAACCAAGAGCTCTGCAAATAGCACAGAACTTCTGGGGCCACTCAAATCCCCAAGCTCTCGTTACGCAAAACAAAACCAAGCCGCCCTGAGGTGAAATTAGACACACACATAACAGAGAAGGGGTGAGCGCTGGGGCCGTAACAAATGACTGTCACACATACAGTAGTGTAAACAGCAAGCGCTGGACCACTTTAGGAAATACAGCTTTGAGTAAACATGACGGCCCCCATAGCACTCGTATGACCCGTTCTCCGGATGTGCACTCTGAATTTGGCATGCACCGAGTGGGATGGAGAGTGTGAAAGAGCTGGCGGTAAATGTTGCTCTCTCCTGTGCAAATATCTAAGCCGTGGAAATGAACGCACCTCAAATAGAGCCGTTTTTTCTGTTTTGCATCTTCCCACCAGTGTGCTATTTCACTTGGAGCCAGCAGGACACAGGAGTGCTAATAGATATCAAGCATGCCTAATCTTATTAGAAGTTTAAGCTGTACTTTGAAGGTTGCAATGGGACAAAGTGAAGCATAAGCTGTTCATACAGCGAGTGCTACGCTCCTGTGCTCATCCAGTTTTACATAACATTCAGGCTTCCATTTAGACCGCTTTAGGGCTTTGTTTTTGCTGCAAAAACACACTACGCTGTTGTCTTGAGTTAAATTCAAATGGATTGGGTGAAATCAAATTACTCAGTCATTTGAAGCAATCTTCACATTAACTCTCAAGGAAAGTTCATCCAAAAATGAACTGTCTGTTATCATTTTTTCACCCTCATATGACATACGGTCTTCTGTGGAACACACACACACAAAAATGTACCGCCCGCATGTTGTTCAAAACCTGTATGACTGACTTTTTTCTGTGGAAGACAAAAAACGATATTCTGAAGGATGTTGGTGGCCAAACGGTTTTGGTGACCATTGACATTTCTCAAAATATCATCTTTTGTCAGAAGAGAAAGTCAATGAGAACAACATGAGAGTGAGAAATTGATGACAGAATTTTCCTTTTTTACGGGTGAATATCTCTGAATAACCTTCCTGCTGTATTCGGGTCAGTTTTGACTTGGCAGAGGTACATAAAAATGTATGGGGGAAAAATGTTTATGAAAACAAACATTTTGGTGACATGATTATGATTGTAAAGTTTTTTTTTTTAAGAGCAGGCCTCATAAAAGTATTGTATCTGACTATCAAGCAATCCACATATGGCTTGTGCACTATATATAAAGTCTTCTACAGCACTGAACGCTTTGTGTGAGAAACAGACACAAATCTGAAGTCGCTGTTCACTGGAAACTTCCTCCAGTCAGCACTTAACTCAAAAATGACTGCTCAAATTGGAGTCAGTGGGTTGATTTGAGAAAGAAAAGAAAAGAAATAATTCAGGCTGGTTTTGTAATACAGATCAATTAATTCACTGAAGGCATCGGACTCAAAAGAATGATTCATTCAAGAATCATTCTTGAATTAAACAAGCCAATTTTCTCATACAGTGCTATCATATAAGACTCTAAAAATAGCAAGACGAGTCATATAAGCACTTTTGTGGTAATGTATGCCATTTTCAGACCCCATTTATTCTTACAGTATGGAAAAAAACAAGTGACCCGTACATTATTCAGAAGTTCTCCAGAAACTTTGACTTATGTCATTTAGAATGACATAACTGTCAATAAATGACACATTTAGAAACCCATATAGTTTGCCTCAACAACAAGGGCTCGTTTTCCTTTCTCACAAATGTCTCTGTTCTAAGTTCTGCAATCGTACATGCTGGCACACTTTATTATACTTAAAAGAGCTGACTTTATATATCAACAGTTACGTTAACTACATGATATACTGCAATAACCGCAGAACTGTGAGAACAATGATCCCATTTATGAGGAATGTTTGACTATAACACAGTCCAACACTGGCAAACAAGAGCGAGAAAAACACAACAGTACTGAATTCCTCTTGACGCCTAAACATGTCGCGCTTTGCAAAAAGTGCTGAATTAAACACTCTCTTTCTCCAAAACCATTCGAGACACTTTACTGTATTTTGGGGCAATAATACTGTATGAACTGTAGACAGATGTCATAAAACTCAAACACAAAACATTTAATCAAATCTAGCCTTACAGGTCATCTCATCAAATCAAATTCCAAAATCAAATAGTTTTACCCCACAATTCTCAGTAATCACTTCTTTAAGTATGTCTGAATGCTCAAAAATACTCAAAAAAACGTACATGACTGTGCTTGAAGTAAATGCTACACTGTATATTTTATCAATATATCTGTATATTCATAAACACAATGAGTGGTTGACTTAGACATTGCTCTTATTTGGCATTGTTATTTATTAATTTATTTTATTTTGCCGATATGTGTTGGAAGAGGGACTTTTATTTTGACAGCGCAGAGAACCCTGCAAGCTACCTTCATCTTTATTAGTCAAACTTTACTTGCTTATTATTTTAGTTTTTAACTTTTATTTGTGAAAACTCTTTATTTGTGAAAAAGATACTATAATTGGATCGCATAACGAAATTAACACTGTAAATGCAGGTAAGTGAGCAGATAAATGGGGGAATTTCCCACTTTATCTAAAGTTTATTTTACGGATTTATTTATTTTTCTTATCAAGTTGATTTTTTAATTGATTCATTTCCAAATAATGTGTTTAAATATAATGAATATAGTGCTGTAAAATGATTAAATCGTAAATTACTTTTATTTTGGATGCGATTAATCACGATTAATTGTTAGACAGCATTAAGTTTAATGAATACATTTATTTCTGTAAAATCTAAAATGTAAAATAAATGTAAATTTAATCACAGAAATTGTTATGCATATGTTCTTTACTAGGTTTTAGATTAAATCATATGATGTCATAAGTCTACACTTCGGTTTAACATCAGCAAGTGGCCACCCTGCTCACTAAGATATCAGCATCAACCATTAAAAAAATCCATATCAGTTGACCACTAATGACGACTGCACTCATCTTGATCACTAAATTTATGAGAACCAAAATCATCAAACAGTAAGTACATAGTACATTTTTTTATGATGCACTTCTGCCTGCCCCTTACCAGTGTAAAAAGTTAGAGTGACCTTAAAATAACCTCTGCTCTTTATAATTAAACATCCGCTGAAATACCTGCCATACATTTCAAAGCCTCTGCAAACTATGAGAGCTATGAGGGCAAAGCAGTATTTAGAAGCGCCAACATGATAAGTGTACCATTACTTCACCACAGAAATACAGTGTGCCACCACAAGAGGTTTCTCCGCTCGACTACAGAGATGGGAAAAAAGTTGGAGGCTGTTTTATTTTCGTTTCAGCCAAACAAATGTATCTGCCAAGCACTAAATTGTGCACGGACATGGCTCAGTTTCTACCACCATATGGTTAAAAATACACATGGAGACAGTATTACTTTTTTTTTTTTTTTTTTTTGTCTGTGACGGAATAAAAAGCTAAAGCAAATACTATAAACTCACCCAAACACACCTATTATATGAAATCTGAATGTTGCAACATCAAATCATCCCACTTTGGTCCTCCTATATTGTCCGTCTCTAAATTATACCCCTTAGCAAGCAGTGCAGCCCAAATGTGTTTACATTACAAGGCAAACTGAGACATACTGACGAAAAAGAGGATACTGCAGAGCTCTGTCTGGAAGGGAACTATTTGCTTTTCTTAGTGAAAGCGCTTCAGAGATTTTAATTGCCCTGAATCAAACAGACCTTATTTTCTCTAACCGCTCAAGTGCTATCTTCCAGCTTTCTTAGATGCGAGAGGCCAGCGCGACGTGTGTCCTTCTCTCTAGTCGTCGCTTGGGGAATTGCAGACTTCTCTTCAGAGAGAGAACCCATGTATAATTCAGTATTTCTGCAGATGAAAACCTAATTGATCCCCAGCCATGATAATTAAAATCCTAGGCTAAACTTCATCCACCCAGCATGAGACTTGTTAGTGCATACTTCTGGCAGTCAGGTCTGTGGCTTCGTGCCTGTGTCATCTGCAGATAAATGCTTGGGAAAGAGGGACTGGGGGATGGAAATGCATCTTTACACGGCTCATCTAATACACAACCACCCCTTGATCAAAAACATCCTGGTTTATCCACCATTATTAACATGATATCATACTACCAGGCTAACATATTACTTGATTTTGGAAGAAATTAACATTTTATTTGATATAAGACATGTTTTAATGAGAACTAATTGTGTCTATGCATATGGAGTTGGTCCTTTGTGTGCATGAGCTGGATTCTTACTTGGACGTGTGGATCCAGGTTTGATCTCGATGGCTGAGCGACTCCAGATGTCCTTTTCCACTTGAGACATGCGCTCGCGAGTCATCTGGTAGGAATCGTCGGTGGCACACACCGTGATTTTGTCCTGAATACTGCCCTGACTTTCCAGATGCTCCCTGCCATCTCTAAGCAAAAACAGGCAACACACAGTGAGTTAAATGAACATGCTGGAAAATAAACATGTGGATTTGTTGAAATTCCAGGGAATGGATTTACAGTCTTGAATGCATCAGTTAGAACTGTTTGGAAATTACAAACATTTAAGTGATTTGTCACGTTATGACACAATTTATAAGGGTATTTATGAATTTATATCTGAGGGCAGTTCCAACTTTGCAAGGACAGTCTGGCGCTACTGACTCACAGCCTGTAAGTACATCTTTTATATATTAAAAAAATTTGCCACTGATTATTCAAACACAAGTTTCTCCGATCACAAATGAAGACATGGTTTCATGTTTACACAGTGCAATACGCAACCCAACATGTAAAAACACAGTATAAGTCATTATAATCCATAATTTTTGGAGTTTTATAGGTTTTGTCTCGTCGTGCCGGGAGATGGCATTACTGTATGTTAAGGGGAGTAACATTTCTGTCACATGCTTGAGGCATCCACCCAATCACAATGCACTGGATAGCTAGCCAATCAGATCACACCTCGATTTTCAGGCCGATGAGCTTTGTAAAAATCAATCCGTTTCAGAAGGGTGGGGCATAGAGGAGCAACAATATAGTACATTATAGGGATATGCCGGTATCAAAATTTCATGTTGCGATTAATTGCTCATGCTTTTATCACGGTATTGAAATTTAGTTTTAAAAAGTGCTCAAAATATAGTATAATATAGTATAATAGGTTAAATAACTTTTTTTCTAATAAGAAAAATAACTGAACATTTAAAGAAATACAGAAAAATATATAAAGTTAAAGTTTTGCATTCATAAAATGCATACTAAATTTGGAATAATTTGTAATATATAATTATTTGCAATATTTATAAGTGTCCTCGATAACAATATCGTGCATATTCATTGCCGTGATATGTCGCATTACGCATTACCGAATACCGGCACATGTCTAGTACATTATGTGGAAAATAGTGTGATTTTTTAACATTAAACATCATAAACACATTGCATTACACCAAAGACACAGCATAATGTTATTTTTAGCCACATCATATGACCCATTTAAAAGAACACAATGTGAATAAAACGCTACATCTAAATTAGTGTAAACATCACTACAGAAATTTCCTTGAAAGCTCTGAGAATCAGCCTGCTATGTAAAGACTGACATGTTTAACGCCTCGCTCCCCATTGCTAAGTGTTACAGCTGCTCCTTTGTCCACAAAGCAGCCGGAAAGTCAGTGACTAATTTATGACTAATGGCCTTAACCGGTTTTTGTGGAATTGCTTTGCATCCTCTTTCCCACAAACCTATCTAATGCTATTCTTCAGCGAGACAAGCAGAGTATTGTGAGACTACAAGTCTCTTTTGAGCTGGAAAGCGAACAGATCAGTGCCAACCCGATCAAGAGACAGCAACTTCACAACTGACCATGACGCCAAATACTGTAATGGAACTTGGGTTCAAAGGTCAAAGAAAATGTTGAGCCTAACAAACAACAACCTACGCTCAACACAGTGATTTAACATTCAAGACACATAATAAGACAATTTATTATTTAAATAATATATTATTTAAAAAAAAAAAAAAATTGGACAGAAGCTTGTCAGAATTTTGGGGTAGATCTGTCAGTCACTGTATGTGCACTAAGATAACAGGATGTAATTTTTAAACAATTTGAATAATTATAATAATATATTTTTTTATTATTAATTATTTTATGAATTTATATTATTATTGTTAAATTTATATATATTTTTCTTCTTTGTCTTACCCAGAAACAAACTGGTGAATACAGTCGAAGCTGGCCTGAGGTTTGTCTTTACTGTCACTGGACAGGTAGAAGGAGAAGACACGGAATGCATCAGGAGAATCCAAGGAAGCAGGAATCTTGATATACTGGAAGATGAAAAGAGATAGACTTGTGTCAATAAAGTCTCATTTCATTCTAAATATACACTTTTAAATACATAGCTGCCCACTATAAATGCACACACGCAAACAGTGCAATTATGAGAGCGGATGTTTGTTTATACCCTCATGCTTCAGATCTATTAAATGGCTATTTTAAGCAATGGAAAAACTCTTGTGTAAAAAAAAAAAAAAAAATTAAATAAATAGATGATGAATGACATCAAGAATTAACTTTCATTATATGGCACAAACAAATAATTATAATAATAATACAAAGAGTCAAGGATCTCATTTCCATTCCTAAAACACAGACTTTTGTTTATCAAGAAGAGCACTTCAACATTCTTTCAATAAACCAGTCAAAGGGACTCCTCCCAGAGACGTCTCCGTTTGTATGTAAAATGTTAAGCAGCATGTCCTCATAAAGCAATTAAGTTATTACTTCCCTAGAAAAGGCACTTGCTGTACCAAAACCAGTTTCATGATAGAACATTTTGTACTCGCCTATTTCTGAAAAAAAAAATAATAATAATAATAATAATAATAATATCATATTTGCTAATTACATGAGTTTAATGTGGGTTTGTAGGAAGCATCCTATTGCACAACACACTGAGGCTAAACGTATAAGACTTTCAGGCTTCTTGTAGTAGAAACATCTTCATTTGTCATTCATATATGTGTTTTTATGCCTTTCGAGCAAAAACATTAATCCCCATGGTAAAGTTTTCTAATTGATAGGGACAGAAGAGGTTTTGAAAAATTGTTGGAATGTCTTAAAAGCACCAGTTTGAATAGGTTTAAAAAAATTACATAAAAATAGGCCGACATTTTCCAGCAAAAGTGTGAATTTCATGGTGTTATATAACTGTAGAGTTTCCAACTGTTTATTAACATTTTTCCCCTATAATAATTCCAGTCTAATAATAATAATAATATAATAACAATTCAAATCTGATATAATAATAATTCCAGTCCCTATAATATCTTTTCCCCCCCAGTGTAAAGGGTATCTGCTAGAACAGAAATGTACAATTCCTGACACATCGCAAAACATGTAGCTAAAAATAAAAGGTAGCATTTTTTACCAGTGAAAATGTTGGCACGTTAAATATAAATATGAACTCCATAAGCTTCTTATTGTATTAACATAATATACGAATATAATTAAAGTGCTTAAAAAAACCTGACAACTTAATTTGAGACAGTTGTTCATATGTTCTTGTTTTGTAATATTTGTGATCCCTATGGGAGCTTTTTGGAGGCATGAATAAGCAAGTGAGCCAAAGAAACCTTTCCCTTTTCAGAACACAAGCTAACTTTTGAATAATGTGCAGAATTCCTTTTAAAACAGCAAAAGCTTTGGACAATGAAACAATGAAATGCAAAAACAAACAAAAAAGACCACCTACTGAAACAATTGTCTATTTATCTATGTAGTATAACTAATTATAATATGGGAAAAAGTATTTTATTTTATCCATAAAAGTAAGGTACAACCACTTCTACCAGTGCTATAAAACTTTTCAGCTAGATGAACAGCAAACCTGCACTTTGATGGGTTCTGACTGATTCGTGCCAGATCGACTACATCTCTGAGTTTGAGGCAACACAAGGGTAACTGAGTCAGTCACGTAATTCTCGCAGTCATCTGAGGGCGATCAAAACAAATGCTACCCTGAACAAGTAATATCGACGGCATGACCTCACTACCTGTTCAAAGTCCTGTGAAAAGGAATCAATAAGATTGCTGGACAGCTCTGCATGCACAAAGCCAAAAAAGCAGTGCTTCAAGACTGCCAAACACATGGTGAGGGAGCGCGGGGAGTCTGAGCTAGAGCCATAAGTAGAATCAACCCTGCGGCACTCTCAACTCTCCTTCATGCGGTGGCTTCTATAAAATATAACTTCATGCAAGCTATTTCTGATAGTAAAAGACCAGCTATATTCTTAAGGGGAGGCCTAGAAACCTACTTTCACTAATACAAAAAGGCAATCCAAAATACAAACTCATTAAGCAACAGGTATTGCGGCGTCATTAAAAACAGCTTTTCCTTTCAAACAGCCTCCAGCTGAAAATGATGGATGTTTTAGTTGAGGCAGTGTCCTAGATTTGAGGAAAATGGCTAGGTAGAGTCCGCATAATTTAAATACTTTATTTTCGTTCGGAAGACAGCAGTCTGTCATTTGTGCTCGAGCGTGTCCAAAAGTGAGGTGGAAAATGGCAATGACTAACTATGGACCCAAAAAGTGACTTTAACAAATCGTTTAAAACTGTTTTCAGGTGTGTGGTTTTCCATCAGTGAAATGACGGGGAATAAATAACACGGCACTTTTAATTCCATCTGTCAAAGAGAGCCATGGGGTATTTTTTCAAATATGTAGGTTTATGCTGTGTGAGCATGTTTGGTTAAAGACTGGTTTAAAGAATGCATCTGTCCTAGGGCATGAAAGCGCTCTAAAGCGTAGTGCAACCTTTGTCCACAGAAAATGAACAATGTTCCTCTATAGAAGGTTTTTTTTAAACTCGGACTAGTGAAAACAAAACACGACCAAACCAAACCAAAAGACAAACAAAACTTATAAAAAGGGCTTTTGCACAAGGACCTAATTATACTAATTATAGTATGGGTCTTAATACATGAAAATATACAGTGTCCTTTATATTTTAGAAAGGGAGTCGCTCAAAAAGAGATCTTTATATTTTGAGGTCCCTGGCATCAGAGAAAGTTTAACTGTGTTAATCATTTGAACTTTCGTGAAACTGCATATTTCATGTTTCAATGTTTTAGAAAACACAAACACTAACCTCTTCATTTTTAGAAGCACACTGGACTCATTTCAGCTGTGTTTAATGAAGTGCATAAATACCCTAGCAAGCAATTTACCGTCCTACAGATCTATAAACAGCACGTACAGGCACGGCAGAAAAGGGTTTTGGCTGTCAAAAATGCCCGGTCACGCAGTACAACCATAAGCACTGTCAGCCACATGGAGCCAATAAAAAGCAACCAGTCTCACAAACACACATTCAGCTTCACAACCCCCACACAACGAACCCTGCCCCCATCATTATCTGTTAGTTTTCCTTGCGACAAAACAAGCACTCACGAGCAGTCACAACATACTAGCAAACAGTAGCCCTCTACGACGATGGATGCTCATGGGGTCTGAATCGGGGAAAACGCTGGTAATGACCCAGATATGTCCTCGTCTTCAAAAAAACGAGGCAGTATACGACATGATCAGACTAATGCTACTTTTCCTGTGACAAACCAAAAAAAGCATAATGGTCAGCCTACAGCTAGTCCTACAGCTGCTGCTCGAAGCCCCTGCCAAAAGTGCTAGTCTTCTTCGCCCAAATTCAACAAGTCATTTCAAGGAGGTCCCAGATGTAGGCCACAGCAATGCTGTGAAGGAATGAATAATCATTTGCGTTTCAAATGGCCACACCGACCAAACAAAAGCCAGTCACCTCTGAGGCATCACCAGAGCCATGGATTTACAGTCTTTACCCCCCTTAAAGTCCCCTTTTCTCAAAGCATCACATCCCCCATCCCTTTCCCTCCAGGAGACAAGCACTGCCCACACCCCCATCCCTTCCACGTGGTACATTCACTTGTCGACCCCTGGCTCAACCACCATGCTCACTTCATATTCTGATTATAATCAATGTCATGCCGGTCAGTTCATTCTGGGGGCTGCCCTCTTTTTCCATTCCCAGTTTCCTCCTCGATCTTCATAACCATATGTCATTTACCCCTTTGGTTCCCAGCTTCTGTCTCCACGGAGAACGTGGTTTTTCATGGCAGCAGGATCACACTCAGGCCACTCAGATCGGAGTAAGAGAGATTTAAGGTCTATAAGCAAAAAGTATGGGAATCAACGGAGGCCATTATTATTGCGATTTTAACATTTTCTGTAGTATTTTGACAACATACATTGCAATATATAATGTTAACAAATCCTTCAAGGTGTACAAATTGAGAGACAGAATTATGTGATTGTTCTATTTTTTGTAGCCAAATTGACTTCAAACTGATTTTTATTTTTATGATGCATTTTCGCCTTTTATTATGATAGGACAGATTAGAACTGACAGGAAGGGAATTGGAAGAGCGATAGGGGTAAGTTCCTTCAGTTGAGATTCAAACTTGAGACACCCGTAGCGCAGCGGAGCTGTATATCCGCACGTTGCCCACAAGGCTATCAGCACCGACCAACTGTGATTTATATATATATATATATATATATATATATATATATATATATATATATATATATATATATGAAAAGATAAAACATTTAGAAATAATGTGACAGGTGAGCAGTGCTTATGAATGAGCAGCATGCTGGCAGTGTAGACATGCCATTATGAAAACAGCTTCTTTGATTGTATTGCGTGTTTAGTTGAAAGTATGTTGCATCCCAGTGCACAACTAGCTTGAAGTGGTGTGACAGCATACGTGTGTTGAAATAACACACATATTTAGCCTTCTGTAACATGTGCTTCAAGATCAGATATATGCAAGAACAAGCTTTCTTTACAGAGAGAGAGAGAAAGAAAGAGAACGATATGGTATCGCCGATTCATTTGCACTGTTTGTGAAATTGCAATTTGAAATTGATTTCAAAGTTGATCTGGTTTTCGTGCATTACATCTAAAAATTATTTGTATTATCTACCTGCAATCTCAATCTGAAATTCAAACTCTGGTAAAAGATTGAAACTTAGTGTCTCTGTACAATATCGTCATGCTAAATATTGGGATACTACACCATAACGACGTTTGTTTTTAACGACGTTTGTTTTTAACGACCATAACATTATTCCTCCAGTGAAAGCCAACGCCCAACTTGGCAGGTGAGACTTTATCAGCTTTTAGATCAGTACATTAGGTAGTATACCACCAAGGTTAAAATGCAAATACAGACTGCTTCGAGGTTTGCTACTGAAACATTATCTCTCTCTCTCCCTGAGCTGTGTGTATTTATGATGATTATGATTCAAGCTCTTTGTGTCATTCACCTTGTTTTCTCACAGTGAATGACTGTTCTACTTATTCACCGACTATACTGTACATAAAATCTTTTGGACAAATGTTATAGTGCAGAAATCAAAGTTTCATTCATGAGTGATTTAAAAATTTAAATAAATATTACATTTCAAAATATCTGGTTTCTGTTCTAATGTATTTTATAATGCAGCTTATTCCTGTGATGGCAAAGATGAATTTTCAGCATTCATTACTCCAGTCTTCAGTGTCACACGATCCTTCAGAAATAATTTTAATATGCTGATTTTTGTACTAAACAAATCTTTTTTCCACTGTTTTAGTTTGGTTGGTGAACAACCAAAGTATACTGATACCATCAAATACAAAATAATTACGCAATTATTAGTGAAGGAGACCCAGTGTTCTTACAATCAGTAAGCAGTTCAAGTAAAATAACTAATCCCAGCAACAGTACTGTTGTTCAAACATTTTCCATTGTCAATAATATTAACACATACACAGGTGGGTTTCATCCTCGTCATAACCTCCAAATGGCATCAGATTTACAGGATTCCTAAATAAGCCACAAGGGAGCAGAAAGCCCATCCTCTGCAGCCCATCTTCTGCCACATCTGCCGCACGATGCCATGTGTGTTTGGAGATGTCAAATACTTTCAGTCTGCTGTAAGGTGTGAACTGGGCTGGAACAGAACGACTTAGCGGGGGCCATGGCCAATGGGGACGAGACAAAGGCTGTGCTTTGTAGCATGGAAAAAAAACAACCCTGCTTCTTTCTAAGAACATTATAATGTTTTTATGAGGTGGTGAGATGCACTGCACCCCAGAATTAAAATACTCGAAACATTCTGCTCATGAGATTTTATGACTTTAAACGTTTGTGTTTTGTTCCTATAAAGCGTGCATCTGTTTGGAAAGAAGAGAAGCTAGTGTGTTGTTTCAGGTGGTGTTTTCTTTTCTCTTTCTTAAGCCATGTTGGGTCAGTGTACGTAAGAGACGAAACAGAACATCTCGTCCTCACACTTGGCATTATTTTTTCAAGCCAAGGCCTGAAACTGACAGCCACCTAGTAAACAATAACCTTTGCCAGATGACTTATTGTTTAACCATCCCTATGTGTCAGAAAAGATGGAAAGTTTCTAGCCATGCAAAATCGTGCAGCTTTTATCTCTGCTACAGCAATTACCGTTCTAGCTATGACTCTTTGACTTTGACCAGTCACGTAATGAGCACCTTCCACTTCTGAGCTTAGTTTTCTTTGGCCTGGTTAAATTAGTTCTGCTGGTTCCATCTACTCTACAGTCAGCCTTCATCGCGATCATCGCCATTGTTCTCTTCACGCAGCACGCTTGTCTACGGCTCCTGTGAGGCGCTCGTCTTTTGTTCCCGCCACATGCAATGGCATGGAATTCGGCCTATTTTATTCATAAGCAGCAGAAACGTGTGGCCTATTGGAAGGGGATGGGGGAAGGGTGGGGATTGGGGCATCCCTGCCCAGGACGGACAAACGGGACTACATGACCCCCTGATCTGAAACGGACAGAGCCAGTCATCCGAAAAAACAAAAACAAAAAGAGGGGTGGGGGAGAGGGACGAAAGAAAAACAGAGAGAGAGTGACAGGGAGAGGAGAGAGATACAGCTGGAGATTACAGTGCTAATGCTAACTACATAAAGGGCAAGATAGAGGAATTATGGGAACTGTGAATTATGAACTGGGCAAATGTTGCTCTTAAATCCACAGTCAAAATATCCAACCGTTCAAATGTCTAGCTCAAGGCAGCATTTATTATTATTTTTTGTATTATTCCTGTGACGGAAAAGCTTGATTTTTAGCAGCTATTACTCCAGTCTTCAGTGTCACACGATCCTTCAGAAATCATTCTAATGTAATAGTTTTCTGCTTAAGAAACATTACATATTATGAATAAACAAGTTCAAAAGAACAGCATTTATTTGAAATAGAAATCTTTTGTAACATCTAAAATTCCTTACTGTCACTTTTGACAAAGAGATAGTTCACCCAAAAATGAAAATTCTGTCATTGACTACTCCCCTTCATGTCATTCTATTGCCATAAGACCTTCATTCATCTTCATAACTCAACAAATTAAGATTTATTTTGATGAAATCAGAGCTTTCTGACCCAGATAGGTAGTAAATACATAATTAAAATATGTGACATCAGTGGTTCAACCGTAATGTAATGTAAAGAAATTGTTGAATAACGTTATTTTTTGTTTTCTTTGTTCACAAAAAGTATTCTAGTAGCTTCATAAATTTACGATTAAACCACTGATGTAACATGGACTGTTTTAACAATGTCCTTACTACCTTTCTGGGTCTTGAACGTGTCAGTTGAGTTGCTGTCTATGCAGAGCCAGAAAGCTCTCTGATTTCATCTAAAATATCTTAACTTGTGTTCAGAAGATGCACAAAGGTCTTGTGGGTTTGGAAGGACATGGGCGTGAGCAATTAATGACAATATTTTCATTTTTGCATGAACTATCCCTTTAAAGCATCTTTGGTGAATAGAAGTCTAAAATTGTTACAGAGCCCGAACATGGGTAGTGTACTATAAATCAGACGGTGTTTAAGGCAACATGGGTAACTTCTGCATAACTTGCCCTCTTCTTTCACTCTTACAGTTTAATTGGCTGTTTCTCCCCGCCGCTTTCTCACTAGTCAGAACATATGTACACCTGACATGTGGTCGGCCAGATTTCAAACCAATAAACTTTAGCATGTCACAAGTGTGCAAATGTGCTACGAGTTAGCAAACCAGGCTTTTTGTTGCAGACTAGTTCCATATTTACAAAAAAATGAAAGGTTGATGAGTCTTACTCACATTTCACTGCTGGTTATATATGCTATATATAATTGTGTATGTGACGAATACAATTCACGAATCTTGAATCTTGTCTTGTAGTGTGCGCTTGACTCCAGAGATGAACTAATAATAGTGCTAACAAGTGGCATTTAAAAGGAAACACAGAATGCATGCCGCCTCATGGGAAACCCTGTTATAATTCTTTAAATATCTGGGCTTCTCATTCACACTATTTGTGATATCACTGACGAGCGTGCGATGAGTCATGGATTGTAAATGCAGAGCATGAGTCCGCCTCTGTCTTTCGCATTAAAACACTCTGTCGTGGTACCGGGCTGAAGTCCGTTACATTTCAATGGGGAGGAATCCGAGGGGGTGGATGTGGATGTCTGTTGATGCATGGGGGTTGGTTTAAGGATAAAGGGGGTTGGCGATGAGAAGTTGTGGAGCTGAAAGAGGGGTGGTGGAGGGGGTTGTGGTGGCTGCTTCATCCCCTGAGGAACTGCCTCGGATGCCAAGCAAAATCTGTCTCTCTCTCCTCTCTAGCACCTGAGGGCTAATCTGTCAAGCTCAGTAAGCACTGGGCGACCTGACTCCATAACCATCCCTCTGTGTGTGTGTGTGTTTGGGAATGGGGGAGGAGAGCACCCCACATGCTGCTTTCATATGCACCCCATTCACAAAGCAGCCAGAAGCCATCCTCCACTTGCCTATCAGTTACTATAGTGACGAGTCTGCGCAAATTAAGTAGAGGCAGGTCTATGGGGGCGTCCACAGCCTCACTGGCCTCTGAGATTACAATAGTGGAACAGTTCTCTACGTTTTGATTGGTTGATGCTGCACATTTCAAAAATTCATACATAACGCCAGCTTTGAAAGGCTCAAGGCTGGCTTCTCGCTCAGCATGTGTAGTATTTGTATTTTTATACACTTGCGAGAGAATTGGTGTGAAAATGCAGGGAGATCAGATACACTTCCATGGAGCATTTAGAAATTAAGCATAGTATCAAGTCTGGACAGACTCAAATTTAAAGCACACACACACACACACACACAAATAATTTCTTCAAATAATGTTTACAATAGCAGGTTCTTGAAGCCTTTTCCTGCCTCAGTGTAAAAAAAAAGACAACTTTGAGAAAGTTTAAAATATTGTAGTTTAACATTATGTAAAAAGAAAACATTAGTTCATGCATTAACTAATATTAACAAGACAACTGCTACAGTATTTATTAATCTCTGTTAACATTAATAAAAAGTAAAAACATTATTTAAAATGCTGTTCATCCTTAGCTGAAGTTAGCTCAGGTTCATTAAATAAATTATATTTACAGATATAACTTTAAATTGTAAAATATTAAATGCCTTTTTATTGTTAGTTCATGTTAACTTGTGTTTTCAACGGTGTTAACAAATAAAATCTTACTGTATAGCATTACCCATATTATTTATTTGTGCAATTGAGAGTTTTAAAGTTGCATCTGTGAAATATGATATAACAATTGAGAACTATAAAATAATTTCACAATTATGAGAAAAAAGCTGTGAGACAGGGAGTCACAATTGTAAGATTAAAGGCACAATTACAAGAAAAAAGTTGCAATTCTGAAACAAGATGCAATTGTGCGATATTGAGTTCCAATAATCA
Source organism: Carassius auratus (assembly GCF_003368295.1). Classification (NCBI taxonomy): domain Eukaryota; kingdom Metazoa; phylum Chordata; class Actinopteri; order Cypriniformes; family Cyprinidae; genus Carassius; species Carassius auratus. Next base: position 720,678 of record NW_020527582.1, on the reverse strand, counting down.
GATACGGAGGTTTGCAATTGAGGTGAATAGTCACAACTGTAGGAAATAAAGCTGCGATTATAACTTTTTTTCCTCTCTAAGGCTTCCTCAGGTTCTTCTTTTTTAAGCCTGTCGTACAAAGGGCTTCATTCAAAGCTTCAGAATAAAAACAGGGCAAAACAACTTGTTCCTAAAATGCAGAATGTTCTCAAGCCAATGTTTATTTACAAGACCGTTCCCCGAGCAGTCACACTCTAGTCTGCCGGATGGCCATGACAGACAATCTACACGAACAAAAACAAACCTGAAAGAGGTTTCCTTTTCTAAATACATCCACGTGACGGCTAGACGTGGCCATGAATGCTCTTCAAATAAGATTTAAACAACTCAATGTGACTAAAAACTACTATAAACTATTAGAAGCAGTGCATCCTGCTGGGCTGAGCCAAAGCCCCCTGCTGCAGGCACAGAATCAATGGATCTACTCATGTGACTGAAAAATGCCATAACCCATCCCCATCAACGACAACAGGATGGCAGAGAAGCTTAAGAAAAAAAAAAAAGTAAAGTTAAAGACGACAATATTGTGAGGTTTTAAGCATCAAATAAGGAGTGTGTTACGGATTCAAAGAAAGATACTACACAGACAAAGTCTGAGAGGTACGGACTGTTAATACACACAGAGCCACAGAGCTTTCAGAAGTTGGTCCAGGCACATCAGATCTATGAGCGTGCCCTGTGTGTGTTTGTGCATGAAAGGCCTGAAGTGTCTGTGATCTTCCCTTGCGATTCTTGGCTCCACTCAGCCATTTAAAAGCTGTGAGATGTGCAGTACAACATTTTTGGAAGAGTTTCATATACACACCACACGCTTTCCACATCAATCACATTTTATCTTCACAGGAAGACACTTATGAAACCAAAAATGCTTTACTTGGGGATCTTGGTATGCAGAAAAATGAACCAACACGGAGCACTCAATGGGAAGAATGCTAAAATCAGGGCCTAAGTTTGCATGAAACTACTGTTTTTGCATTATGAATCCATTTTTGTCCCCATGACAAATGAAGTTTCAGTTTAATATTTGCATGTTTCTGACATGTAACGCAGGTCATTTTGCCAGGCTCTTGTTAAACCTGAACCTGTCATAAAGCATCAAAATGTATAACATTTATAATTTGTTCCTCATGTTTTTGTTTGAACAGCACAAAGTGATTCACCTTCAAAGCACAAATGAAGACATTTTTTAAGAAATCTAACAAATGCATATACTTGTTTAATGCGTGAGAACAAACCTGACTGATGCTTGTAACATGCTTGCATGATGTGAAAATAGCCCTCATTGGTTCTCTCATATTGAGCAATATAAAGAGATTGTGCCATCAATCATATAAAATGATTGTGTTTCTTCAGAAGACAATTCTGATTCATTTGTATTATGTGCTTGAAGCCTTGAACTTTTTAAAAAGCCAAAGTTTTTTGGAACGGACATTTAATGGGAACACAGAAATCTCTCTGGTTTAAAATATCTTTTTTTGTGTTTCAAAGATGAATCAAATATGGATTTGGATTGCTGAGTTTTGTAAGGTTGCAACATAGGCTCATTGGAAACACGTGCATCTGCATTTCTGCAAACTCTCTGAGAGACTGTTTACTTTAGCCGCATTCATCGTAAAACTTGCTAATTAGCACATTATTAGGAAAGGTGATTTGTGAAGATTCATTAAAAAACCTTATACTCCCTTCTTCTGTAGGTGAAGCTGGATCACGAATGATTTGCGTGTACATAAACGCATTTATGTAGATCGGGGCGCATTTCCTAATAAATGCATCGCAGTTACAATGCTATGTTTATTATTACATCCATCAACAGAACACCTCATCAACAGAAAACCTCAATTGTTTAGGAGTCATTCTTATCTACACTCAGGGCTGGTCTAAGGTATGATGCCAGTCCAGGCTGTTCTGAAACGCTACTGTCAATCAAACTATTGTGGGAGGGACCTGTCTGTGTGACATCACATAGACAGGAGTCTGAGATCGGTTTGATTTGATAAAAGGGTAAAGATTTTGTAGATTAAAAAAAAAACAAAAAAACTGGGTTTATTCTTATCATTGTAGGGTGGTTGTGTACTAGGGCTGTCACTTTTGAGAAAAATCTAATTAGAATGGATATCGAATATCATGCAATGTATTCGAATATATTCGAATATCTACGATTACGGATATTTCACGTCATGTTCGAATGCATATTCGAATATCGAATAAAAAGTGACAGCCCTATTGTGTACACACAGCCAACACACGTTTCAGTTCAAACAACTTGTAAAAATTCATCGGATGACCCCTTTTTAACATAAGAACCACCGCAATACATACCTGAAGCAACATAACACAAACACAGCAAAATGTACCTATATCAACGTAACAAACATGTGCCAGGGTCATGCATTGAACACTGATTTTAGCGCCAATCACTGGATGCTTTACTTTGAAACTGCAACGAAATATTTAGTAAGGTACGTAATTACGGTGTTGCAGAAATATATTTAGAGGCACATATGTCAAGTGAGCCTGGGTTGCAAGATATATATTGCAGTAAGTAACCAGCCAACTGGCAACAAACTCCTTTTATACACTTGCCAAAGCAACATTTTACATTTGGCACCGAGCAAGTTTAGGGCCCCGGCTAAGAGAAAAAAAGAAAAAGAAAAAAGACATTAAAAAGAAGATCCTCCCTGCTTTTGGAAGGACATTGTCAAAGATGGCCTGGCAAGAGCGTGCAGAAAACAGCAAACAGCTATGCCAGTCAAAACACTGGGCCCCCCACGGGTCTCTGTGCTCGCTGGCGAGCACGTCACATCTGGATGAAAGAATCGGCGTGTGCCCTTTCATTCACACGTGGGACAGCTCCCCCCACATCGCCTCTGCTGCAAGAGACTCTCTGCGTTCTACGCTCATTCCTCTTATTGTCATTCTAATTAGCTTTCATGAAGGAAAAAAAGCCAAGCTTCGAACGTGCGCGCACACACACATACACACACACACACACACACACACACACACACACGCAGAGGCCCTGCCTTAGACAAGCACAGAAACGAAAAGACACACAAACAGAAATGACCACACATAAAAAAAAAATCACTGGTCCCGAGCCAAATTTTTGCATGGGGTGCTCCCTTGTCCTTGTATCCAGTGAGTTATACCATTGAGGACCTTGTGAATACATACTAATGTACTCTAATACACACTCTCTTAGACACCATCACACTTTCACGTACACACACTCATCGTAGGTGTGAGATAGAGAACTGATGAATCCCAGTGAGAGAAAAGAGAGGATCAGGTTGAGACAATCACAGCGATGAAGAGAGGGACAGACGGGTGGGGGAAGCTAAACCTTCACACACATTTACTATGAGAACATCTCAGAGAGAAACGTTTTACCCCCGCCTCCCATTACAAACTAAGGGCCTGTTTGCATGACAACGTTTTCAGTCAAAAATGGCAAACTTTTTATGCGTTTTGACTGTTCGTTTTCACAACAACGGTATTTTGGGGTCTGAAAACATATTTTTGAAAACAGGTGAAAATGGCATCGTTATCGTTTTCGTGTAAACACCCAATACGGGAATCTTGGAAAACGATGACGTCATGCACGTCAATTTAAAAGGCTAGTGCGAAAAAACATACACAACAATGGCGGAGTATATGGTACTGTTGTTACTGCTTATGAGTTTGCTAATGCGTACTCACATAACAATTTTATATATATCTTGTTTTGACATTGTTAGTTCTGGCTTTTAAATGCATCAAATTAAACATGGTGTCACCCTGAATATGGTCTATTTAATATGCAAGAAAAATTACTTCTTATTTGATTGCTACAGCACTTGACATTTTTAGATTAACCAATACATAGCCATAAGTGAGGGAGCATATTAAATAGAGAACATATTATTTTGCAGAACCATGTAAAAGTTTCATTTTGAAAAATAGCACAAAACATTTCCAAAAAAATATATCATACCAACATGAATGCAAAAACCACATTTAAGAACATGGCAAATGTGTTTTTAACTAGATTTCCAAAAGCTTCCTCTTTTTCATCACAGACATCCATCATTCTCAGACATACTAATTTGTCACTGACCCATAAAAGAATTATGAAAATTGTGCAATGCAACATACAGTGCACCCTTCTGCATAACAATATGCTCTCATAATTTAATATGTTCTCTCACTAATGCCCATGTTTTAGTTTCTTGATTAATATAAGATCATAAAAATATATGTATAATACAACCACAGAAAAAAAAAAAAAAAATATGATATAGCTTGTCAAACTGCAGGACACTGCCGTTATTCCTTCATATTTTACTCTGTGAGAACCGTTTCTGTTTATTGAGACAGACATCTATATTTGTAGCCTCTGGATAACTAATTTTGTGCAGCAAAAATCCAATTATCAAAAGAAAATGAGACTGCATGATGTGAAATCCCAGTCTTTGAGAATCCGAACTGAACCCGAACATCCCTAGTGATGCCATCAAAGGCATTCAGATTCCATAAATCCTCCAGAAATGGGGATCAATTCCTTCAATATGAAAGGCATTTTACTACTCTAAACATATTTTCTTGTGTTATTTCTCGCCAGTTGCATCATCCTCCTCAACAGATGGAGAGAACAGAGCAAACTGAAGCTCCCCATCTGTAAAAACCCAATGATGGCTAAATTATTTGTTAACTGCCACATGAGCGTGCATTATCAAGCGACTGTCAGTTGGACAGTCTACCAAAAACTGAAAATTCTGTCAGCATTTTACTCACCCTCGTGTCACTCAAAATCTGTACACATTTCTTTCTTCTGTGGAGCACAAAAGATATTTTGGGGAATGCCAAACGATTTCAGGTCTAGAGAAGTCAATGAAACCCAAAACAGTATGGTTGCCAACATTTTTCAAAATAATTCAAAATTCTTATATATTCCACAGCAGAAAGAAAGTGATACAGAGGTTGGAGCGACATGAGAAGTAAATGACGACAGTATTTTCCTTCAGTTCTTGGATGTTCTATCTCTTCATGTTAGGGGAAAATGGCAGCTACGTTGCACCTTAAAGATCTGTAGACGAGCCAGGACAAGGTTTATGGGAATTCCCTGGTATGGGGCAGCCCTCCTCCAGGTGGAAGAAAATTGCCTGGCTAAGTAGGAGCAGAAATGGGAACATGTATCTCCCAAGTGCTGTTCAAAGATATCCATCTGTTGTAAAACTATGATACCCCATATTATATCAAACCTGAGTGAAGAGAAAGCATCCTGAGGTTATGGCTAATAGAATGACTGATAGCGTGGTTTCAGTAACGTGGACTTAACATCACTCCCTACTCCCAGCTGTAATAGCTTAATTTGTCACCCTGACACACATGCAAACACACATGTGCACACGCACACACACACTCGGCTCAAACATCTCATTAATGCCCAGCAGCCCATTATCTGAGGAGGAGGGGATGAACGCTTAAATTCAGTGCAGACAATTTGAATATGTAATGGGCTAAAGATCACTAAATCTAATTTGACAATTAGAACAGATTCCAGTTTTACACCCTTGACACAACTACCCTACTCCAATTTTAAAGGGGAAAGGAACTTCATTAGATCAGATATTCCTTCACTACATGTAACAGCATTTTGCATACTATAATTGTGGAATTTGTGGGGGTTGAACGATGCTTTAGGAGACACGGTGGCCATGGTTATCCCCCTCCTTGTCGCAGATCTTTCATGTCTGCACTGAGACAACAGGCATAGAGACACAAGAGGCTCCCTTGGGTTAACCAACACCCCCACCTCTTCCCAGAGATCTTGAAAAAGCCTTTCCAGTCGTCAGTTTGACCCAGTAACCTGGTGAGCAGCTCAGGGGTGTTGAGTGGCCTCTCCCGGGCTTCCGAACGCGAGCACAGTCCACCGTTTGTGTCCGGAGCGAGTCCCTTTCCTGTCCCGCTTCTGGATATGTTTTAGACGGGGCTGATTGTGGCAAGCAGGCACTGATGGGGAGGTGTGCTACAGCTGAATGTGCTAATCCAGTTAGACACAGGCATCTTTCTTTACAGCCATTGCACTGGAATGCACCCCCTACCAAAAATCCACCTAGGTCGTACAGTGTGACCGCACGCCACTGCCAATTTTTACTAGCTGTAAATAACAATACTCTCATAAAAACCAAACTGCTGGCCTGCAAATGTTACGAAACCCAGGAATCGCATCCAAACAATGACACTTTCCTAATTTACGACCCATAATTGTGCTTATGAACATACGTGCCGCTATAATTATATAAATGCTCCCAATCTATTTGGGCAGGCCCTAAGGGTGGCGTCACTTCAGACTGAAGTTCCTTCTCCATTTCAGGCGATGGTTTAGGAGCTCATGAAATATTGAGGGAGTATGCAGGCGGCTGAGGGGTGCCATGAGTTTTTTGCTGCACTGCTCGACAATCAGGTCTAATTAAAGCATTGCAATTTTTAGGCGTCAGGAGGGGTGAGGAAAAACACATTCATCTTACCCCCTGGTTCCCCTTGAAGCAAATTGCCGGCTGATTTGGTAAGGACCCCTGGGGACAGAAGAAAAAAAAGGTAGTAGAGGTTGGTTAGCATCTACGGTACTATTATTATATAAAGGATTAGAAACCAAAGATGAAATCTTAGAAATGAATGATCTCTGGTTGAATTTCTAGGCTGGAACCCTCATAACGCATTTAGGTAATTTATGACTCGAAAAACATACATTATTTTTCATTTTTATTTATTTATAAATTTTTTTTTTTTTTTGGTATGGGAATCAAGTGCACCATGACTATCAATTCATATAGGATGCAAAATTTTCCTAAAATCGATATATTTTTTAATGAATAAAAAGGCCGTAATGCAGTAATAACATGGTAATACTATTAATAGCATAATATTCAGTAATATGACATTTTTGTGCATTCACTGATTAATGGGAAGTTACTGATCCAATACAATATGGTTTAAGTTATGAATGTTTTATAAGCTCACATTTCACCAAGTTCATGCAAATGCAAAGATGGATTTTGAATGCATTATGAGGGTTAACAAAAACAATGCAAATGTTTTGTACCAGCCTTACATTGAAGCAAAAGGCAAAACTGAAAAATCATTTACTCCACCTGTGTGACTTTCTTCTATGAACCAAAAAATTACACATTCTGAAGAAACGTGTAAAAAAAAGAAAAGAAAAAGAAAGAAAAAACGTAGTTTTTACTAAATAATTTTGGCAGCTGTGGTTGACAATAATTTTGTAAAAAAAATACAGAAAAACTGTAGACACATTTACAGTCAAAAACTGTAAATTTTACAAACAAGATTTGAATTTGAATGTAAACCAGTAAATTCAACAACGCACATTGCTATTAAAATCTATTTTGTACCTTTAACATACTGAAAACCACCATAATAATGCAGCTGGTAAAAGAGAAAGCCACATGAAGAATCAAAGCTCATCACAAGTAGAAGTATGTCATTAAGTCATTAATACAAACAAAAAACACCATCATGGTACACATGATACTTAAATAATGCAATAAACTTTAATTAAACAAATGTACAGAACTAAAAACTATTTAAAAAAAAACATAATTATTTAAATTAAAAAGGGAATTCTGGGAATATCGGTTTACAGTTTTTGACTGTAAATTATACATTGATTAGTTCTTTTTTACTTCTAAAAACTTTACAATTAACAGCATTTTACTGTAAAACTGCAATGTCAACATAGATCTTTAACAGTTTTTCCCTTTATATAGTATGGAATTTACTGTTTACCTATTAACAGTTTTCCCTTAGCGTTTTGACAAAATTTTACAGTTAAAATTACACTTATTTTTTTACAGTGCTAAAAGTAAAAGTCAATAGAGCCCAAATCAACACAATTAACTTTCATTGTATGGCCAAAAATTTTTTTTTCCAATTTTCTTGCTCCACAAAAGTAAGTCATACAGGTTTGGAACGACATGAGGGTTTTCTTAATTGTTTACCCACAATGCCAGCATTTCCACAACCCCTGTTTAGGTACTAACTTCAGTCAAATATCATGCCTACCTATTAGCCTCCCTTCACAGTAATTACAGTCTCCTCTTACTTGCTTGCCCCCGTTGACAGAGGCACAGTTCTCTCCTGTATTAATTCATGCAGACTGTGAGTGAGGGGGGTGGTTTCTGAGAGAATGAAAGGCTGGCTGTCACTGGCCTCTCGGCAGTGTCATGGCTCTGCTTGTGCGAGCCTAAAGATCAAGGCCTGGCTTTGCTAATCTGCACTGGAATGCGTCCGATTAATAAATCTCAACTTGAAAGACCTTACATGAGTCAATCAAATGTTATTGTGTGAGGCGTGGATGAGTGTGAGGATGTTGAGTGTGTGAAGACTTGTAGAAGAAGTGGGGGTGGGACAGGGCAAACATCATGGGAAAAGCTTTTAGCCACCAAATGATGAACTGAGTACTTAGCACTAATTAGGACTAAAGGTAAGTTACAAAACCATTTCATCTTTTTTTTTTTTTTTTTTTGAAGGTGCATCAGACAAAATCAAGCAAGCCTGGACATTATCTGCCCTGTGGTGTTTGTCCACCACACAAAGTGTGTACAAATAGGCCTTTTATATAACCATCTCCTGCTTAGCTTTAAACACTTAGCTGGGTCCAATGTCCAGGAGCATTAACGCATATATACAAAACAAGACTCATTCGCATCACTAATGTAAATTGCTGAGAAAAAAGGATAGCAAAAAAACGGAGGCTTCCCCAGCATAGCTCGAAACCATTAAGCAAGGTCAAAAGATAGCGCTTATTATCTTCAAGGTACAGCTGGAGCTTTAGTCAACAAGCATGTTTATCTATTATGGATGTTACAGGGAGAGGCCGTCATGTCACTCCACACATACAGTGCGGCTCAAGTTGCTTATTAAAAAATACAGGCTTATTGGTTCTGTGTCTGCTGTCATGTGGTCGGATTAGTGGCTAAACATTACTGAAGGGGGTGGTGGTGCTGCTGTAGCTAACTTGAACTTTGTTTTTGTTTTGTTTTTTTATTCTGGTGCAGTGAAAGCTTCTAAGAACATAATGAGCACAGTTCAGAGGAGGACAGTGAAGTATCTAATGACCTGATTTGACCGTGTCTTTGGTATTAATATGAGAAATCATATGTGATTGTTGTTTTCTTTCTGTTGACCTCATTTGTAATTAATAAATATACTAATACGCAAAACAAAACCCGGGTCATCATATGTCAGACTGACCACAAAGCAATGGGACCTGTCAACTGTCAATGCTGATAGCTGATTACTTCTTACCTATCAAAAACAAACTTCAATTTACATTTTATGCAATAATGTGAATAACTAGGCTTGGAACTAAATATTATGAAGTATAACGCAAATGAGAAACAGATGAAATCATAGTAGAGGGCATTTTTTATGTCACTTAATTTTGAATTTTAGTGCATTTATACCACAAGTGCCCCAAATTCCTTACACTGACAGAATGCCAGCAGCATTATTGTGATTGAAAGTTATTAAAAACGTTCTGGTGTATCAAAATGGGGCAGTTATAAAAATTTAACAAAAGACTGACTAACATATTTACTTCTACTTTTCACTCCTTCTACTAGGTCACATTTGATGACAATAGAACATTCATTATCGAGCTCCTGTTGCAAGCGCGAGGAAGTCTTCTCGTATTCTGATTGGGTCAAACGACATTCTACACCGCCTGACTGACCAATGAGCGATGACATCGGGACGGCGTCCAAAGCGTTTAAAGGACTAACAACAATACGGATAGAGCACGCCAACAAAAATACACCTTTATCGTCCAATCATCTACGAGAAGCGCTTGACTTGAGATAAGGCTGACTGGCCAAGTGCCCCGTCCAGCTGGCGTAGCCTACACGTTTTAACGCTGAGGTATTGATATTACTGGAATCTGTGCTGTCGAGCCGACGGTTACAATAGTGTATTGATTATTAAACTGCGTTTAACTTGACGGCTTACGAGGAATTATCTTTACTTGAGGCAAAAATTACATTTAAAGGGATAGCTCACATAAAATAAATTATGTTAGCTCATCCGCACGCCGTTTAGACTTTCTTTCTATTACTGTAATAGCACAGAAGGAAATGTTAGTGACTGACAGCATCAAGTCCACATTCACTTACATTGGAAGGTGTTTTTTTTTCTTTCATACAATGAAAGTGAATGAGGACTGAGGCTGTCATTCTATAGAACATCTTCCTTTTGTGTTCTGCGGAAGAAACAAAATCATAGAGGGTTGTAACAACATGATTTAAAAACAACATTTGGATTTAATTGACTATGTCGAGCCATTTTCAAATGCCTATTTAAGTTAATCATTCAAGAAGCAATTATAAACTTAAATACCACCTATAGAGACAATATGAGGTTATATGCGCTTTTATTTTTGTGTTCACTAAACCTTCGCAGTAAAATGAAAGGTTACTCTCGAATATGAGTCAAATTAAATATTTGATAGGGAAATGAAAAGGCAGCAATCTCAAAAGCTATTTAAATGACTAAATGGTACTCAAGGTTTATAGTTCATAAGATCGAGCTTGAGCCTTGAGCCCCTCTCAGACCGTACGATCCCGTCAACGTTATGAGTAAAAGAAACAATTATCATCTTCGGATTAAAATAATCACAATTCTAATAAGTAATGCAGTGTTTAGCATTAAGACAGTGTCATGTAACATTTCGTATCATTTGTCAGAAGGAATAAAGCAGGCGACTTTGAACCGTAAGTGGAAAACAGAAGTCGTAAAGTCAATTCCAATTGGCTTAGCGAGAGAAAATAATAATAATAATTGTAACAGCTTACAATATAAATTAACAAAACTAAATAAAACGAACTTTAACGGAACAGTAACAACTGGATGTGTCCCATTTCCTCCTGTAACTATCTGTCCGTGGTAAGACAGCATATGGCACTTAAAGCGACGCACTCTGGTTAAAAAACAATCAACACTTTACAGACAACTAACGGGAGGAAATGTTTTGAAGTTCTGAGTTCTGAACTTTCTTTCTGTCCCACTGAGGTCAGTGCAGCAAATAAACACGTAATAAAACTAAATGCGTTACCTTGAGATTCTTATAAGCTTCCAGCGTCCGGATGGCCGTGTCGGTTAGCTTGACGTGAAAGATGGTTTTATTGGGAATGCTTTTGTTAATCTTTCCGCAGGAGAGCCCATACCGATGCTCCTGTCTCAACGCTGCCATGTCTGGAACTGAGGTGTACTGGCGACATTCTAGTCCAAGCGTCACTCTCGCTGGGCGGGGTTACGAGAGAGCGTTGTGGGGACGTCATAGACACACGCACCGCACGCACACACACACACACACACACACACACGTAAGCAAAAACTATAATCATATGTATTTCAGAATTCAGTTTATTAGAATGATAAGTTATATTAAGTTTATTTGACAAGGAATGTAATAATGAAAAAAAAAAATCCTTGTTCTACTGGAAAGCCTGTACTGAGAAAATCAAAATTGCAATAAATAAATACATATTTTTTAAAGAAATGTAACTGACAAAATTATTTGACAAAAAAAGCAAACTACAGCTTATCGTAGAATATGGGTTATATTTTACTATGCAAAACTACATTATTTTATTATTATTATTATTATTATTATTATTAAATATCAGAATAAATATAAATATATTTGTTTCATTGCAATATTACAAATAAAACAATTATGCATATACATTAGTTTCACACTCAAGCACAACTTCACAAAATGCTTACAACATTTTTTATAATAAAATGTTTGAACAGAGGGCAAAGATGTATATTTATCTGGGCCGGACACTATATTTGGCCACTATTGTATACAGAGATATTCTTCATGGCCCGCTCAACCCCACTTATTAATTGAAATAGACTAACTTCCTAAATACCTGTGAAGGTACACAGTCTTCTTATATTCAATAAATGTATGTTGTAAATAAATTACAGTATATAAATATTACCAGAATTAAATTATAGCTGGGCATTAAAGTCATCCAAAAAAAATCTAAATTTCATGTATGAACAACACTCTGCGTGTTAAATCAGCTTTTCCGCCTGCAAACCTAGTAAAATATTCTCTTGAAACCAGTCAGTTGGAAAACAACAGTTATCAGTCAAAGATAAAACAAACAAATATGGGTATGTCTGAGAGAAATTCATTGTAGCGGCAAATACAAATCTTGGGAATTACATGGTATTAAAGAAATGTTCTGTGAACAAAATGATGAGGAAAAGCTCAGACTGTCATTTTAAACTAGATTAAAATGTGCATACAGAAAAACGATTCACTTAATGTAGCCAGGCAATCATCTGCACTTTTTAATCTTACAAACAGATGAGGTGAAATGGACAGTGAAGGGAAAAATACTGAATTTAGGTTAATTGGAAAGACATAATCCCCAACAGACAAGGTGCTTGGGCCTTTGGATTAAGGAGCTCTCGTAGTCTCTAATGGAAACTCTACTTGCCATATGGCTGTCTGAGATACAGGGACATCTGAAGCCGGCTGGACAAACAATATATATTACCTCGGATTGTGGCTTATAAAAAAAAGCCGCTGACTATCTGATTGCTTTGGAATATTATTCCATGAGCTTCAATGTTCCGTGTAAATCTACATTAAATACACAGATGTGTACAAGCACTTGGCAAACAGATCCATACTTTAAGTGTCGGAGTCTTAGGAATGGGTCTAAGTAGAGATTAATTCACTGGTGTCAGGTTGCACTTTAAATGAGATAAGCAATTTACAGAAAAAAAGTAAACACATTGTAAATCCAGGATAATGCATAACATATTACTTTAAACTTACTATATAACCTCATTTTGCATTTACCAGGACTTGATTTGTAATGAGTTTGTTCTCTGAAACTCCCTTAATTTCCACCTGCTTTTCTCATAAATGTTTGGGGATTTTACATTTGGCATTTGCAGAGAATCTAGTTGCCTAGATTCTGCAGTTGTAAGGTTTGAGTTAGCCAAGCTGATAAACAAACATTAGTCTTTTTTTTTACATAAACATTCTCTTCATGAGAAGGCTTTTCTCTGTACTTCTGATCAGTAGCTAGACAAATATCATTTTACATTTAGTTCTGCTAATAGAATTAAATTAGGATTAGAATACACAACAAATTTGGGGGTCAGTAAGATTTCTTTAGGATCATGTTACACTGAAGACTGAAAATTCAGTTTGACATGACAGGAATAAATTACATTTTAAAATATACTAAAATAATGGTAATAATAATAAAAAAGAAAACAGCCATAATATACAGTATAACATTATTATATTGTATTTCTGATGAAACAAATGCAGCCTTAGGGAGCATAATAAAAAATGTTACCAAATCCAAACTTTAGTGTAATATAGTGTAAAATTATTTATATTAAGAAATATTTCTACATTCTATTATAAATAAAAAAAGCAACCAATCCCTGAAGTCCTCTTATTGGTGGATGCATTCATGGGAACTGCATTATGGGACGACGTGATGAAGTCATTAAGAAGCTTACAGACGTTGGGGCAGATTAGATTCTGCTCTTCTAATCCAACAGATTATCACTGAACACAACTCTACTGACCAGTAGGGCTTTACATTTCAACACAATTCTCATGCATTGATCATTTACTGCGTTCTTCACTGCAAAACATTTCAAAGAGGACCCTTTTACAAAATCTGCAGGAGATGGACTGACCACAGATGGGATTTATGTCATGTGGCGATGCATTTCCATGATAATTCTAATAAGAGTACATGTGGATGCCGTGCTTCAGATAATACTACGTACTGTCACTAATGGATATAGGTGCTCATCGGTTTGGCAGTTGAGCAGCAGCGACATCATTTTCTACTAACCTGGTGTGTGCTTGGAAGACATTCAGTACTTTTAAGAAGAGATAAATGGTATCCTTAGCGCCGTGTGGGGACATGGAACCAGAAGTTGAAGAAGCAGAGGAGACAACGTTGAAGTCTGAGATGTTTGTAAAGACAGTTTGTGATGAACAGGAGGTGAAAGGTGAAGAACCTATTTGGGAGCCATGGCAGGTGTTTGAAGAACCAATCAAGGAGCTGCAGAGAAAGAATATCACAGAAATAGAGGATGGGGAGAAAGCAGCAGAAGACAACAAGAATGAAGAAGGAAGTGAGATGAAAAATGAAATGGATAATGAAGTGGCAGAAGAGATGAAGTATGCTGAAAACTTAAGCAACATACCAACAGATGCTAATGACTCAAGCGGTGACCCAACCAATGAGCCTATCTGCTCAAATTCTCACACCAGCCCACCTGAGACCAGTGAATCAGACATAGAACACATCAGAAAACTGATAAAGACTCCCAGCTTTGGGAAAACAGTTCGTTTTATGGAAATTGAAGTAGTGGAAGAAAGGGATGGCTCAGTGGACTCTCTTTTTCCAGACTTTGAGACAGTAGAATGGACCACCACCAGCTTTGAGGAGCTGTTTCTGGCAGATGACTGGAAGGACATTACAGGTAAGATGTCCACAATTACATATTTGTTAAGTCTTAGTTCCAAAATGATTTTTTACAGTGATGCAATATTAGAAACTTTTTGGGCTCAAAAAGGATCTTTTCAGTGAACGTTTCAGTGCAGTCACATTTAGTGTTGTTTGCCAAATTCACACAATTGGGAATTTAATATGAGGACAAAAGATTTTCCAATGCAGATTTTGCAAAGTTTTCCAGTTGGTCACAGGGATCCACCATAATGACCAACAGAAAGCTGCTTGGTTTTAAAGTAAGTTCTGTGGGGCTATAGGCCCTACGTTCATCGCTACACTATTGACAATAAACAATGAAGCTTTTTGGCCAAAAAAAATTCTCCAAAGTGGACCTATATTTAGTGCAAAGAACATTTTAAAGGTGTCATATGATGTTGCTAAAAAAAACATAATTTTGCGTATTTGGTTTAATAAAATGAGTTTATGCCATTTAAGGTTAAAAAAACACATAGTTTTCCACATATTGTACATTATTGTTTCTCCTCTATGCCCCAAGTTTCTGAAGCGTGTCATTTTTCGGTCTGAAAAGTGAGGTTTGCTCTGATTGGCTAGCTATCCGGTGCATTGTGATTGGCCGAATGCCTCAAGTGTGTAACGGAAATGTTATGCCCCTTGCCATACTTTGATGCGTGTCCTGGTCAGAACACCAGTGCGACAAGACAAAAACAATAAAACCCATTACAAACAATCCATTTGTTGCATCCAGTGGGGACATAATTACGGATTATAATGACTCATACCGTGTTTTTACACATTGCATTGTGCCATGTAAACATAAAACCATGTCTGCATTTGTGATCGGAAAAATGACAAAAACTAGCGCTATTCTACACCAGCGGTTCTTAGTTCCAATCCTCGCGCCCCACAGCTCTGCATATTTTGCATGTCTCTCTTTGTTAATTCAGATAATCATCTCATTAGAAGTGAGCTCCATGCATGAACTGTGTTCCCATTGACATAATCATTACATAGTGTTCATTGCTCCCTACTCCCTGAGCAGGGGAAATCTGTTGAAGTTACCTCACTTGAGTACATTCATTCATGGATTTGCGCTGCACAATGTCTTCACACATGGACAAGTGTGACATCATATACCTCTGTAGATAAATAGAATTTAAATTCATGTCTCGCACACTTCAGTGCACTTTAAATGGAAAACATGTACATTCCCTTCAAACTGGAATCATGGGGGAATACCCTGTGATGTCCACTTCGCAGGGCACTTACGTTCGAATAGAACAAACATCTGAAGCCATAAGAGAAACATGCAAAATGTGCAGAGCAGGGGGCGCGAGGAACGCGAGGAGCAGGGGGCGTGTTCAAAACGCGTGTTTGAATCATCAGTGGCAAATCCTTTAAATATCTAAACATACTTACAGACTGTGAGTCATAGCAGCCGGAATTGTTGTCTACTCTGTTCTGGAGCAGTGTTGTAAATACAACTTAACCACTATTTTCTAGTTGTGCCCTCTTTTGGAAGGCCAAACAAAGTATTTTCGCTTTCACAACGAAACAGCGTCTCCACAACTTGGCGCCGGCAACAATAGCGACAATCAAAGGTTATGCCTTCCTTCTTTGCATGAACATTTGGGCGGCGTTATACAAATCTTACTTCATCATGACGTAGACATGTGGGGGCAAGTTTAAACTAGGCGTTTTAGGAGGGCATTGGCAAGTCTTAACTTTTATAAAGAATATCTCTTTGGGTTTGAAACTTATTCTTTGCAACATTACCGATCTTCTTTATGTACCAAAGAACTTGTAACTCTCCAAAAAGAAAGGAAAACTTGAAATCGCATGATATGACCCCTTTAATAATCTGAAGAACCTTGTTTTACTATAAAGAGTTTTTTGTTCCATGGAAATGTTCCATGTATTTTTAAACATTCTTCATGGAGCCATCTACAGAATGTTATGCTAATGTCCCCAAAAACTTCTTATTCACCCTCACGTCTTGTTTTTCACATAAACAATTAAAATCAATAAAGTTTGATGTAGTTTTTTGACCCATAAGATTTTCATTACTTGGATAGAAACAGCTGAAACATTCTTTAAAATATATTATTTTGTGTTTCACAGTGGTAAGAAAGTCATATAGTTTTGGAATGACATGACAGAATTTTCATTTTGGGGGGAACAATTCCTTTAACTTGCTTAACCACAAAGACGTCTTTGGTCAACCAGCTTCACTAACACCACCCTAAGAACATCCTCAAGTTTGAAACTATTGCTTTAGGGTCTTGTTGATCTCTTTCCTCTCCACCACCCTAACCGCCTGTAGATAACCGTCTGCTAAGGAAGAAGGTGTTACAGGCCAGCCCAGAGAATGTCCTGTCCCCGGCTTGGGGTCAAGAGGTCACACTGAAAATGCAGGGTGTGCTGGAGGATAGGACTGTGGTGGAGAAAGACTGCAAGCTGGTCTTCATTATCGGAGAGGGAGATGTCAACCAGGTGAGACACCTCACAGGCAGAGGAGGGGCAGCCGCACACACACACACACACACACACACACACACACTCATAAGAAGCCTTGGAACACCTGCCTGCTTCTTGTCTATCACCTCGCACCTGCTGCCTGCTGAGTTTTCCATAGGGATTAACCTGTGTTTTCACATGTTGAGTTCTGTATGTGTTTACCCAAGGTTGGGAAATAGTAACCTCCTTGCTGATTCACTTTTCGGTGAAAAGTCAGTATGGTCAGTTTTGTTTGCTAACATTTTTAGACACTTCAGACTGCATAAAAGCCTTAAAAGTCTGTGAATAAGCATTGCTTAATTTAATTTATCTTGTTGAGACTAAATCAAAGTACAGTACGGTAAAATCAATATGTGTTACCTGAAGTTTAAAATGTTTAAAATGTGTCTTGCATGCATAGGCCCTGGAAGAGTGCGCCATTTCAATGACGCAAGGGGAGATCGCTTTACTTCTTGCAGATTCACAATACACCTATGGACACCTGGGAAGGTAAGAAGGAAAATATGACGTTATTCTTTGTCCAATAACATACACACTGACTGAGTTTTATGCTTAAATGCAAGCAGGTTTGGTGAATTTAGGTTCTTTCACATTCTGTTATAAGTTCGAAATTCAAGAAGGAACTAAAGGAGGGTGGAGGACACTGTTGAACAGGTCTCTTGTGACATCAGTTTGAAAAAATCAAGTGGCTTCTATTCTCACAGGCCGGGACAGAGTCCTTTTATACCTGTTGCTCTCAGGGCAAACGGTCTGTCCCCAGTAGCTTATTTAATGAACCATGAACAGGAGCAGATGGCCTTCCCAAAACACCATTCAGGAACTCCTCCCCTCCCCTATCCTCTCAGTTCTTTAACTAAAGGCAATAATTTTGTTTAACCACTTGCTTTACTCATTTTTTTTTTCTTTTTTACACCATGAAGGTGAAAACTCATTAAAATGTAAATTCAGTGCTTACATTGTTGATGTGTATCTTTTCAGAAGTAAAAATACAAAAACAGTTGTCTGAATCAGCACATTCTCCGGAATGTGTGACATTTATCAGATGATGGCAAAACTGACTCATTATCAGGCAACCCCCATGCACATGGTGATATACAGATAAAGAGCAAGTACTGTACATAATGCTATAAATGTATTAGTAAGTTTTTTTTAATGTTTTTGATAGAAGACTTGTGTGCTCACTAAGGCTGCATTTATTTGATTATGAAAAATTGTCAAATTGTAATTTTCATTCCATTACTCCAGTCTTCAGTGACACGTGATTCTTCAGAAATCATTCTAATATTCTGATTTGGTGCTGAAGAAAGAAACAGTCCTTATTACCAATGCTTAAAAACAGATTTTTTTTCCTTCATAATTCACTGATGAATAGAAAGTTCAAAAGAACCGCATTGATTTGAAATTGTTTTTTTTTATATATATATTTTAAAATATTAAAGTTTTGACCAATTTAAGGCACCCTTGCTGATTAAAAATGTTCATTACTTTAATAAAGAAATAAATAATTACTGAGTCCAAACTTTTGAATGTAGTCTCATATGTGTACACATGTATACTGTATATTAAAAATTTTGGTAACTCTTTACTTTAAACCTTTATTTATAATGCATTATAAAAGAAGTTTTAATGCATTAATTATGCCTTGTAATGCACCTTTTAATTCATTGTACAATCTCATAACTGTAACCACAGTTAATACATTATAACACTGTATCAGTTCATTGTTCCACTAAGAATTTTAAATATGGTTATAATTATTTACACAATATATGATGTATTACAATACACATTATGAATAATTAGAAAGCACTATACCTTTTAATAACCATTTATAACACATTATACACAAAGGCTATAAGTTAAGTGTTACCAATATTTTTATGTTGTTTTTAATGTATTTTAAAACAATTTAGTAAATCAAATAGGCTAGTACTGATATAAATAGCTATTTCATTTTCAATGCGTTTATATTCATACGTTCACCGAGTAAATCCATGCATCTAGATAAGCAGTAACCGGTCATGTGTTTTTGAGAAGATGTTCCACAGTTCATGATTTTCCTTTGTGAATTGCCTTTAAATCAATTGCACTGGTAATCATGTGCTCTTCCCAGTTCAAAGTGCCTTTAGTCCACTGCAATGTGACTTCTGTGGATCTGTCTTCAGATTTGTTATTAGTTCAGTTGACATGCAGCTGCATTTACTGAATTTCGCGGATCCCTGTCTGTAATTTAGAGGGTATTTTAGGCATGAATTTACTTATTACAGAGTTACCATTTAAGCACAAAATGACCAGAGATTACTCAGATCAGGATCAGAGATCCTGGGGGAATGTGAGTCGGGTCGTGTTGTTCTCATATCAAGATTGTGGTCTTGAGATTTGGTCTGTTTGCATGCTATCTACACAAGTGCACATGGGTGTATACATGCGCGCTTGTGTATGTGTGTGCACATCAAGGGCTCAGGAGTGATCGTTAGTTTTGGCTTGTAGCAGTGCAGACACATGGGCTAAAGGGACATGCTCCTGTGTGATTCTCTCTCTTTGGCCCTGTTATGTGTGTTGTCCGCTGGGAGCTGGCAGTCGTGAGAGGCAGACTGATCCGCCGTTAATGGTTGTTTTGATGCTACTGATGAGGACTGTGAGCGGCAAACTTAAATTTAGCCCTGGCCCTAAGGTGGACCTCACAGGCTTCTTGCCAGCAGTTAAAAGGAAGACAGCAAAGCCACTGTGACAACATCTCATCCCATGGCACTGAATAGGTACAAGGCACACACACATATGCATTCACACACACTTACACACTCACATTGCTTCCCTTAAAAGCAGCTGCGTTTAGCCGAGGTGCTAAAAGCAAACCTATGAGTATGTTTCAGCTTCACAATACACTCCTACTAATATGAACTGCCCTGTTAGATATTCGAGAACTGAGCCTGATAAAGGCTTATTTGACAAGGAACTCAAAAAAACATCACCTCCAACATGTTTTCCTTATTTGACAACTGTGACGGCTTGTCAAAGTGGCAGTACGGCAGATGGAGGGGGTGGAAAGCGGCTGAGAGGAAGCTACTGATGGAAGAAGGGAGGGAGGAAGAGAGAAAAAAGGAAGAGTTAAAAGGAGCCCCGAGAGAAAATCTCATTTAGCTTCTCTCCAGCGGTTGTGTCATGTATTGACTGAGCCCTGTCAGTAGCCTGTTACAGACAGCACTGTCTCCACCAAGAGCACTTCACAGCTTTTTGTTGGAGCCGACTGCAGACAGACTGATTCAACTGACTGTGATTTTTTTTTTTTTTCGTATCTAATGCATGCATCAGTGGCTTATTAGTAATGGAACAGCAGGTGACTATTATTTTTCGTTAATAGAGGAAGATCAAGATTAAAGCACATCCATCTCAAAAAACAGTAACCAAGTGACTCTAACCACCATCTCGGTGTTGTACTGGCCAAGATCAAAATACTGCTGATACTGTAGTTTCCAAGTGTGAGAAGATAGACGGACCCTGGCCTGTATAGGAATACAAATAAAAAGTTTTTGTGAAACAATATATCACTATTAAGATCAAGAACATTATGCACAAAAACTTTATTGTTATTAATAACAAAATAACTGATTACAAATCATTTTCAGTATTTAGAATACACTTGAATTAAAATAAAGTATAGACCATATATATATATATATATATATATATATATATATATATATATATATATATATATATATATATATATATATATATACACTAATGTAAACTAATTATAAAAAGTAAAAATTAATTTAAAATATTAATAAATACATTAAAATAGTACATAAATAATACTAAAATAACACTGGTTAGAGTAAATTTACATTGCAGTTTCATAAGCAGTGCTCAAAAATAAGGATTTTTATTTTATTTATTTATTTTGTAGTTTTACTTGCCCACTCAACTTTTTTTTCTTTTTGGGACTGATTAATTTATAATATATATATATATATATATATATATATATATATATATATATATATATATATATATATATATTTGTAGTATATAATGTTACTTCCTAAATTCATAAGAAAACTACCAGCTATAAGCTAAGTAATGGTATCCTGTAAATTCCTGTTTATTGTTTTATACAGGGGGGAAAAATCTGTTGCCATTCTGGTGCATTCAGATAGCAGAAAAGATTATGTTTACCCCTTACAGCTAAGAAAAAATGCTGCTAGTGTTTAGCTCATTTTGACTCACCACCTCTATTTAATTTATGTTTTGCATTTGCATAGAATATGCCAAAGACAATGATGATACAGAAAGCTTTTAAAAATGCTCCTAATGTAAATGACTCATCCATTTTGCTGGAAAACACTATAGCAGATCACCGCTCACCCACTCACCCTCCGTCACACAAACACACACTGTTGCTTTCTCATTGACACACACTAAAAACACACATAGATAGACAAACACACTCTCACTGTGAACCCCATGCTCCTCTTTTCTCTCTCACAAGCTTTTATCTGTATACTTGCCGCTGGAATCCAACACCCCCGACAGATAAACATGTTGGACAAGAGCAAATAACAAATTAGTGTGTGAGCAGAGTACAAAAGTTCTCAAGCCAAACAGTCCGGTGTGTGTGTGTTATGTATGTTATGGCAGAAACACGATGCTGTTTTTTTTCCAGCATGTGCAGAGACCAGGACCGAATCCCTGTTGGTCTTGGCACCGAGACTCAATGACCCGTGCAAGAAAGGAAAGAGTATATTTACTCGGACATCGAGACATGTCGTAAAATTTAATGAACAAACCCCAGATGGCCTGGGATGAACTGGAGTGGATCACTAACAAGAATATCAAGCTGAAATCGTCTCATAAAAACTGGTTGCGTTCATCTTAAAAGCAAAACTCAGTCCCTAAATGACCCCTAACAAGGCCCAGTGCTCACTAGTGTGAAATCTACTGAGCAAAGCAAATATGCAGACATAGTGGATATCTGAGTTTCAACATAAGGAGAACCAAAGGTCACTGGACACCTCACCCATTATGGGGTTTTCTGGGAAAAGCTGTAGTTAACCACATAAAACACAAAACAAATCCTATCCATATGTCATGGGGTGGTAAATTGCGAGTTAACGGTAACTTTAACGTGCAGCTCACTCATCTAGAGTTTAAGCAATATTCTAAGTGATACTCGACCTAAAAATTTCAATTCTCTCAACATGACGTGCCAGATGTATATGAATTTCTTTCTTCAGATCAACACAAATAGATTTTTAGAGACATAATCCATCTTTGTGAGTCTGTATAATGCAACTGAATGGGCTCCTTAAAGTTGACGCTTCAAAAACTCTGCAAAACACACATGACAGTAATCCATATGACCTCATTTGAAGAATCATTGTCTTCTGAAATGATAGACGTGTAAGAAAAATACTAATACTTTAGACTACAAAACAATGGCTTCCGGACAACTGTTATATGTGCGCTGACAGAAACGACAGCATGTTGATTGCATCACGTCTTGTGCAAGTTTTACAAAATGCTTACATTTTAAAAACAAATATTAAAATAAGACTTCTCTGGCGCGATGCATGCAGATCAATGCAAGTGCTTTTATAAAATTATACGTTTCAAATTAACAAAAATAAATAATAATAATTCCCCTTTTACTTCCATTGTAAGTGTCTCACTAGCCAGATTTCTATTACAGATTTGTGCAAAAGTTTTGTGATATTTCATAAATGCAGATTTAAAAACCTATTGCGGATTGATGGCATTTGCAATAACCAATGTTTTGAAACTAAGAAAGAAAATCATTTTCACGATGGCAAGTCAAGGCGACGGATGTTGGTAGGTTTATGTATATTGCAGCTACTGTACTAGCCATTATTTTTAATTAAAAGAGTTGTATGCCTGAAAAGATGCATTGCATGAAAAGCCACCTTGTATCAACATAAAAAAAAAATGTGTGATATATTTTAAAAAATGTACGTGATTCCATTTGGTGTATTTTCAGTTCGATATTTCAATTTGTGCAATTGCAAGGGTAATGGAAATGTGCTTCAACCTTGATATTTGATTTTTTTTTTTTTTTTTTTTTTGTGGTAATCAACATTACAACACTAATTATGCTGTCATTGAGCTTAAAGGTATAGTTCACCCCAAAATAATGATGATTTTAATTTTTGGCTGAAATATCCCTTTAACTTGTATTAAACCTAAAAAAAAAATATATTTCAATTCAAAAGCTGATTGTTTAATTCTAGACAGTCTGTTGTTTTACTGTCAGAAACGTGTTGACTTTGACCTGAAGGAACTTTACATATAATGCCAAGATCACAGCATTTGTCTTGATTCTTCTTGATTTTTCATTTAGCTGTTAGCATAGGCTAACTGGTTCTGACAAAGACGTAACATCATCATACAGTAATTCATAGTTAAGTTCTTCCATTCTCACAACTAAACACTGACATTCTCATGAAATAATCTTCAAATTTTGTTTACCCAAATTCATACAAGAGAGGTGCAAATAGATTGAGGCTTTAAGCAAACATGGTGTGAGTTGTGTAGGTGTGTGAAATGATGAGATGTCTCTCCTCTCATCTGAATGTCACATTGTGTGATGATGATTTTGTGAGTGTACTGTATGTGCCATTGATAAAATCTTCCGGCTGCACTGACATATGACACATTCATCACACTCACTCGTACCCGCACAGCCAAGTGATGAGTCTGTTCACAGCATGGCTTTAAATCAACACACACAGTTCTAGGTTCTGGTGACTGTTTGTGAGCCAAGACTTGAGAAAGAGCAGAAGAAAAGAACTGGCAATAGCTTCTATGTATCTCACTCAGGAAAAATGACTCGGCAATTTAAACGGACAGTCAAAAATCTGCAAGTATAAAACATCTGTTTTAGCACAACCACACTTGCGCACCAAGCAAAAAGACACTATGGAAATGCATCCAGTAATACAATTGCGTACCAAGACAGTTTGATTATCAGCTATGTTTGTCAGTCATACAGATCCTCACTCATACAAAATAAAGGTTCTTTATTGGCATTTAAGGTTTAGTGAAGAGCCTTTAACATCCATTAAACTTTTCTATTAAGATTTGTTAAAGTATGGGGGAAAAGTTGTTATTTTGTTGTAAAATGTATTTTTACAAACTTTTTGGCTCTTTAAAGTTAAAAAAAATTATTCTTCTATGGCCAAAAAAAAGGAACCTTTATTTTATTTCCCTTCATTCATTCTTGTGAATGTATCTCATAATTGTGACTTTCTCAACAAATGTATTTTATATCTCACAGTTGCAACTCTAAGGTTATATGGTAACATTTTACAATAATGCATTAGCTCACATGAGCTAACTTGTTCATTTTAGTTTGCAGAGATGCACATTTGATTTTAAAAATGTATTATTAATTGCTGAAATTAATATAAAAGGGATAGATCACCAACAGAAACCAACCAAATCAAACAAATAGTAGATATTTTCAAGAATGTTGTCAACCAACATTCAATTATTGCTATTATTATTATGCAATTGTTACTTATCATATCACAGTGACTATAAATTTAACAATTTGAATGTATGTCTTATTTAATTATTGATTTTATTATTATTATTATTATTTTTATTATTATTATTGTTATAATGTTTTATTTTGAACTCATCTGGAACTCAACTTAAGGTGGAATATACTCATCTGAATGCATGTGTATTAATTGGTTAATAAGTGAGCTGTGGGAATGTGACACTATTTTACTAATGCATCAGAGTATGTGTGTGCGTGTGTGTGTCAGAGAAAGAACTTGTGTGGATGCATGACTCATGGCGAGTGACCAATCACTGCTGACGTGCAACCCAGGAGCTAAATTCTATTGTTATGAAGAGCTTTTTGTCACGAGAATACAGTCAGGAAGCCTAATGGCCAAACCTTGATATGTAAATCTGTGTTTCTTTCTTAGCTTGACTAATTTGCATCAATTAGCTTCTACAGTTTGCAAGCAATTCTTCAACCAATCAAGTTTTCCTGCATGCATGCCCTCATATCATAGAGAGACAACCAAAGATATGATATATGGTTAAAATGCATGCAAATATGAGAGGAAATGCTGTGACTTGGTATCATGTGCTGTTATGGGAACATTCCCACAGCAGGTTCACAATAAGAGCTATAGCAGTCATGTGATTTCAGAGATTAAGACTCTTGTAGGAAAGTGAATCAGAGCCACTCCCAGCTGTCATGCTGCAGAGTCAAGCCAGACACACACACACACACACACACACACACACAAGCCAAGGTAGAAATGTTCATACACCCACAAACAGTTAAATCGGTTTCATGAAACTTGGGTGGTGGTCAGTGAAGCATTGCTAAGATCATTAAACTTCAAATTAATAAGTATTCACTTACATCAGTCTTTCCAACAAATATATATATATATATTTTTGGGCCAAAAAATCAAAACCCAAATCCCCCCCCCCCCCCCCCCCCCCCAAAATGTTTCTTTTTCCACGAATGTTGCAATCATAGGGCAGCACATTAACATGAGTTCTTGTGTGAACTGACTAGTTTACGACTAGGAGTACAGTCATGCCTGTTCATCTTACAAAGCCAGACTTTTGACTATCAGCATAAAATTTGTTCTAGCTTGCAACATATTCTGGTCTATAATTGGCCACCTACACAGGAAAGGTCTGTCTTGCTGACATGAAACAAGACCAATCACTGTTAGTTTAGTTTTAATTTTTAAACAGTAAAAACAACCTTGTTCATGATTCATGTTTACCTAATGTCTTGTCTATCAATTTAAAAAAAATTACATTGTACTATTAACCCTTTGACAGGCAACAATTAAGCGCATGACTCGTAAGATCATAAAAATAAACTCGATCCCACCCAAATCTCAACCTGTTTTCCCAAAACTACAGAGTCTTACACGTGAACTGGACAGCATGCACACACACCGACGCAGACACCCACATGCAGATACAATCTCGCCGCTGATAACAGAGACCTGTTCATTCCTCATATTGTGCGCTGACACACGTCAGAGTAAAACTTTCATTTCAGAAAGAACCTGGGGATGTTTGGCTGCAGTCTGACAGCAAACGTTCTGCATAACATTCTTTTTTTGTTCTTTGCGAGACTAAATATTTGGTTAGAGCGATCTTGAGCAGTTGGCCTTCTGTTTGACCCGTGCATGTGCAGCCCTTAATGTTCCTTCTCCCTTCTGTACTTGACCTATTCTTGGTAACCTCTGCATTATCATCACATCAACTCAGCATTCACAGGAACATAACAGAACTATTTTGTATAGTTAGTTAACTATTGGTTTTTCTGAATCCTCTTATATAATTCGTAGGTATTAACCTTTTGACACTGATGGAGGAACAACACACCCATCCCATAAGCCTACTCTTATTTTATGATTTATTATTTTTATGGTGCGAAACTGGTCATGTACATGCTGCACATTTTTGGGAGTGACAACTATGAGTAAAAAAAAAAAAAAAGACCAGTAAAGAAAATGTGGTTGTCATTAACCTGACTTTTTCATGTGTGAATTAAGTTTAAATATGATTGTGCTATTGTTCTTACCCAAACTCTGTGTGTAAACCATGTGTTTAAGAGGAGTATGTGAATGAATGGTCTGCTGGCTGAATTAGGGCTCTATCTCTAATCTAATCATAGGATGTGCAGAGTACTTACTGTAACAGCATTTGCATGCAGTGTGTGATGACAGGATGGCGACAGACTGAGAGACAGACTCTCAGTTATTCAAGACAGAACAAGTTCCTTTAGCTTGTTCATAATCGCTCTTTCAAGGACCTTTTAAAGTCTTGTTGTTCATAAAATGTTATTCATGCGAGAAAGGCCAACCTATACCAAGTAAAAAACACACTTTGCAATATATATTATTTTGTTATATTATTTGGCATAGTTCATCTAAAAATGTCAATTCTGTCATTCATTACTCACCCCTCGTGTCGTTCCAAACCCATAAGACCTTTGTTGATCATGTTACTGTCATGAACACATGTGTTGTGATCCTCTTCCACGCACGTCAAAGACTGACACGGAAGAGAAGAAATTGTTGAATAAAGTCATAACACTGCTACAACATTCATAACATTGCTGGTTGAACCACTGATGTCACATGGACTATATTAATAATGTCTTTACTACCTTTCTGGAACTTGAACTTGTCGGTTGCGTTGTTGTCTATGCATGTTCAAAAAACTCTCTGGGTTTTCATCAGAAATATCTTGATTTGAGTTCTGAAGATGAACGAAGCTATTGCATGTTTGGTATAAAATGAGGGAGTAAATAATCACAGAATTTTCATTTTGGGGCAAAATATCCCTATAAAATACATATTTACTGACTAATTCAGGTTTTCATGGATTTCCTCTTCACTGTATTTTATTTACAGTAGACTATTTGGTAAAAGCTTTACTAAAAGATAGATGCCAACCATGGCAATCAATCAATCAAGGTTTTTTGCATATACAGTACTGGTCAAACATTTGGAATGATTGAGATTTCTAATGAGAGATGTCTTTTATGCTCATTAGGGCTGCATCTTTAAAATCCAAAATGCAAAACATGTCAAATATAATTGGCGCCAGTAGCCTTGTGGGCAGTGTGCCAACATACGGTGTTGTTGCAGTATGGGTGTCCCACGTTTGAATCCCAACTTGAGGACATGATTCTACTCTCCTCTCTCTCTCTCTCTCTCTCTCTCTCTCTCTCTCTCTCCCTCTATGCTTCTGATCTGTATATATATATATATTTACAATATTTTACATCATTTTTACCATCATTACATTAGGACAGATCAGAAGCATAGAGGGAGAGAGAGAGAGAGGAGAGTAGAATCAAGTCCTCAAGTTGGGATTCAAACACGGGACACCCATACTGCAACAACAATCTTTAGAGTTGAGTGGATTCTGACGGGCTATCAAAGTTTTTTATTGTTCATTTGATTCCAACGATATCATTACTCTGTGTTGTTACCGGTATGTAGACTTCACTATTTTCCTAGAATTAGAATGATTATAACAAATATATAATTAAAGATGATTGCTGATTTGATGTTCAAGAAACATTTCTTTCTTGAGGACAAAAGTTTTTGATGCTTAAGATTTTTATGAACACTGTGATGTGATAAGTAAGAAAAAAGAAAGAAAGAAAGAAAGAAATTAATTTATACTTTTATTTAGCTGCATTTAAATTGAATTAAAGTGATAGAAATTTATAATGTTCCAAAAGATTTATATTTCAAATAAATACTGTTCTTCTAAACTACTGTTCTTCTACTTATCAAAAATTCCTGAAATTAAAATGTATCACATTTCCCCCAAAAAAATATGAAGCAAGAAAATTGAGCTTTTTTTTGGTCTAACTGATGTGCAATCTTGGACTGTTTTTTGTTCAACACTGATAATAAGAACTGTTATTAATAATTAAGCACCAATAATAATTGAACACCAAATCAGCATATTAGAATGATATCTAAAGGTTTGTGTGACAATGAAGATTAAAGTTACTATTTCAGATACAATTTCACATAAAAAAAAGGGTAAATGCTATCAGTTGCTTTATATTTCAGTCAGATGCTTTATTCCTTTCTGACTGGCCAAAATAAATGACAAAGCTGATCCGACCAAGTCAAAACCCTGGCTATGTGAGACTAGGTGTTGGTAGAATCTGCCTTGGTCAAGCGGATGTAAAGTGTGTTATCAGAAGGCTCAGGAGAGAATTGTCTTTGTGAGATGACATAAATGAGATAACATCTTCACCATGGCATGATATGTGTGAGAACAATACACGTCAGAATAAACGTCAGAGCCCCTGACCCCTCGCCGCTTCCAAGCCCTTCTCACAAAAGATAAAGCGAATAGAGCAGCAAAACAAAATAACGCAGACTGATGGGGCACGTGTGGTGGCCCTGGAATCTCTCTGGAACTCTGCCAAGGTAACAGAGAGAATCATCTCTCTCTATCTCTCTCTCTCTCTCTCTCTCTCTCTCTCTCCCCAGGCTTAATGGCACATTTGAGAGCTTAAATGTACAGAGATTACAGGTTAGAACAGCAGGTCTGTATAGCTAATAAATGGCTTCTCTATGCACGTGCACACATGAAAAACAACACTTTACTGAACAAAAAAGCATAATCATAGTTTTTAGGGTCTGTTTACGCATACAGTATTGTGTTTCAGAATGTTAGAATTTTTTTTTTAATTGGCTATATTGATTTTTTGGATTAATCATTTGAATGTTGCTGATGTTGAAGCAATGAAAGGCTGTCTACGTGTAGTGGCAAAAAAAAAAAAAAAAACTCGGTTGACGTGTCACCTTAAACATGATTTAGCAATTCACAAGCAAATTACTTATAAGCAGTGCCATTGGTGTATACTACAACTTAAACTATTAAGCTGAAATAAACTAAAACATGAAAATATTAAATTGTATATAAATAATACTAAAATAGCACTGCTTATAAGCAAGTCTTTTAAAGTGTATCAAAAACATACAGCTTAGCCATTGTAGACCAATTCACAAATAAATTCCTTTTATCAATTGTGACTTTTCATCTCATCAGAATTTGAATATCTGTATGTACTGTACTGTATTCTCAGTCCTCATGGACACATGTGCTAGAAGGATTTCTTTGGTTGTGACTGTAACATATTCAGTTATTTTTGTCTTAGTTTCATTTTCATTGACTTGTCTGTTTCTGTTTAGTTTCCTCATTCCTCTGTTCTATAGTTCTCGCCAGTATTTAGTTGTCATGTTAGCTGATTTGATTGAGCTAGTCTTCAGCTGTGTTCACCTCATTACTGTTTCTATATAAGATCATGTTTGTTCTCCTTTAGTTTGTTTGGTCTCATCTATTGCATGTTATGGTTGTGTTTACTCCTGTACCCGTTTCTGGACTTATCTTTGGTATTTATTATGTTATCTTGACCTTCGTCTTCATGTGATTACCACCACCAATTGTGACAGTGACGTTGCACCTCAATGTTTTTTTTTTTTTTTTTTTCAGGAAATCACATGATTAGTGGTGCTTTTGAGGATGTCTAGTCAACTTAAAAAAGACAAAATCTAATAGTCTGCATTTACACTGACTCAAAAAAAATCTGATATTTTGCTCACATCTGACACATCAGAATTTTTTTGCTCAGATGTAAACACAAAAATCACATTCGATCTGAGCCACTTCCAAATGTGGTTTTAAATGAGATACATTTCCGATATCTACATCTAAACACACATATCCTATGCTAGTAACATATTTTCCTTTATGTATCAGTTCGGTCAGTGTTCTCTGAACATTAAAAAACAAATAGTAACGTTTAAAAAATGTTATGTGAATGTCCATCCGTTCCATGAACAATGTATAATGTATTTGTGCTAACATTGAAAGAATATTCTATTTCTATTAGTGTTACTGGAAAAATGTTTGTTCAGAACTTTAATAGAACTTTCCCAAAATGTTAGCCAAAGTTCTGAAAACATTCCCCGTTAGCTTGGACCACCAGGTTTAATTATTGGCTACAGAACATTGTTTTCTTGAGCTGCTTGATGTTTTTCTCAGGCTTCAAATCGAGCAAAAGCTTGGGCTACAATGTGGACAGAAAGCGAATGCTGTCCTGGCCTGTGTTTTCATAGCTGGTCTCAATACTTCCTTGTGTTTCACATGTGCAAGCTTTGTTTGACTGAGTCTTACCGTCTCAAGGCCACCCAGCTTACTACTTCATATGCATAATTATGTGCAGCTTCAAAACAAAAGCAATATGTTTGACCATGCAGATCCTCTCAGAGACACAGATGCACAAACATGCAGATGCAAATGCATTTAATGATCTCTGAGAGCATGCAGAAATGGCCATAAGAGAAGCCGTAGCTTGTCCGCTCCCTTGTGTGAATATGTGTGACGTCCAGTCTGGCGAGTGCGTCACACAACTGTCTTTCTTTGAGCACAGCAGTCTGGTGGATCGTCTGAAGTCACTGAGCTGAGAGAGCGGACTCACGGCAGAATACATAATGCCACGAGGCGCATCCTCATCTTACACACTCACACGCACATGCACAGACACACTCGACGGCAGTGAGTCAGACTGAGACGTCAGATCACCGTCACTGGCCCTCAGCATCAGCACACATCCATTACAAGCCAGCATCTGATTACCACACACACACACACACTAATGGAATCCTTTGCATCATTTTCAGATTAATTAGATTTTATTTAAATGCTCACTAGTGAGAAATTAAAAAAATATATAAAAGTGATTAAAACTTTTTGAATATTATTTTTTGATTTTTATATACTACTATAGTATTTATTAATATATTGGATTGAACCTTTATTGTATATTTTGAGTTTTCAGCTGAATTTTAGTTTCATTTGTAGTCATTTTGTTTGGTTTATTTAGTTTGTTTAGTTTTAGTTTATATATATATATATATATATATATATATATATATATAAGAATAACAGTTGTGTTTATTCCTTCAATAATTTACAGGGACCAAATAACCATCTCATCATGGCATGACTGCACTGAATTACAATGGTGGTTTTATTGTCCAAAAACTAAAGAAAAATAAAGTCTAGCCACTTATCTAAATAATTATTTCCTTAAATAATCTAAATAATACATTATTTGTAAATGCTAGTAGATACTTAATGGCTGCATCAAGATTAAAATCAAACATAATTCTAGTGACCAGCATTCCTGGTCTTTCAACACAATCTCAAAAGCCTTAGGTGCTTGCTTGCTAGTGAAAGTTGCTCTCTGGAGATCATGGCAATAAATGCAACCTGCCAACTTGTGAGTGACCAGCTGTCAAGTTCAGTCAGATCCTGGCTATTGGAGCTTTTAAAAATCAAGCCTTGCAGGACCCATCCTTCCTACAGCGATCAGAGGAGGAAGAATGTTGAGGGTCAGACTAATAAGGCTGTTATAATTAGCCTCCCAGATGTGGAGAGTTCCTCCTTGACAACCCCTGACACATCCCCCTCATTAGCAGCAAAGTGTGGCATGGGCACATGGCTCAACCTCATATAAGAGCTATTTACAAGCAATTTAACGGTTAGGTGGAAGACATTGCTAGGAACAGAAGCCTAACCATATATTTGACCAAAAATACCTTTCGTTTTAGTGTAGTCTAAAGGTAAAAACTTCAGATGTTTTCACAGGGGATTGTTCAGAAGCAGGATTTACCATTCCCACTGGTTTAATTATTTTTCATAATGATATGTGTGGCATTTCTTTGATTGTCATTTTCCAGACACATTTCTTATCTTTTCATTCGATTTCATAAGTTGCAGCAACGAGCAAGTGGTTGGGCTTTTTAAAGGAAAGGAAATTAATTTTTGATGAATATGGGTTTCAATGACATGCGTTTCCTTGTCAGAGTATCATACATTAAAGGCAGATCTGCTGGAAGCAAGCTGTGCTTAACTGTCACAAGGATTTTCAGTCGTCTTTTGGCGGAATGAGAAAATACCGGAAAGCCTTTTTCCCCAGACACTGCGCGAGATGAACAGAGAGATACAAAGAGACAGTTGACAGAAGACGAGGGACAGGTTGTAGTTTTACTGTGAGACAGACTATTTCTGAAGAAGGGATGATTCGTTTCATTTAGAGGCATAATACTCATCTGTCTGAATTGTCTTTCTTTTTTTTTCCACCACTTGAACATCATTGCACAGAACGTCCCCTTCTTAAATGTTCATTTTCTAAAGAAGTCTGGAGACAGTCTGGGTACATAGTTGAAATCTTTCAGATCTGATTTAACGGCACATTGCTTTGAATCTTAATTATCATGATAAGTCAGTATGCACATTCGTTTAAATATTAAACATTACTTTGAGCAATCAGTTGAATAAAACAATAAAGCCTTTGTTTAGAATTGTATTTCAGGCAAGCCAGATATAATAGTTAACATTTATACAGCTAGTAAAAAACTCTCCATGGTTAATCCTGACTAAAACACCCTTTATTGCTTTAAGCATGCATACTATTTTCAGTCTGTCTTCAAGGCATCATTATTTAATCAAAGGATTATGAGCTACATAATTTACTTTAT